>NW_026889777.1:0-627500 GCF_033153115.1 Saccostrea echinata
TAAATCAGTAATTTAAATAAAAGTCACACTGTAGTTGTGTTTTGTGTATTGTACAGTAGTTACTTTTTCCTTAAGTTACATGTATTTAATTTATATGAATTTAACTTTATATGAAAAATGCGAGTAGTCTTATAAAATTGCGAGTTCACTTTCTTGGTACTCGCAATTATTTGTGAGTTGTAGTTTTAAGGAGTTTCTAACCCTGAATTTGTTGATCCCCCAGCCTCCTTAAATGTAATATGTATGCCAAATTCTATTATGATCTGAATTGTGGTTATGTTACTCCTTGTATTAGACACAAAATCCTTTAACAAATAAGACTGACCTCATTGCAAAAATGGTGAGAAAAAAGGGAAAATTAAATGAATTTTGAACGAAACAAAGAAGAAAGCAAAATGGTAGTAGGGAAATTCCAATCTTTCAGGTGATGAAAAGGTGACTACAAAGATATTTTTACTTCTATAACTAAGCAATACGTTTGATCTCTTGAACTCTCAGTCTCTTGATTCAGAAATCCATGATCCCTCCAAGTCAGAATGCAGTCTTGATATGCATAATCTGTTGTTATTTACTCTCAATACCTTGAAGTGTCTATGTTTTAATGTTTACATGTTTTCAAAAACCCCAGTCACATTTCCAAGAAAGACCAACAGGTGACAGTTTTTGAGGCAAAAATACCTTCTTCAGGCAACAGTCAGCTGTTCATCTGCCATTGTCTTGCCCGAATTTGACCTCTTTTTTTGTCAGCCTACCAATTTTGTGTCTGTTGGGCCATGTTATAATTTTCTCTGCATTGGTGGTCGATTCCTTCAATTGAAGCAGTCGTACAATAGTCTGTCGACCAACCTTCAATCATCATCCGAACATTGGTAGACAGTTCTTAAAGTCGGTCGTCGATGGGTCAACATTATTGGAATTGGGTTTTTGTAAATGTTGGCTGATGGTGAAAATCAAACTGTGGCTTAGTGAACGATGATTGGGTGACTATTGGCCAACTTAGAATTATCTAAATTTTGAAAATTACCAGTGTTCTTAGGAATTAATGTGACTGCTCCACGTCGCTCGATACTACTGTCGGCTGATCATGTTTTTAAGCTGACGATACGACAAAAATTTGATTTGCCTGACCATCAGCTTAAATGTGACCTAGGCATAACTCTGCACACTTTACTGAACACAAACCCACAACACATGATTGCAGTCCTGCATACTTTGAGGTATTGAGAGATACCTATACTAAATGTAGAACTCTTCAGTGAGCAGTGTTTAAAGCTTCCTTTAATTCAAACAAAGGTGTGATGGGGGGGTGGGGGTGGGGGCTTGTGATTAATTCCAGATAGGTGAACTTGTTACGTGTCTTTGAGATCAAAGACTGTTGAAGGAGTGAACAAAATAGTAGTTTAGACTATATGAATCAGCCATGATAGTTCAATGGTTAGAACATTTGACTAGTGAAACAGGTGTCCTTAGTTCGATTCCAACCTTTTATTTTCTTTATACATTCCTTTTCTACTACAGTAGGTTACAGATTAAAAAAATATATATATTTATATTTTAAAAATGTGTTTGTTATGACTTATTTACATGTTAAGGAAAACATTTAGATTTTAGAGTGATTAATAATCTGTTAAGAGAGGTACTTTTGAGTTTGATTAAAATACCTGTAATTATGAAGCTTTTATTTCCCTACAGATGTCAACAATGAAAATGAAACAAACCAATCAGTGGATCGAATTAAAAGTTTTGGTAAAAGAAAACAGTTGCATATACATGCTAACAAGAAAGGACTTACATGAAGAAGAAGTGTTGTACAACTATGAGAATGGAAGGAGGATTTGGTGTTTAATTGAGGTAATTTAAAGTGTTGATTCCTAGGGCTGTTTGTTTGATGAAATTTAACCATTAGAATATTTAGTTTTGAAGAAATTTAAAATAAAATTATGCATGCAATTCCATTCAGGTAAGTTTTGTGACCAAAAGTCATCTTTTTCCTGATATTTTATCACAAAATTTTGTAAGAATTACAGTAAAACATGCTTATAACAAAGTGCCAGGGATGGAAAATTTTGCTTCATTATAAGTGTAATTCGTTTATATATCCATTAAGTTTACAATATATTTTAAAATCACAGGGAATAAAAATCACTTTGCTCTAAGAGTCAATTCATTATAAGTGTGTTAGCTATAAGCGTGTTTTACTGCATGTAGAAAGAATGATATATAATTTCAGAATCTGGTCACCTTAAAGATCTTTTAGTTACACTGTAAAGAAATATATTCTAAAGGTGAAGGTAAAGTTGTTAATTATGTAACGCTGTACACATATCCACTTTGAGGTATCAATGGTAAAATACAATAGATTATGCACAGCGGGTCTGCATTTTAACTTTGAGGGTTTTGAGAGATTGAGAGTTAAGAGATCAAGAGAAAATTTGCTAAGTTATATAGGGAAAAAATCTGTGGATCTTTTCACAAAAAATCTTACAACATATTTTTATCTTAAGTGAAAACTTATGATAAAAATCGTTTTTACAAAAATTCTTAAGAAAGTCGTAAGTGCAAAATCTGTCATAACTTTACGAGAGCCCCAACCCTCTCTTAAGTATTTTAAAAATGATTTTATTGTAAAAATATAACCGCAAAAACCAAAATACACGTTAAATTGAACTTTGTAAAGCAACTTACAATAATATTTTATATTTTTTTTCACAATCATTGTCAAAAATTTAAGTGAATTACACTACAAAATATTTATGATGTAAGTTTCACTTATGACCTTCTTTTATGTCAGACTTTTGATTGTGACATAGATTTTAAACTTCCTTGCTTCACAAACGATTGCATTCGATATTTGTTGTCAATAATGTTTGTTATGCTGACAAATGTTAAAAACTAAGTTTTATTTTTATTTTCACCCACTTATTTAAGGATTATAAAGCATATTGAAGTCGTTGCTAGGGATGAAATCTGTCGTAAATAAAATCTTAACTTCAATCTGCTACGAATGTGTTCTTGTCGTAAGAAATTCTTAAGTTAAAATCTTACGCAAAAACTTAAGTTTTTTTGTGAAAAGGGCTACTAGACCTAAGGCTAATATTTCAAGCAATCAAGAACGTCGAAAGATCGAAGTTTGAGCCATTTGGAGTTGCCTGTAGTAAGGAAATGTGTTGCTTAACTTTATAATATCTGAGAATTTTCATACCTGTAATGACATAATCCCCCTGTTATTCTGGCATTCCCCCCTCAGCCCCCTTTAGCATAGCTAGAGGAATCCAAGACACCCTTCTACTTTTAAAATGTCCCATTTCTATTTCATTTCTTATGGATAACCCTGAATACCTGGTCACCTCAATAATTATTTTAAATTTCAAGGATCATACATATATCTCTGGTCCCCTTAAAGCTGACACGAACTCTTAAATATGCGATATTTTCATCCTGGTACAACTTATTTCATTCTCGTACTCCCTTTTTCCGCCATATTTCTTTCAGATTCGCTCTCTTATTTTACCGGCTATATAAACCCTGATGACCCTGATGCCTTTGTTACACTTGAGTGATTTTCTAACCTGGCTGTCGACATGTACACATCTCTGATAGCAAAGTCTTGGAACACGCCATGAACTGACATAAAAACATGTAGACCTGTACACATCTCTGATAAAGCAGTTTTGGAACATACCATAAATCTGAAAAACTAGGAATTTTACTGAAAACCATAAAGAAGTATTTAAATTTTGAATAATTTAGATGCAATGCATTAAAATCAAAATAGCACGTGCAAGTTTGATTCACACATATACTTGAACAATAAACAAGAAAAGGCTACCACATGCTACCTCATTTTTCAAATAACACTGTACTATTGAGCATTATGCCTGCTACACGGTATATGCACATACTATGCAACTTATGCATTCAAGTATAACAAATTCAGATGTACATGCATGCATGCCGAGAAAACGCATCGAATGCTTTAAAATCTACCTGAAATACTGCTATCGGTACAGGGATGTGCACATGTCGAGAGAATAACTTCCTTTTTAATGAAATATGCATCACGGAAGAAATAAATCCATTTGTTACTCAACGGTAAACACATAGTCACTAGCACTTAAACACATGTGGTCCCTGTTGATCAGTATTTTTGGTCAGGGAAAATATCAAAGGTGAAAGTGACACTGGTATTTTGCCTGATTACACAAAATAGTCACGCAAATAAAATGTTTCAGAAATCAAAATAACTGTTTCGATATATGTATTAATAGTTCATGAATGTGGCTTCATTACATCAAATTTAATACATAAACATACATTCTTGTTACAGATCTTACATCTTTTAAAGAAAATAAAAGGAGGGGGTGGGGGTGGAATATGTATAATACATTCTTCAACATATTTTAAACAAACGTCGGAAAAAAGTTGGATTTTCCTTGATCAAATATATTTAAATACGTACAATGAACTGGCTTCAACTGTTTTAGATATAAAACTAAAACTAATATATCGTAAATTTAAGCAACACTGAACAATTTGTTTCTGTACATAGATTATTTTCAAATCGGGGCCCTTTCAGGCATCACAAATTACAAGCATGATTGATACAATTACCGACAAGAACAGACATAATTATGTGTATATAAAATAATCTACAGTACATGTTTTGGTTTAAATTGAAGTTGAGTAAGTACATGTATTACACTATTAGTATATATTAGGGATGTCAGAGCCGGAAATAAAAATGTTGCTATCACAAACATGATTATCAAGGATTGTTTACCACTGATTGTTGTAAATGGAGAGGACGTTCAAGAATTGTTTGGTTTTGTAGATTCAAATTATAAAGCTTCAACCTGCAATTCCATAAGATCTGACGTGATGCAACTATTCATAAAGAATATTAAACAGCTGTTACAAAATTGTAAATACATGTAAACTGGGGGACAGTTATGAGTGTAATTAAATGGATATTAATATCATGCAGTCTTTTTAGCTCACCTGAGCCGAAGGCTCAAGTGAGCTTTTCTGATCGAAATTTGTCCGTTGTCTGTCGTCGTTGGCGTTGTCGTAAACTTTTCACATTTTCATCTTCTTCTCTAGATCTACTGGGCCAATTTCAATCAAACAAAGTATCATTGGGTGAAGGGGATTCAAGTTTGTTCAAATGAAGGGCCACGCCCCCCTCCAAGGGGAGATAATTACGAAATAGCAAAAAATTAATGGCATTATTGAAAAATCTTCTTCTCAAGAACCAATGGGCCAGGAAAGATGAAACTCATGTGGAATTATTGTCAGGTAGTGTAGACTCAAATTTGTTCAAATCATGACCCCCGGGGGTAAGGTGGGGCCCCAATGGACGATCAAAGTTTTACATAGGGATATAGAGGAAAAATCTTCAAAAATCTTCTTCTCAAGAACAGCAAAGCTATGATTGGTCATATTTATATGGAAGCATCCTCAGGTGGTGTAGTTTCAAGTTTGTACAAATCATGACCCCTGGGGTTAGGGTGGGGCCACAATGGACGATCAAAGTTTTACGTAGGAATATATAGGAAAAATCTTCAAAAATCTTCTTCTCAAGAACAGCAAAGCAGTGATTGGTAATATTTATATGGAAGCATCCTCAGGGGGTGTAGATTCAAGTTTGTTCAAATCATGACCCCCAGGGGTAGGGTGGGGTCACAATGGACGATCAAAGTTTAACATCTATTAGGTGTATATAGGAAAAATCTTCAAAAATCTTCTTCTCAAGAACAGCAAAGCTATGATTGGTCATATTTATATGGAAGCATCCTCAGGTGATATTGGTTCAAGTTTGTTCAAATCATGACCCCGGGGTAGGGTGGGGCCACAATGGAAGATTAAAGTTTTAATTAACATAAAAGTATATAGGAAAAATCTTCAAAAATCTTCTTCTCAAAAACAGCAAAGCTATGATTAGTAATATTTATATGGAAGCATCTGTAGGTGGTGTAGATTCAAATTTGTTCAAATCATGACCCCTGGGGGTTGGATGGGGCCACAATGGATGATCAAAGTTTTAAATAGGAGTATATAGGAAAAATATTCAAAAATCTTCTTCTCGAGAACAGCCAACTTTTGATTGGTCATATTTATTTGGAAGCATAATCTGGTGGTGTAGATTCAAGTTTGTTCAAATCATGACCCCTGGGGGTAGGGTGGGGCCACAATGGACGATCAAAGTTTTACGTAGGAATATATAGGAAAAATCTTCAAAAATCTTTTTCTCAAGAACAGCAAAGCTATCATTGGTCATATTCACAATGGAGCATCCTCAGGTAGTGTTCAAATCATGACCCCCGGGGATAGGGTTGGGCCACAATGGACGATCAAAGTTTTACATATGAGTATATAGGAAAAATCTTCAAAAATCTTCTTCTCGAGAACAGCAAACTTTTGATTGGTCATATTTATTTGGAAGCATCCTCAGGTGATATTGGTTCAAGTTTGTTCAAATCATGACCCCTGGGGGTAGGATGGGGCCACAATGGGTTATTTAAGTTTTACATAGGAATACATAGGAAAAATCTGTAAAAATCTTCTACTCAAGAACAGCAAAGCCATGATTGGTCATATTTAATTGGAAGCATCCTCAGGTAATGTACATTCAAATTTGTTCAATTCATCCCCCCCCCCCCCCAAACCACTTTTATATTTAAACTTTTCAACCTTTCAAGACTGAACTGATTTCTGCTTTTTCCTAGCCATAGTGCTCAGGTGAGCGATGTGGCCCCTGGGCCTCTTGTTAAGATTGTATTGATAATTTGCACAAAATCTCATAATTAAAAGTTCTCTCTGTTTTTATAAGAGGCACGCTTAAATTTTTAACCAGTCAAAGGTCACTGACACGACACGTAGAAATGGCTTCAATTAACGGGTACATGTAGTCTCGTTATGACAAGAAAGGACAAATGCAAGCATTTGATATCCTGCTTTTAGATAAAATGTGCAGTAAATATTATATCAATTTTGAAATCAAATGCATTGGATAAATGTAGATGTATAGTATTTATTGTACTACGTAAATGTTTACAAATCAGAAATTCGTTGTATAATGGTGATAGCGTAGGTTAAATATTGTACAACTAGTCTATAAAAGACAAATAGTGAAAATGACATGAAAAATTAATTTAAATTTCAACGAATATTCGACTATCATTCAACTAAAGCCTCCAACTATTCGACTAAGCTGTTCGAATAAAATTGACATCCCTAGTATATATGAAAGTAACATTGGTAATTGAAATAGTTCTAACCGTGTACCCAAATGTAAAGTGAGGAGATTCTTGAAACCACTCATGTATGCTTACATGAGAGGGGGAGAGAGAGAGAGAATGTGTGTGTGTATACTTGTATGAAAATGCAAAAAAGTATTTATCCACAATCTTGCGGGTAGGGTTTCAAGTAATCCTTACAGATTCTCTTAAAATACAAGAAATTGTATAGGTATCAAATTTTATACTACCTAGGGAAAATTTTCAAACTGGATGGGCTTCCTATACATACATATAAAACAGGCATGTAGCACTGTTTCTCAAAATGTGTATATGCGATGGGGAGCAGGGTGCAGTAAAATGATTGATAAGCCAAAAAAACAAAAACAAAACTTTCGGCACTTAAAAATTTGGAGGGGTTCAGAAAAATGCCGAAATACTTGGGGGAAAAATGAAAAAGGAAAAAAGGGATTGAAAAAAATCCGTAGTCAGGGGGAGGACAGATTCCATTCATACTATCATTTTCAGAAGAAAAATATTTGAGTATTCACTACAGTATCGTTGGATGAGAGTGGGGAGAACCAGCCATTCTTTAAAAAAAAAATCCTTACAAAATTAACCATTAAAGACAGGCCTGTAGAACGCGGGGATTGGGGATGCCCCCTCCCATTTTTCCAGAGCATTTTTTTAGCTTGTCAAAGATTTTTCAGTAAAGTGTCAATTATTTCTTCCGGCTGTCCCCTTTCAAAAACAATGCTACGTGTCTGAAAGACACTCTCAAAAAAGGGAGTATCTCTCCCCCCCCCTACTCCCCACGTGTGTGTATATTTGTTAATTTGTGTTTTGGTTAGATGCTTTGATGTTGTATTCTAAATAATTTTCTCATACCAAACTACTCAGTTTAGTTTTTAGATAATTACGAAAATCTGGCTTACATGCATGAAGCTATCATTAAAGCTGACATGAATTCTTAAAAGCGCAACATTTGCATCAATGTAGGACTTGTTTCATAATTAAAAAATTATATATGAAGCCTGTAATGCAATATATAACACACAAAGAATGTTTGTATGTTTATTAGATCTAGACAATTTTCAGTTTCACTTCATGAACAGCAATCAGACTTTCTTTTAATGATTTCTTATTTTTTTATTCAGTCACGTAAATACTAATTCCCCTTCTCACTTTTGATATTTTCCCTAGCTGACCAAAATCTGATCAGCACGGACTAAGTGTATTTGAGTGCTAGGCTGTATGATGACATGACAACGTCTTTACTGTTGAGTATTTATAGAGTTTATTACTTTTCTGCGATGCATATTTCAATGAAATACAAGGTGTAAATCACTCGGCATGTGCACATCTTCGAACGGGTACAGTGGTCTATTTTCCAGGTATGAATAAGTTTACAGCGTTCAACGCATTCTCTCGGTATGCACCATTATATTTGCATATGGACATGCATATCAAATATGCTGGTTGTTTGTTCCATTCTTACAATAGATAATTGCAAATTGTTTGTACAATTTTTACTGTGAATTATTCCAAGTTAATTATGCTATATATCTGTATATTGGCATGCTTTTAAAAAACATGCACAACTATGTTTTTTTCTTCCAAACTTGCATTTATATTATTCAAAACAATACTTATAAATATCTTTATGACTGTTTTTATATCTGCTGTGGTTTTGAAATGTTTTCATCAATTCATGTGTTCCCAGATACTTTACTGTCGGAGATGTGCACGCGTCGATAGCCAAACCAAAAACTCACTCAAGTGTAACGAGGGCATTGGGGTATATATTGTTACAATAAGACAAGGTATCTGAAAGAAATATGGCAGAATACGGCTAGTTGGTATGAAACAAGTCATACATTGATGCAAATGTTGCGCTTTTAAGAATTCATGTCAGCTTTAATGATAGTTTCATGGATGTAAGCTAGATTTTTGATTTATAGGATTAGTTTATTCATCAGTTTTAAGAAAAAGTGAGGAATAATTGCTTAAATGTAATTGCTTAAATATAGAATATCCAAGGTTGTGCTCAAGATGTGGGGGCCAGGGAAATTCCCCATCTGTAATTACTTAATCCCCCTGTCATTCTGGCATTGCTTCCTCAAACCCCACTAGAGGAGGAATCCAAGACACCCTTCCACTTTTGAAATGTCCCTTTCTATTTCAGTTCTTATGGACAAACCTGAATACCTGGTCACCTTAATAAAGATTTTAAAGTTCAAGAATCATGCATATATCTCTGGTCCCCTTAATGATGGGTTAATGCATGTAAGCTAGATTTTTTATTTTTAAGGATGTTTTATTCTTCAATGTTAAGGAATAGTGAGGAATCATGTTGCTTAAATGCAGAATACCCAAGGTTGTTCTCAAGATTCAGGGGCCAGGTAAATTCGCCGCCCGTAATGACATAATCCCCCCAGTTATTCTTGCATTGCCCCCTCAACCCTCACTAGCAGAGGAATCCAAGACAGCCTTCCACTTTTAAAATGTCCTCTTTCTATTTCAGTTCTTATGGACAACCCTGAATACCTGGTCACCTTAATAAAGATTTTAAATTTCAAGGATCATATATATATATCTCTGGTCACCTTAATAATGGGTTTTATGCTAGATTTTTGTTTGATACATTTTCATTCACCAAATTGTACCACCAATTTTTTTCCTTTCGAGTTTTGCAGATCATTGTGACATTCTAGATGAAAATTGGGTATTTTATGACCTTAATAAAGATTTTTGAGTTAAACGAGTACTTGTATGAGGGTTGTCCAGAAAGTTCTTAGACAAATGCCATAATTTTCTTGATATTGACCACTCTGCCAAATGTTTACAACATAATTTTAATATAGACCATGATTTAGTAAATATATAAAAATTAAACAATATACACTATTTCACAAAAATTATAGGTGTGAATAGATTGTATATACAAGCTACACAGCCCAGTATGACATTAAGTTAGTTTCATGATAATGTCAAGAATATGGATTTTGAATTTTTAGCTCACCTCAACGAAGTTGGGGAGCTTATGTAATACCGTCAGTGCAGGCGTCCGCATCCCAGGTTAAAGTTTTTGGAGCAGATTTCTTTTCAAGTACAGTCAAACCTCATTATCTCGAACTCAAAGGGACAAAGAAAATACTTTGAGATAACCAAGGATTTAAGATATTCAGGGTAATTCTGGAAACTTAGAGAATCTTCACCCCGCCTCCCAAAAATAGAATTTCCAAAAACGTTGAAAGCAGATGGGACTTCAAAATATAACTTCGACATATCCATGGTATTTGAGATATATCCGTGTTCAAAAAACAGAAGGTCAGCTGTACTTCTATGCCCTATATTAATCAGAGATGCATGAAGGATGCTTCTAGTATGTTTCATTACACCAGTCAAGATTTCAGATGCTGCAAATTCAGCTAAAAGGAGCATTTCCAAGTAACTATAAGCCCTATATTGACCAGACTTGCATGGATAATACACATAAGGATGCACACTACCGGACTTGCTTCAATTGCTGGATCTGACCTACATTTTCCAGATGAGTGACCAGATTAAAGTTTTTTAAGCAGGTTTCATTTCCAAGTAACTATAAGCCCTAGGTTGAACAAACTTGTACAAATGATACATCTTAGGATGCACACTATACTTGACTTCCTTCAGATGCTGAATATGACCTACATTTTCCTTCCGGATGAGTGACCAGGATAAAGTTTTTGGAGCAGATTTCATTTCATAGTAACTATAAGCCTGGTGTTAACCAAACTTGCATGGATGATACATCTAAGGATGCACATTACTGGACTTGCTTCAGATGTTGGATCTGACCTACATTTTCCAGATAAGTGACCAGGTTTAAAGATTTTTAACAGGTCCATTACCAAGAAATTATAAGGGCAATCTGGACCAAACTTGCATGATGATGCATCATGGGATAAACACTCTCAAACTTGCTTCAGATGGTGGATTTGACTTACATTTTCTGGATGAGTGACTAGTTTAAATTTTTTAGTTAAGTCCATTCCCAAGTAACTGCAAGCCCTATTAGACTAAAATTGCATAAATGTTACATGTAGGGATGCAGACTACTAGATTATTAGTTTAGTGTGGGACTTTGCCTTACTTAAAGACAACATTCGTTGAGGTGAGCTCTGTTATCTCTTATTACCTATGATTATCAAGTATTTGTGGTGCACATACAATTTTTTCTTGATTTAGCCACATGCACTGCTAGTGTGTGTGTGATATTTACATATAGACCATAATGGAGTAAATTTTTAAAATTCAATAAACGATAATTTAAGAGTATCATCAGTATGCACACTTCCTGTATATAGCTGCAGAGCCCAGTCCGATGTTGCGTTTTATTTATTACACATTATTATGCTTCCTTTCAGTTTGTCTCTATATAATCAATACCCAACTATTTTCGCATAGTGTTCTAAGGAATTATATATCGTAAACATACTATGCCGAAATAGCTAGTGTGTGGCTTCTTTTTCTGAAAAAAATCCAACAGCTCCCACGCCATGGATCGAACTCACGACCCCGACATCATCAGTCTGACTCGCTACCGATTACGCCACAGACGACATTGTCTAAAGCACTGTATTATAATATATAAAAACTTAGTTTCAAATATTTTACACTTAAAGAAAAAAAAATAAAGAAATTAATTTTCTAAAATAGTTTCTTGCAATTTTTTCCCCTTCACTCAACTAAAATTCTCTGAAACTACATGTATCTGTACATGGATCATTCAAAATTAAAGAAAAAAGATAATGTATATGTAGCACAATGTGATGTCATGATAGGGGTGTACTAACATGAATGTAAGAAGTGATGAAACATTGGAAATGGAGAAGATGTTGTCGTTTTTGTACAGCAGTCAGCATAATAATAACAATAGTGTTGTACTTTGCATGCACTATGCCTAAATAGTAGTCAGGGTTTGACACATAGTGCACTCGCCTCCGGCTCGTGCACCATGTGTCAAACCCTGACTACTATTTAGGCATAGTGCATGCAAATTACAACACTATTATATAATCATGTCATAATTTTATTTTCATCAAATAACAGTAACAGTAGTTTTCCACTTTTTGTACTGTCTTTCAAATTGTACTCTCCTTTGAAAAATCATATATACCAATTTCAAATCAATGACCTAAATATATTCTAATAATTTTTAGATGTTTGTCAATGAATAATTAGTTTGTCTCTGACATCGTTTCAACCATATTTTAGATAATACATAATTTTATGATTGGACGCTGTTCCATACGGATGGCCGACATCGCTTTTTCTGTCAATTTTTGAAACATATTTGTTGCGGTTTTTTCTTAAGGTCAAGAATTAGTAAATGAAAGGAGCCTACAATTTCTTTAATTTGAGAAATAGATTCCTTTAATGACTATAACTTGGTCAAATAAGGTGTATTGGGGCATAACTTTTAGGTAAACAAAATTTAAAAAAATCATATTTTAAGCTGTTATTTTCAGTGAAAAATTAAGAAAACCTGTCATGAATATGGGAGTTTTTTTCCATGTCAGACAAAGGAAATGTATCCAGATTGCCTAGTATACTGTCTCTAAGAAAACTGTAATTTTTATGTTCTTAGCCTTTGAGGTAAAAAGTTTAATTTAACATGTACCATATAGCTGAACTCAGACAATTAGTCACCAAAATATATGTCTATTGATGACAGGAAAGTTCTTGAATTTCTCTGCCATTGACATTAGGTGTGTAACAGGAAAATGCTGCATAAGCAAGAACAGGATTTGAACCCAGCCCTCTGTATCACTAATCAGGTGCTTTAGCATGTTTATTAACTGAGTGATCTGGCGATGGGGATCAAGCCTGTCTGATTGCCAAATTCCTCCCTCCTTAAATTGTATTTGCCCTTGAAGACACAACTCAAGTTCTTTTTACCCCTGGCAAGCCTTTTACCTGCAAGTCGAGGGGTGATCAATGGCACCAAATAAATATGGGATGGACCAAACCAGGATTTAACCTAGGTCCCCTGCATCACTAGTGTAAGTTTCTTTTTAAAAGGAATAACATTTTGATACACATAGTAAATTAGAATTTCATTTTTTTCAGGAAATGGATAAAAAATTGGTATGTGTCGAGCAACTATAGCCAACTGATAGAAGGGTAAATTAGAAAGTTCAGATTACATTATGCCAACAGAGATGATAACAATGCCAACCAAGCTAAAAGTTGTCCAGGTTAGAATTATTTTTTTCAATAAATTACAATGTATGTACATTTAATATTTTCATATCAACTTACATGTATGAAGGTTGTTATTTTTTTATATACCTGTTGTGTAGGAAAACTTTTGTATTGGAGACAAGACAAGTTAATGACTTAATGATAGACTCACTGCAGAGAGAGAAGTTGGGAAAGTGGATTTTGTTAACAAAAGGAAGATAAGGTAAAATATGAGAGGAGTTGTGAGTTTTGTATGACACAGTACTATTTGTTAACCAAAAAATTAATCTGAAAAATCTTGAGAAATTTAACTAAAGAAAACTTCATGAAAAGGAGCACATGCACATAAGGGGAAGCAACCTATTGAAAATTATCTTGCAGCTGTTCTCGGGTCAAAAAGTGATTTAGGATTAATAACTTGTATGCATATACATGTATATAAGGAAAATCTACATAAGAGAAGAAAGGGGGTGCATCTAGATAAACAATTTTATTTCTCTATGTTAAATAGCTGACATTGACTGTGTTCTTGATTTAAAAAAATACGTACATATGTTGGGGTAACTTCAACTGAATGTTAACATCTACTTTAGTTCATCAAAACTTGTGGACAGGATCATATGATTCTGCATGTACTATTTAAGCCTTGATTTTTTTTTTTTTAACTTAGATGCTTAATTCAGCTTTGACAACTGAGTGTGTTGAACATCATTATCAAAGATTCCATTCATTTAAGATTTTATGTTGGTTAAGAAATGTGTCATTTAGGGAGATTTGTTTTTTATACATGTGCGTAAGTTATTTTGTAATTATTTTATAGCAAAGTAAATTTTTCAATTATGATTGTTCTAAGTTTTAGAGATTAATAGAGATTTTTCTTTTCTTTTTTTTTTTTTACAGTTCAAGGCTGCCAACCTTTGAGAGATACACTTCAAAAAGAGTGTTTAAATTCAAGACATTCAGTCACAGTACTGTCTAAATATTATAAAGTTAAAGTTATTTATTTAATTTGGAAAAGCATTTGAGAAACAGAGGATGTGAAAAAGACTTTGTCCATTTCAAGCTATCTGTTGTCAAGTACCAGGAATATGTGGATTTTATTCAACAACTTTATTATGAATTTGAATAGCAACTTTCAATGTCTGGAAGCTTTTGTATCAGTAGGGATGTAGATGTGAAATTATATAAAAATTATTTTTTAAAAGATATTAATCAAGAAAATTTTTGTAGATTAATAACAGGTAAAATTTGTAATGAGAGATCTTTTATTGATCATTTGCAGTAGTAAGCAACAGTTTTTATAATTATACCCCCACTCTGAAGTAGGGGGGTATACTCATTTACCCTTGTGTGTCTGTCTGTAACAATTTTTTGTTGCAGTTTTCTCAGCAACTACTCATCAAAGATGCTTGAAATTTTGACACTCTCTTTGACTAGGCATGCCATATTGTGGGATTCATGAGAGTGTATATTCACATCAGAGCGGGGGTATTACTAGTGAGCATTGGCTCACAGACTTCCTGTTTGCTGAAGTTTGTGTTTGACTTTCATGTCTTTAACATGATATGGCTTAAGGATATGCGCAGTATAGTTTGAACTATATTTTCTTATTCTCTCTATAATTTAAGAAATCCAGTAATTGAAAGATCTTTGTGCAATTTTATGATACCTGGTAATGCTTGCACACCTTATCTGAATCAAATTTTGAAGAAAATACCACATAAAACATTTTTTTTTTTGGGGGGGGGGGGGATTTTTCTTTTAAAAAATGCAAGGGTTTTCATCATTTGATATTTTTTCAAAACTCCTGATACATGTAATGTATGCTGATTTTTTTGTCAAAGAACACCTAATGGTATCATGATTTTCAATTATATTTTCTCTGAAAATTATCAGTTGGAAGGTTCACTGTAAAGTGCATGTACATTGCATATGACCTTAAAAATACTGTGGTGGCAAAAGACAAGAATTTTTTTTTTTCAGTTTTTGTACATGTACTATATTATTATTTCGTTAACCTGTCAATTTTAGATCAAATGAATAAAGGTTAAAAACTATTATTTGACTCTTTGTTTTCGTGAGTTATCTAGAGCAGGCTCGTAGCAACAGTTTCAAAAGAAAAAAAAACCAAACTGACCAAAAGTGGGGGGGGGGGGGACTTCCCGAAATTATCTAACAAGCAAAAAAGAAAAGGTGATTTACTGTCCAAATCCTGGAATTTGCCAGTGCTGGACCTTACAACATCAAAAAGTGTGTGTGGGGGGGGGGGGGGCATCCAGCATCTAAAGGGAAACTTACTATAGCAAAATACTATAACCCCCACCCCCCACCTTCTACGGGCCTGCTAGAGACATCTAATAGTCTATTTTAATCAACATATGAATGCAAATTTCAAATGGTTTGTCAACTAATATAGATAGATGTATGTTGGAAAGGACCAAGAGAATTTTGTAATTATATACATGTACATTATACAGCTGACCATATGGTCTGAAGTTGACATTAAAAATTGCAAAGTTGTAGAGTAAAATCAAAATTTGTGCCCCAAATTTTGTGATGACAGTGGCATTTTTCTTTTTAAAAAAATTTATGAGTTAAGTGAGCTTTAATGATTTTTATCTCACATGAGCTGAAAGCTCAAGTGAGCTTTTATTATCACCTGTTGTCCAGTGTCTGCCCATCTGACTATCCACTTGTCTGTAAACTTTTCACATTCGACTTCTCAGGAACCGCTAGGCCATTTTTAACTTAGTTTACTTATGGGGGGCCCATAAGTAAACTAGCGCATGTGAAACTACTATTTGCAACTGTTAGATAATTGTGTACCTCTAAAAATACCCATTATTATATATTATACATTTCAAAATTATAAAGACCAATAGCGCTTTTGAATTAGATCCAGCACGTACTGTTGAATTGGGTTCTTTGGATATAGGAAAGGGAATTTTTTTTCCAGATATTGTGTGTTGTTTTACTAAAATTTACCTTGAATTTGTTACAAAATTTTATTTACACACGTTTTTCTATACATTTGCTATCTCCAGGTCATCGCTCCACGACTTTAAAAAGTTATTTGTGTGTATCAAACTATTGACATTAAAATTTTAGATCCCTAAAAGCCTTTTCTCGACATATTCAGCCATATTTTGTTTTTAAAAACTAGAAATAAAATTGCAGTTTTGCTAAAAATTTTATTTGAAACATTTTTGCGTATCGGACAATTCCCTGGTGTTTGGAAACATACTCATGTGATTTCTGTCTTTAAAACAAATTTATCAAGTTAATTACATACCGGTATCCTTATTATGCTGCATAGGAAAAATCTTTGAAAGAATATAATGTTCAAATACTTTGTAAATTGTTATACAAACTACATTATGGCAGGTGGGTAGCCAAATAAAAGTGAAGTATACGTAGATGACGACGGGGGTGGGGTGGGGGTTAATTTCCAGTTTTCACAAAAAACTATATTAAAAATATTATCAAATTAGCATGGTTTAACTACACTGGCGGATTTAAGGGGGGGGGGGGCGTGGGGGGCGCACGCCCCCCCTAAAATTTTCAAAGTATGACATGACTAATATTAATAATGCCATACTTTGGTTTTATAATTAATGGTCAATTAAAAAATGGTAATTTTATTTAATGACCAAGTATCGGTTTTTTTTAAAAATCAAGTCTGAAAACCTTGCATTCCCTAGGCTATGAATATTATCTCATAATTATTCAAACCGGAAAACGTCTACCGATTTCGTTTGAAGGGTAGACTGCACTTGTCAATTTCCTATCATGATGCAAGGAAAAATACTGCAATATCTAAAGGCTGGTCGAAGGTAAATAAATGAATTTAAAATCAGACGGTCTACGTTACAAACCCGTCCACTGATTGATGTATTTATTTATCAAATGGTGTAACTATGCAGTAATTTACTAACATGGATACAAACTTTTTTAATTACACACATCTCATAATCTTTCCATATAAATGGATTTAAATAAATTTAACGTCAGGATATAGGTTAGGATGGTGTAACTTCGACCACCTGGTTAATTTCGACCGTTCATAAATACCTCAAAATAATTTGTTTATAACCCATTATAGTGTACACATCTATTTTATGCAGAAAGAAAATGTATTTTTCATATACAAATCAATGTCGATAATAAATTAATTTCTTCACTGGAAAATTACATCCAAGAAGAAACTTTATCGCCCGAAAAATTACGGACGAGTATTTTTAAACCATTGCGGGGAATTATCAGTTAATCACCTCTGAAAATATCTTGTATATATAGAAAGACACAGTGGATATTCCTGGCGTGAAATTTATCAACTATATTTAATTTGCAAATTAAATTCATACCTTTTTAATTTATAGTATTTAGTTTTCACAAATAAAATGCAAATCAGCTGAACAGAAATCGGTCGAAGAATACGGCTCAGCGGGTAACCCAGTTCCACCAATGAAAATGACGCAATGCTATTTGTTACCAGAAAAAAAAAATCATGACCACCGTCCGTATTAAAAAATTATTAGGATAAATATTATGTACAAGAATACTCCGTAGAAACTAGTTCTATAACAGTGACAAAATCATCTGTTCTGTTTACATGCGGTTTAGATATACATTTGTAGCATGCCTTGACAAATCGGTAAATCAGTCTCTAGACACCTGGTGCACTTAATGTCTTCAAATTAGGTACATTTTGAAAATAACTTCTTTTTTGTCAGCATTTTTTCACAATCTTTCATGTTTTACAACAGAATAATTTAAATTAATATATTAATATATTTTTAAATTAGAGATGACGCGAATAATTTCGTTTATATTTGCACATCGATCGAAAATACCCCGTGTGCGGTCAAAGTTACCCAACACACATATCTTGTAAATCGAACACATTTATTTTATATCATGACGAATAATACATATAATACAATGTAATCTGAACAATAAAAGGTATTCCGAAGCAAAATGGATCCAGTAAACTTGAGCGTAATACATGTAATAGGCAGTGACATACTTGAACAAATCTAAATATAAAAAAAAATAATCGGTCGAAATTACACCACGGTACTTTGAAAAACATTCTGTGACTTCTTGTATATCTAGGTAAAATGCTATTTTTAAAATCTGATCTTGTTTGTTCGTTGTTTTTTTTTGGTTGTTTTTTTTGTGTTTGATTTTTTTCTTTTAAAAAGTGAAATATCATGTGTACATAACTAATCCAGTCTGACTAAAGCCAGCCCCTACTATTTCACTTCGTTCGAACCCTACTATTTCACTTCGTTCGAACGAAGTGAAATAGTAGGGGCTGGCTTTAGTCAGACTGATAACTAATCAATACCACTATTTCTGTGCCAGGTTTTACTCTTAAAACTCACGAAAAACCAGGAGCTTCCGGGGGCTTCGCCCCCTGGACCCACTGGGGGCCTTAAGGCGGCCCCCAGACCCCCTGCCTGAACGAAATTATCCACGCCCCCCCTAATCAGAAATCCTGTATCCGCCCATGAACTATGCTACAACAAAAAGTGGATGGGGGCAACCACCCTTTCAGTGAACATTTTCAATAGTCAAAAGTTAGGTTTGGAAAAGAATAGGCAGGGAACCCTCCTCCCCCCCCCCCCCCCCCCATACTACATGCCTGCTGGTGAAGGCCCAGAAGTTTCTGAGTTTTACCAAATACATGTATATCATTCATTTTCTTGCAAAATAAAAATTATGTTATTTATCTTTTGTTTAGAAATAGAAGACATAATATTTATTGTTTTAACGCAAAGTTAATACTTCTACGGAAACTTAGTGTACATGTAGTTTAGGCTAAATATCTAATCGATATTTGGTATCATACTCTTTTCTATCGTTCAACAACTTGTATACTTAATGTTAATTATTAACAAAAAATATCGTATTTTAAATCATATACTACATGTAGTAGATCATGACATTCAAGGATGTGTCTGAAATTTTATTTCTCAAAAGATCTTTAAAAAATATCAAAAATTATCAATGTATCAAAGAACGAATACAAGTTCATGAATGCTTTATTTAAATTTGGCAATGATTTAATAAAGGACTTCAAATTTTATTATATAGTCATGATTATATAAAATTCAAAGCGCTCTTCAGCAGTGTGACACAAAATAATTCGAAATCCGAATATTTGTTGGATGGTACTGAGATTTTTTTTTTTCGAATAACTCTCTCTCTCTCCCATAGATTTTATTTTATTTATTCATCTATTATATTTATTTGTTTATTTTTTTACAATTATGTGTATGCACTTGCATATTTGCGTATAGGCAGCTACGCGCCTATGTGGGTTTTAAGAAATCATTAAACAGTCACCCAGTTAAAAGAAATTTATCATAATAAATGGTTTGTGTTTAACAATAAAGAATTCGAATTAACTTGTTTTGCATTTTGTGATAACAGCAAGACATTCAATACGGTTTGTTTAAAAGAACAAGAGACAGCATAGATTTGCGGGTGAAGTTCTTACCCTGGTACCTTGTTGACTAATTATCTTTTCAATCAATCGCAACAGATCGAAAATAAATTTTCAGTATATTTAGTGAGAAGGACGGAAGCTGGAGTTCCCCAGGGCTCTATTCTTGGACTTCAACTTTTCTTACTTGATATACAAGACCTACCAGGTGGTCTATTGGGTACCTCTAGGATATTGTCATATGATGCATGTTCGTGTCAAACACCTTTCAAAACGTGCAGAACTTAGAAAGGCTGAGCAATCACGACTTATAAATGAAGAATGGCTAAAAACGACTTGTGAAATTTAATCCCAATTACCAAGCTAAAATTATTAATATTTTTCAGCAATGAAGATAAAATATATAATTGCACTTAGTGTTGAATAATCAGCAAATCGATCCTTCTCTTGGTCACTATCATCTTAGACTTACATTCTCAAACCCTGGGGAGTGGAAAAACCACACTGACAGTATTATACAAAAGGCTTCCAAAGAAATTGCAGTTTTTCGTAAATTAAAAGGGTCACGTATCGTGACTTCTTAGCTTAAATGTATTCTAGTATTACGTTTATACATGTAAGACCGATACCACTTTTGGAATATGCATTAGAAGCATGGAACAGCATCTCCGCAGCTGCTCTGAAAGGCCTGATAAACTTCAACAAGAAGCTGTACATATTGTAACTGGCGTTCCTGTTTATCGTGCCTTGCAAGATTTCAAGTATTTTGTGCTGCCACGGTATATTATTCTTAAATTGAATCATTTAACTATTCTCTGTTAAATTTTAGTTCACTATAACCTTACAACTGTAAGAAAAAAAAATGTCCACATAAGCCAGATTTAGTACTTACGAAAATATACACTGGTCACCTTAACTCACGTGAAAGGGTTACAAAATATTAGGGAGACCAATTTTTTTGTATATTTTTACCTACAAGTTTTCTGCAAAATTTAGCGTTAAAATGGTAATTAATAAGCCCAAGTACCAACAAAAATGCATTTGGTTTTTATTTCAAAGCATAGGGGGAAAAGATAAATTTTGTCTACTTAAGCCAGATTTCATGGCATTGGTCCCCTAACCCAGAAATCAGGATTATATATATATATATATATATATATATATATATATATATATATATATATATATATATATATATATATATATATATATATATATATATATATACACACACGTATATATATATGAATTATGAATTTATGCTCCTCAGTTATGTATACTCAATGGGATGCAAGCAAAAAAAAAAAAAAACAAAACAAAAACAAAAAAAAAAAAAACATACCACGTACATTGTATATCATGCTAGTATTGAAAAGTGGCGTTAAGGACGGGAAAGTGCTTTGCTCCTCCTCCTATATACATTTGAAAGGAAAAAAAATCAGGAGACTCTACGCCCTCACCGACCCATCCCAACATCGGATTAACGCATATCACATCTCATTTCTAAATGTTTATTTATAAAAAATAGTGAAAAAGTAGGGGGTCAGATTTCTATGGGGGTCATTTTTCAACGTGTGTGGTGTCGTAGAATTACCGGCCTGGAAGGGTTTTCTACGGTCGAAAAATGACCCTACTTGCTGTAGATAATTGACCGGGGGGTCATTTTTCTACGGAGAAATTTGACCCCCAGGTCAATATTCTACGGGGGTCACTTTTCATCGTTACACCGCCAACGTTTAATACAATAAGTCACAGTTAAAATGACTCACATTGCGCTAAAATATTTTGCTATTCTTGCATACCTAATAGGTCTTGATTGTGCATGTTGAAAGCTCTCTAATTCTGGCATTTCTATCAATTCTTGTGTTTTAATAAACAAGTGTTTTAATTAATAACAACTTTGTAATATAATTTGATTTTGAAATATTCTCAATTTATTTGTAAAATTATAAGTTTTATCTTATTTTATTTTAATTTTTGGATTGAAAAACTACTGCAACCAAAAGTAAATGCATGTAGTCTTTCTCCTTGTAAATGTTTATTTACCAGTTTTGTTGATAACTTAAATATACATGCAGTAGATCGACTTAATAAGAACTCTACGTGTCATTTAAATGCAACCAAGAAGAAATATTTTAGTTTCCTACATAATCTACATAAACTTTGTAATTTTATTGCCTTTTTTACCCCCCCCCCCCCATTTCTGTTTCCACCTAAAACAAAGTTTTGTGTTAAATAAAATAAAGAATGGCGAGAAAATTCTTTCATTCTTTCATAATGTAAGGGGTATTCAATACAACAATCAATTTTGTTGATATGTAAACTTACTGCAACTTATAAATTTATAAAGTATCTAATATATAATTATAAGTCCTATTTTTGTGTTTTGATATGCCTTTTCACTACAATAAAGGCTAACCCCAATTTTCTTTTCATTTTTTAAATGAGGAATGGATATTGCATAATATGTGTGAAAAGCAAAAACCTTCACATTTATTTTATAAATTTGTCAATTCCATTGTTTATGATTTAGTTTTAGCATATAATTAATACTATTTTAAATTTGTAATATCTTAAAAAATTTACATCACACACCCCCACTTTGATTTTTTTTTCTGAATATATAAGATAATTTTAATCATTCGGCTTAAATTCAGAAAAATGTCATTACTTCCAAATGAATTTATTGCTTGTTAAATTTTTAATGTCAGAAAAATGACTTTTTTTGAGTGCAGAAACGTCAAATAATTAACTATTCGAAGTGATTTGAAACTTTTTTGTAGTCACATATTTAATGTGACTATTCAAGATGAAGAAAGACCGTGTTTGTTCCATTAATTTATTTGGATGAAAAATAGTAGAGAAAAAACTTTGAAAAATTGATTTATGTGTTAGACGCAATTACAGTGCAAAAAGGTCATATTAAATGCTCCGTAGCTCAAGAAGAAGCATATTAACCCTCATATCTTGTTTTGCATTTTAATTGAGCTATGTGTGTAGATTCTAAAAATATACTTGATAAAAATTCTCATTACTTTTGATAACAGGATCCAACCTTCTTAATTGAATTTACGCGATCTGAATCTTTAGAGGCAGGGTTTTGATATTTTCATTCATATCGCATGTTTATTAGCTCATGACACTGTTCTTAGAAACTGTACATATAGGCTTATTTCCTATACAGTTACCATACAAACTGAAATTTAAATATTATGAAAATCATCCGGCTCGGTATACCAATATGGATGGTTGTAGACTGCCAATTGCATAAGAGATAGACTGAAATCTTTTTATCATTATTATTATTGGGGGTGGAGGGTTATTGATGGATTTAATACATAATTTAATGAAAATTAATTATAATTTCTTAATATTTGCTTTAGCTTTGATAGTTGGGGATTTGTTTTTCTGATTCTATCAGTCTACTATCTCTGAACGTTTTTAAAACTATAATGCTAGTAGCAATTAAATAGCTGACTTCTCTTAGATTTTTTTTGCATCTTAAATGATGCTATAAAGCAGACGACACAAGCGCTCTTTTTGCTACACTATACTAGATTTTCCCAAGTCTGTGACAGTATTTTTATTTCTTGATCATGATTCTATCAAGACAAAACTTAAAATTTATAATTTTATAATTATAAGTTATAAACGATTTTTTTTCATTTAATAAACTGATTTTTTAAGGTAAATTTGGAATTGTTTTCCCGAGAAAATGATCTAGTTCGACATTTTTATGAACAGGACATTTATAGGTCAAGGAATTTATTAGTAATGCCATCTCATAATAATGTGTAATGGTCGTTAAAAACTAACCATTCGACCTTGAAATTTGTCAAGTGTCCAGAAAAGAATGGATGTTTTCAACTTGCTATCAACCACCTATTTATAAAACGTTATCCATGTAGATGGGATAATACATAAAAGAATATACTAGATAGTATATACTTATACTTATAATTATACTTATACTATTTCTAAGATTAGAAATACATAATCCTCCATCGTGTTCATGTTCTTCTTCACCCTATAACTATAATCCTGCTGGACACGTTATTACTGGTGATGTAAATATAGTTAATAATGAGGACCTTAGATCACTAATTTTAAAAAGTCCTAAATATAGGGAACCTCGATCCTTCAACTGGCGTCGGAATTTCATAAATATGGTGGATTCTGTAGAGGACTACGCCAGGCGATGGGCCGGACATGAAAAAGAAGACCTTGACACTTTGTCAGAATGGATTAAATGTATCAGATGTATGTTAAAATCGCGCATAAAAAGATTGAGGGGCAATATGAGAACCATCTATCCTTCTGTATTCAATAATCCAGAAGTGGAAAAAGAATTAGATCGAGTACATGATCAGTACGTACTGGTCCCTGCTGACAAAGCATGTAACAACATTGTCTTTGTTTGTAAGGCTCATTATATTAAATGCATTTTAGAGGAACTTGGATTAATTCTACAAGTGGTAATCCAACTTATACTCATAGTTCCCTTTCTAAGGAAGAAATTCTTCAAAATCATATGTCAGTTTTGAACATTTTTAATATTCCAAACAACCAAAATGAATTTGAATTACCATATTTATATCGGATTCCGAAACTTCATAAAAATCCTTACAAACAAAGATACATAGCGGGTTCCAGAAATGTTCAACCAAGCCTCTTTCTTTACACCCCACTAATATAAGATATTAAAAGTAGTGAAGGAGAAACTTCAAGAGTACTGTGCAACAATATATTCGAGAAGTGGTGTAAATCAGATGTGGATACTTAAAAATTCCAAGGAACTTTATGAAAATTTGAAATCACAAGATTTTACCAAAATCAACAGCTTAAAAACTTACGACTTTTCAACTTTATACACAACCATTCCCCACGTTAAACTAAAGTCCAGGCTTTTTGATATCACTGACAGCTGCTTTTTCAATAAAAATGGAACTCGTAAATTTACTTACCTTCTCATTGGTCATTTGCAAAATTATTTTGTAAAAAACATTCTGATTGTACACACAAGTACTCTGAAGTTGACATTAAAAAGAAGCTTGAGTTTCTGATTGACAATATCTTTGTGGTTTTTGGAGACCAGGTATTCCAAAAATCTATTGGAATTCCCATGGGTACCAATTGCGCCCCGTTATTAGCAGACCTTTTTTGCATTCATATGAAGCAGAATTTGTCGAAAATCTTGTACGTGAAAAGAAGAAAACACTTGCTGTGGCCTTCAACTCGACATTTAGTTATATCGACGACGTATTGTCAATTAACAATGGCTATTTCCATTCTTATGTCGATGCGATATATCCTGTGAGCTTGAGATAAAAGATACCACAGATACCACAGAGTCTGACACACCTGTTTCATATTTGGATATTTTACTTGAAAAAGACGTTAATGGTAATCTAACAACCAAGCTTTATGATAAACGTGATTACTTTAACTTTTCAATAGTCAACTTCCCTCACTTATGCAGCAATATACCTTCATCACCTGTGTAACGTTTCGGGTTTTCAAAGTATATATAAATTCGCTGCCACCAATTGTAACGTGTAAATTGTTGTGCGTGTAGATTTAACTAGTAGGTACCCATGAGGCACGTTACAATAATGGGTTCGAAGATACCTGTACAGTCAAGTAAATTTAAATGAAACAAGTGTAATGAATTAAAATACATTTATTAAGTTAATGAATAGTTCAATATACAGATTTTTATATAACGTCCCAGTGTAATGTACAATAATAATAATCACATTCAAATGTCACAGTTGCGCGTTATACTCGATGAAAGGTGCTACCGTCTTAAGGTGCTAGGTGCTACCGATGATATTGGGGCAAACTGGTTCTAGGTATCCGGTGTTCAGGTGCTAGGTGCTACTGATATAAGCTAATTGGTTCTAAGTTCCATCTTTACTGGCCTGGTGCTAACCTTACTCGGTGTTAGGTGCTAGGTTTCTGCTAAAATATACATGGTCTAATCTCCGAACATATATTCTCAAAGTAACTCGGTGTAAGGTGCAAGCACACCGACTATCTACACAATTCCGTACATGCTCAAACTAAAGTCCACCACCCTAAATCTATAACTTCTGGTTATAGAATAAGTTAATCTATGTCATTAAAATGAAACGTATGCCACGCAAATTTACCATCACCTCATATACATTCATGCTAAAGACACAGTTAATTCAAGTACGGTGCACTGTCGTAATATCAGTCAAACGGTACAACTTCACACCGAACTATAAGAATTGACTAAGTTTTACTTGCCAATTAAAGTAGAATAAAATACGAATACAAACTACTAACAAATTACAAACTTTATATAACAACTATAAATTTACTGGGAGAGACAACTTTCTGTGTCTCCCAGGGTCGATCAGAACCCCGAGTGCACCGACAATCTAAATATCGCTGAATTTAGATATGAAATAAATCTAAGTTTCTAAATATTCAATATTACTTTTAAGGTAAGGTTTGCGATCACAGGGAAATAACTCTTATGAATCACTTAAGCGTTTGAAACCGGCGAAATTTAAAACAGCGATACTAAGCATTCAACCGCTAATGAATTTTGTCTGTCAAACACATGACATGAACATCCAAAGGAAATCGTACAACAATTTAAAGTGCAGGAATCTCGTAAGAATTTAGCGGACAAATGTAATAAGATTAGCGTGATGCACGATTGATGACCCAATAAAAGAGGACCAGTAAGTTTATTTTTCAATACGGAACTGCGCAAGTTGCACGGTTATTCAAGTCAACAGGAACAAAGAATCAGATGTATTGTAAATCATGCACTTCGCCGCTTCACTTAAACATGTTAAATGACATCACGAACGAAAAAAAAAGAATGGATGTGGGAGCATCCTGTTACACTCTGCATGGTGTATGCAGTATGCACTCAGAACAGGAAAGAGAAGTCACGGATCATTGACAGTTTGATATAGTTGCATCAGACAGGTAATTTAACTGTTTAATTGTTATTTTTAAGTATTTGTAGTTCATAATCCCGTATTACAACTACGAATTACGGAAAGTTGTCTAAGTAAACAGTAATGAATGGACAGATCAGGGATTGGTGGTGCATGTTGATCCGAGATTCCTCTGACTCGAAATTCTGCTTTTATCTGTTTATATTATTACATTTGCATCGAATCTCGGATTAGGTGCATGTGACTAAAATCACGCAATGCAGAAAAAGTTGTCATCCAGCTTTTTAAAAATCTATCTCTAGATCTTTTTATTTTTTTTAATACAATCAGGAATTCAAAGTATTTTCATCATTTTTTGTAATGAAATAGTTTGAATTGTTGATTGACACGTTAATTTTCTCTGAAAATTAGTTCTCATTGAAAAATAAGGTCTTGAGCCCAAATCCATTAAAAAAATTATCAATCTTGAATGCAGTAAACAAATAAATGTTCTAACTCTTTTTTAATTAGTCAAAACATACAAAGTGATATTTAATATGCAGAACATGGATTTTCTCCCTAGATAGATTTTAGTATGAATTTTATAATAAACTTTTAATTTAATAATATCAAAGAGGATTTAAAAGTAGGTTAAAAAGAGGGGGGGGGGGGTTAAAGTTACAAAGTCTGGGTCTCAGTATCAAGACATTTGCAAAATTTTTTCCTATTATATGGCACATTTTACTTATATAGCACTGGCTATATATGTTTCAGTATTGATTGATAAGTTTAACTGATTGCTAAGCTGAGTTGATTGTTCTACTCTGACAGAGGTAGATTGTTGTTCTCTCAGAATAAATACATGGTTAGTTGGTACATGTAAATATAAGTATTTTTAAATTTTTATTTCATTTTATTATATTTTTTTAAGATTGAAGTAATCTTTGATGAGGGCTTATAAAGACAGCAAACCTTACCTTAAACTTGATAATTGTTTCTTACTGCGCTATAACTTATAATTAAACTATTTTAAAATATCTTTACTTTAAAATGCTCACTTATATAACATAATACCTCAGATCAAGGTGCAAGGTGCAGTTCTGTTCTCTAGATCTACCAGGTGGGATTCTGACAACGCTTTCTCAGAATCTTATCTTTTATACCATGACGCAGTGATGCATCGTCTACGTCATATTTAATTCGTAAAACTTCAAAAACTATTCTTTACTCAATGTACTTGAATTACTTTATTTACTAATAAAACATCTATAAAACTCATTAATTAATCCATAATTTTCAATCTAGTCCAGACGTCTTATTTATAAAGTTTTGTAAAGAAAGTATACATGAATGTCGACGTATGTAGCAACTTATCCGGGGATCCGTATTTTCTAGCATACTGGTTCTACAATTAGTGTGTAAAAGCCATTTCCAGTAAGCATCCAACAAAATTACGGTAATAATTAACAAGAGAATTTCTTTTACTTTACTATATCATAAGACTTTAGAAACATTATGATAATTCTAAGGACACTCTTAAAGTTCATATAGACAACAGTAACTCTTAAAATCAGCATAACAGCGGACAACCACCGCACGAAATGTAAACAGCCATTCTAAGTTCTCTGTAGAGAAATAACTAAGAAATTTATTTTAAAACAAAATATAACTTGGCAATGCAGGCACAACACCTGCATACGGGGTATGTATATCTCTCAGTTGATTCGATACGCAAGAGCATGCTCTACGTATATACAATTTCTAAAACGAGGTAAATTATTGACAAACAATGTGATGAAACAAGAATATCAGCTGTCTCGTTTAAAGTCATCATTTCGTAAGTTCTATGGTCGATACAGTGACCTTGTCAGCAAATACAATTTATCATTGAGTCAAATGCTGACTGATGTTTTTCATACAAATTGTTAGGCCATTATTTACACACTGAATTGTCGACGGATTTTTCCGTTATTTCCCGATCATGACAAGGAGTACACGGAGGGTGTGACCGGTCGGCAGGAGATGCTCACCCCTCCATGGCACCTGATCCCACCTCTGATGTTTGGAGGTCCGTGTTTGCTCTCCTCCTATTTTGTATTGTTTGATGGACTTTTGAGCCTGAATACTGTTCGTTATCTTCATATATTTCACATAAAAGATTGCATCATAGAATTCTTGACGAACAAAAAAAAAAAAAAAAAAAAAAAAAAAAAAAAAAAAAGAAAAAAAAAACCTGATTGCATTACTGTCACAGCATCTTAAACCAGGCTCTTATAAGTTTTTTTTTTATTGTCATTTTAATTTTGATTTAACAATATCAATCTTGGGATGCTGAAGGAACACACCGTATTACCGATTTTAAATATTTTCGAAACTCTACCAGCTTCCACATATACAAAAATGGATTAACGAGAGCATTTATAATATTAAGACAAAACACTATACCCATTACTTTAGGGGAACAGTTGTCAACCCACAAAGCAACAAGCAGCGGTCCTGTGAAAATGAGGAGGACAGTGATTAAAAGACCTACAAAATACATCGTACTCATGACCTTTCTATGTCTAATCAGTAAGAGATGATTTTGAGCTTTAGATGTTGTTGCTTTGACATTGCTTTTGTAAGATGACAGGGTTGAAGTTTTTTCCTTCGCGTCCAAGGTGGCAGTAGACGTTGATGGTTGATCCTTTTTAACATTGATTGTTTTTAAATGTACAGTATTAGACGTTCCTATCGGATGCACTTTCATACTCTGCAATTTAATATATCTGATTGTTACGAAGTAGAGAATAACTGTTGAGAACAAAAGGAACATTGATAAAAACCGGCTATAGATTGTATGCGCCACATAACGGCCACTGTACACAAATTTCAGTAAGTGGTCAGTATTTGGATTGAATTTTCTGGAAGGTGGCGAAACAAGAAAACAGTTCATGATAACGACGGGAATCCAACAGCCAAGACACACCAGGTACTTTCTTTTCTGGCTAAAAAAGAACGAATGGATATTTTCTTTACAAATGATCAAATATCTTTGTAAACTGATGAGAAATGTTTGTAATAAAGAAAGATAGACTCCAGTTGTCATCAAAACTATTTGCAAGACGGTTATAAAATTGTTATCCCTTAAATTAGGAATAATCTGTCTTGCAGAGATGCACGTGATTCCAACCCCAACGGTAAAATCGCTTACAGATAACATAAGCACCAAAAAATAGTAGGGATTGCCTCGTAGATTCTTTTCTTTGATGAAAAGAATGAATACGCCACAGTTGAATACAAATATGAAAATTCCAGCGATTGATAGCAATATGAATGTTGGTGATATGAAATACTTTGACTGTTGATCTGTAAGGGAGCAGTTAAGGTATCCATTTAGGGAGCAATTTTGATTTGTTTTAATATCCATCTTCTCTTTTGTAGAATCCTTTAAATCTTCAGTATTTATGATGGTTCCAGGAGTAAAAACGTCAAAGAAACTCCCTCTATTGTAACTGCAATTATAGTTCAATTATTGAAGTCTAATTAAAAAAATATTTTATATATGATAAATGTATATGTCATTGAAACCATATTCTTTCACTTCAATCGTTATCAAGGTATATTGATAATTTTAATAAAAAAGATTGAGAGTCGTTTTTAAATATTAACTTTTTATTTACATTACGAACTTTTTTTCATAATCATTCGTTAATTTAAAAGAAAACCTTGCTGATGAAAAAGAATAAGTGCATTTAAACACATTTACCTCAATAAATATCACAGATTTTCCTGGTGGAACTGTTCTTGTTTGGTCAGATACTCTGTAACAAGTATGATGGTAACAGATATGGTTTACAACATATATCACTTCTGCAATTAGTGTTATGGGAGAGGCAAACATAATAGGAAAAGCCAATAACAGTGTATCAAAGACAGTTTGACGTCCCTAGTAGAATTAATTTGCAAGATACATTACCTCGAAGAAAATGGTGACATAAAAAAGTCGAACGGAAAAATAAGTTTATTGAAAAAAAAAAAGTAATACGTTCAATTTAATGATTTACCTCTTGAACTGAACTTTTCTGAATTGAAATATCAAGATTTATTTCAGGAGTTTTATTAGATTATGATTCAATTTAATGAGAGATCTCTTGAACTGCACTTTTTCAGAATTAAAATATCAAGATTTATTTCAAGAGCTTTATTAGATTATTATTATGAAATAATATTATCTCGGATGTTTCTTAGGTAAAAAAATTCCAATAAATACACTACGAAAAGAATTTATAAAATAAGACCCCAAATTAGGGAAACGGCAGTAAGTCTGATCTTTCAGTTTATTTTGTTTGACTTGAATCTTCAATCATTTATCACTCTATTAGCCCCTAATTCTTAGAAATTACATGTAATAAAAGATGGGCCAGTTTTCTATTTAAGAAGCACCTTTTTGTTTATCATGTATGTTATTAATCTAATCTACGCATGCGCTCTATCATCCTTTTCTACATAGCTTTATCACAAAATATGCTTTACTAGTATTTTCAACACAGTTGTGACCTTCTGGTAGCAAAAGCCAAAAAAGCATCAAATTGTTAAGAAATAGAAAAGTAGATCAGCTTATTTTCCTCAAAATAATGGAGCAAATACACTGTAAATCATCGATCATAACTTCCATTGTTATTATTGCTAACTTCATTATGTCATACAGAGCTTTGCATTCAGGGATAGCAGTTCCATCAAATATAATGTTGAGGTGTTTATTAATGAAGGGCTTATCGTATATTATTTTAATTGACAGGTACACAGATAATTGGTGTATCTAAAACGTCTGATAAACTTCGACTAACAAACTACTTTACGCTACATTAAATGTGGCTTCTGTCGTAGTTCCACTACTTAATAACTATCTCCTTTTTTGTTGCTGTACAAATACATTGATTATTTTCTTTGAAAAGAAAAGCACAGTTTCGTCTGTGTCTATTAAGAGAACAAAGAATAATCCTCTTACGAAAAACCATTTATAATGGTTCATGCAAGTCCAAGAAGACACAAGTAATTTTTTTTCGTACCAAAACCAATTTAATAATTGACTTTGAATTGACATTTAAGAGGGCTGGGTGGTTGTGGCCATTTTCAGGCTATATTGATCTCCTTTAGAAGAAGAGCTCCATATAAACATGATAAAGATATACAAAAATGATCAAATTTTAAAACGAAAATGTATGAAATTTTTGTTTGCCAAATGATAGTTGACAGCTTAAGATATCATATCTAAAAAATTAAGTTATATGTAACAAAGGGGTTTTTGGTCGGTTTCTATAGTGATAGTTTCTGAAAATAGATGACCAAGATGAAATATATTTTACGATGTTTTATTCTTGGTGTTCCAGCATAAAGTGACAATTATATAATGTATGATAAAAAATGACATATAAATACAAAAAATAATAAACAATAAACCTTTGCAACCTATGCAACATATATATATATATATATATATATATATATATATATATATATATATATATATATATATATATATATATATATATATATATATATATATATATATATATATATAATGACCACATAACATAATACTTAATGAGTCGTTGCACAATGAAGATTGATGCAACTCATATATATATAGACAGCATATTAACCTTGACCTTACATGTGCATTTCATATCATATATAATATAAACATTGTACATATCAATAAAATAAACAATCAAAAGTGGGGAAAATTAACCTAAATGGAAGATATCACTTGACCATGAAAAGGTTCACAATTTATGAAAACTATAATGTTTTGATAGTGATGATCTTTTAAACATGTTAAAGTCAGATAGAAATTTGCTTGGTCAATATAAACTTCAATAAGATTTAATAATTTAGAATGATTATTATGAATATTTCAATTAATAAAAAGGATAAAATGAATAAAATGATGCACGCACACAGATTGTATATACTTAAGCTTATAGACTAGTACATAATATGTACAAACATTAAGTGCACATCCACTACGCCATAACAAATCTCAGATGTTCAAATAAAATGATAATCGTGGAAATGCACATCAAATACATGATGCTATAGAAAATATTATATGCTTACGTCATAATTCGTGAAGGATCGTATGATAATTTAAATATTTATCGTTTAACAACAAAACATCTTTTCACAGTTTCAACTTCAGTATAAAGAGAGTGTAAATTTAGAAACGATCATATGACTCGAAAGTTTACGGAGACACAGTTAACATATTACAGTATCACAGAATTTGCTCAAATTATGAAAAAAAAAAAAAAAAAAAAAAAAAAACAAAACATTATTACAGAACCAAAGTAGGGCTTTTGTTAAAGATTAAATTATTTGAGTCAATATATTATAATTTTGACATTAGGAAAGTTGTAACTCATTACAAGTAAAATACAAGAAAAATATCGAACAATAATTTGTTTTATAAAGTAACGAAATGCATAAAATAATAAATCACATCTGACTATAACAGTTTGAAATAATAATTACATTTATAACACAAATATTAAAGAATATTAAAAAAATTAGTGTCCTACCTGAAAATAGATGACCAAGATGAAATATACTTTACGATGTTCTATTCTTGGTGTTCCAGCATAAAGTGACGCGCTGGGTACCAGACGTAGAAATTGACTTGGTCAAGGTGAGGGACACAAAGGGGATTAATTAGAAAAACATTGAGTAAATTGTTACATTTTCCTATCAAGGGCCTCATTAAAAAAGACAGGTACAATGCCGAGAGGACAAAGACAGGTAATTCGAGGGGCTGACACTAATTTCTATCCAACATCAAACGAACTTTTTAATTGAATTGCGTAATACTGCGTAAAGGTATTTTTGGTAAATAATACTGCCAAAAGGTGATAATATTTGAGAAACTTCTTAATTTTCTTACTGCTAGATACAAAGTTCAAATAGCCATTGTCTGTAATTTTATAGAAAATTTGGAAAAACATGTGACAGGAAAATGAGTGAACCAAATAAAGCAATTTGAAATGAGATAGTAAAAATTAATGAATTGAATTTCAAAATAATTTTTAAAATATTAAGAATAATAAAAATTCATCAGATAGGTCAATTCGACCTTATGATATATATATTTGATGGTTAATTTGTTGACCCTCCAGTCTCCTTAATAAAAAAAATTATATCCATAATAATGTTCTGATTATTGCAAATCATCATCAACTTCAACACCATCAAGACCATCATTATTATCATCATTTTTTTTCCTAAATACATGCATATTAAATGCATGTATTTCTACATAAAATTTAGAACATTATTTATAGATAGAGGGAGGTTTGATCCCTTTACACAACATTCCACTTCTTAGTTGTAGTTCCCTCTTAAAAGTGCACTGGCGGCGCTAGCGCTATGCTTAAAGTGCGCCTAATACCAAAATCGCAGACATACAGACAACGCTGATCCAGGCCTTTCCTATCATGTCAACACCTGGAATGATAACATCTCTATTAAGTTTCATTACTTTATTAATGACACTTTGAGCACGACTAACATACATTTGTTACAATAAGCATAGGGTGAGTTACATGTAACCATGCATCGGACACATACCTTGCTTCGGACAACTTTAAGCAATAAACTTTGAATTCATTGAACTTGAGTCTCCCCGTGTTTTTACTTGTTTCTGTCTTAAAGGTGAAGATTTAAACTTTTTAATGATGCCGATTTTTATTTTCATGTTGAGATAAAAATACCACATGAATGGCTTGAAATTACGTCATATTTTGCATCATCAAAGGGGAGTAACCAGAATTTTACGATTTTCAAATTTTTAGAGTTGTCGTTATTTTAATTAGACTTCAACGGAACGATTCGGACCTAGGTAAAATTTGTCAATGATTAATAATTTTAAAGAAATTCTTCCAAAATTTTACTTCAGTGTTTGTATAATACTTTTAGAGTTGTTTTTACTAGTATCTTTATTTCACCGTACATCGGACACATATTAACCATGCATCGGACACTTTCCGATGCATTGGTAATCACTTCCATTTTCATATAAAACCCAAATGACAGCTGTTTTTAGTGGAAATAGAAAATAAAATCTCTAAATTTTTAGTGAAAATTCAAGTTATCGATATATAACGACTAGAAGTGGATTCAATTTATTTCTTTAAACTAGATGATGATAACCCACGAGAGAAAGGCGCGAGTTTGTATATTACTAGCATTGTAAAGCCTTTCTAAGGCAATGTGATGCACCTAAAATCTCTTCACATTTATGGATCGAAATAGTCATTCAAATTTAACTATAAGGTTAATTTTTAAATAAGAGATAAAAATGTTTCGACATCACTAATTTTAAAGCACCGTGATATTTTTTCGATTCAAAATACCGTTTGTCCGATGTATGATGAATTTTGTTCGAACCATGGTGAATTCTGACTCATTTCGAAAAAATCGGTTTTTAGTGATATTTTCTCAATTAATAGCACACAACTGTATCAAAAAATTATATTTTAACAATATACTACATGTTAAGCTCCATTTTGATAATATTCAGTCGGAAGCGATATCGCTAGAACTTGTTGAATGTGCGAGGGTGTTCGATGCATGGTGAGTTCACCCTAATTGGAGATAAAAGGCAGCAATTTTTTGTGGGGGAATGGGGGTACCTACAAATGTACCAAATTAACTGTGGGTACATAGAGAGGCCGAGTGTAAGCACAAGTGTTCGATCCAAACTGTCACCACGTTCTGGACCAGTGTAGGACTTCTCCTACGCCACCTGATTTTCTCATTTACTTTACCAGACTGTGGCCTCCCGCCGCTTGTGCGAGGTGGAGGTGGAACCAGCCATGACAGGCCATGGACATCGGATATTACCATATCGTGTTACTTTGGACAACTTATGTGCTACATGTACGTATGTATTACATACCAAAACACCCCCCAACTTTGAGGCAGGGTGGGGAGACAAGCAGGTTATCGTTCCACCTGATCCCAAAATACACAAAAGTATCCCCCAGTCTCCGACCCCCCTCCCCTTATCCCGGAATTGCAACAATTAAAAAAGGGGTTTGAGGGTTAGGTCCCAGATTTTGATTTTCCTTCTTATAATTAAACAGGCATCCCCTGTTGTGAAAGAGGTGATGATAGATAAATTACACTACATGCACAGGAAAGTCCATTGAATTGGTGTTAATTTGCAATTAGACATTGATAGTCAGGGCTCTGTGCTGTTCACGCTTACCTCCAGCGATAAGCGCATGGTATCCCCTGAGTCTACATTTCAGTTTCTTGCACAGTAATAGTTAATTTGTACCTACTTTTACTCGTAATACACCTTACTATATTGCTCTGATGATTTAATAAATTGTGTACGGTTTATATCGATTAACAAAACATAAAATCCTGTCCTCAATTAATAATTCAATATTTGATATAAAATCAAACAATTCTGATTATATGAAGTTCTATAATGCATTTGAAATTATTGCATAAACCTAAAGACTTTAGTTGATTGTAGGAGTAAAAATCACGTCAAGATCTATAAAAAAATATCGTTTACAATTTAGCTCAAAAAATCTTAAATGGGCAATTAGAACTATATATATATATATATATATATATATATATATATATATATATATATATATATATATATATATATATATATATATATATATAAGTAATGTAATGGTTTTGAACTAAAGGAAAACCTACCCTTTTGGATGATACGACGATGAAATACGCAATACGCTTGTTTCCAGATTTCTGCATCTTATATTATCATAGTATGTTTAACAAGCATTCCGAGAGTATTACATTAACAAAATTAGTCCCCTACAGGCACTTGTAATCTCGTTAAAAATGGCAAAATTCCGTCAAAAATCATTGAAGCAGAACGAAATGCAAACTTGATCTTTAACTAATCAACGTTAAGTCAAATACCAAAAATCGGCTCAATATCTGCAAACGTCTAGAAAAGAAATTCTGGAAAACCTTAAAAAATTGAAAATGGCGCAGCGGTAATAGAGTACACTCTAGAGTCGTGGAGTAAGGAGTTGATCCTCACTTCGTGGGTTCGAATCCCACTGTTGGAGACCGGTCCTTCGAATGAGACCGTAGAAACCGAGATCCCGTGTCGCAGCAGGTGCTGGCACGAAAAGATCCCTCACTGCTCAATGGCTTTAAGTGCCGAGCATAAGTCAAAATTTGCAGCTCTCCACTGGCAAGTGGTGGCGTCTCCATATGAGTGAAAAATTCTCGAGAGGGATGTTAAACAATAAACAAACATACCAAAATCTGCTCAGTATCTGCAAGCGTTTAGGGAAAAAAAAATGCTGAAAACCAAGTGTGACAGACTGACAGACAGTTAGACAGACGGATTGACAGACGCAGAGGAAACCTATAGTCCTCTTCGGTTTCACCGGTACGGGACTAATAACAACACGAAACTATTCCAAAGTGAACGAAATGAATTTAATAATGATTTTGATTTATCAAAGTGGATGATTTTTTATCTTTCCGTGTAAATAGAGAGGGCATATACATGTATCATTGTTAAAAGATATATTCTAATTAGATATAATGTGTTAAAGATTTTTGATATAGAAGATAGCGTTAATTTGCTGGTCCAGAGTGATTAAACGGTTTGTATATTGTCTATTGACTTTCTGACATGATTCTTTAATATACTACTTAAACACTTACTTTATTCTGAAAAAAAGTTTTCAGGTCTTTTCCTTCATTAATCGCCCAACAATCGGCATAATCTTCAACAGAATCCATTATAGAAATGAGTTTCTGTCTGTCTTACAGTATAATCATTAAATGTTTCATCAAAAGCGAATTGTTTACGTAATTACTTTATTTTCAGTGTGATCGTAGAGCTAATAAGAGAGATTGAATGTTGTTTTTTTTTTGTCTTTAGTTCAATTACAGACTTAAACTCTATACGCATAAAGAAATCATCAAAATGATAGTAATGCCCAAATATTTACTGGAGATTCCTATGAATTGTTAACATTCCCAGATATCATTCACCGTCCTAGTAATTTTCTAGTGGAAAGCGGGAAAGAAGCTCGCAAATATACACTTTTGGTATCAATTTATTTTTATCATATCAGTGTCAAAGGACAAGTAGAACACATTCCACAGATTAAATACGATGTATTTCATGTATTTATGTGAAAAAACCCAGCTGTTGTCCTGAAAACTTCCTCTAACTGGCAATTAGTGTCTTTTGATAGTAACTGGAATGTATAGAATCTACTACTAAGTATGCAAGATACTCGCTACGGGAGACTGTTTTAAATTAGTGCAAATAAAGTTAGGACTTTTCTGACATCGATTTAATATTACAGGCAGGTTGCTAACAATTTCATTTAAAACGATCTAGTGTTCTTATTTCTTCTCTGTTATCTCAACAAAGAAGCAGACATATTTTTTTTTTCAAAATAAATACTTTAAGTTTAGATATGAGTGTATATATTTAATTCATCAGACAGTATGTCGTATATGATATAAAATAAAGAAATTCAATGCTTAAAAGCCATATGATAAAGTATATACAATCCATAAATGCTGATAATACTGAAATATTTGGAACAGAACTTGAAATCATTGCATCAATTGTTAAATATGATTTTCTGGTGTTTTGATTTTAAAATGGCCATGTTACAGTACCCGCATCGTTATTCTTTACAATTCTGTCGTGTTCTATCGTGTGTTTATCCTATCGTATCGTGCGTGTATCCTGTCGTATCGTGTGTGTATCCTATTGTATCCTATCATATCGTGTTTTTCGTTTATCAGGTTTTGCGTTTATCGTGAAGATCGTTTATCAGATTCTATCGTGTATTGTGTTTTGCGTTTATCGTGTGCATTCGGAAACCCTCGCTTTTTATCTTTACCTTGAGAAGAAACACCTGAGATATCCCGAGTTCATTTTTCGTTTTGTTATTTTATTTACGATTCATTTAAATATTGAACAGAGAGAGAGAGAGAGAGAGAGAGAGAGAGAGAGAAATTAATAATAGATAAATGAATTACTTAATAAATAGATAGATTTATAATAAATACATAAATAAACTAGAGCCTAGCTCGTTGCAGAGCAACGAATAGGTCTTCCGTTGGAGCAGTGACCTTGAGTCAAGGTCATGCCATATTCTAAGATGATAAATAATCTTGTAAGTGACCTATCAACTGGCAATGTATTGCCAGTAGAAAGACAATAAAATAATTTACACTTTCTATTTTGTGACCTTGAACTTGTCCAGATGACCTTGCGTCAAGCCATGACACACTCTGGTTATGACGCAAACCTATCTGTGTTACCGACTTGACAAGTTCACACATGTTTTTTCAGACCACACATCCAGTAAACACATTTTGTTCTTAGTGACCTTGAACTTGAGTCAAGGCCATGACACAGTCTGTATGATACCAACAATACCTTCTGAGTGTTTCCGACTTGACGAGTTTACACGTTTTTTTTATTGCGTTTCCATATAGTTGTAATTTATTACGTTTAACTCGCTGGCTTCAAATTTTATTGTAAATATGTTTTATGTCCAATTTTGATATTGAAAAATGTCGGCGTCTTTGAGTACGTGTACAATGTGCATTACGTTACCCTATCACATCATGTTTTATAACGCAGACCATACATGTATATATAGTCAGCGTGATAAAAAGGTAAAATAAAACCCATTTTATTCATTAAAAATCTCTGCTTAATTATCTTTGCCGATTTCTTACAGAACTAGAATGTTCCAAGGAACGCATGTGTCGCCTGCTTTTAGCTTCATTAAAGATGTAACTAAGTCTAAAAGTGATCAGCTATTTATTTGCTATGGCATGGCATATAGTTCATGCAAAAAAAAAAAAAAAAAAAAAAAAAAATCCAGGGGTAGTAAGACTGCGATAGAATCTAACAATCAAATAAAAATACAAATCCTAAATCCCTCAAAGCTAAAATGGATATTAATGAAATTTGAATAAATTAATTATAAATAATTATTTATAAATTAATTAAGTACGTGATTTCAACAATCCTTCAAAAGAGACTTCAGTCTATCATATCCGCAATTGTCAGTCTACACCATCCATTTTGGAATACCGATCCCGTTGTATTTTCATAGTACTTAAAGAGCCATAGCGCATTTGATAGACATTTTCGCCTACTCTACTAGTGATTTCTTAAATTCAGAAATTAAGTTTAACCAAAATTTTGTCATACAATCTTAGTTTATACATGCGTAAAACCGAAAAAAAAAACCAAGGGTAGTAAGACTGCGATTGAATCTAACAATCAAAAAGAAATACAGATCTTTAACCCCTCAAAGCTAAAATGAATATTAATGAAATTTGAAAAAAAAATTATAAATAATTATTTATAAATTAATTAAGTAGGTGATTTCAACAATCTTTCAAAAGAGACTTCAGTCTATCATATCTGCAATTGTCAGTCTACATCATCCATTTTGGAATACCGATCCCGTTGTATTTTCATAGTACTTAAATTTCAGATTTTGTGGTTTCTTTATTTCATACAGTGTCAAAATACATTGTCATGAGCTCATAAACATCTACAAATATTAATTATCAAACCCCTGTCTCTCTAATTTCAAAAAGACATAGGTTAAATTTAACCCTCCGCAGTATATTTTGCAAAATAGGTCAAAGGTCAAGGTCAAGTGGACTGTAACGCTGGTATTTTTCAAAATGTTTTATGACAAACAGTGCACATTCTAAATAGCATAGACTTACCTCTTTTATGTCAAAAAGAAGTTGTATATCGGCATTATTGGTTATTTTGAAAAGTAGGTCAAAGGTCAAGTTCAAGGATATCTAGGTCGGAAGCCATGGTAAAATACAAAAACCATAGTGTCAAGCTATATGTGTAAATTATCAATTCCATACCTCTTACAGTTCTCGAGATATAAGGTGTGACAGACGGACGGACAGCAAGACAGACAGACAGATGCCAGGCAAAATGATCTTTAAGTGCTCCTCTGCTTTGCAAGCGACACAAAAATGTTTGTTGTTTTACGTCCATTGAGCAGCCAGCATTTTTCAGTGGAGGGCTGCAAATTTAGGCCTGTACTCGGCACTTAAGAACTGCGAACGATAGTATTGTTCTCCCGCCTACCTCCAAGTCAATGTTCAAAAGTTAACACATTTGAATGATTTTCATATCTATATAGATATTTATACGAATTTTCATAAAACATTACTTCTTTGGGAAAACAAAGAGAGATAACACTATAATTTTGGTAAAACTTGTGTTTTTCACTATAGAAATCAACGGAAAACGGAAAAATATTTTTAAAACATCTTTCCCCCCCGTGAAACAAAAATTCCTTTTTACAGGTAATATGGACTGTCATTTCACAAATTCATACCAAAGCTTTTTATGTTTCACGGGGGAGGAACATATGTTTACAGACAAAAACCTACAAAAATGCTTATTTTTTCACCAATTTTAAAGAGGTTTACAAATAAAACATTGTATTTTATTAATAATATATGTTTAATTTTATATGAGTAAAACATAAGAAAAGATTTAAGGAACATTTATTCACATCCAAGAATATTTTAAAATGTGGTGATGCTTTAAAGCCCGATTTCAATGAAAGATATAGTCTACCCCCCTTATTTCAAGAGCTGGAATTAGGGGTAATTAGCTATTTAACACTGGAATTAAAATTATCCGTCAATTACCATTGAACTGTACTTTGCATTCAACAAAGATTTTAAGGCCAAATTGCCATTAGTATTAAATTAAATGGGTGTAAAATGTAGGCGGGAATCGAGAGTTAGCGTGCGTAGTTCTTACGACCTTTGAGCAGTGAGGGATCTTTTTTCATGCCAGAACCTACTGCTACACGGGACCTCGTTTATACGGTATAATCCGTAGGACCATACTCCACTCATATGGAAACGCCACGACCTGCCGGTGGAGGGCTGCAAACTCAAACCTATACTCGACACTCAAGGGCATTTGAGCAGTGGAGGATTTTTTTCATGCCGGCACCTACTGCTACACGGGACCTCGATTTAAACGGCCTCATCCGAAGGACCAGTTTCCACTTCCCGTAGTGGAACTGTTTGTTTGTTTGTGTGTTGTTTAACGTCCCTCTCGAGATTTTTCACTCATATGGAAACGCCACCACTTGCCGGTGGAGGGCTGCAAATTCGACACTCAAGGCCATTGAGCAGTGAGGGATCTTTTTTGTGCCAGCATCTACTGCTACAGGGGATCTCGGTTTATACGGTCTAATGCAAAGAACCGGTCTCCACGTGCCGCAGAGGGAGTCGAATCCGCGACGCAAAGATTAACTCCTTACTCCGCGACTCTAGGGGTAGAAAGATTTTGATAAAGGTACTATCATTATGAAAATCATGTTCTGACTCAAGCCTGTAGAAAGCAATTTCATTTTTTTTCTGGGATGGGGCACAAACAATCAATCAATCAATATATATATATATATATATATATATATATATATATATATATATATATATATATATATATATATATATATATATATATATAAGGGAAAAAAAAAATAAATAAAAAATAAAAACATAATTGCGGGCGTGGGGGGGGGGGGGGGCACGACAGTATAGATTTAAGCTATATAGTGACTAAGAAGGAATAACTTGTCATTTGTCAGTCTTTTTTCTCTTCACTTTTAATTGTCAATAAAAGATTCTTGTTACAAAGTAAAAAGTATACATTTATATGTAGTACAGGTATCCATCTCATTTCATTTTTTCATTTTCATCACGAAATGTGTGCTAATATGTTTGTTATACTCAAGTCCATGTACATGTACTCCTTGTACATGTTTTCTTTTGAACCGCGCGTTCACGTGAAATTAAATTATAAAAAGTTAACATAGTTCTTAAATGGATGACATTTACGTTACACAGTTCTGGACATTAGAAATAATTAAGCTTATAGTTGCCGATATTTTATCGTATGCTAAAAAATATGTATAAAATAAAACATGTATTTAAAAAAAAATCAGCATAATATAGCCTTTCAAATACTTATGCATACAAATCAAATTACATATAATATGAAATATTTTATTGAAAAATTACGATCTCTCTCCTGTAAACAGGTAGACTTTGAAGGCGCGAAGGGACTCGAATAGCCGCCAGGTTTTTTTTTCTTCGGAAAGCTGTACAGTTATCTTGGACGAATATAGCGTACAAGTACAGGGTACAAAACAGCAGTGAATATAAAAATAATGAACTCAAAGTTTAATTCTCTTCTCTCAGTTATTTTTTGAAATATAATTACCAACCAATATATAATTATTTTTTTTTACCAGAGTGTATACAAAGCGACTTTTCAAGCGGTATGCATGAAAGCATTTGGCGCGTGACCAGGTAATTGTTTTCAAAGCATGCAAACTCAGACTATCAGGTAGCACACGTAGCTGGCCTATCAATCATATCAGCAGCTATTGTTTTATCTTTGTATGATTGACGGGCGGTATATTATCGATCTTAAGCTAAGTAGATTTTGTGGGCGTTAATGGAAAATTGGGTGTGTAATAAAAACACACGTATACTTGCCATATGCTGGAGTTACAAAACTATAGTAGACAGAGTTTTTCATATAGCATGTTCAGAGCTGGTGTAATCATAAAGATAGCCATTTCAAAAGAGTGAGAGTGTTTAACAATGCGTCTTATTGTTTTCAAAATATATCTCTTTTGAATTCTTTGTCTACAAACCTTGCAGACGCATAGCCAGAATGGAGCTGAAGTGTACGCAGGGAACGGCAGGGGAAATGGGGGCCGTCCTGAGGCTCCCAGTAGGTCCGGGTTGTAACCCTGAATGGGGCCCAGGGGGCGGAGCCCCCGGATGCTAACTCCATGGTTTTTCTAATTATATTTCAATCACTTTCTAGCGTGAAATATGCTGTATCGCTTTTCTTTAGAAATAAAAACTTTAGTAATATTGTTTTTAACACAAAGTTTATCTTCCATGGAAATTTATTTTACGAGTACTTGAGGCTGGATATTTTACCAATATATTGGTATCGTATGCACTTTTTATAGCATAATGTCCGGAAACAAGTTTAATAAATTTTGGTTAGAAAACTTTTGTATTTTAAATTATAAACTATTTGATTAATTCAACGATATGATTAAAATTTAATTTCTCAAGTATCTTAAAAAATTGTCAATAGGTTATAGAATACTTACACACTAATAGATAACTTATTTGGATTTGGTAATAATTTGATAATAGATTTCACATTTGATTGTAAAGACATGCTATCGCAAAATTTTATTCGAAATAATATGACCAAAAAAAAAAAAAATAATAATAAAAAAGGAAACGGAAATATTCGCCGATTGTATTGCGATACCCCCCCCCATCTCTCTCTCTCATGTTGTTGTTGTTTTTTTTTTTGTGGTTTTTTTTTAAATGATGTGTACGCAGTTGAGTACATGTACTTGCGTTTAGGCAACTACGCGCCTGCCTTGTGTGTCAAGTTAGAATTATTTGCAGAATTAAACACGCAATGAATCTCCGAAATTAAACACACAATAACACATAATTGAGAGCTTAATCGTTTATTATGTACAAGTATGCAGTTTTAAGATTAGGATTCCTGAAATCGGGGATCTTTATACGCCCTTAATAAAATGTTCTGGAAACGCCCTTCAAACGCCCTTAATAAAATGTTCTGGATTTAAATTAAATCAAATTAAGATAAGATTAAATGATTTAATTGAATGATCCGATATGATTTAAAAAAAATAATTTTCAGTAAATCATTTTGTTAGCAAAAAAATTTTGAACGACAATGTTTTGTGTTTGAGCACTAATACATGTAGCTGCTTCCTCGGCCATATGCTATCGAGAGAAAGGTTACATAATTGTAAACAAACACAAAACCCGGGAAGTATGTGAAATGCGGTTAAATGCAGTTAAAGACTGATTCATTTTTTGCTAACTTTTTAAAAATTTAATATAGTGTATGTTTCAACATTGAAAGACCAAAAGATGTTTTGTTTACGAACGCAGGTCGGTGGTTCACTGGAACTCTTGTGATTTCCGACACAATAAATAAGTATATCACCAACTTGACCAACATAGATAAGATGAGATAATTTGAAAGATCCGATATGATTAAAAAACACAATAATCCGTGCATCGTTGAGTTTGCAAAATAGATTTAGAACGGCAATGCCTGTTTAGTGTATGGCCACTGATCACTGGATCTAGGTCACGCGTGATCGGGGGATGACCGGTTACGTAATTAGAAACAAAAGCAAATCCCTAGACGTATTGAAAATGTGTGACTCAATAATTTGGAATGAAGCCACAGAACACGTAAAAACTTATTACAAAGTAATATTAGTATTTATTTTGGATAGGTTTATAATTTATAGCAAGTTTATTTCAGTTATGCACATAAAGATTTCACCTTTACTTATCTAATGAAACTAGTTACCTGTATATGGGTCAAGCTTCTAGCTCATTTATTAAACAAGACTGGAACAAAATATCAAGTTCATGAGATCAATACTATGTTAAAAAACAACTTTTAAGCGACAGCTATATCGAAATATTTACCGTTTTTGAGTTATAAAACGAAAACTTTCAAGGACCCTAGATCCCTAATTTAAGAGACCAGCCCCTATTTGGTGGTGCCAAATGAAAGACCTTAAAATTGTGCACAACTTTTATTCAACATGTCTTAACAAAATATTTTTAGTTTAAAAGATACATAGGAAAATATGTGTAAATTTTCGCGCTTTTAGGCGTTCTAATTTTTGACCCCTATCTAGCGCCATTTTGAACGCAGAAATGAAAAAACAAAAATAGATGTGCACAACTTCAATGCTTTTATTATTCAAATTCAGTAGTATTTCTGCCCCAGCTTTTTTGGTCTCTGAGCCTTTGTCTGGAAATGAAACCCCCTAAATTTTCATTTAAAGGGAAATAATTCCGAAGCGGAAGGGGACTTTTTAAATGTATGACAGCATTCTCATAGAGTTTTGTAACGTCTATAAATTCTGAAAATTTGAGCAAAATCCGTTGAGAAATGAGCAAGATATGAGGTCTCAAAGTTGGCGTCTAGAAAGGAGAAGAAAAAAAAAGAAAAGAACTAGAGCCGAGCTCGTCACAGAGCAACGAATAGGTCTTCCGTTGGAGCACTGACCTTGAGTCAAGATCATGCCATATTCTAAGATGTTAAATAATCTTGTAAGGGACCTATCAACTGGCAATATTCCGCCAGTAGAAAGACAATAAAATAATTTACACTTTCTATTTTGTGACCTTGAACTTGTCCAGATGACCTTGCGTCAAGCCATGACACACTCTGGTTATGACGCAAACCTATCTGTGTTACCGACTTGACAAGTTCACACATGTTTTTTCAGACCACACATCCAGTAAAAGCATCTTGTTCTTAGTGACCTTGAACTTGAGTCAAGGCCATGACACAGTCTGTATGATACCAACAATACCTTCTGAGTGTTTCCGACTTGACGAGTTTACACGTTTTTTTTATTGCGTTTCCATATAGTTGTAATTTATTACGTTTAACTCGCTGGCTTCAAATTTTATTGTAAATATGTTTTATGTCCAATTTTGATATTGAAAAATGTCGGCGTCTTTGAGTACGTGTACAATGTGCATTACGTTACCCTATCACATCATGTTTTATAACGCAGACCATACATGTATATATAGTCAGCGTGATAAAAAGGTAAAATAAAACCCATTTTATTCATTAAAAATCTCTGCTTAATTATCTTTGCCGATTTCTTACAGAACTAGAATGTTCCAAGGAACGCATGTGTCGCCTGCTTTTAGCTTCATTAAAGATGTAACTAAGTCTAAAAGTGATCAGCTATTTATTTGCTATGGCATGGCATATAGTTCATGCAAAAAAAAAAAAAAAAAAAAAAAAAATCCAGGGATAGTAAGACTGCGATAGAATCTAACAATCAAATAAAAATACAAATCCTAAATCCCTCAAAGCTAAAATGGATATTAATGAAATTTGAATAAATTAATTATAAATAATTATTTATAAATTAATTAAGTACGTGATTTCAACAATCCTTCAAAAGAGACTTCAGTCTATCATATCCGCAATTGTCAGTCTACACCATCCATTTTGGAATACCGATCCCGTTGTATTTTCATAGTACTTAAAGAGCCATAGCGCATTTGATAGACATTTTCGCCTACTCTACTAGTGATTTCTTAAATTCATTGTTTAACCAAAATTTTGCCATACAATCTTAGTTTATACATGCGTAAAACCAAACCACAATAATGATATTTCAATATTAATAGTTCCCTCACGTGATAAATATGAAAATTATCCAGTTTGTATGGAATATATAGTAAATATTGAGGTATCCACCTAAAGATGACAAACTGTTGTCAAAGACCACCCTTAACCAGAAAAACAACTTCTGAATAATTTTATTTGGATATGACTGCACTTCGTTATATTTAGATAATTCTGGTTAAAGGTGGTCTTCATATTGAAAATGATGAAAATATATATTCAATTTTTCTTCTCATATGATCGTAAGATTAGCAATCTGTCTTAAATTTATCCAATCGACGTCATTGACTTCGTTGGCGCAGTGGTATAATTGCTGGAATGTAAATATGGTGATTGCGAGTTTGAGCCCTACATCTTTTCCATTTATGCTTTTTTATTTTTTTTTCTTTGTGTATCTTTTCTACGTTTTTCTTTATTACGTTTTATAAAATACATGATTTCAGAAAGTTATAATATACACATTACACTTTGAAAGTATCTCGGGAAAAGACAGTCCTAAACTATTTAACTAAAGTTCGCAAATTCATAGCTACTTGTTTGACTTTTATTGATTTTCTAAATCTTTTGTCTCAGAATTAGAGAATTGAACAAATTAAATGATTGTCATTCGACATACTTGCAACTATGAAAATATAACACTCGTCCTCCAATCATATTACATAGTTTGATGGTATATCTATCAATAGAAACAGGTGATTTCCTTTTAAATTCTTGAGTCGGCCGTGTTGTCGGAGAGGCAGCTATGGCTCTTTCAGTTTTTGTGGTTTCTTTATTTCATATAGTGTCAAAATACATTGTCATGAGCTCATAAACATGTACAAATATTAATTATCAAACCCCTGCCTCTCTAATTTCAAAAGACTTAAGTTAAATTTAACCCTCCGCAGTATATTTTGCAAAATAGGTCCAAGGTCAAGTGGACTGTAACGCTGGTATTTTTCAAAATGTTTTATGACAAACAGTGCACATTCTAAATAGCATAGACTTACCTCTTTTAAAAATATCAGCATTATTGGTTATTTTGAAAAGTAGGTCCAAGGTCAAGTACACGGATATCTAGGTCGGAAGCCATGGTAAAATACAAAAGCCATAGTGTCAAGCTATATGTGCAAATTATCAAATCCATACCTCTTACAGTTCTCGAGATATAAGGTGTGACAGACGGACGGACAGCAAGACAGACAGACAGACGCCAGGCAAAATGATCGCTAAGTGCTGCTCTGCTCTGCAGGCGACACAAAAATGTTTGTTTGATTGTCTGTTTGTTGTTTAACGTCCATTGAGCTGCCAGCATTTGCCAGTGGAGGGCTGCAAATTTAGGCCTGTACTCGGCACTTACGGCCTTAGAGCAGTGAGGGATCTTTTTTCATGCCAGAACCTACTGCTTCACAGGACCTCGTTTATACGGTCTAATCCGAAGGACCATCCTCCATGTTCTGTAGTGGAATTGTTTATTTGTGTGTTGTTTAACGTCCTTCTCGAGATTTTTCACTCATATGGAAACGCCACCACTTGCCGGTGGAGGGCTGCAAATTCAGACCTATACTCGACACTCAAGGCCATTGAGCAGTGAGGGATCTTTTTCGTGCCAGCATCTACTGCTACAGGGATCTCAGTTTATAAGGTCTCATGCAAAGGACCGGTCTCCACGTCCCGCAGAAGGAGTCGAATCCGCTACGTAAAGATTAACTCCTTACTCCGCGACTCTAGAGCAAACGCTCGAACCACTGCGCCACGCTGGCGACGTGGTGGTATTCGAAACTGCGACGTCAAATCGTAGGGGTAGAAACATTTTGATAAAGGTACTATCATTATGAAAATCTTGTACTGACTCAAGCCTGTAGAAAGTAATTTCATTTTTTTCTGGGATGGAGCAGGAACAATCAAAATTTTTTGATATATAAGAAAAAAAATGAATAAAAAATTAAAACATAATTGCGGGGGGGGGGGGGGCACGACCGTATAGCTTTAAGCTATATAGTGACTAAGAAGGAATAACTTGTCATTTGTTAAAGTCTTTCACCTAAACTCTTCACTTTTAATTTTCAATAACAGATTCTTGTTACAAAGTGAAAAGTATGCATTTATATGTAGTACAGGTATCCATCTCATGTGCATAATCTATTTAACCAATCATTTTAATCTGAAGGGAAAGTGAAACCTCAATCAAAACTTGTCACAAATACTGGACTTTCTGATTAATTATAATATACATGTCAGAACGGATCGTCAATTAGGACTGCAGGTTTCATAACTTCACAGCATGCATCTTCAGCCTTAATTAAAACGTTTTTTCGAAATATTACACTGTATCTATAAAGCACTGTGTCTATAAAGCAGTGGCACCAGAAGTTTACAATTTTGATTGACAGGTGTAGCGCCGTGCACGAATTTCATGTAACTATGTACCAATTAGAAATGAAGGGATCTAAAGAAAAGAGTTATTGTGATTGACATTGTAATTAAAACAGAGACAATTAAGAGTAGTTTGGCTGAACTGGCCTTTCTGACATTTGAAGTGAAGTTTTAGAGTAACTCATCATTGAAATGAAGTTGTAAAAGTGTATTATCAATTATTTTCATTTTCATTATTAGACGTGTGCTAATATGCTTGTTATATTCAAGTCCATGTATATGTACTCCTTGTGCATTTTTTCCTTTTGAACCGCGCGTGCAGGTGGAATTAAATTATAAAAAGTTAACATAGTTCTTAAATGCATGACGTTTACGTTACACAGTTCTGGACATTAGAAATAAATAAGCTTATAGTGTTGCCGATATTTTATCGTATGCTAAAAAATATGTATAACATAAAACATACATATTAAAAAAAAATCAACACAATATAGCCTTTCAGATACTTATACATACAAATCAAATTACATATAATATGAAATATTTCATTGAAAAATTACGATCTCTTCTCTGTAAACAGGTAGACATTGAAGGCGAAAAGGGGCTCGAATAGCCGCCAGGTTTTTTTTTCTTCTTCGGAGAGCTGTACAATTATTTTGGACGACAAATCTCGTACAAGAACAGTGTACAAAGCAGCAGTGAAAATAAAAATAATGAACTCAAAGTTTAATTCTCTTCTCTCAATTATTTTTGAAATATAATTACCAACCAATATATAAGTTGGGTTTTTTTTTTCCGGAGTGTATAAAAAACTACTTTACCGCGACGTTTCAAGCGGTACATGAAAGCTTTGACGCGTGACCAGGTACATGTAATTGCTTTCAAAGCATGCAAACTCAGACAGCACAGGTTGCTGACCTGTCAATCAAATCAGCAGCTATTGTTTTATTTTTGTATGATTGACGGGCGGTATTATCGATCTTAAGCTAAGTAGAGTTCGTGGGCGTTAATGGAAAATTGGGTGTTTAATAAAAGCACACGGACTTGCCATATGCTAGAGTTACAAAACTTTAGCCTACAGAGTTATTCACATAGCATGTTCAGAGCTGGTGTAATCATAAAGATAGCCATTTTTAAATGAAAATATATGTCAGAGTGTTAAGCAATGCGTCTTATTGTTTTCAAAATATATCTCTTTTGAATTCTTTGTCTACAAACCTTGTGTGTCAAGTTAGAATTATCTGCAGAATTAACCACACGCAATGAATCTCCGAAATCAAACACACAATAACAAATAACTGAGAAATAAATCGTTTATTAAATACATGTACATGTATGCAGTTTTAAGATTAGGATTCATGAAACCGGGGACCTTTATACGCCCTTAATAAAATGTTTTGGATTTAAATTAAATCAAATAAAGATAAGATTAAATGATTTAATTGAATGATCCGATATGATTTAAAAAATAATTTTTCGTAAATCATTGTGTTAGCAAAATGAATATAGAACGACAATGTTTTGTGTTTGAGCACTAATAGCTGTTTCCTCGGCCATATGCTATCGAGGTAAAGGTTACGTAATAATAAACAAACACAATACCGGGAAGTATGTGAAATGCGGTTAAATGCAGTTAAAGACTGATTGATTTTTTGCTAACTTTTTAAAAAAATAATATAGTGTATGTTTCAACATTAAACGACCAAAAGATGTTTTGTTTACGAACGCCGGTCGCTTTTTCACATGCAATGGATCTCTTGTGATTTCCGACACAATAATTTAATAAGTATATCACCAACTTGACCAACATAGATAAGATGAGATAATTTGAAAGATCCGATATGATTAAAAAACACAATTATCCGTGCATCGTTGAGTTTGCAAAATAGATTTAGAACGGCATTGTCTTGCTAGTGTATGGCCACTGATCACTGGATCTAGGTCACGCGTGATCGGTTACGTAATTATAAACAAAAGCAAATCCCTAGACGTATTGAAAATGTGTGACTCAATAATTTGAATTGAAGCCACAGAACACGTAAAAACTTATTACAAAGTAATATTAGTATTTATTTTGGATAGGTTTATCATTTATAACAAGTTTATTTCAGTTATGCGCATAAAGATTTCACCTTCACTTGTCTAATGAAACTAGTTACCTGTATATGGGTCAAGCTTCTAGCTCATTTATCAAACAAGACTCGAACAAAATAACAAGTTCATGAGATCAATAATATGTCAAAGGACAACTTTTAAGCGACAGCTATATCGAAATATTTACCGTCTTTGAGTTATTATACGAAAACTTCCAAGGACTCTAGATCCCTAATTTAAGGGACCAGTCCCTTTTTGGTAGTGCCAAATGAAAGACCTTAAAATTGTGCACAACTTTTATTCAACATGCCTTAACAAACTATTTTTAGTTTAAAAGATACATAGGAAAATATGTGTAAATTTTCGCGCTTTTAGGCGTTCTAATTTTTGACCCCTATCTAGCGCCATTTTGAACGCAGAAATGAAAAAACAAAAATAGATGTGCACAACTTCAATGCTTCTATTATTCAAATTCAGTAGTATTTCTGCTCCAGCTTTTTTGGTCTCTGAGCCTTCGTCTGGAAACGAAACCCCCGAAATTTTCATTTAAAGGGAGATAACCCAAAAGCGGAAGTGGATTTTTGACATGTTTGACAGCATTCTGATAGAGTTTTGTAACATCTATAAACCCTGCAAATTTGAGCAAAATCCGTTGAGAAATGAGCGAGATATGAGGTCTCAAAGTTGGCGTCTAGAAAGGAGAAAAAAAAGAACTAGAGCAAAGCTCCTTGCAAAGGAACGAGTAGTTCTTCCGTCCGATTTTCAGAAGCACTGCTTGTAAGATGGATAAATGAAAGTAAAGTATTCGCTGAAAAGAAGGCCTCCAGATCAAAAATGATGTCGATCTGTATTTTTTTAGGATTGAAAACTCAGCTGATTTTCGTTAAATAAAGCAAATCAAGCCTATTTCCGGTTTGACCGGAAGTGACCCCAGTCGACAGAAAATTGGGTTCAGAGGTCTTGGGTGAATTTAATCATTTGATTTTATGTTGATATCGGCAGAAATACGTCATTTATAGTTACTTCCGGTTTAACCGGAAGTTGACAAAAGTGACGATACTCGACAGGAAATACAATCAGACGTCCTCTGTGACATGCATAATTCATTTCAATACCAATATCTTTGAAAATAAGCAATTTTCTACTACTTCCTGTTTGGCCGGAAGTGAAGTCATTCGACATATTTTGATGATCTCACAAGCTGCTACTTGTCATGTTGAACAACTTTGCTTCTTTGAAGTTTTACAAATTCTCAATACTTTTTGAGATATCAGGAAAAAACTTTTGGCCCCTCTAGATCCCTTATTTTAGGGGCCAGCCCTTTTTTGAGATATCATTTAAAAAATCTTGTAATTCTGCACAAATTTTTTTCTATATGTTTTAACAAAATATTTCCAAGAAAAAAGATATCGTACAGAAAGTATTCGAAATTTTGAAAATCTCGATGTGACTTTTTTCAGGCCATACCGAACGTCAACGTGTGGCACTTCCGGTGAAAGGTAACTACGTATTACAGATCTACATATTTTGCTCTGTCTTCGCTAAAAATTTCACATTCCCATGATTAGTGGTTTCTTAGAAAACCTGCGGACAAACTGACCCTCCAAAAATCACTAAATCACAAATATCTTCGGACCGGAAGTGACGTCATCAAAATAAAAAAAATGTATCAAGATGTTTTATTGTTCTATCAGATCTGAAAGTTTCATGAAAATCGAGCCAACCGTTTTTGAGAAATCGCGTGCACAAAATCGGTAAGAAAAAAAATAATAAGAAAAACAGTGGAAAAGAAACCGAAGAATAACAAGAAGGTCTTCCGCTGAAGACGGAAGACCTTAATAATAATCTTAACCATCAGAATCAGTAGAAGGTCTTCCGTTCTGACGGAAGACCTTAATAATAATCTTAACATCAGAATCAGTAGAAGGTCTCCCGCTGGAGCGGAAGACTTTAATAATAAAAACAAACGTCAAGTACCGGCCGTGACCAAGCAGAGAGCGTAAATCGAAAGTTAAATCCTATTTAGCACATGAAATAATCGGTCTACTAGTCATTCGTTATTATTTTTTAATTCAAATTGTCGATTTGAAAGAATATTTTTTGTCAAAAATAGAAATATTGTAATTTCTTTAAACAGTCAGAGTCACAAAAGGAAGACCTTTATTAACTTTCTTTTGATAATTATAGAAACATAAAACAGTAGGTATGTGTGCAAAAATAAACTTAAAAAAGTATAAGCATCTACATAAGGCCTATCTTTTTTTTTTTTATCAAAAACGGAATTAATCAATAACAAGGTATACATTTTTCAGAAACACAAGTACATGTACATGCACTTATTTATTAATATTTAAAAAGCATCGACTTATAACATAGTTATATTTTTATGCCTGTAGTCTAATTGTATGCACAATCAATTATTTAAAGGATTGTTACACTGTACCAATTGATTCATAAAGGCATACATGTATGCATGATCTTGATAACATTTACACATTTTGTCTGTACGCGCAAGTATGCAGTTCCTATTATTTTTTTTCTATTTATTTGTTTCTCCGATGTGTCTAACTAAGAAATAAATTAGAATTTTTAATGCATGGGCATGCTCTATTCATTTCATCATAATTAGGATAATTATATATTATAATGTACATGTTTAACAAGTTATACTTACTGCTGCCTTTAGAAAATGGAAAAAAGAAATCATTATACATCTTACCTATTTTCGGCCTGGAAATGAACTGAGTATATACTGTAACTGACAGACGGAAGCGCTCCCGTACCAAGAGAACTGACACCTATATGTACCTGCCTAATCAGTACACTGTCTCCTGGTCAGGTTAAGACCCAAATTACCCCACCCCCTACCCCTACATGACACCTTGACCCGTGTGTATTCAACGTCAACATACCTGAACTGCTCTCTCACCTGGTGTCAAGTACATGTATTTACCTTGAATCCTACTGGGTATCAATATAATACATCAACTCATTTTCTGGATAATGTTCGTAATTTGTATGGGCAACACTTAAAGACTTTATACACTGTACTAAGAAAATTAGAAAATGTACACTTCAGTTACTTGTTAAAAAATGAATAAATGAATCAAATGAAATATAGGCGAGATTTGTCCAAACACGCCATTGATTTAATTCATTTGTATACTTTTATATATTTCTCAGTGGTTTACAGTCTTGAACATGATTGATATGATCAAATTTAAGACAAAATATTAATGGAAGAATATGGTAAATTATTGTAATAGAAAAATACGAACTTTGACTCGCGTATTTTTTTTTCTCGCTATTAAAGGCTCCTCATTTTTTATCGTGCAAATGCCTTGAATTTAATTTTATTAGTGTTTATCGATTACATTTAATACTTTCCTATATTCAAGAAGTCAATATATATTTTTATTTATTTATTTATTTATTTTTTGCTTTTTGAATCGGATCTTTTTTTTTTATTTGAGTGGTTAATCCCCCCCCCCCCCCCCCCACGCTGACTGTGCCTCAGGTGGGATTAAGACTTTCATAATGTATAAAGTTTTGTTTTAGTTTGCCAATATAGTCATATATTAGATAAGTTTAGTAACAATTAATACAAAGTCTTATAGAAATGATTTACAGTTATTCAGTCCGAAAATCTGCTTGTCAGTTTGTGGAAATTTATTTTTACATTATTATTTATTTGTGTGTGTATACAAAAATATTGTGAACAAGAGTATGGAACTTTCAATGTTAGTTATTTAATACAAAGTTTAAGTAGCTGATAAAAATTTTCACATCATTGTAAGCTTAACTTACACGTAGCTATAGAAGATATAAATTCTGTTAACGTGCATTTATAACACAGCTTTTCCGCGAAAAGAATCCTACTTTTCCGCAACAAATTATAATGCTTTTCCACGATTATACTTTTTGCTTTTCTGCGATTTATTTTAGCACTTACCTCTTCCGTTAGCCAGGTAAAACTCTTTCTCCCTCCTTTCAACCGGCTTCAGTCAATCTTTTTTTTTTTTTTTTTTTTTTTTGTCTTTACTGATATTGTTGTCAGTATTCTTTTTGTTTCTATCTCGGCAATCTTTTGCATCGGTTGTAATTGTGGCTTTGCATATTTTACCTATACAATGTACGTAAATCCATCGTTTGTAATACATTTATTTCCACGATTTGTTTCGTCATGAACAATTTCCATGGCATCTAAAACATCATCGACCAGTGTAAAATGTGATTCATTTAATTTTCATCAGAGTGTGGTGCTGCCGAGTAGAAATTTATATTGAGATGAATGAAAATCCGGGTAAATATCGGCAATACTTTGATGTTAAGTGCTCACCGTGACCATTTAAAAATCGCGGAAAGGAAGTATCGAAAAAAAGGAGAAAACATACAACTTACAGTAAAATTCAATCGCGGAAAAGCAGTATGGGGTAGTCGCGGAAAAGCAGACAGGTTGCAAAAATAAATTTGCGGAAATGCAGGTGGGCGAGGCTCTTGTAGAAAGCATTTTCATTTCTTTAAGGCCGGGGGGGGGGGGGGGGAGTCTAAAAACAAATGTTTTGACAAGCAAACAAAAAAGGCTAAAGACATCATCGTTGATGGGCGATATTATATAAGCATTATATTTTTACATTATACTACACCTGTTGGTACACTGTAACAATTTTAGGTGTTCTCCCTCCTGGGTCCTATACAGGCCTATAAAATTGGAAATACCAGAGAATAAATACAAAGGAATGGAAATGCGATATTCTTTTCGGATACTAGATGATCTAGTGACTTTATTAATTTTGTTAAATTCGATTTGTTTTTCGGCCATTATCCTTCTTCATATATACATATACAATTTATGTACTTGAAATATGTAAATGATTAATTTTCTATGTTTACCTGATATATATTTTTGTGTGTTACATATATATTTATATAGGAGAGATTATTCAATCACAGTCCAGTGCACAGCCTATGTCAATGCAACTAGAATATTTCAGCAAGTAACGTGTTAAAAAAAAATATATCAAAAATAATATGAATTAAAGAAAATTCATAAAAACTTTGAGGAGACAGCGTCTACTTTAAAATGCTTTTTTTTTTTTTTTTTTTTTTTTTTTTTTTGAATTTCGACATTTGAATGATTATACAAACATTCGCATAATTTCCACCATAGTGTGCAATTTATCTAAAATTATTACAGTTTAATTTGGTGACGATCCATTTTATTGACAAAAAATAAACATGTTTCTTGTAAAAGCATAGTTACCTCAAATGTTTTATCATGATAAATATATTTTATCATTTAGATTTACGGCTTTGTAAGAAATTTAAATCATCATACTACAGTGTATCTAAAAAGGAAACAATTCGCCTTGTCAAAAAACGTTTCGCAATTTGAAACAATCCCATCAGGTTTTGCGTTTATCCTATCGTGAAGATCGTTCATCAGGTCTATCGTGTTTTGCGTTTATCGTATTTTGCGTTTATCGTGTTTTGCGTTTATCGTGTTTTGCGTTTATCCTATCGTGCATGTATCCGGTCCTATCGTGCGTGTTTCCTATCGTATCGTGCGTTTATCCTATCGTATCGTGCGTTTATCCTATCGTATCGTGCGTGTATCTTATCGTATTGTGTATCCTGTAAAGAATAACGATCCGGGTACTGTATATCCTTCTAAGAACAAAGGCTAATGGCAATAGCGTAATGAAAACGAGGCTAGATTGGAGAACCCTCTCTGATAATTAGGAGTCGTTTCTGGGAAAGGTGTGAAATCTGTGAAACAAAATGCAAGAATTTTAAATATTTACATTTTCCAATGTCTTTCTCTGAGAAAAAAAACTACAAATAAGGTAATGGCTTTATAACCCCATAAATCGATTTGCACGTGACACAACTGCATGCTTTTTTGCTGCGTGTTGCTTAGTAATACACCTGGCGGGATGCTGAGATTTCTTATTATTGATTTTTTTTTAATTGAATCATGGATCAGGTACAATTTTGTAAAATGTAAATATAAGAAATAAGTGTCTGGGTTTTTTGGTTTTATGATGATGATCATTCATCCTTCGGCTTTTATGCAAATTATCACGCGAGCAAATTGATTGATCACATCATAAAACCAGAAAAAACTAGACCAGTTATTCCTTAAATAAACTCTCCAGGAAAAATAAGTAAGATTTAATTGGGTTCTGGTATATATTCCACGCTTATTGTTCAGTGTATTATGAAAACGAAGATAGAAATAGTGAAATAAGCTTTGTAGAGCAAGATGCGTTGAAAATTGAAAGTGATCCCCAAAATGTATTGATTGCAAAATATTATTTGGAGGTGACTTTAATGCAGGACAACTGAACACAGTGATTTTATACCTAGATATACTGTATATTATAAACAATATGCATGTGCTTGAAAATTGTCTTTATAACCTAAATGCATGTGACGATTATTTCTGGAAAAGAAATAACCAGATAAAGAAACAAATATATTTGAAAAGCAACTGCTTTACTTATGTTCTGTATAATGAATGCACTTTTTAAATGAATGATCAAATAGTGATCTGAATGGAAACATTTTTATCAGCTACAGGGTTTTGTTTGTTTGTTGTTTAACGTCACTCTCGAGAATTTTTCACTCATATGCAGACGCCACCACTTGCCGGTGGAGAGCTGCAAATTTTGACCTATACTCGACACTCAAGGCCATTGAGCAGTGATGGATCTTTTTTGTGCCAGCACCTACAGCGACACGGGACCTCGGTTTATACGGTCTCATCCGGAGGACCGGTGTAAAGACGAATAATGACCCCCATAGAATAATGACCGGGGGTCATTTTTCGACGTCGAATAATGATAATCGGTCATTATTAAACGGCGAAAAATGACCCCCGGTCATTATTCGACGTCGAAAAATGACCGTTTTGCCCGTAGAAAAAGTGTAATAAGTCTGCATACCCCACGTGAAGAAAAATGACCCCCGTAGGAAAATGACCCCTCGTGGATTAAAGGTGAAATTTTTAGGGAGAAAAAAATCAAGATACCTGTTGGCCAAAATGCTCACCTGGGCTAAATAAATGGGAATAAATTGATGATATGTTGATCTCATAACATTACAGAATTATTGCTGCTTTCAAGGTCAATGCGATGATTCAGAATCTAGAGTAGTAAAAGATTTATCAAGCCCAAACGGCGAGGTGAACATCGTTTTTCGATAGTGGAAAATCATCGTACTGACAAAATAAAAAAATAAAAAAAATAATAAATAAATAAAAAAAATCAGCAATAATTGTTGTATTATATGATTCAATAACTAAATTGATAAAAACTGTTGACATGTCAAGTTTCTTGATTACAATTTGCTCAAGTCCTACCCAAACACAATGAAAGAATTCGAGTTACATAATCAAAACTAGTTTTTATTTACATTTGAATTCTATTGTTGGTGCAATGTAGAAAAAAAAATAAATGTGAGCTATAGCATCGAAAAGGGAAATGGGCCATTATATACCTTTAGTTAGAAATATCTTTGATGAATCCCTTAAAAAGTTTATTGATGTAAGGGGGAGTTCCTTTTACTCTACTGTATCAAAAAGTTGGGGGTAAGGCAACCAAACTTGCAATGAATGTTTTCAAGCGAAAAAATAAAAAAATATATTCATGAAAATGGAAGGGGGAGGACACTTCGCAGGTGAAATAACTTTTCAGAATTGTTTTCAACCTATTTTTAGTTTAATGTAGGAAAAATAAATCATTGTGTTCATTGGAAGGTAAATAAAATGGTCTGTCTTTCATGATAAATTAAACTACTTCAATATAATCTGTATTGAAATGTTTCCATATTGATTTGAAAAAAGTATCACTGTTTTTAATGTGGATTTTAAAAGAAAAATATTCCTCTTACATGTGTGTATCCTATTCTCAGACGACCATGTTAACAGACTTGAATGTGCATTGTACTGGGATTCTTCTTTATTACTTCTATATATTTGAAAAGAAATTCCCATAGACCAGTTTCTAAATAAAATTGAATACACAATATACGATTGTATATATTTCAGACATGCAGAAATTTTATGTCCTTCTCATGTTTGCCACGTCTGCTTCATATTTGGACGTTCTACTGACTATAGACGATATAGGCCAACATACAACTAAATTGTCTAACAAACGGGATGACGTAAGCTTTTTCCATCGCAAACTTTCTTTATTCATATTGTAATATTCCGCTATCATTTGCATTTGATGTTTACGTCTACCAAGGCATTCGATACCGAAGAAAACGATTAATTTTAAATTGATGCAGGCTACTGACAGATACATGTTAGTTGATGGTACAGGGATTTCAACAACCTCCTTTAAAGTTACATAATGAGTAAAAATCATGTGTTTCTTTTAAGATATCTGTATCATCAAGCGAAAGATTAATGAAAATTATAAGTATGGCAAAGATATGACAACTAAACTGTACTGCAAAACAAGAAAATAATAAGACAATAATAATAATAATAAGAAAACAATATAAGTGCCGGAAAAACAAAGGTTGTATCTACCGTTCCGTTGATATCGTACATGTGAAGGTCACGCCACTTTCATTTTTAGCGTAAACTTGTAAACAACATTCAATGGGAGCATGCAAAGGTGAAAAATATGTTCTAACTAGAGCTGAGCTCTTTGCAGAGCAACGAATAGGTCTTCCGTTGGAGCAGTGACCTTGAGTCAAGGTCATGCCATATTCTAGGATGATTAATAATCTTTTAAGGGACTATCAACTTGCAATGCTTCGCCAGTAGAAAGACAATAAAATAATGTACACTTTCTATTTCGTGACCTTGAACTTGTCCAGATGACCTTGCGTCAAGCCATGACACACTCTGGTTATGACGCAAACCTATCTGTGTTACCGACTTGACAAGCTAACACATGTTCTTTCAGATCACACATCCTGTAAAAGCATCTTGTTCTTAGTGACCTTGAACTTGAGTCAAGGCCATGACACAGTCTGTATGCTACCAACAATACTCATTCTGAGTGTTTCCAACTTGACAAGTTTACACATTTTTTTTTTTTTCACTTTTAACTAGCTGGCTTCAAATTTTATTGTAAATATGTTTTATGTCCAATTTCGATATTGAAAAACGTCGGCGTCTTTGAATACGTGTACAAGGTGCATTACGTTACCCTATCACATCATGTTTTATAACGCAGATCATACATGTATATATAGTCAGCGTTATAAAAAGGTTTTAAAAAACCCATTTTATTCATCAAAAATCTCTGCTTAATTATCTTTGCCGATTTCTTACAGAACTAGAGTGTTCCCAGTAACGCATGTGTCGCCTGCTTTTAGCTTCATTAAAGATGTAACTAAGTCTAAAAGTGATCAGCTATTTATTTGCTACGGCATTGAATATAGTTCATGCCAAAAAAAAAAAAAAAAAAAAAAAAAAAAAAACAACAACAAAAAAACAATCCAGGGATAGTAAGACTGCGATAGAATCTAACAATCAAATAGAAATGCAAATCCTTAACCCCTGAAAGCTAAAATGGATATTAATGAAATTTGAATAAATTTATTATAAATAATTATATATAAATTATTTAAGTACGTGATTTCAACAATCCTTCGAAAGAGGCTTCAGTCTATCATATCAGCAATTGTCAGTCTACACCATCCATTTTGGAATACCGATCCCGTTGTATTTTCATAGTACTTACATTTCAGTTTTTGTGGTTTCTTTATTTCATACAGTGTCAAAATACATTGTCATGAGCTCATAAAAATGTATAACTGTTAATTATCAAACCCTGCCTCTGTAATTTCAGAAGACATAAGTTAAATTTAACCCCCCGCAGTATATTTTACAAAATAGGTCAAAGGTCAAGGTCAAGTGGACTGTAATGCTGGTATTTTTCAAAATGTTTTATGACAAACAGTGCACATTCTAAATAGCATAGACTTACCTCGTAAATATCAAAAAGAAGTTGTATATCGGCATTATTGTTTATTTTGAAAAGTAGGTCATCAAAGGTTAAGTTCAAGGATATCTAGGTCGGAAGCCATGGAAAAATACAAAAGCCATATATAGTGTCAAGCTATATGTGCAAATTATCAAATCCATACCTCTTACATTTCTCGAGATATAAGGTGTGACAGACGGACTAACAGCAAGACAGACGCCAGGTAAATTGATCGCTAAGTGCTGCTCTGCAGGCGACACAAAAATGTTTGTTTGATTGTCTGTTTGTTGTTTAACGTCCCTTGAGCTGCCAGCATTTGCCAGTGGAGGGCTGCAAATTCAGACCTATACTCGACACTCAAGGCCATTGAGCAGTGGGGGATTTTTTTCATGCCGGCACCTACTGCTACAAGAGACCTCGGTTTATACGGCCTCATCCGAAGGACCATACTCCACGTTCTGTAGTGAAATTGTTTGTTTGTGTGTGTTGACGTCTCCGTCGAGATTTTTCACTCATATGGAAACGCCACCACTTGCTAGTGGAGGGCTGTAAATTCGACACTGAAGGCCATTGAGCAGTGAGGGATCTTTTTCATCCCAGCACCTACTGCTACACGGGACCTCGGTTTATACGGTCTCATCCGAAGGACCAGTCTCCACGTCCCGCAGAGGGAGTCGAACCCGCGACGTAAAGATCCTTACTCCATGACTCTAGAGCAAACCCTCAAACCACTGCGCCACGGGCGACGTGGTGGTATTCGAAACCACGACTACGAATTGTAGGGGTAGAAACATTTTGATAAAGGTACTATATCATTATGAAAATCATGTTCTGACTTAAGCCTGTAGAAAGCAATTTCATTTTTTTCTGGGACGAGGCACAAACAATCAATTTTTTTTTTATATCTAAGCAAAAAAAAAAAAAAAATAAATAAATAAAAAATAAAAACATAATTGCAGGGGGGGGGGGGGGGGGCACAACCATATAGCTTTAAGCTATATAGTGACTAAGAAGGAATAACTTGTCATTTGTCAAAGTCTTTTACCTAAGCTCTTCACTTTTAATTGTCAATAACGGATTCTTGTTACAAAGTGAAAAGTATACATTTATATGTAGTACAGGTATCCATCTCATATGCATAATCTATTTAATCAATCATTTTATCCTAAAGGGAAAGTGAAATTTCAATCAAAATTTGTCACAAATACTGGGCTCTCCGATTAATTATAATATAGATGTAAGAACGGATCGTCAATTAGGACTGCAGGTTTGATAAATTCACAGCATGCATCTTCAGCCTTAATTAAAACGTTGTTTCGAAATATTACACTGTATCTATAAAAGCGAAAATTAGAATTACCTGAAGAATATTTTACACCACAGGGGAAATGCTTCCGTGGCACCAGAAGTTTACAATTTTGATTGACAGGTGTAGCGCCGTGCATGGATTTCATGTAACTATGTACAAATAAGAAATGAAGGGATCTAAAGAAAAGAGTTATTGTGATTGACATTGTAATTAAAACAGAGACAATTAAGAGTAGTTTGGCTGTGCTGGCCTTTCTGACATTTGAAGTAAAGTTTTAGAATAACTTTTCATAACTTTTCATTGAAATAAAGTTGTAAAAGTGTACTATCGATTATTTTCATTTTCATCATTAGATGTGTGCTAATAAGTTTGTTATATTCAAGTCCATGTATATGTACTCCTTGTACATTTTTTTTTTCTTTTGAACCGTGCGTGCAAGTGGAATTAAATTATAAAAAGTTAACATACTTCTTAAATGCATGGCATTTACGTAACATAGTTCTGGACATTAAAAATAATTAAGCTTATAGTGTTGGCGATATTTTATCGTATGCTAAAAAATATGTATTACATAAAACATGTATTTTAAAAAATTCAGCACAATATAACCTTTCAGATACTTATACATACAAATCAAATTACATATAATATGAAATATTTTATTGAATATTATGATCTCTTCTCTGTAAACAGGTATGTTTCGAAGAGGACATTGTAGGTGAAAAGGGGCTCGAATAGCGACCAGTTTTTTTTTTCTTCGGAAAGCTGTGCAGTTATCTTGGACGACATATCGCGTACAAGTACAGTGTACAAAACAGCAGTGAAAATAAAATAATGAATTCAAAGTTTAATTCTCTTCTCTCAATTATTTTGTGAAATATAATTACCAACAAATATATAAGTTTTTACCAGAATGTATACAAAGCGACTTTTCAAGCGGTACATGAAAGCGTTTGACGCTCGTGACCAGGTACGTGTAATTGCTTTCAAAGCATGCAAATTCAGACTACAGTATCAGGTAGCTCAGGTTGCTGGCCTGTCAATCAAATCAGCAGCTATTTTTTTTTTATTTTTGTATGATTGTCGGGCGGTATATTATCGATCTTAAGCTAGGTAGATTTTGTGGGCGTTAATGGAAAATTGGGTGTTTAATAAAAGCACATGTACTTGTCATATGCTGGAGTTACAAAACTTTTTCACATAGCATGTTCAGAGTTGGTGTGATCATAAAGATAGCCATTTTAAAAAGAAAATAATGTAAAAGTGTTTAGCAATGCATCTTATTGTTTTCAAAATATATTTCTTTTGAATTCTTTGTCTACAAACCTTGCGTGTCAAGTTAGAATTATCTGCAGAATTAACCACACGCAATGAATCTCCGAAATTAAACACATAATAACACATAATTGAGAAATAAATCGTTTATTAAATACATGTATGCAGTTTAAAGATTAGGATTCATGAAATGGGGACCTTTATACGTCCTTAATAAAATGTTTTGGATTTAAATTAAATCAAATTAAGATAAGAATAAATGATTTAATTGAATGATCCGGTATGATTTAAAAAATAATTTTCCGTAAATCATGGTGTCAGCAAAATGAATATAGAACGATTGTTTTGTGTATGAGCACTAATAGCTGTTTCCTCGGCTGCATCAAAACCCGGGTATATGTGAAACGCAGTTAAATGCAGTTAAAGACTGATTTATTTTTTAGTTCTTTTTTTTTAAATTTAATATAGTGTATGTTTCAACATTAAACGACGAAAAGATGTTTTGTTTACAAACGCAGGTCGCTGGTTCACACGCAATGGATCTCTTGTAATTTCGGCCACAATAATTTAATAAGTATATAACCAACATGACTCAACTTAGATAAGATGAAATAATTTGAAAGATCCGATATGATTTAAAAAAAAAACAATTATCCGTACATAGTTGAGTTTGCAAAATAGATTTAGAACGGCAATGCCTGTTTAGTGTATGGCCACTGATCACTGGATCTAGGTCACGCGTGATCGAGGGATGGCCGGTTACGTAATTATAAACAAAAACAAACCCCAAGACGTATTGAAAACGTGCGACTCAATAATTTGGAATGAAACCACAGAACACGTACAAACTTATTTTAAAGTAATATTAGTGTTTATTTTGGATAGGTTTATCATTTATAACAAGTTTATTTCAGTTATGTGCATAAAGATTTCACCTTCACTTGTTTAATGAAACTATTTACCTGTATATGGGTCAAGCTTCTAGCTCATTTATTAAAAAAGACTCGAACAAAATAACAAGTTCATGAGATCAGTAATATGTTAAAGAACAACTTTTTAGCGACAGCTATTTCGAAATATTTACCGTTTTTGAGTTATAAAACGAAAACTTTCAAGGACCCTAGATCCCTAATTTAAGGGACCAGCCCCTTTTTGGTAGTGCCAAATGAAAGACCTTAAAATTGTGCACAACTTTTATTCAACATGTCTTAACAAAATATTTTTAGTTTAAAAGATACATAGGAAAATATGTGTAAATTTTCGCGCTTTTAGGCGTTCTAATTTTTGATCCCTATCTAGCGCCATTTTGAACACAGAAATCAAAAAATAAAAATAGATGTGCACAACTTCAATTCTTCTATTATTTAAATTCGGTAGAATTTCTACTCCAGCTTTTGTAGTCTCGAAGCCTTTATCTGGAAATGAAGCCTCCTAAATTTTCATTTAAAGGGAGATAACCCAAAAGCGGAAGTGGGTTTTTGACATGTTTGACAGCATTCTGATAGAGTTTTGTAACGTCTATAAACGCTGCAAATTTGAGCAAAATCCGTTGAGAAATGAGCGAGATATGAGGCCTCAAAGTTGGCGTCTAGAAAGGAGAAAAAAAAAAGAATAATAATCTTAACCATCAGAATCAGTAGAAGGTCCTCCGTTGTGACGAAAGACCTTAATGATCTTTTTTGAAGATTGTATGAAAATTCCTGGTACCCGACATTCAGTTTTTTGTACTTGAGACCATGGTACCTTCTAAAACTTTTCTGCGCACGCGTACAATAAGGAGGAAAAAGTAAAGCAATATTTTCGTGTTGGGCCATACAGAAATTATTTTTTTCTCCATAAAAATAGATTATTTAGGTTCTCAAACCTGTAATTTTCTGAAACCTAATACTTTCAGGAATTGAACAAAATTAGCACGGGTCATGCAAAAATTCTATGTTTGTCAATTTTCCCGTTTGTGCGTCACAGGATCGCTTTAAAGTCAGCATTTTGTTAATTCAGTGGTTGTATCAATAACCCTGGCAACAAATATAACCTAGAATTAAGTCAATTGTTTGGCTTTTGTTACTAAAGTCGACAACGGAATGTCCCGTTTACCTGATTTATTCATAGGGCTCACGGCGGGTTTTAATGCTTACTCTTTCTAGGCACCTGATACTACCTCTGCAATTTTAAGGGGTCCTTTTTTATGCCCTTTTAACAGACTTGTATTGTTTATGAAGATTTTAAAATCATCACTGTTCATTATCTTACCTTTTTCTCATTAGAAAATATATCCACAGTATGTCGTTCGCACGACATATTATGTCATTTGCGATATATTCTACCTCATTTGCACGACTTTTTATGTCATTCAAAAAATATATATAAATATAACATTGCATATTTTTTTCTATCTATTTCTGAAAATTTTTTTCATTCATTTTTTTTTTCAATCACTTTAAAAAAAAAAAAAAACTGTTCGTACTCAAAGCATGCTGAATAATTTGGGAGGCATGTTTACCATTGAAAAGCCAGAACATCCCGCTTGTATGTTATTTAGCTATGAATGTCTATAATCAGTCAGACAAGTATCCTAATATGAAACCAATGAAAGACAGTCATTAAGGGAGATTACGTTAAGAGTTATAACCAATAGTAACCATTTTGCGATTTTCAGTATGTGCACAATAGGGTTAAAAGATAGAAATACGCATGTAAATGTAATGCTGTTTTGTTGCGTTTAAATTGCGCTTTCGACCAGTGTTGATCAAAAAGGGCATTACTTTAGAAGAATTAAACATTGACGTTCAAACGTTCTCCATGGAAACAGCACAGTGCAAAAAACCTATGTTGCAGTAATTCAGAAAAGTGATCAGTTTACGTATTCATTTATATGTGTCCGAGTAAGTATATGAATTAGAAGTAAAATATAACATTGAGGCTATGGGCTTTGTTTATTTATACATTAATAATTTTAGGGATCATTCCTTAACTATTTGGTTGCCATAGCAACTGTTTGTTTTTTTAATTATGAATTTCTATTTTTATGGAAGTGAAATGACAAATTTTATGTGATTTATTTTATTGATGAAGAAATATAATCGCGCAATAAGGCTATATATTTTGTATGTTGAAAATATCAATAATTATAGGATTTTCCTGAACTATTGGCTGCCATAGCAACCGGTTTTTTTTTTAATTATGAATTTCTTTTAATGAAAGTGAAATACAAATTTGATTAATGCGATTTATTTTATTGAAAAAGAAAAATAATCATGCATGAAGCTATAATAATATTTGTTGTATAGTTTCTGGATAATGATAACGTCATTAATTATAGTTATTGTTCCTGAACTATTTGGTTGCCATAGCAACACAATTTTTTTTTAATTGATGAACTTATATATGTCTTTTTAATAATGTAAGTGAAATGACCAGGTTTATTAGCATGATTTATTTTAGTAATAATATTTTAAAGCTATAATGTACAAAACATGAGCCAAATGTTGAATCTACAGATTAATTCATATTGATTTTATCATAGCAACCATTTTCATTTTATTTTATTTTGAGAAATAATACCTCGCTAGAAATTTTATATTTTGTTGAGTATAGAATGAACTATTTAATGATGGTAGTTGTTTGTTATGGATTGCCTGCGTTTTATCGCTACTTTGTTTAGAAAATGCCAAAATGTCATTTGACATTTTTTTTTTCAATTTTGTTAAATTTAAAAAAAAAAATGACACTTTTCACTGAAAAACGGCTCTATCATGACTACTACTGAATCAAATCATTTGTGGTAGTTACTGCAACAAATAGTCCATCAGAGTGGGCAACAATTCATCCTGCAAAATTATGTAGAAAATAGAAATTCAAGATGAAGTTGGTAAATGTACATGTATAATTTCAGTAGGTTGCTCCATATTTTTGGCCTTAAAATGGTGGTTTTGGTTACCATGGCAAGCGGGATTCAAATTTAATAATTGACCCTAAATATGCTCTATACATGGTGTTTCTCCACTACATGCAAAAAATCAGCCAAATCTGTGATGTACCATTTCCAACTTTTTTTTCTAAATTCTTTGATTCTTACAGAGAATGATTCAAGAAAACTACATGTAGAATTGGTTCTCTTTACTTTTTCAAACTATAAGATCTATAATCGCCAGAAACCAAGGGGTGAGTTGCCGTTTTACGAGGCATTGTAAGGCCGAGCTAAGGCGAAGTGATGCTTCTAACATCTCTCCAAATTTATGGATCGATATAGTCAATCAAATTAAAAAAGAGTATTCATTTTTAAATTAAGCACAACAATATATTCATGTACTAATTTATAAGCATTTAAGGTATTTCAAAGGCCACCGCAGTAAAGGTAGGACGTGTTTCCTTTTCAATATACCCCTTGGCGCCAAGCATGATGAATATATACTGTATGATTCATGGTGAATTCTTACTCCTTCCAAAAAATCGTTTTTTTAAATAATATTTGTTAATTAAATTGCATATAACTATGTCACAATTTCATATTTTAAATACAGAATACATGTACATGTTAAGCTCCATTTTGATAATATTCGGTCGGTAGATATATCTCTAGAACTTGTTAAAGTATGACAGTGTCTAATGCATTGTGAACTCAACCTTTTAATAATAATTTCAATTTAATTATTCATTTGAGGGTTGAGAATAATATTTTCTTTGATTGTGAGATTCTATCGCAGTCTTATACGTGGATGTTTTTTTTTTTCTGCATGAACTATCATGCTAGTTGTAAATAAATGTCTAAGTACACTTAGATTTACTTATATCTTTAACGATTCTAGAAAGCAGGCGACACATGCTTTCTTGGATCACTCTAGTTTTATTTCAAACGAAATATTCTGTCATGGAAAATGTAGGTAACTTTTTTGTCCACACATCTTCCCTGGAAGATCACATTTATGAGTATTTATTGGAAGAATACTGATAACTTCGATATTTTTTCCCCTTGGTGCCTGTTGAATTTTTTTTTTTTTTAGATTCAACACACTTGCCTCTAAAGTCCATTTAACTTATCACTGGATATCAAACTAATGGGAAAAAATATTTTCTGTTATACATAAACTCTAGAATGTGCAAAAAAAAAAATTGATTTACAATCTAAAAAATCGGATGAGTGGAAAGCAATATCTTGGGCTACATAAATTATCTTTAACAAGTACGTGCTCTATGTTAAAGGGAAAAAAAATGGCTAAAATCTAAGTAAGTTAAACTCTGTACATTGACATTTATAGAATAAGTAAAACCTTTTTTGCCTCAGCAAAAAATGCATTACAGATATTTAGAGTCCGTTTCAGAGTGTACGTTGTATTTTCTTGTCTTACAGAAATGAAAGCGGAAAAATTAAAGTAGATATCAGAACAAATGTCAAATCGTCTTTAAGTCTCTTTGTATATTTTAGTTAAAAATCATAATGAGTATTAATGAGTTAAATGAAATTATCAATGTATATTAGATCATAATTTAAAGGAAATCATAACCTATAAAAATAACAACTTTTCAAAATCACGAAAAAGTACAAAATTTGATTCAAGACTTCCATTTCAGTTTTATATATCTATGTGATTTATGATCTGTTAAACTGTACAAAATATATTGAAATCAGATTAAGCTATGATCACGAAAAACAGAAGTTTTCTTTTGATTAATAAAAAAAAAAAAACATCAGGTGGATCTATAGAATCATTCACATAGGTAATTAAACTATTCACAATTATGCTCTGCCTTCTTTAAATTTTCTTAGATTTTTACTTCATGTATTTTGTATATGTGAAATTTTGTGTGACATAAAATAATGAAGTAATTTCCGTTGCATTTTGTATGACGTTGGGTCTAAATTTTACTAAATTGATTTGATGCAATGTTTTTTTATCATAAAGAACAGTCTTAAGGTATTTAAATTCTTTCTTCATTTTCAAATGACTTTGTCCGTTACAAAACTACAAATAAGAAAATAGTTTTACGTATTCATAACGTCATGATGTGCTAAAAAAAATACAATGGTTAAAAATGAGCAACAGAATCATGTGATGGAATTAACATTTTATATTAATGATGATTTAACATTGGCAAGTGGTATACAAAGAAAGAGAGATCACTCGTACGAAATAATTGTACTTTAAAGCTACGAATGATACATGTACGTATTTAAATAGTGTGTAAGGCGAACATATTATATTGCCCAGGCGACATTTGATCTCAACAAGTTTTATTGTGGAACTTGTTGAAAATGCAGAAATCTGAAGCAGTGATTCTTAGGTTTGGTCTACACTTGGTTTAATTTATCTTGTACAAACTAAACTGGAATAACCAATCATCCACGTTTGCTCCACATGCAGTCTACGATCCATTCTTGTCTTAAGATATTCAATGTATAAAGACCATATTTTGTATCCCATAAATGAACGGGCCTATATTTGTAATTATGTGTATCATTTTGAAGGTGTTATGAAATAAAAGTACTCCACCAAAGAAATTTACAAAATTTTGATGATTGTCAAATTAATTGCACCTGGAATTTTACATTGAAGTCTATGGGCAATGCATATGTTATTAAAATATTGTTAAAAGGAATTTGAATTTCATAATAGGTTTTTGCTTAAAATATGCATACTCTCTCTCTCTCTCTTTATAAAAATGTGAAATAAAATTAATTATTTACTACAGATATGTTGACGAAATTTTAACTTTCTTCTTTGCATCAAGGGCAGATAACTCTTAAAAAAAAAATTAAAGTGCAAAATGACCAGTTCCTTATTTGTTATCAGTCATGTGAATTTGGTTCATTTCACTTTCATCGTTATCTAGCAATGTATTTCTTATATGTTTAAAATGATTCAAAATTGTTCAAAATACATTCATTATACATTGAATACCTTTATATGAACACTTTTTAAAAATGAATTAAGTGTTTTAGAAATATGTTAAAGAATCGAATTAGCAATTAAAAGGAAATAAGCGACTATTTATTTTTCCGGTTTCACTAAATCGGAGGTTATTAAAGAATCATGGAAAGACTACTTGAACAATATACTATGGTTCCAGCAGACATTACTAAGGCTTGTAACAATATCGTCTTTGTTTGTAAGGCTTATTATTAATAGAGCTTTAGAAGAATTTGAGAAGAATGTGGACCTAATTCTACGTCCGAATATCAAACTCATACTCACAGTTCACTTTCTAAGGATGAACTCATCAAAATTACATTTCAGTGTTTAATAATTTAAACATTCCGGTCAACCGAATCCCACTGCAGGGCGTGAAGACCGATCCTTCGGATGAGACCGTATAAACCCAGGTCCTGTGTCGCAGTCGGCACTGGCACGGAATAGATCCCTCATTGCTCAAAGGCCGTAAGTGCCGAGTGCAGGTCTAAATTTGCAGCCCTCCACCGGCAAGTGGTGGCGTCTCAATATGACTGGAAAATTATTTTCGAAGGGACGTTAAACAAAAAAAAAAAAAAAATAATAATAAAAATAATAATAATAACTAGAGCAATGCTCGTTGCAAAGCAACGAGTAGGTCTTGCGTCCGATTTTCAGAACTGCTTGAAAAATGGGTAAATAATAAATATACCATTCATCAAAAAGAATGCGTCCAGATCAAAAATGATGTCGATTTGTATTTAGTATTTTTATTACTGATATCTATTCTGAATTTTTTTTTTTTTTTTTTTTTGGTGAAATAAGCAAGTTTACACTACTTCCGGTTTGACAGGAAGAGACCCAAATCGACAGAAAATTGTGTCAGAAGTCTTGGGTGAAGTATATCATTTGATTTTATTTTAATATCTGCAGAAATACGTCATTTATGGTTACTTCCGGTTTAACCGGAAGTTGACAAAAGTGATGATTCTCGACAGGAAATACGGTCGTACGTCCTCTGTGACATGTATAATTCAATTCAATGCCAATATCTGTGAAAATGGGCAATTTTTGACTACTTCCTGTTTGGCCGGAAGTGACGTCATTTGACGAATTTTGATGATCTCACTAGGTGCTACTTGTCATTGTAAACAACTTTGCTTCTTCGATGTATTACAAATTCTCAATACTTTTTGAGATATCAGGAAAAAAACTTTCGGCCCCTCTAGATCCCTTATTTTAGCAGCCAGCCCCTTTTCCAAGATATCATTTGAAAGATCTTTTAATTCTGCACTACTTTTGTTCTATATGTTATAACAAAATGTTTCCAAGTAAAAAGATATTGTAGAAAAAGTGTTAGAAATTTTGAAACTCTCGATATGCCAATTTTCGAGCCATAGCGAGCGTCGGCGCTTTGTACTTCCGGTGGTTATGAGATACAAAATTCACTTCTTCATAGGTTGCTCTATGATCATTGAAAATTTCATACTTCTATGATCATTGCTTTTTGAGAAAACGCTCGGACAAAGTGACCCTCCTAAAATCACTAAATTGCGGAAATTTCCGAACCAGAAGTGACGTCATCAAAATTAGAAAAAAATAGTTCTAGATTTTTTGATGTTCTACCAGACCTTAAAGTTTCATGAAAATCCATCGAGCCGTTTTCGAGAATTCGTGTGCACAAAATCGGTAAGAAAAAAATAATAATAACTAGAAACTCATTGCGAGCAATGAGAGGTCTTCCGTCCGATTTTGAAAATGAAAACGTAAATTGAAGCTAAAAAGTGATAAAAAAAAAAATCAGAAACACTGGAGATTTAACCCTTGTCGTCAGCGTGAAAATCCAACGCGCTAACCATTTCACCATTTGGACTCCCGCTTCAAAGTGAAAATGACGAATATCTAGAGTTTGGATTTATCATTTCGAAAACAAATTATATATTTAGTATTTTGAAAAGAGGCTCTCTTAACCTTACAAATATTACAGAAAGATATTGAAGTAGAAAAAATCGATTTTTTAAATTCGCTTCAGGTAGCGACCGGAAGTAACGACGACGCATGAAAAGGTCCCCTCTCCAATCTAAAAATCATGTTCTATCATCTCTAATAAGTCTCCAGTTCATATCTTTAGCCATTCTTGAAAACACTCACAGACAAAGTTTCATTTTAAAATAAAAAGAAATGTCCATAACTCGGCACTGGAACCGAATTTACCAAAAAACGGAAATTCATATAAAACTCATATAAAGATCTTTTATCTCTGAAAATTTCAAAGAAATTCATTAAATAGTTCTCGAGAATTTGCGTGCAGAAGATTTTGTCTAAAAAAAAAAGAGAATAATAAAAATTCTCTAGAGTTTGGATTTATCAATTTTAAAACAAATTATATATTTACCATTCTTAGAAGAGTCTCTATTAACCCTACAAATATCATAGAAAAATATTGAAAAGCAGAAAAGTTGAAAAATTCGACTTTTTTAATTCGCTTCCGGTAGCGACCGGAAGTACTGATGACGAAAATCAAGGTCGATTTGCACATCTAGGAGTCATGTTCTATATTCTCTAACAAGTCTCCAATTCATATCTTTAGTTGTTCTTTAGATATCCCGCGGAAACTATTTCATTTTAAAATCAGAAAAATGTCCATAACTTGGAACCGGAAGCGAATTTTTCCAAAATTCTTTTAAATGTAACAATGCCATTAACTGGCGCGTTATCCCTGAAAGAATGATGAAAAACCACTGAATAGTTCTCGAGATATTGCTTGGACAAAATTTGTCTAAAAAATAAGAATAATAATAATAACTAGATGAGATCTCGTTGTGAGCAACGAGTAGGTCTTCCGTCCGATTTTTCGATGAGATGTGATTTTGATTGAGTTTTTGTTAAAAGATAATGATATAAAGATTTCCCTCCGTAGATTTCATTCTTTTGACTTATATAACATAAACTTGAACATCTTTCATTCAGTATTGCTTTTCAAATTGTTTCTCCATTTCGAGATATGAAGTGTAAGAGATTTAACATTCTGGCCACTTATGGCCCCTAATTACGCAATAGAGAATCAAAATTTTACAACATATTGTTGCATATTGTTACGTTAAGCATTTTTGCTTCAGTAATTTATAACAAATTCTTGATCATTGAAGAATTACATTTTGTCTTTTGGCCCAGCTAAGTGCCTAGTTTGAAGGGTCAGCCCCTTTTTCTTGATATCAAAAGAAAAGACTTGTGATTTTAAACATTTTTTGGTCAACAACTATTCAGAAGTTTCTTCTCATTTTCGAGATATGTGGAATAGAAATATTTAGGGGCCAACCCTTCAAGCCCTTAATGGGTCCGTTTTGCAAACATTGAAAGGATGAATATTGTTCAGAACATTATACTGACCATCCTTTGGTCAAAATTGCTTATAAAAGTATCTCCCCTTGTTAAGATGTAAAGCATCAAATATATAGCATTCTTGCCCATTTTGGCCCCTTATTTTGCAACATATGATCTTAGTTTTATAAAATATAGTTGCAAATCGTTAAGATGATCATTTTTGCTTCAGTACTTGATAACAAAATATTGATAGTTGAACAGTTATAGATGAAAGACTTTTGGCCCCTCTGAACTCCTAATTTGAGGTGTCAGCCCCTTTTTCTTGATATCAAATGAAAGGTCTTGTGATTTTGAAGACTTTTTGTTCAACAACTATTCAGAGATTTCTTTTTGTTATGGAGATATGCTGAATTGAAATATTTAGGGGCTAGCCCTTCAAGTCCTTAATGGGGCTGTTTTGCAAAATTTGAAAGGTTGCATTTTGTTTAGAACATTATTCTTAACATCTTTTATTCACTATTGCTTATCAAAATATTCCCCCTTTATGATATAAAGCATCGAAGATTTAGCATTCTGGCCCCTTTTGGCCCCTTATTATGTAACATATTATCAAAATTTTGAAACATATAGTTGCAAATCGTTAAGATAAGCATCTTTGCTTTAGTAATGTATTACAAAATATTGATCGTTCAAGAGTTATACTTGAAAGAGTTTTGGCCCCTCTGAGCCCCTAATTTGAGGGACCAGCCACCTTTTTATTGATATAAAATGAAAGGTTTTGTGATTTTGAAGACTTTTTGTTCAAAAACTATTTAGAAATTTATTTTCGTTTTCGAGATATGCTGAATTGAAATATTTAGGGGCCAGCCCTTCAAGTCCTTAATGGGGCTGTTTTGCAAAAATTGAAAGGTTGCATATTGTTTAGAACATTATTCTGAACATTTTTTGTTCACTATTGCTTATCAAATTATTCCCCCTTTATGAGATATAAGGCATCGAAGATTTAGCATTCTGGACCCTTTTGGTCCCTTTTTACGTAACATATGATCAAAATTTTAAAAGATATAGTTGCAAATCGTTAAGATAAACATTTTTGCTTCAGTAATTAATAACAAATTATTGATCGTTCAAGAGTTATACTTGAAAGAGTTTTGGCCCCTCTGAGCCCCTAATTTGAGGGACCAGCCCTTTTTTCTTGATATCAAATGAAAGGTCTTGTCATTTTGAAGATTTTTTGTTCAACAACTATTCAGAAATTTATTTTCGTTTTCCAGATATGCTGAATTGAAATATTTAGGGGCCAGCCCCTCAAGTCCTTAATGGGGCAGTTTTGCAAAAATTGAAAGGTTGCATATAGTTTAAATCAATATTCTGACCATCTTTTGTTCAGTATTGCTTATCAAAATATTCTCTCTTTTCGAGATAGAAAGCGTCAAAGATTTAGCATTCTGGCCCCTTCTGGCCCCTTATTACGTAATATATGATAAAAATTTTAAAACGTATAGTTGCAAATTGTTAAGATGAACATTTTTGCTTCAGTAATTTATAACAAAATTTTGATCGTTCAAAAGTTATATATGAAAGACTTTTGGCCCCTCTGAGCCCCTAATTTGAGGGATCAGCCCTTTTTTCTTGATATCAAATGAAACGCCTTGTCATTTTGTGCATCTTTTGTAATATATGTTTTAACAAAATATTTACAGGTAAAAAGATATAAAAGAAAACGTGTCAAATTTTGCGAGATGTTTGTGAGCCTATTTTTGGAGCCCAGGCGAGCTTCAGCGCCTTTTGAGCTGGAAACATATAGATGCAAAATGGCACATCTACAGTCTTTCCTCTATTTTCACTGAAAATCTTATCCCTTTATCTCTTTTCGTTTAGGAGAACACCCCAGGACAAGCCGACCCTCTGAAAATCAAAAAATCGTCTATATCTCACGACCGGAAGTGACGTCATCAAAAAACAAAAAAAAACCTATCAAGATCAGTTGATTATCTTTCACAGCTGAAAGTTTGATGTAAATCGGCCCAGCCGTTTCTGAGAAATCGCGTGCACAAAATCGGTTGGAAGAAAAATAATAATAATAATAATAACTAGATGAGATCTCGTTGCGAGCAACGAGTAGGTCTTCCGTCCGATTTTCCGATAAGATGAGATAAGATTTTGACTATGATCTTTATTAAAAGATAATAATATATAGACTTCCCTCATTAGATTTCATTCTTTTGATTTATCTAACATTATCAAAGAGTTATAGATGGAAGACTTTTGGCCCTTCTGAGCCCCTAATTTGAGGGGTCAGCCCCTTTTTCTTGATATCAAATAAAAGGTCTTGTGATTTTGAAGATTTTTTGTTCAACAACTATTCAGAAATTTCCTTTCGTTTAAGAGATATATAGAATAACAATATTTAGGGGCCAGCCTTCGAAGTCCTTAATGGGGTTGTCTTGCAAAAATTAAAAGGGTGTATATTGTTTAGAACATTATTCTGAACATCTTTTGTTCAATATTGTTTATCAAAATATTTCCCCTTTTCGAGATATCAGGTGTCAAAGATTTTGCATTCTGGCGCCTTATGGCCCCTTATTACGTAACATATGATCCAAATTTTATAATATATAGCTGCAGAATGTTAAGATGAACATTTTTGCTTCAGTAATTTATAACAAAATATTCATCATTAAAGAGTTATAGATGAAAGACTTTTGGCCCTTCTGAGCCCCTAATTTGAGGGGTCAGTCCCTTTTTCTTGATATCAAATAAAAGGTCTTGTGATTTTGAAGATTTTTTATTCAACAACTATTCAAAAATTTCCTTTCGTTTAAGAGATATATAGAATAACAATATTTAGGGGCCAGCCCTCCAAGTCCTTAATGGGGATGTCCTGCGAAAGTTAAAAGGGTGTATATTGTTTAAAACATTATTCTGAACATCTTTTGTTCAATATTGCTTATCAAAATATTTCCCCTTTTCGAGATATCAAGTGTCAAAGATTTTGCATTCTGGCCCCTTATGGCACCTTATTACGTAACATATGATCCTAATTTTATAATACATAGTTGCAGAATGTTAAGATGAACATTTTTGCTTCAGTAATTTATAACAAAATATTGATCATTAAAAAGTTATAGATGAAAGACTTTTGGCCCTTCTGAGCCCCTAATTTGAGGGGTCAGTCCCTTTTTCTTGATATCAAATAGAAGGTCTTGTGATTTTGAAGATTTTTTGTTCAACAACTATTCAAAAATTTCCTTTCGTTTAAGAGATATATAGAATAACAATATTTAGTGGCCAGCCCTCCAAGTCCTTAATGGGGATGTCTTGCAAAAATTAAAAGGGTGTATATTGTTTAGAACATTATTCTGAACATCTTTTGTTCAATATTGCTTATCAAAATATTTCCCCTTTTCGAGATATCAAGTTTCAAAGATTTTGCATTCTGGCGCCTTATGGCCCCTTATTACGTAACATATGATCCTAATTTTATAATACATAGTTGCAGAATGTTAAGATGAACATTTTTGCTTCAGTAATTTATAACAAAATATTCATCATTAAAAAGTTATAGATGAAAGACTTTTGGCCCTTCTGAGCCCCTAATTTGAGGGGTCAGCTCCTTTTTCTTGATATCAAATAAAAGGTCTTGTGATTTTGAAGATTTTTTGTTCAACAACTATTCAAAAATTTCCTTTCGTTTAAGAGAAATTAAGAATAACAATATTTAGGGGCCAGTCCTCCAAGTCCTTAATGGGGATGTCCTGCGAAAATTAAAAGGGTGTATATTGTTTAGAACATTATTCTGAACATCTTTTGTTCAATATTGCTTATCAAAATATTTCCCCTTTTCGAGATATCAAGTTTCAAAGATTTTGCATTCTGGCGCCTTATGGCCTTTTATTACGTAACATATGATCCTAATTTTATAATACATAGTTGCAGAATGTTAAGATAAACATTTTTGCTTCAGTAATTTATAACAAAATATTGATCATTAAAAAGTTATAGATGAAAGACTTTTGGCCCTTCTGAGCCCCTAATTTGAGGGGTCAGCCCCTTTTTCTTGATATCAAATAAAAGGTCTTGTGATTTTGAAGATTTTTTGTTCAACAACTATTCAAAAATTTCCTTTCGTTTAAGAGATATTAAGAATAACAATATTTAGGGGCCAGCCCTCCAAGTCCTTAAAGGGGATGTCTTGCAAAAATTAAAAGGGTGTACGTTGTTGAGAAGATTATTCTGAACATCTTTTGTTCAATATTGCTTATCAAAATATTTCCCCTTTTCGAGATATCAAGCGTCAAAGATTTAGCATTCTGGCCCCTTTTGGCCCCTTATTACGCAATATATGATCCTCATTTTATAATATATAGTTACAAATCCTTAAGATGAACATTTCTGCTTCAGTAATTGATAACAAAATTTTGATCGTTGAAAAGTTATATATGAAAGACTTTTGGCCCCTCTGAGCCCCTAATTTGAGGGATCAGCCCCTTTTTCTTGATAGCAAATGAAACGCCTTGTCATTTTGTGCATCTTTTGTAATATATGTTTTAACAAAATATTTACAGGTAAAAAGATACAAAAGAAAACGTGTCAAATTTTGCGAGATGCTTGTGAGCCTATTTTTCGAGCTCAGGCGAGCTTCAGCGCCTTTTGAGCTGGAAACATATAGATGCAAAATGGCACATCTACAATCTTTCCTCTATCTTCACTGAAAATCTTATCCCTTTATCTCTATTCGTTTAGGAGAACACCCCAGGACAAGCCGACCTTCTGAAAATCAGAAAATCGTCGATATCTCACGACCGGAAGTGACGTCATCAAAAAACAAAAAAACCTATCAAGATCAGTTGATTATCTTTCACATCTGAAAGTTTGATGTAAATCGGCCAAGCCGTTTCTGAGAAATCGCGTGCACAAAATCGGTTGGAAGAAAAATAATAATAATAATAAGAATAAGAATAAGAATAGGGAAAAAGAAACCGAACGAAAACAATAAGGTCTTCCGTTGGAGACGGAAGACCTTAATAATAATAAGAATAGGGAAAAAGAAACCGAACGAAAACAATAAGGTCTTCCGTTGGAGACGGAAGACCTTAACTAGAAACTCATTGCGAGCAATGAGAGGTCTTCCGTCCGATTTTGAAAATGAAAACGTAAATTGAAGCTAAAAAGTGATAAAAAAAAAATAAGAAACACTGGAGATTTAACTCTTGTCGTCAGCGTGAAAATCCAACGCGCTAACCATTTCGCCATTTGGACTCCCGCTTCAAAGTGAAAATGACGAATATCTAGAGTTTGGATTTATCATTTCGAAAACAAATTATATATTTAGTATTTTGAAAAGAGGCTCTCTTAACCCTACAAATATTACAGAAAAATATTGAAGTAGAAAAAATCGATTTTTTAAATTCGCTTCAGGTAGCGACCGGAAGTAACGACGACGCATGAAAAGGTCCCCTCTCCAATCTAAAAATCATGTTCTACCATCTCTAGCAAGTCTCCAGTTCATATCTTTAGCCATTCTTGAAAACACTCACAGACAAAGTTTCATTTTAAAATAAAAAGAAATGTCCGTAACTCGGCACTGGAACCGAATTTACCAAAAAATGGAATTTCAGATAAGACTCATATAAAGATCTTTTATCTCTGAAAATTTCAAAGAAATTCATTGAAGAGTTCTCGAGAATTTGCGTGCAGAAGATTTTGTCTAAAAAAAAAGGACAATAATAAAAATTCTCTAGAGTTTGGATTTATCAATTTTAAAACAAGTTATATATTTATCATTTTTAAAAGAGTCTCTATTAACCCTACAAATATCATAGAAAAATATTGAAAAGCAGAAAAGTTGAAAAATTTTTAATTCGCTTCCGGTAGCGACCGGAAGTACTGATGACGAAAATCAAGGTCGATTTGCACATCTAGGAGTCATGTTCTATATTCTCTAACAAGTCTCCAGTTCATATCTTTACTTGTTCTTTAGATATCCCGCGGAAACTATTTCATTTTAAAATCAGAAAAATGTCCATAACTTGGAACCGGAAGCGAATTTTTCCAAAATTCTTTTAAATGTAACAATGCCATTAACTGGCGCGTTATCCCTGAAAGAATGACGAAAAACCACTGAATAGTTCTCGAGATATTGCTTGGACAAAATTTGTCTAAAAAATAATAATAATGATAATAATAATAATAATAAGAAACAGTAGAATCACTATAAGGTCTTCCGTGAAGACGGAAGACCTTAACTAGATACTTATTGCCTAGGCAATAACAGGTGTTCTGTTTCCTTGATTCTTTTGTCAATTGGTTTGAAAAAAAAGAAAAAGTTGATAATGCCAAAAAAAAAAAAAAAAAAAAAAAAAATGTTCTCCCAGCAGGGATCGAACTCAAAACCTTTGGTTTGTTTGGCAGGTGCGCTAACCACTAGACCACGCATTCCGATGAAGATTGAGGTAGTGAATTAATTGTTTAAGAATAAATAGAAATAAAAGCACGTGTTCTTTTGTTTGTTATGGAATGTAGTAATCAATATTGAATAGATTAAGAAACTCGAATGGTGTATAATACAAATGCAGATTTTCGGTTTGAAAAATATTTGAGTTGGTCTATATTTGGAATGCATTGAGTTAATCAATCAGAGCCTATGATGCATTGGAACTGCAGTATCGTGACTTTGTTTACAAATATTTGAAAATATCGGATCGGGTTCGGATGTTACTGAATATTCTGAAATAATAGGTAAGATTAAAATAAGCATCTCTGTGTGGATTGAATTAAATGTAAGTAGCATGAATCAAAATTTCAGATATGCATTTTAGGAAGAAAAAGGTGTCAATGAGAGCGTGAAAATTAATTTGCTAGGAAAAAATCGCTGTTTTCGACATTCATTCGATTAATATTAATTCTAAATAAAATTGAAATAAATTCCACATGCTAGAGAAAACAAGAATGGTTGGTGTTAAAATATCATATCATATCAAGAGAATCGACTGCTATTCATAACAACTGAAGAAATAACCGAGAAAAGCTTTAATTCATTTTTATGTTCATGTTCAGATACGAAAAAAGATGTAGTGTTTGCCGTTAACATTCATAATTTGTATATACTTTAGAAATTCACCATCAAACTGTCAGGAAACTTTCTTTCAGGTATCTACTGCAAAACCCCGAAGTTTCATGTCGATCTGAGGTGTTGTATGAGTTTTACAGATATATTCTAGGCTGATATTGGTCTGATTTTTTTAGGAGGGGGGGGGAGAGGAGTAAATTAATTATTGATTCTGACCTTTTGGTCAAAGGTCAAGGTCATCAAAGTTCAAGGTCAATGTCAAACGTCAAGATCAAAGGTCAGGGTCATTGAGAAAATCCCAGAAATAACTCTTTACTTTCTATGTTTTTTTTTTTACTTCATCATGACCGAAATTACTCCAAACATAAAATGTTCATTCTACACCTGAATTATTCACAAATGATCATCCCTAAAAGTTTCCATGAAAAACTACTCATTTTTGAGACAACTTCCGGTTTTTCGGCCGGCACTTCCAATGAAAATAATTTGCATGGTTTTAGTCTATCTAACATCTGCATTAGCCAAACATTTCTGTAAAAAGAAAAAAAAAAACGACCGAAACTGACGGCAACGTACGATTTTCACATGGTGTAGAAGAACTGGTGACTGACTATCAGTCCTGAAAGTTTTGGACTTCAGTCGTTTACTGGTGCTGAGCAATTAGGTGAATAAAGTCTCAATTTGAGGGCAGGAAAATACCCAACCGGAAGTGAATTTTACTCAGACGTTTGACGACAATCTAGACATCTGCAGTCTCAATAACATATATAAAAATTATTTAAAGAACTTTATCTATTAGCGATATATGTGGGAAAATTAAAAACCCTATCATGCAGTTTTTCTCTTATAACCGGAAGTTGTCGGTTTTTTTCCGGGTGAGACCAACACATACATGTATCGTAACTGTGAAAAAGATACAATTATATGATGCAAGTCTTATTCCAAAAGAGAAAAGTTGAAATTTTTGATTTCTTTGATCACTTCCTTTGACGACCGGAAGTGACGGCTGACGCTCTTAACCCAAATGGTTTTGTGTACTTCTCAAGGTCTAATACTCCTATAAGTTTGGTGTTTAAATCTCTTACCGTTTCTGAGATCTCACTGGGACAAGTTCTCATTTTGAGGACATATAAACGCACGACCGGAAGTGAATTTTACAAAGATATTTGACGTTACTTTAGACATTTGCAGTCTTAATAACATATTCAAAAATCAGTTCAAATACGTTATCTATAAAAAAAATATTTATGGGAAAGTAAAATACTTAAATTATTCAGTTTTTCGCTTATAGCCGGAAGTTGTCGTTTTTGTTTCAGGTGGGACTGACATATTTCAAAACTACAAATGAGATGCAATAATGTGATGCAAAAAAAGATTCAAAAAAGAAAAGTTGAAATTTTCGATTTCTTTGATCACTTCCTGTGATGACCAGAAGTGACGGCTGACGCTCTTAACCCAAATGGATTTGCCTACTCCTCAAGATTTATTAACCATATAAGTTTGGTGTCTTAATCTCTTACCGTTTCTGAGATATGACTGGGACAAAATATTTTTGAAAAAAAACGGAAATCGGACATATCTGACGACCGGAAGTGAATTTTGAAAAAATGAAAAAAAAAACGCCTGGGGGTATTTTCATTCTCTATAATCGCTGAAAATTTCAAGAAAATCCGTCCAGCCATCTCTGAGAAATCGCCCCGAAAAGGAAAGGGAAAAAAAATAATAAAAAGAAGAAACAGTAGAATCACTATAAGGTCTTCCGTCTGAAATGGAAGACCTTAATAAGAAACAGTAGAATCACTATAAGGTCTTCCGTGAAGACGGAAGACCTTAATAATAAAAATAGTGGAAAAGAAACCTAAGAAAAACAAGAAGGTCTTCCGCTGAAGACGGAAGACCTTAATAAAAATAAACGTAGAAGGTGAGTTTGATTTACCCTACCTATGCTGGAATCCTAAACTTCAGAAAAATTCTAACAAAGATACGTGACAGGTCCTGCAATGCTCTAGAGAGCCCCGATCTTTACTCCTTACACAAATATAAACTGCTATAAAGGAAAAACTTCAGACATACTGTGCTGCAGCATATTCTAGAAGTAGTGAAAATCAGATGTCGATTTTGAAGAAAAAAAAAAATCCAAAGAACTACACCAATTTTTAGAAGTGATTTAAATAAGATGTTTATTCTTAAAATCGCCAAAGAACTTTAAAAAAAGTGTAAAATCACCATATTTTTCAAAGACGATGACATCAAAAGGTTCAACTTTTTTAAAACAATTTATACAACTCACGATAAATTAAAAACTAGGCGTATTGATGTCACAGACAATTGCTTCTTCAATATAAATGGGAGTGGAGAATTTTTTTGTATCTTGTCATTGGTCATCAACTAAATTACTTCGTTAAAAAATCATTCTGATTCTGCAAACAAGTTCTCAGAAGTAGGTAAAATATACTGGAGTTCCCCATTCACAACATTTTTGTAGTCTTCGAAAACCAAGTCTTCCAACAAACTGTTGGAATTTCAATGGGCACTTATTGTGCTCCTTTAGCCGACCTGTTTTTTATATCACTGTAAAGCCGACCTGTTTTATATTTCTATTAAGCAAAATTATTTCAAAAACGTTTACATGAGAAAAAGAAAACACTTGCTGTGGTCTTCAACAAGACATAGATTTATTGACGAGGGTTTATCAATTAGCAATACTTATTTCCATTCATATGTCGACTCGATATATTGATATATCTCAGTGAACAGGAGATAAAACACACAACAGAGTATGCCACATCTGTTTAATATTTGAATGTTTTACAGACTATGGAGATAAGGACCAACTAACAACTAAATTGTACGACCCACGAAATGACTTCAGCTTTTCTATCGTCAACATTCCTTATTTTTGTAGTTATATTCTGCTTTCACCGGCATATAGTTTACATCCCCCTATTTATTCGATACTGAAGAGCATGCTCTGAGTACGATTAATTTTTAAATCAATGCAGGCTACTGACAGAAAAGTTGATATAACAGAGATTTCAACACCTTGGATTAAAGTCAATATTCTGTCAATTCTTTGGTCGTTATAATGACCTTGGAAAAAAATACAACCTTTCACAGGGACGTATTTTGGCTGATGTGTTTCAAAAAAATATTTAGGATTTTGTTTTATACTAAGTTTGACTAAATTTTATACTAAGTTTGAATGCGGAATGTTCCGTCTACCTAATACATTTATAGAGCTCACGGCGGGTGTGACCGGTCAACAAGGGATGCTTGCTCCTCTTAGGTACCTGATCCCACCTATGGAATTTTCGGGTGTTCCTGTTCACATGTATTTATTCCAGTTATACTAACATGTGTGTTGATCGAAGACGATATTTATACCAGAAACCAAATTCCATTGGTTACTATAGCTATTTTTTAACTTGAACCTGTTAAACAGGTATTTCAATATGCTTCACGCCTTTTCGTGAGTTTATCAGGTAAATGCCATTCTTTTTTTTTTTTTTTAGATTTTTCGCCATTCAACATTCAGAGTATTCTTAATGTAAATATTGGGGATTTTTATTAATCATTCACTTAGTGATTCTCTAATCTCACTCATTCTATTACTAATAGTATCACCATGATTTATATATAATTTAAAAAAAAATGTGTATATTCCATATGTTTGCTTGTATACAATAAGAAAAAATAACATAAAGTAAAAATTGCAATCTTTCTTTATAATTTCAACATATATCTGGTCATCTTTCAACTAAATTGTATAAAAATGACGATCTCTTTTTTGAACTGGATGTCCTCCATATTTAATGCAAAGAAATATTTTTTTTTCAAATGCATATATTTACAAATTATATTTTTAAATTCGTTAAATATAAAATGTTTACAATATCTAGATTTTTGGTACATGTATGCATACTGTATTCAAAGCAAGATAATAACATTTCAAGCTGTTTTCTCTGCAGATATGCCTAATATAATAGAAACTGGGTCTAGATTAATATTTTTGCCAGGATCCAACAGGATGACAATGAATTTTAAAAAAAAATGCTTCAAAGCTTCTTGTTCAATCATTTCAGCTATTTTTTTTAGGAAATCGAAAAGATTAATAAAAACAAATTAACACATATGCTTCTGAAAGAAGAAAAAAAAAAACGAGAAGGTTTTGTATTTGATTCCATAATTGAAATATGGAGATAACGAACAGTAATCAAGCTCAAAAGTCCATTGAATCAATACAAATCGGGAGAAGAGCAAACAGGATCTCTAACAAAAACATCAGAGATTAGATCAGCGTCATGGAGGAGTAAGCATCCCCTGCTGACCGGTCACACCTGCCTTGTGCTCGTTTTCATGATCGTGAAAACGGAAGAAATCTGTAGACAATTCAATGTGTAAATAATTATGAAAAACGTCATTCAGCATTCAACTTAATGATGGGATGTATTTGCTGACAAGGTCATTGTCAACAAGAGTTTTTGATATTTTTGTTACATTTACATCAACTTGTTTGTCAATAGCTTGCCTCGTTACACAACTTATTCGTACGTAAAGCATGCTCTTGCATGTCGAATCAACTGGGAGACATAAACCCCATTTGCAATTCTTAAAGTTTATCAAGTGTATGCATGTTCATTTTCATCTTTGTCCAGCTATAGATATATGTATTTTATACTTCTTTTCCAGAATGGCAGGAAACAGATAAAAGGAAAAGCCAAATACGTTGAGAGTATTTTCTTGAATTTTTTTTTTCAATTTTTATGGCAGATATTAAATCAGTTGTATATACAAGTTCATATAATCATTACAGTTATCGGAAACAAAAAAAAAAAAAAAAAAAAAAAAAAAATACATAGCTCAGGTATAATATTTCTAGGGAGCAAGTAGAAACTGAGACTTTTTTAAATACACGGTATGAAAATTACATCTGTTTACGCTTCTAAATCCGATTCTGAAGACAATCCTTCTGTCCTCTTCTCTGGAGGCTGGGCGTCCCCACAGGACTGTTCTTCCAATGTTTCATCAGGATGGCTAGAGTCGTCACTCCTCACCTGTGAAACACTTCCTGTGTCAACTACATCATGACCATCATCAGTGTAAATGTATGGTTCCACGGTGGTGATTAAGTCATCATCGGACTCATCCTTGTTTTCATCAACATGCGAGTACTTTCCAGATGATAAAATTGATGGTGGCTTATACATGTATGTAGGTTGTGATCGCATTTTTGACTTTTGTAGGAGAGGTGGTTTGTCTCTCATTCTTTTCCCTAGTGGAAGTTAGAACAAATAGACAATTCAGCTTAAATTTATAAAGGCAATCTGGTGAAATTCTCAATTACTTTTGATAATGATGATACTTTAAAAACGATGTTGGTGAATCCACCAGTTTTAAGACACTGAAACAACCCATTGAGAGAAACTGAATGGTGTAACCACCAAAAACTAAAACAGAAAGTACTAAAATTGTCCTTAATACAAAGTCGATGTACTCACCAAAATGCTAAAATTCAACTAGCAAAACATTCTCAATTTTATTCACAAATAATCCAACAAAAAAAACAAACAGTAATACACAAGAATACTTGAATGATAGTTCAAGTATATTGTCCTTAAATACAGAGAGGAATCTGGTGGAATCACCAAACTGTAAAAAAAAAAAAAAATCAAATAACAAGGCATTCTCGATTTCATTTACAAATACTTGGCGGATCCACCAAAATGCAAATAGGAATACTCAAGAATTCTTGAATGACATACTGTCAATATGACCCATGTATTTATCAATAGTGGGCAGTTTGGTGGATCCACCAAAAGCATTTAGATAAAAAGGCATTCATAATTTTCCTTTACAATGACTGACACTCTCTTAATACATTTATGTACACAAGGACAAAAAGTTGGTGGATCCACCAGAAAAGTAAAAAATCTACATGTAACCCAAAGCTCAACTAAATTGTCCTTAAATACAGAGAGGAGTTTGGTGGACTCGCCAAACTGTAAAAAAAAATCAAATAACAAGGCATTCTCGATTTCACTACCAAATACTTGGTGGATCCACCAAAATGCAAATAGGAATACTCAAGAATACTTAAATGATATATTGTCAACATTGCCTGTGTATTTATTAAAAGTGGGGACTTTGGTGGATCCATCAAAAGCATTAAAATCAAAAAGCATTCGTAGTTTTCCTTTACAATGATTAAGTTCGTTTCTATACACAAGGACAAAAAGCTGGTGGATTCACAAGAAAAATCGAAAATCTACATCTAACCCCCTATTTATGTTGATACGTTCTCAATTCAACAATAAGTGGACCTATCAACATGTGATCAAAACAAATATGAAATACAATGTCAAAAATTGTATACAATTTCAAAAACAAATGTGCATCCTCCAATTAAGGCACAATAGTACATGTATATAAACAATATATAAAAATAACCCTCCATATACTTTTTTATCTGCACGCTAAAAACTAGCTGAATGAAATACTTCTTTAACTCATTTTTTTATAAACGAAAAAAATACTTTTGTTTGTTTCTTTAACGTCCCTTTGCAATAAGAAAATTTTTTCCGTGCCTGCACCTACTGCACGTCCCGCAGTGGGGTGCCAACCCACAACGTAAGGATTAACACTTAACTGCATGACTCTCGAGCAAACGCTCTGACTACTTCGCCATAGTGGAGCACCAAAATCATCTTACACATACACACATACACTCCCCTGATGAAATCATCAATATACATTAACTTAGTATTCTCACAGACAGATATGGAAAACATTAGGAATTAATACTGCACATGTAAAAGGGACAATGAGCTGTGAGGATCATCAACAATGAAATAATGAACACAGCACATACTTTAAGAATAAAAAAAAAAATAGATCATGTATTAGTCTTTTATAGATTATGTAGTCATTCCAAATAGAATTAAAATTATACATGCAAGTCTAACACAATCACAATATACAAGAGTTGATATTACGCATTTTTTACACCTAAGATTGATGGAAGTTCATTTGTATCCCTTTTCACAACTTTGTCATGCTTTGTGAGAGTCAAGGTCCAAATTACTGACTGTTCCAAATTCTGTTTGCGAGGCGGGTTTCCTAGTTCCAGCTCGTGGATAACATTGTGATAAAATCCTAGTGGTTAGGCCTTGATCTGTATCATTTGACATATGATATAAATTTTCTCTTACACGTTTTCAGCAATCCTTCCACTATGAACTGTTGAGTACTTCTCCCTGATGTTTCTTTAATAAAAGAACCACTATTGTTTATCTACTTTACGTTTAAACCGTCACCAGAATATTATACGGATGATTTCTCTATATTTCTCTATGGTCTCTATATAAATGTATCTTTTACACATATATGTGTTTTCTGTTTTTACTCCTCAGGCATTTTGGTGGCTGAGATCCTGCTGGGTTGTTTACCTCCATCTTATGGCCGGCCTGTGATAAAAGTACATGTACAAATTAAAGCCTATGAATGGTGCACAAAATTTAAATGATTCCTATTTACTGTTTTTTAATATATATATATATATATATATATATATATATATATATATATATATATATATATATATATATATATATATATATATATATATATATATATATATATATATTCTATAGAATTATAAATTTAAACAAGTAATTAAATTCATTTCCAGTAAACAGAATTTTAAAAAGAGGCCGATAGGCCACATCGCTGAAATCAGTTAAGTATTGGAGAGTTTAAATAAAAATCAAAAACCTGAAACGCTTCCATGGCATCGAACACGAAGAACAATTTCAAAACATTTTTTTTTAATTTGAAGAAAGCAGTAGGTAAAATAAGTGACTAATAAAAATGTTAAGTTTGAAACAAAATGTCAAAATTACAGTCTAGGGCATTATGCCATGGTCCGAATTGAGCAGGGTTCGAATTGACTAGACACCGTCGAACATGTTCATGCTGGATATCAATCTCGTCTTTTTTCAGTCAATTAAAAACCTATCAAGGATTTGATGAATTTATTTCAATATTATTCTAATTGTCAATGTCTAAGCATCGTTTTAGTGCATCTAAACAGCAACCGTAGCTCGCTCTGTTATGACTACGATCGAGATATGATCGGGCGTTGTAGGCCTATACGGTAAAATGCGATATGGAAGAAATGGTGAAATACAGTAATAACTTCAGTTTCTATGATAAAATTGGTTATAAGATTGTAAAAGTAAGGTTAAGATTTCGAAATTCAATTCTTTTAGTCTTCTAGCATTCGTGTTAATTTAATATTGTGGTTATTTTACCGCCTATTAAGTTGTTTGTGTTTACATGGTTCTCCTTCGTATATGTTATTCATGTCATTCAACACAGCATTTCTTTAGAAATTCATCCGCATGAACTTTCACGTTTTTCTTGTGTTGAAATAAAACAGGGTATCTTTGTTATGTGACAGAATTATTTGTAGATATAATTGATGTAATTTTATTTTCAAGCTATTCTTCACTGTGAACATTTTTAAAGAAACCGAGTATTGTTATTGCTATTTTCTTTTGCGGATGCATGGACTGACACATTCGGTCGCGTAAAGTTTGGTCGCCCGTCAAATGGCATTCGAGCTCAAGAGCTCGATGCCATAAAAATTATCCTGATATTTAATCACTTTTGCATTGCCCTACCCCCAGACAGATGCTTTGAACATATTTTTTTATCTACATCACCTGAGGATGCTTCTTAATAAATTTTACTTATTATGGCTTTCCTATTCTTGGACTTTTTTTTTTTTTTTTTTTTTTTTTTTTTTTTTTTACAAATTTTTACAAATTTATCCCTTAAATTCCTTTGCATAACTTTGACCACACTACCGGCAGGGGTCATGATTTGAAATTACCATGATGAAGTGTCGTGATTTTGATTGTATTAGATGTGTATCCTATATTTGTAAATCTTATATAATTAATATACGCTTTTAATTCAAGATGACGGAAGATTTTGTAACCAAATACCGTACGTATACATATATATACGGATTCAAATCGTACACATGTGTGTTTGTTGTGGAGGAAATTTATCTTGACAAAACGACTCTGCTTGACAACACAGTTTTCACAATTTTGCTATTTGATTTATTTTGTTTTTTTTATATGAGAACATTAAGAAAAAAACTTATAGGCCTGTCTGCAACAGGTTTGTTCTCCGATTCTAAAATCTGAGTTCTGGATTTTAATGTTCTAAAATTTGGGTTATTTGATTTTCACTTCCGAGGACCTGTGAACAAATTGATTTACAATAAATCATCAATTATTTCACTAGAATCTAAGCCAAATTTTATAGTTTTATGAGAATCACTAGCCAGAATTTTGTCCTAAATTCTAGCAATTACAGATTAAACAACAGTAGGCTTTGACTCTCAGTACTCATGATCTAAAGTAACGTACTATGTTTTTTCACAATACATGAAATTGAAAGGTTGCCATTCTTATTCCCTACAGCCCAGATTAAAAAAATAAATACTTGTATATCCTGAATTCAAGAGCTTTGTTTTTAAAAAGCGCGGGCTAATCTTTGAAAACGTTTTTCTCACATTAGAACCCGAAAATATTCGTGCTTAATATAAAATATACAGACATTTCTATCGGAAAATGATGATTGTTTTAATCATTTTATAAGTGTTTTTTGTAATATGTACCAATTCGTTAATTCAGAAAATTATATAGAATGTGTTGTTGTGATTCAAAAGTATTTAAATGTATAATTTTAAAAAATCAAATGAGTTAAGTAAAGGACGCACGTCGTACTAACATGACAATTGTGTATACCAACACTAGTAGAGGGGGCGCATAAATATAAAAGGAAAGTATATTTAGACCTTCATCAAATATAAACCCATTTCCTTTACAAAAACTTCACTTGTTCCATTTATTTATCTTGATATTTTTTTTAAAATGTTCTTCACTTCTTTATCAACAAAATATCCAACAAGGTAGAAACACATTCTTCATATTACGTTTCTAACTTTCAAAATAAATCCAATTTACCATTATAACATCAACAAATTCTTCTTTGATTCTTCCAAATGCCTTCATCTTTATAAACATGTTAAACAAGTTCTTTTCATCTGCATGCATTATGATCCAATGTATACCGTAACTCTGCCATCATTCAGGTAGTTGTTCATTGAGTGTTTTTAGCATATTCCAGTTAAAAAGCTTAGATATAAATTTTATCTTCCATGTCTATTATAAACAATGCCATGCGCAGCCCTACTTCCTGTTACATGCGTAATTCCAACTCTCATTCGATCAAATTATGATGTTGTAACACGCGCGAGCTCTGATGGTCAACAGAGATTAAAATACTCGTTAAACTCATTGCTATTATTTTCATCCCCCTTTCTCCAGTATAAAAACTTTGTTTTAATTACATTCATCATTGCGCTGTATAAGTTGTTTGTGAGTTGCTTTAATACTCAATTGCAGTATTAAAATGTAAATAACTTATTAAACTTAACTCTTACACTCAATATCTCTCTCTCTCTCTCTCTCTCAAAAATCTTTTTTCTATAACTTTTGTACATTTATATTATGTTCTATAAGCTGTACATGTAAGAATAAAAAATGTTACAGATGATAATTTTTATTTGTAAAAAATATTAGTATATCTTTTTATTTATTTGTTAATTGGATATTTAAGATAACTTTGTGAGAAAAAAAAAATCTTCAACCAACTTTCCCGTCAACTGTTAATGTGAAAGATAAACATGAAGAAAACAAGCGACATAGCAGCTGTAAGACATTTTCATACCACTCTTATAAAAAAAACAGGAAATCAGATTGGATCAAAGTTGCTAAAAGTTAGATGTGAGTCTTGTTTATTTCACGGTGCATTTTTCGCATAACACAATATTTGAGGTCTTATTATAGAAATTTGAACAATAAAGGCGGTTTATACATTTACTGCTTAGATTGATTATTTTTTAACGCCGAGTGGGCAATATTTCAGCCATGTTTCGGTGGATTTACTGCATAGATAAAACCTTTTTTCTGCTTAGATAAAACCTTTTTGCGTCTTACACGGGGAGGGGGTAGAAGCAAATAAACTTGAACAAAATAGCTAAAAGAGCCATAACTGCCTTACCGACGACACGGCCGACTCAAGCATTTAACTGAAAGGAAATCACCTGTTTCTATTTATAGATAAATGTACCTTTTCATTTGTGGACGAGAGTTATATTTTCATACTTGCAAGTATGTTACATGACAATCATTTTACTTGTTAAATACTCTTATTCTGAGATAAAAAAAATTTAGAAAATCTATAAAAATAAAACAATCAGCTATGAATTTGAGTTAATAAAATAGTTGAGGACTGTCCCAAGATACTTTCAAGGTGTAATGTTATATTATAAATTTCTGAAATAATGTATATTATAAAACATTTTTTTATTAATACCAATTGACACATACATATTTATAATATGGCATTATAACATTATATCATTAATGAATATAATAAACAAATACAAAAAACATATTATAATAGTGACAATTGAGAGAGGGAGAGAGAGAGAAAGGAAGAAGAAGAGAGAGGGGAGGGGGTTGAGAAAGGTAAAAAAAAAAGAGCCTGATCATAGAGAAATGTCTGTTCATTAATGTACTGGTAAGAGTATGTCCAAGGATTGCAAAATGTCTTTAAAGTGTCTAGTCGCAGGGTCTTACATAAGTGAAAGCAAATATTTCCATTTATTATTAAAGTCTTTAATTGGATTACTTTCTCTTGCACTATATATTTCATGGTAGATAGTAATGTTTTTACATCTCCATGTAATCCTTGTAATCTCAAAACCTCATTACGACATAAAGTTCTGTATATAAATGATTTAATACATAACAATATATTATTTAATTCCTTACTATTGTGTATTGGGTTTCCAAATATGTATGTACAACTATCTATTGGAAATTCTATATTATGAGCTTTACAAAGAATGGTAAAACTATTTATGAGTTCCTGAACCTTCTGGCATTCCCACATAATATGAAAAATTGTTTCCTCGCATGTCTGACAGAAGCTACACAATTTAGTATCTTTCAAACCCATTTTATATAATATTTGACTGCCGTCATGAGAAAAGGACCCTTAAGGTCAAAATTTCAAAAAATGACTTTTTGGTAAATTTTGATAGCCTGACTCTTTCTGAATGCAAAAATACATTACCTTTAAAAAATCTTATTTTTTCACTATTTTATGACCATTTTAGTAAGGCGCATCAAAACAACGTTGACGTTATTCCATGAAGACGTAATGACGTTGCAAGCGTAAAATTCGGTTTTAAATTATTCAAATAAACTTAATGATACGTATAAACTTTACCCGATATTTGATTTCTTCTTCCAAGTTACTAGTTTGTCAATATAAACCCTGAAGTTGCCTTTGTTCTAACATGTTTACAATTCTAGAGGCAGATCCAGTTACATGGATTTGGGAAAAGGAGGGGGGGGGGGGGGCTAGACAGGCTCTAGAAACGGATTATGTTCATTCGAAAATAAAATGCATGTACTGTACAATTCCATACTAGGCATTCTATTCTAGTTCAACTAAAGAATATATAAAGCACTTGTACATTAAAATATTTAAAAAATCTACACAGTTCTGGAGTAAGGGAAGATCCAACCCAAACAAAACCTCGCGTATTCTTTGTATCAGAGATGAATTCTAATGGACAAATATCACGTCATGATGTGTAAAATTGTTTCCAAAAAGGTTTATCCGTAGTACGTGAAAATCATATATTAAAAATATTTGTTTTCTATTTAAAATTCCAAGCGCATTTTCTTTTGTATACGCTGAAAAAGAAATTACATTTTCATTGTTCATACAATTTTGTTTCTGCGCCTGCCTTACTGATGGAGTAAAAACAGAAAATAGAGGCACAAAATCAGGTCTTAGGATTGTCTCATAAAAGTTTAGCCCGTGTATGAAAATTGATACGTTTGTCAACTTATTTCTCTTTAAGTAAATCATATGTTATCAAAAGCTGTTATTAATGCCTCTGTCCATTATTTTCTTTCTTTTCTTTTCTTTTTTGTTTTACCTATGCTATCTTTGATTATTGTGAAATTTCAAATATTTTCCTCTTCTCGACATTACTAACATTTGTACACAACAAATCAAACATTTGTAAAAGGGCCGCTAATGTAATATCAAAATGAAGTTTCTGTAATAAATATTTCTAAATGCGATCATATATTAATTCTTACCTGCCGAACATACAAAAATGGTCGGCAATCACCTGTAATGTTTTAGCTAATACACGCTGAAAGGTGTGCGCGTGTGCGTGTGTATTTTTGATCCATTTCTTAATTTCATTTATTCACAAAAACCAAATTCTTCCTTACATATTTCACAGGCATCAAAGTTTTAAATGAAGAAGCAACAGAATTTATTAAACCTCATTATAATTGTTCTATATAAGCGTTATCTGATTGGTTTCAGACAGCCAAGTGACAAGGCCATAAATTTTTATGTATCCCTGTCGTCGTCATGCTTTTTGTCAACGAATTCGACTCGGGAAAATGATTTTTCTTGACTGAATAAATCCTCATATTTCTCAGACGATCATGAAATAAAAGTAGAATGCATGCTAGGAATTCATCGTTTGCAATATTTTGAGCTGGCAAATGAAATTTAGTAGTACACAGAAAGAAACAAATATAAAGCTATATTTTCAATAGTTCGTCTTGTAACTCTCCGGTTGTCTATTCTAATTTCTTCGTGCAGATCAACGAGCTACAGACCAGCAGATACAAAGTTGTATGTGAAAACCTGTCTCCTTTTTCGCTCAAATCATTACCGGTTCTCTTATTCTTTTTTTCCCAATGATATAGATTTCTTGATCAAAGGCGGATCCAGCGGCGGGCGTGCGCTCCCCCCCCCCCCCCCAAGCCCCGTTTGAATTTCTTTAAAAAAAATTGTTTGTATTACCTAAAGTCAAGGGAAAAAACACCTCTTATTTGTTAGAATTCGTCAGGGTCCGGGGGGATTCGCCCCCGGACCCCAGCAGGGCCTTACTCTGCACCCGCTTGAGGCTTCAATGCAGCCCCCAGAGCCCCTGCCTTCTACTGCGCCCCCTGTTATGAAATTTCTGGATCCGCCGCTGTTGATTGTCTTTGTTGAGCTTGCGGTTGACATTAAAATTGACAATTTGAGAATTTTTATATGATTTTGAATGACACCCACGACCACTTATATAAGTTTGTTACTAGTACTTTTTTCTATTTCTACCAAAGGTTGTCGTCATATCGCCATTTATCCGAAGTAAAGAATCTGGGGGGATAAGACGAGCCATGTGCCCATGCCCATTTTTCGGTTATGCAAGAACATTTATTGGAAAAAATCTCTCAATTGTTCGAATTTACTTAAGTATTTTAATGTTTACCGTAGTTTTCAAAATGATATTTATATTCTAAACAAGCTAAACAGTTGACTTTCATTTACTGTCACAAATGTCTAACATGGGTAAGGACTTCTATTAATTAATCTGCATATTGAGTGTTTACACTTATTGTGGAGATATTATAAAAATGTTAACATCGTATATAATGATAATGGTGATCTAGAAGCGCTTTTATTTAAAATAAATAAAACGGGAATAAAAGTATTCAAATATCTATTATAATTTTTATCCGGCATTTTAAATAATTTACTGTAAATAAGTTCATTACTACATGTATATATTTTATTTCCAGTGAAAAATATGTTATTCCTATAGACATTTTTTATAAGGTAAAACAAAATTAAAACCAAAAAATTCAAAAAAAAAAAAAAAAAAAAAAAAAAAAAAAAAAATCAGAGCATGACTCGAACGCTTTCCTCAATAAACGTCCCTTTAAAGAACTCATCGCTAACCACTAGACCACGGAGTCACACTAACATTTCCATTTAAATAACATACAGTTCTCTATATTTAGCAAGCGTTTTTGGACTTAGAATTTTTTAAGACCACGGTGAAAATTTAAGTAAGTTAACTTAATTTTTATGTAGAGTGGGTCTTCATACCAAATTTTTGCAAATGTAAAAAGCAACATCTTTCCATTGCCTTTCATTAATCGTTCTCAAAAAAAAATGGTACGATGACCCACTCTATTTAAAAAATGTAGTTATATCATCCAATTTATGTCAGTTTCTGTGAAAATTGAGCGTGATGCCATTTTGTTGTGTTAATCAGAATCATTTTCGCTGTTACAGTATTCAGGTTTTGTCAAATTTATATGCAAATGGTAATAAGCATTACATTAATTCAACAAAAAGTGAAATTTTTGTAAAATAAATTTATTGATTTTTTATCGATCGTTATGTAGGCATATGACTCGGCTTATCCCCCAGTTTCTTTCTTGAAAACCTAATCTATTGTTTCTTCTGTTTCATACAATTTTTCAAGAATAAAACTACTATCGAAGTGACTGTTGTTTACTTACTTGGGGGGGGGGGGGAGGGGTTCCACCTTAACTGTACTTAATTCCTAAACAAAATCAGAACAAATTAAACAAAATAGAAAAAAATAATTGTTATCAAACAATAATACTTTTTTCGATATTTATGATAACAATGTACTTCAACTTTTGTTAAAGCAAATACTTCGTATTATGAAATTCATCAGCAATTTTGTGCATGCTTTATTGTTTTCCGGGATCGTGTAATTTCACCGTTTATTACTTCTCGATTTGAGCTTTCTTACATGTGCAAGTAAACAATGGATACGAAAATACTGTTGAAAAGACACAAAAAACTTTGAAAACATTCGATAGTGCAATTTTTTATGCTATGTACATATGTTTATTGTGCCCGATTTCAAAATTTACATATTTACCAGAGACATACGCACATCACTTTTCTTTGATCCTTAGGCAGTATAATCAAAGGGGAGAGGGACCCCACCCCACCCCACCCCCCAAAATTTTTCCCGGAGAATATTCTCATGGTGTTAATTATTTATGAAAAGGCCTTTTGCAGCATACACACCCCTTCCATTGTTGTGATAGGAACATCAGATTTCCCATATTACAGTATCTATACCTTTGGAGACTTTTTAAGTTTGTTAATTATACCCCCCCCCCCAACCCCATCTCCACTTGGAAAACGACGCCACACACGTGAACTAGTCTAACTGTACTTATTGATATGATGAGCAATGGAATAAAAATAAAATATGTCATAACATTATTACAATATATTTTTTTCCAAATGAAAGAAGCATTTTTACTTTTAAACAACGCGTACATATGTATGTGCATTGAGTGCCCCCTCTCTCTCTCGCCCTGAAAAAATATAAATGTATGTACAAATTACCTATCAGTACTAAGACTAATTAATACATCAATGTATAAGTCGAATATAAGCACTTTCAAATAGCTCAGTCAAAATATATATATATATATATATATATATATATATATATATATATATATATATATATATATATATATATATATATATATATATATATATATATATATATATATATATATATATATATATACTACTATGTACATGTATCTGTAGCCTTGCATCATATATAGACGTCGCTTTTAATCGCTCTATCTGATAATGCGTTCAACATAACGTTTGAATTATGTTATACAGAATATTTACATAGAGACCTGAATAAATACATGTACTAAATGGTAAAAATGTTATTTATTAAAATTTTCCGCTTCGAAATTCGTATGATTTTATTTTTTTCTTCAAGCCAGGAAATCCAGTTTTATTTCATTCTATCTACACATGTATTTCTACAAAAACGCAGTCAACAAAATTTACTTCCGTGTTTACAATAACGCGACTTTGACATCGTTTTCTGAGCATTGTGACGTCAAAAAATAAGGGCCCTTTTCTCATGATGGCAGTCATTTTATTTGTAACTAAGATATGTTGATTTATTCTGAATTGTAACCAATGTTATTTAGAAGTTTTTGTACATTGAAAAGGAATTTTATATAGCATTTCCCATAGGAAATCTTGAATTTCAAAATGTTTACTCCATTTCACTTTTGAGAAAGGTACTGTGTTCAAAATATTATACATAGGTTTTGTTCCTTTTTAGATAAACAGAATAATTTTAAATAACTAGACGAGCTTGTTGCAAAGCAACAAATAAGTCTTCCGTCTAAATTTGAAGGAGATGAGATTGAGATCGAGAGACTTCTACGGTCATATGTGCAAAAATGAGCCATTTACCATTACTCTCGGTGTGACTGGAAGTGACGTCATTTTGACGACATTTAATGGTCTCCTTAGCTGCTACTTATAATTTTGAACAACTTTACTTCTATGAAGCTATAAAAATTCTCAATACTTTTTGAGATATCAGGAAAACACTTTTGGCCCCTCTAGCTCCCTAATTTTAGGGGTCAGCCCCTTATTGTTGACATCCTTTGGAAGATTGTGACATTCTACACAACTTTTGTTCTATATGTTTTAACAAAATATTTACAGGTGAAAAGATATTGTAGAAAAGGTGTTAGAAATTTTAAAAATCCCGATAGGACTTTTTTCGGGCCATAACGAGCGACGAAGTGAGGCACTTCCGGGGAAAGAGAAATGCGTCTGTCACATCTACACATGTTGCTCTATCATCGCCGAAAAATGTCACGTTTCTGTCTAGAAGCGCTTTTGAGAAAACTGTTGGACAAAGTGACCCTCTGAAAATCACTAAATCGCGGAAAGCTCGGAACCGGAAGTGACGTCATCAAAACAAACAAAAACCACACATCTAGATTTTTTAATGTTCTATCAGACCTGTAAGTTACATGAAAATCGAGAGAGCCGTTTCCGAGAACTCGCGTGCACAAAATCGGTAAGAAAAAAAACAATTTCAGAAATTAACTGTTTTTCTTTCTCATTGTTTTTTTTTCTTTATATAACTAGAAAAAGAAATGGTTTTGCCTCTAATTTTCATTAAGAGTGTTTCAAGAAAAAGCTTATCATCTATATTAAACTGAATTTCTGCAGGTGATATCTCTTTGATATATTCTTTAGAATATATAGGTAATGCATAATTTTCTTTTGTTTCCTGAATAACTTTGTTGACTGTTTCAATATACTTGAAGAAGTGAGTTATTAAATTTCCACAAACCTTTTCCATGTGTCAGTTCATTTAATTTAATCTTTAGATATATAGGTGAGTGGTCAGATTTATAACTATTCAAAATTTTACTTTCTTCTACACTATTTAAATAAGAACTTGATATAAGAAAAAAGTCTAATCTTGCTTGTTTACATGGGGAAGGTTTACGCCAATTATATCTTGTTTCGTCAGGATTCATTTCTCTATAAATATCACTGAAATTGTAATCAGAAATAATTTCTAGAACTTTACTTCTTGTCTTTGGATTGTTAATATGAAGATAATTGAAGTAATCTTTTTCTGGGTCCAAAACTAAATTAAACTCTCCTACCAAAATAACATCTTGATTTGATAAATCCTTTATAATTTCGGATAATTTTTCATAAAATGAGGGTGTATCCTCATGTAGTGGAGACACCTAGTGTTTACGCGAGTTATCGTTCTTGGCTCCTGGGGGCGAAGTGTGGTTGTCCTTGACATATATCCGGGCGTTCCCGACGCTGTCTGCGGCAATCTGGTTTTGTTTGCAGTTGAATATAGTCGTAATTATTTTTACGGGAGCTTGACTCCATACAATTTCTTTGAAAACTTATTTATAGCGTATATTTCACCTATTTTGGCATCCAAATTTGATTCCTGAAATTAATTCCAATAATCTACAAAGTCTACAGGTAATTTCGACTGCACTTCCCTTTCTATTTTTTTTGTTTCTGTTGATTCTTATTATCAATAATTTATATTTAAATTTAATAAAGATTTTTGTATTCATTTATATCATGATTCGGAATATCTCGTTATATTCGGGACTGAAAAGTAACTATCATCCTGTTACACTCATTTGGTCCATATATTGTAATTAAACTCAGACGCTTGTTTTCAATTGTCAAATCTAGAGCCAATAGATTCCCTGCTTCATCAAATATTCTATTGTGAACCTTGTGCTCAAAATTATTATTAAAAAAAATAGCTACATCTCTTGACTTTGATGAAAATGAATTAAAATATGCCTCATATCCCCATTCTTTTCTTATGTCATTCTCCATATCACTTGTAAATGAGTATCTTGTAGACACAGAATATTGCATTGAAATTGCTTATAATATTTGAGTACATCCTTTCTTTTTTTAATAATCATGCAGACCTTGACAGTTTGCTGAAACTACTGTAAAACCAGACATAAAATATGAAATTGAACTGGTGCAAAACACTTGCACAAACATTCACTTACCATCATTAACTCATAAACATGCAAAATGAGAAACAGAAAAGAGGTTGCTCTTAAGACAGAAGAGAAGATTGGAGAAGGGTTTAGTAATAAAGACACATACATCATAGAGTGGTAGATATGGACTTGTTAGAGATTTGGTCAGAAGGTCAGAAACAAGTTACAAAAATAAATCATATCGGATATGCCGCCATGAAAATAGAATAATAAACCAAAAAGAGTGGACATTTAAATTCCGGAAAACTTAAAATATATTTTCCAAGTCGGAAATTATTTTTAAATCCGGATTTTTGCATTTATATTGACAAAAATAAAGATTTTTTAATCACAATTATCCAATATTTAAAAATTTGAAGTGAAGACTGCATTAATATTCGTATTCCCTTATGAAAAGAAGAACATATTTACAAAATCATAAAGGCCTAATTTCATAAGACGCCTATTATGTCAGTTATAATTGTTCTTTACTCAGTTTTATTACTGTTAAAGTTATGCATTGTCAGATTACCGTGCATATGGCTTCAAAAGTCAAATTTCCATGGAATTAGTGACTCTGTTTATTAGTTGTTCCATGATTGCGAATCTTTGAGGTCCAAAATGGGCTTCGCCCATCCATTTTGTAATGACGAAAGCTGCGTTGTAAATTTGATTTTCTCTCATGTATCGCAAAAGTCTGCGCCAAGCCCAATGTTCACAATCATCATGATAATTTTCGTGCACGGTACCATCTTCTGTGGAAAATCTGTAAACTAAGACACGATTATCTGCACTTGCTGCATAGGGATCTATTAAAACTTTGCTGTACATATTCTTGACATCCTCCACAGCCTTATCTCGAGCACCGAAAGCCATAAATTCCGAGCCGTCCTTTTTGATTGGGCCCGATTTGTTTTGTTTCAACTGAGTCTGGATGTTCCGTCTCTTCAGGCGTTACCAATAAGGCGTCCGCATTTGATAGAAATGGTACGTCATCTTTATAACTGGAGCCATTGGGCAAAATGATCTGATTCTTTTGAATCTTAACAGTGATGTTTTGGCTGCGCAAAGACTCTGCTGTATCATACACCCTGTTTCGAGCGGATACAATGGATGCAGGTTGTTGTGTGGTAATAAAGAAGGGTAATGGTTGTTTGGCAATTTTCTTTAGCTTTTGGGCATTAAGAATTGTGTTGATTTTACTACGGTCGGTCAGCTTTGCAGTAATGGATACAGGTCGGTCAGAATTGTATTGTGGGCGTGCCCCATTCCTATGAATCCTGACAAAACTGGCATCCACCCCTAGAAGTTCTTTAAAAGTTACTGGCATTGATGTGGGTAGGTCCTCATTGGGTTCGTAAAGATAATTGTGAATAAGGATATTGTCTCACATAGACCTTGACCAACACTGGGTGAAATAAGCAGTTTCCCGTCATGGGATACTATATGGAAAGCACATGGAAACCTCAAGTTTACATAATGTTTCCCAGTGGTTTCCGCAGGGGATGCCAGGTTATTCCGTCAAGTTTCCGTGGCACGGAAACTACTACGCTCCGATTCCATTAGGTATCCCAAACCAAGGAAACCTCGGGAAACCTGAAGTTTCCCAAGCCTCCATGTAGTTTCCTGTAATGGGAAACCTAAAGATTCCACTGGTTTCCATAATTAGGGAACTACATGGAATCGGAGCGTAGTGGTTTCCATGGAATGGGGAAACTGGATGGAATCCTCAGGTTTCCCATGAACGGAAACTAGAGGAAACCTCATGATTCCTCAAGTTTCCATGACTCAGGAAATTACATGGAATTGGAGCGTAGCGGTTTCCGTGTGATGGAAACTTGGCGGATTTATCTGGTGTCCCATAAAAGGAAATTACAGGGAAACTTGAAGATTCCCTTATTTTTCTGAGATGGGAAGCAATGTGGGATTGTGGTGTAATAGTTTCCATACCATGGAAACTACAGGGTAGGTTGAGCATTTCAATTTTGGGAGATGATTGACAAGCTACTGGAAGCTAAAGGATCCCTGTATTTTCCATGGTAAATCTTTCTTTTCTAGAATGTGAAAAGAGAACAGCAGTTTTAAATTAAAATATATATTATTAATTTCCTTGGTAAACTGTGGTTTCTTTTCAAAATCTATTAAAAAATGTATAAAAAAGAAATAGCATTATCAAATCATATGTTTAATAATTCATTTTAATGTACAAAAACATTATTTAAAAATGATATCAAAATAAATGAAATCATATGTCTTAATGTTGTAGTCTTTCACATCTAAGTCCATTCATAAACTTCATTAAATGCTCAGTACTTCTTTCAACATCAGCTTCCCACGCATTTTCTTCACATCATCTGCGATTTGCAATATATTTTCGTACAAAATTATTATTTGATGTAAGAATTGTATACTTGAATATTACATGTATTTAGAAATCTGACAAGATCACCTCAGTGTCCTTTAATGTACCAATATCAGTGATTAGTTTCAGTCTTTAAATTTAATGACCATGAAATCAGAATAATGACCATTACACAATACTGTTTTAAGCCAGATTAATATCAAAGCAGGTATGATTGAGAATATAACCATCTCATAGAACACTGCTTTTAGCTGAGTCAATTGGAGAGAAATGTGCTCCGGACAAGGATATTACAAGGAGTTGTTTTTTTTTTTTTTAATTGACATTTGACCTAGAAAATTGGTTAAAGATCACTACACACCCTTCGTCACATGGCACACAAGCCAGATCATACAAAGGGAGAAAGTTATGTTCTGGACAAAGACTTTAAATAAAGATATATAGTGTATTCTGATACTGACCTTTGACTTGGATAATTGGTCCAAGGTCACTTTTTACCCTCTATCCACAGGCACTCTATGGGTTAAGTTTAAGTGAGATTGGGCTAAGAGGAGAGAAAATATACTCAGGACAAGTGATATCAGATGGACAGACAGATCATCTCATGGCATCCGCAGAACAGGACCCTTAAAAAACCCGTAACATCGTTTTCCATAAGAGACATTTTTCTGTCCATTCGAATATATTACAACTGACCCTAATAATTCCAGCTCTCTCCGCAGTTGAGCGTTTTCTTGACGTAGCAAAGATATATCATCATAATTTCTATATATATATTATAAAACATTGCAAAGAAAAGCATAGAAAAGACGCACAAAGAAAAAAATCAAAAAACATAAGTCATTGATGTCGTATGGATAAATTCAGGACCTCTTGATTCCCCTCTCCCTCCGATTTAAGGGAATAAAAACTTATCCACCTTACTACATCATATATTGCGTTAAGTGTGGTATTTGAATATTGAATTTTGACTTTCTTCCAATCCATCTTCAAAAATATATAATATGCTTTCGCATTCAAAAAGATTGATTGATTTGTGTTGTTTAACGTCCCTCTCGAGAATTTTTCACTCACCACTTGCCGGTGGAGAGCTGCAAATTTTGTCCTATACTCGGCATTTACGGCCATTGAGCAGTGAGGGATCTTTTCCGTGCCAACACCTACTGCGACATGAGACCTCGGTTTATACAGTCTCGTCCGAAGGACCGGTCTCCACGTCCCACAGTGGGATTCGAATCCGCGACGTAAGGATCAACTCCTTACTTCGCGACTCTAGAGCAGACGTACTAACCACTGCGCCACGCGGGCGACCATTCAAAAAGATATTCCCTGCTTCTACACCCCTAACGTTATATTAACTGACCCCTAAACAAAATCAGTCTATTTTCTGAACAATGAGAAAACAGGTAACAGAATTTATTTTAAAAGTATTTTAAGAGGTAATATCATGAGCATTTCTTTTCTAGAATACGATACCTCATGTTCCATGCACAGATTTTTGGTGTGAGTGTAGTAAATGAACTTGTACCTTAAGTTTCAAGTATTCATTATCACAAAAATGAATCATATGTATTGCGAGGAGCAAGAAGTTGGAACTATTATAAACTGATGTGGATCTTGTATTTCCTTATTCTCGTTAATGTAAAGAAAACTGGGTTGACTTGGATAAATAGATAATTAAGCTAGGCTGCCTGTAAGAATAATTCAAATGAAATGTATTTCTAACGTCTTTTAAATCACATCTCAAATGGTTTGAAATGAGAACTCAATTCTAAGGCTAATGATATCATAAACACACAATCCCTAGTTTTATTGGTCAAGATTTGTTAACATAAGCTTTATGATGATTATTACAAAACAGGGGGCTTACGCAGGCACGCCAGGTCATTGCATTAACTCCTTGAGTCTTCGCATTTGAAGAGCTAATGATGATTACATTTAGGATGTTTGGGAATGACTTACAAAAAATCATTTTATTTGTCGTATTGGTGATCTAACTAGTATATGTTTTTATAATCGTGCAGCAAAAGAAAAAACACCTTTTGTGATAAATCTCCATTCATCAAGCAAAATAAAGTATACTTATAGAATCCGCCAAAGCTTAAGTACATGCATCAGAGATTGACTTATCTTGAATACGAAGAGGATACATGCTTTTGTGTTTCTCATTCTGAAATGTTGGTTTTAAATGGTTTTAAAATGTAACATAATAACTTTATAAAAAGTAAAATATAACATAAAAACACCAAAAAATTATATTATTAGTGAATACACAATAATGTACAGATACTTTGGAGTGTGTAAAGAAATTTCTTTGAGTTAGGTAACACGCATTTGGTTCTAATTTGTCCGCACATCGGCAACCAGTGAACTCTCCTGTTGGAGAAAAAGACCTAATGAGAGCGATAGGATATGGTCTCATAGAAATTATTCTTATTAACTTAAGGTGGTTTTAATGCTCCCCAGCTGGAAACTGGCGTCAGCACCGGAAAAGTCTACATATTCATTTTATTTTCACACCAACTATATAATTATATAGTACACGCTATTAATTCCGTCTAAATTACCAACGACGTGTTAATTAATCGATAGGCGCAACACATTCTTCGCCTATTTACACGGTCTGACTTGTAAGATTTAATTTCAGATGTGATTTTACATCTGACTCCAGTGTTTCATTTACACTGTATGATTTGTCAGATATGTAGCTCATTAATATTTCCCTCCAAATTTCTTGTTTACAATTTAACAATGTAAAAGGGCAATTACATACTACCTTTCCGTTTTCTAATGATAGCAGCTATGTACCATTTGAACACAGAAGAACATGGGAAAGACCTTGGTAAGGATATGGTGCATATTAAGCAATAAGTAAAGAACTGGCGATGGAAGACTAACATGGGTTCACTTTTTTCAGATTTTTTTCTCAAATAACTTCCAAGTATAATTTTTCAACCAATCGGCTTGTTCAGCGTTACAACCAGAATTTATATATATATATATATATATATATATATATATATATATATATATATATATATATATATATATATATATATATATATAAAGCACTAAAGATGACCAACGACACGAACAATAATAATTGTCAAATTTTCAGGACGACCTGTCCCTTCCTCAGGACAAAGAAAAAAGTTAAGAAGTCATAAAAACAAGGTAATAGAGGAACAAAAACAACTAGCACTACTGTTAAACTACCAAACACTAAATATTTACAGTGTTATACATGTTTATTTGAAGTTTATAAGCAGTTGTGAACAAAGAAATCCGGAGCGCTATGAATTGCGTCCGGTTTATCGGGTGTACTCTGGTGAAGTGCGATTTACATAATTGAACGAATTAATTATCGCTAATTAATTACGACCAAGCAGTAAATCGTACATTGTCTTATTCTCTCAAAATAGCGTAACTATACATAATAAAAAGAAATTAAAGGAAGATAATATGGAAGGGCAATTTTAAATATGAATTTGGATATATTATAAATTTGTAAATCGGATAAAAGAAATAAACAAAAATGTAAGGTGTAAATATTTGGGTAGGTTGTTCCAGAATTGCTAATGCGAATTAACGGTAAAGTTTACACTATATAGAGAGAATGAACTTGTTTGTTACAATCCGGGATTGGGTCTAGTTCATGTTCATCCTGGTGAAGTCATTAAGTTTGTTAATACCATTAGGGCGGAATGACTTCAGCCTGTGCATCAAGAACTTTTCCTTGCCTTTTCTCTGAGCGTCTGTCCATCTTGGATTATGGTCAATAACCACTACTGTCATGTCCTCCCATTTGTGACTTCAAGGTTGAAATGTTCCCCAACGGGTTCATTGAGTTTTTTTTTTTGGTCCTAATGGTAGAACGGTGATTATTGACTCTCCTGTGGAGATCTCCTGTTTCACCAACATACTGTTTGGAGCAAACTTTGCAACTGATGAGATAAATGCAGTTGGCTGTTGACAGGACAAATTCCCTAGTATTTTGTAGCTGCGGCACAATAGTGAAAAATCTCTTTTATAAACTCACAGGTACATTACTTTTTTTTAAAGTGTTATGCTCTCTCTCTCTCTCTTTCTTTGATATTAACTTAAGTGCTACTGATGAAGCGTCTGATATTGCTTGCCTTCTTGTTTAATTATTTCGTGGGTCTTTTTTTTTTACGCTTTTAAACAATTGTGAACAACATGTATTTCTTAAATCCTGAATCCCCTCGCCCTAAATTGTTAGGGTACATAAAAAAAACTCACAGAAATGTGGTGAAACTGTAACAAAATATGATTTTTGTTTGAAAATTTTGAAAGATTTATTAAGCAATTTTTTAACTTTCGATACATACGTATATATTATAATTAGTATATATATAGAACATGAATTTTGACTTATCTTGATGTGATATTTACTCTAAGTTTCAAACGATCCATACCTTTGATTTTGCCTGACCGAGTTATATTGAAAGTAAAGAACAAGGGCGCTTTCGTTTGGCATTCGATAAGAATTTAAGCGCACTTAAAAAGTGAAAATTTCATTGATTTGTCACATGAAATTTCAGCATTTTTTATGTATCGGGTTCCTGTGAAGTAGGAAAGGGAAATATTTTCCCGATATTGAATTTTGAATTGCCAAAAATGAAAAAAAAAAAATGGGTAGCTGAGTCATTTGGTACAAACAGTTACATTTTTAAACACGTTTTTCTAAGAATTTGCTATCTCCGGGTCATCTCTTCATAATTTTGAAACGTCATCTGTTTGCATTTTAATTAAAAAAAAAAAAAAAAAAACTAATATACATTAGTAAAAATGCATTATTCCTGCAGATCGCACGCCGAATAGGCCCATATTCTTTACTTATACCATACGTTTTTGAGTATGAGTATGCATGGCCGTAGGGACCGGGCGGGGAGTACGGGGGGGGAGGGGCGTGCCCCCCCCAATAATTTTGCCGATATATACATGTAGAATACTATAGAAAACATAGCTTCTATATACTTGTGCCCCCTCAATAATAACGCCTGAAGGCCCCCCCCCCTTTTTTTTCTTTTTTTTTTTTGCTTGTCAAGAAATTTTGGTAGTTGATAGTGCCCCCTCCCCCAACTGAAAATGTATGGTTGTGCCCCCTCAAAGTGAAATTGCTTCCTACGGGCCTGGTATGCATCGATATAGCCCTACTTGGCTGTAATCACACGGCTTTTTCCGTATCTTTTTCTCGTAAAAAATTTCTTGGTTTTAAGGACACTTGCATTATCTTGTGGATTCTTGCAGTGTCGTTAGGACTACAAATTTCCGCAAACGTTATTATTTTCTTTAGATCCTGTTACACGATTTATGCTACGATTACCCATGATTGCCGTTATTCGCCAGGTCAGTCTTACGATTTTTTCATAGGGTGTGGTATTTTTTGCTGGAGCGGAATACTACGATTCTGTTCAACAGAATACGATAGAAGGACGAACTGATCCGATTTAAGTACCGACTGAGACGTCTACTTCGCGAACGGACTAGATCTTTCTACGATTATGAAGGATTAGACACAGCTACATGCGGTACTAGTGCAAATGGCTATGTTAAGGCACAATACATACACGATATTACTACATCTAATTATAATGATAAATAATATAATAGATAATAATATTTTTGACATTTAACCATTTTTCCTTTTTTAACTTGAGACAGCTCCCCCCATCCCCACCAACTCCAAAACGACACTTCGTACCTGAAAACTAGTACTGCCAATTTTGAACTTCTACGTATTAGCTGTAGGTCTGGCAATAAAGACATGCCATTGCAAACTACATTTTTTATAGAATTGTTTGTCAGAAAAGAATTAGCAAAACTTACTGTATAGCTCGGACAAGTTGAGCATTACGCACATGTATGATAATTCTTGGCAGTTGCATGTATTATTAGAAGGAGTAATTTATCAAAATTAACATAATTAAGCAAATGTACCTTTATTAATTGTGGATGTTTGTCTGCGCGGCAAAAGACTCTTATCATATTTCGTAAATGAAAAAAGATGAAGTCCGTAAAGGTCTACGTTCTATAAGATTTTTAGCATAAATATTCATCTCGTCAGTTTCGAAATTAGATAGAACTAGACCACTGAATGAAATATAATGAGACTTTCACAGAATCTTTGTTACATAGTGCCATTGTACACCTCCTATTTTACTTTTTGATCGGACAAATATTTTGGGTTTAGCAAAACATGGACACTGCCATTCTTTCTATAATATTGAAGGATACCAATTTCTTATTTGCAACTCCTCCTATACAACTCATATGGGAGGCTAGGGGGTATCATTTGGTGAGCTCAGTGCTCATTATACCTCTGGTTTATAGTTAAGTCCATTGTAGGGTGCATATGTCCAAATGATTTTCGGTACATTCTTTCATACTGCAGTTTTATGTTCATATTTTTATTACCGAGTGGGATTGAATTTCAGTATGAGGTTCCTTAAGTCCATACCTACTATAGACAAGCCCATTACATGTCTGAAAATCCTTATGGGGTTAAGTCTATATTGGTTTTTTTTTTTAACCTCGCACAGTCATATCAAGCATATATAAATAACCCTGTTATTGAGGGGTTAACCCCACAATACAGAAATAACCCAGAATACGGGATAATACGCACAGACGAACCTACATATACGGACACCCCAGCACTATATACCTCCTGCTTTTTAAGCGGGGGGGGGGGGGGTATAATGAGTATATATATGGTCTGCGATATTCTTTCAAAAATTAAGTGGCAAACCGGCAATACAAGATTGATACCTCTGAATAAGGGTAAATAAAAATATTTTTCTTAATTGTTTTTTGCCCTTGCTCAGAATTTATTGATCATTATCACACCTGCTATGGGGAAGACCATTTAATTCTTAAAGTTGTCGGAGCTCCATACTTTTATACATGCATAGGAATTTTTAAATCTAAAAATCCAGTGGGAGGGGTGGGGCAGCGGTAGTCCGCCGAGAGAGAATAAAGTTATAAATGTTACAAATAAAATATAATCATAAGATTAAAAAAAAATCAAAAACAGCACTTGACATCGATCCCGATGCAAATAACTTTACTTCCGTTTCGGACAACGCTTTGTCACTCGCAAACGAACACACACGATTGCGTTACTATATCCCCTCCAACTCCGTTGCGAGGGGATATCAGTTGTTTTAAGGTGTAAATCCTCTGATAAGAGAGATAACTTACCATGGAAATTATTCCAAGCAATCCCCTGAATTTAATAATGAAGACCAACTCATTCAAATCTGTTCTATCGTACAATAATGATTTCTATTCTCTATAGTTGCAGAACTGTAGCTCTCCGCAAAAAAAAAAAAAAAAAAAAAAAAAAAAAAAGTCTGCAGCTATATTTTCTATTGCCAATATTTTTATTAATTACTTTAAAAAGTTTACCTAAAACATCTATACTGTGAAAATTGAGATTTGTCTATCTCTTAACATATAAGTCTTGTAATTGTTACAGAAATTTCAAATGCAGAATTTTTATAATCAATTAATTATTTTTTTCAATAAAATAATAATGGAGAGATAACTTTTGTGGATGGATGCATTTTATTTTACAAGCACAGAAAACAATGTGATATTCTGATTTAAAAAGCAGCGCTTCATTATGTTACCGTGCCCTCTCCCCCCCCCCCCCCTCAATAATTTTGCCGATATATAGAATACTTAAGCCCCCATTCCCCAACCCAATTATTTTGCGGATATATAGAATACTGTAGAAAACATAGCTACCATATGCTTGTGCCCCCTAAATAAAAACGTCTGATGACCTTTTTTTGGCTTGTCAAGAAATTTTTGGCAGTTGAAAACAGAAAATGTATGCCTGTGTCCCCCCCCCCCCCCTCCACCCTACCTGAAATTGCTTCCTACGGACCTGTTCATTAAATGTGTACGTACTTCAATAAATTAAATTTACCACAGAAAAGACTCAAAACTCTATCTAGTATCCACTTGCAGTATTTAAATAAATAGGACGCGACTCTATTTTCTATAATATTTTTACAAGTGTTACATTCGAGGTGTTTTTCCGAGCTTGCCGAAAGGATTGCTGTAATTGTAATCTTAAGAATGTATTTATTTACATTTTTTTACCATGGTTCATTTTACTTGGGTAACAAGGACATGTTTCATGTACATTTACATATAAGGTATAGATTTTCTGTATATCTTTTCCAATCCCTATTCTTTGCCTTTATCAGGGATTTTCGTGAATAAAAGACTGAACTTGACTAAATCAACTTGTATTTAACAATGAATGATTAAATGTGAAAAAAATTGTATAAGATATATATCGTTTCTGATATAATTTGTGTATTTTAAGTGATTTATTCTAAAGTCATATTTTCCGATAATGCTTCCGTTCCGTTTTCCGTTTCGCATTTTAGCAACACCAATTTTTTGACTGGAATTGTCTGTTCAACACCTATCCATTTATAAATACCAAAAAACACCTATATTGCCAGTATTTTTTTTTAAATCACCAATGGGTTTATTAGGTCAGCTGCAGGTACTAAAATTGTAAAATGGCACCAACATTGCGAGTAAGGAAATGTTTAAGGAAACATCTGTTATAAACATAAACCAATTTTTGAGTTCATCCGAAATTTAAATCAGACAGGATTTATTGACGTGGAATTTCTTTTAACTACCGCATTTTTAAATAAAATAACAGCTTTGTTTTGTACAATTTAATGTAAATTAGACTTACTGACATTCTTGGATACGCATGCTTTATAATTACTTGAACAGTGTGTCTATTAATTTAACAGAAAAACTAAAACTCGATTAATACCACATACATGTAAAATTTTCAAGAGAAGAATATCATTCTCAGCTGTAAAAAAAAAAAAAGTGGGGGGGGGGGGGGTAAGCGTCGCCAGCCGGCGTGACGACACCTGAGCCTTTGAGAGAAGGTAAAGGTCGGCCATATCTTTATGATTGTTATACGGATCAACATTTTTTCGAAAGCATAATTATTCTTAATTTAGGAATAAAATTAATGTGCACGGCTTTAAATAACGTTTTCGGTATTTTTGAGTGCATAACTTCAAAAATTCATGGGCTTTACATCAGAACAAAGTTTTCAAAAAATCTTTTTACATATTACGCAAATCATAACTCTCTGAATACTCTATGATGAAATTCATTTCATATCTGTTTACTTTCGCATATTTCAAATTATTCATTTCTTGAGTGCAATTCCATCTACCTCTTTAAACAGAAAGATACTGGTTCAAATAATCTAGATTAAATGCTTGCATTAATACGCGACATGTGCTATAGTTTTACAATTAAATTTGTCCGCTGGCGCTTGCAGAGGGTACACCCCCTCCCCGCCCTTCACAAAATTAACACAACACTTTCTTTTCAATTTTAATTTGCGTCTTTGATTGAGTTTGGTCTTTTAACCATGTTATGTCATATTTGTTGCAAGAATGTACTAGTACCATCATAATGTGAGATGTTATATATGCAAATCCGTTTTAATGTGGTTTTCTTGTGCTGTTTTTTCTTTTATACCGGATATTTGGAGTCTACGTATACATGAATATGTATCATCGTATATGGCCGTCTATGTTTTATGACACATGTACAAGAGAAGACGTTTACTGGGGAATTTGTGGGTGATTTTTTTTTATTTTGACAATTCAACTGTCAAACATCTTAATACCTTTGATTAATTGTTATTATAATCGGATAGGAACGTTTGGCACAGATTAATTATTGTCATGGGTTTTATTATAAATATTATTATAAATATATATTTGTTTTTAGGTATTGTCATAGTGGGTTCCCTAATTAAAAACTTATAGGGTTGCAAGAGTACCTAACACCCATTACATGCTATCTCAAATAGCGGGATTGCCATAAGGCCTTTGTGCCCCCTCCCCAGTTTTGCTTGTCAAATATCGATATACATGTATATTATGAGAGTGAAAATATGAATATTTGCATGTTGGCAGCAATTGGAATGACCAAAGTGGTATTTTCACAAAGTTTTTAAAAATTAAACAAAATACATGTCACAGTCGTGATACAAGTACGTATATGTATGCCAAGGAACTTGAATGCTTCCAAGGACAGTGTTTTTTTTTTTTTTTTTTTGTTTTTTTTTTTTGTTGTTGTTGTTGTTGTTGTTTCTTTTTAAATCTCAAATGCTAACGATTAGACGTATTATGTCCAGAGTACAATTACAGAAATTTTATCCTTTTCAACCTCTATTTATGAAACCGATTTATTTCATCAGACGATAAATTCTAGGCTAGTGAGTGACCTGTAAAAGAGATATATTTTGGGAGAGGGGCTCCGTTTATGAAACATGGATTTAGAATACATAGTTGTTCGTTGTAAATCATTTTTTTATTCAGTGTATATACCACTAGTATAAAAAATAAAATAAATGACCAATATTTTGAGCAGTTTTTGGTATTTTTTGTAGAGCTGTATCATAGGCCTTAATCATGTTAATTACGATAAAACTGTCATCAACATTCAAAATATGAATTTTATTGAAAGCTGAAGAAGATAGAGTGTTGTAAATTGTTTAATTAATTTTCTTTACATCTACTTACTTCCTGAATAGAAAGAACGAGGGCGCTTTTGATTGGCATTCGGCAGGAATCTTGGCGCACTTGAAAAGTGAAAATTTCATCGATATGTCACATGAAATTTTAGCATTCTTTTCATGTATCGGGTTCCTGTGAAATAGGAAAGGGAAATATTTTCCCGATATTGTATTTTGATTTGCTAAAAAAAGAACTTGAAAAATGGCTAGATGAGCCATTTGGTACAAAATGTTACATTTTTAAACACGTTTTTCTAAAAATTTGCTATCTCTGGGTCATCTCTCCATGATTTTGAAACGTTATTTGTGTGCATTTTAATTCAAAGAAACTAAAAAACATTTGTAATAAATGGGGAGAAGATCCAGAGACGGTAAAAAATGAACTTTCCCCCAAAAAATTCCAATGTGTAAATGCGGTGCTTCATTGTCGCTTTAAAAACCATGAAGTGTCTGTAGCGGTGATAGCTCAGTAGTATGCGTTACCCATCCAGTGCAATGAAAAATAAATATTTTTGGTTCGATCCTCACGTGGAGCGTTAATATTTTTTTAGTAAAAACAATCAATTCTTTTGTCACTTTAATTTATGTACTTATTTATCAAATAGATAAATTCTGGTTCTGTTGCACCGAAAGCGAAAGCAATTCTTCCAACCTACTGACACTTTAATATATATACATGTACTTGTAATTGCATTTAACTACACCCGATATTTGTTTATTATTCATGTGAAGCGTTAGTAAGTTTTACATGTAGTAATTATTAAGATGAGGGGAATGATATATTAAATTTGACAAAGTATTTCAAATTAAATGTAACATTTTTCCATGTGCGTAACTTTGTAAAGTATATGTCCAGCTGTGGTCAACCGACCAAATCGTAGACATTTAAACTATAAATGTTTCGTACGCCTTATTCCTGCAGATCACACGCCAAACACGCCCATCTTCTTTTCATATATGGTCAATATTTGTCATTTTAAAAGCAAATGTGAAGAAAATGGAAAAAAGAACATAAGAAAAGGAGGGGGTTAAATCGAAATTAATTTAAAACTTAGTCGAAACTGATGTCATTCAGGGGAAAACACCTTCTTGTGATATAAAACTGGCAAACCAGGTAACAAGGATAATTTTGATTTATTTAAAAATATTTTTTTCGACAGAATTTTTTTTCTATAAGAAACATGGGAGTATCGCTCCCGACAGAAAGCACAGGACTATAAATACTTGTACGCAAGTTAAAGTGAAATTTTCAAGGCAGAGAGCCATAAATTTATCTTGTTTTGATAATCGGGACGTGTTGACCTGACCAGCTAGCTTCATTCCTGCTGTTTTGCTCGACATGAAATACATTACCATGGAAAATAATACACTCGAGATAGAATGGATCAATGTTATGCAATTTGAAAAGGTTGATGCGATTGTAAGTGTTCACATTAATCCTGTCTTAGCGATACTGCTGATATAAAAGAATCACATAACGCTATGAAACCATGTCTTACGAGGGCAAATTCATTATTATGCGAAGAATCAAGCTTGAATCCAGGGTAATCAAAATAAATCTAGAAAGTCTAGAAAAAGTTTAACTCCATTGTCATCAACATTGAATAAAACTCGGATATTAATTTATTCCAAATACACAGTTATTTGTAATTTCATTTCTCGTGGCCGTAGGAACCGGGTGTGAGAGCGGGAGGGGGATCACCTTGCCCCCCCCCCCAATAATCATGATTTATTATACTTAGTCTAGTATACTACAGAAAACAGCTATTTACATTGATGTGTCTTCTAAATCATGTGAATTATAACTTTTTTTTGGTTTTGGTTGACATGCAATAATTTTTTTTTAATAAACTTGTTACTAGTATGTGGATTAGCATCTTTCAGTTTGAATTTAGCACAAAAAAATTCAACATCCATATCTTTCACTTGGATATTATAGTTTTGATCATGAATAAATCAAAGGTCTGAAAGATATGATTACTACTATGTGAAGACTTTCAATAGTCTAAAACTTAAGTTAAAGAAACTTAGTTTGCATTAAAAATAAACATCTTTTAGAGTTATACCGCCAAGTGTTGACCCGACCAGTTTCATTCCTGCTGTTTTGCTGGAACTGAATGATGCATTCAAAAACGGCCAAATGTTATGTAACTTTTAATGTATAATGTGATAATATTGACATCAGGTCTTATGCTCTGTTTCCTTTAGGTTCATTAATCCTTATGATCTTCATGCTATTGATTATCGCAATAATTCTATTGAACTAACTGACCAACAAGACCTACTAAGTCTATAATGTCTGACGCCAAGACGTTAGATAACAAGTAAGACCGCGGAACATTAACTGGCAAAATTGGAAATATGCAGCTTGCGTCATTTCCATCTGTTACAATCAAAATTTTTATGATAGAGAATGAAATCGGCGGGTATAATTTGACACGGACCTCCGAGAAAACATTGGATTGAAATTCTAGTTTGAAATTCATTTTCAATCCACCTCAGCTACTTTAGAACACACGGTGGGTTACTGATTGACCCAGAAAACAAATAATTTCAATCTCGGAATGGTATGAAATTTATATAATCAGAACCTTCTGTCCACTGTTTTTAAAGAAATATAAAGAAACCAGTATTTGATTTCTGTTTGGTATGTGTATATGTATGCTGGGGGGGGGGGGGGCGATCTTGGAAATAAATAAGAAGAAAGTTTTCTTTTAGTTTGGACTACCTTTCCCTATTTTTGTTTGTCGAACATTTTTCAGTGAAGACAAAACTAAAAATAAAAGCTCTTGTCATCCTAGAAATAAATATACAGTGTATTCTGTCATGTGAAGGCATGATCTGATTTCAACAATATTTGACAACCCCCCCCCCCCTAGAATCAAATGGCCGTCCCCTGAAAAAAATAACCTCTGCCTTCTATTACTTTTACGTGTCTTTGAAATTATAAGCTATAAAAAACTCAAATAAATATGAAGATCAAACAACATGTACAATGTACATGCATGTGTATTTGGGAATTGAACTTATTTGTCTTTTGGATCATACATTCACACTTTAGGTTTGAAAACAGCTCAGGTGGATTGAAAATGAATTTCAAACTAGAATTTCAATCCAAAGTTTTCTCGGAGGTCCGTGTCGAATTGTTCCCGCCCATTTCATTGCGAGGTCCACGCAGAAAATATATTAGCGGAGTTAAACCGGATGCCATGGGCTTACGTCAGGCTACGCATGCGCGAGGAAGCTAGAGAGTTAGACTGGTACCCTGACATTGGTTAACGGGCGTAAGCACCCTGAAAAAAAAATTCCTAGCGGCAGCGACTGGAATCAAGGGCAGAGAACCAATGCTACTAGAGAGTTCGCCTCTAAGACAACTTGCCCATAGATCAATTCGCCCTCTTCGAATGAGAATATGCCAATCATAGGCAAACACGCTCTAATATCTGCACATCGTATTTATGTATTATTTGGCGTAACCAAGATCTGAATTTCTCTTTAATACATATATCCTTATATACAAACTAAATTCTATGGTACAAGCATTTTAAATAAGTAGGAAGAATTTATATAGATAGCTTAACAGCTTGAACATTTTGAATTAAAACCACTAGGTTTTAATAGACAGTCTTTACCATGTTTACCGGCATTAGTTTTGTACATCAAGGTTTGCAAAATAATTTGATAGACAGCAATCCAAATATAGCTTGATAAAGGCATGTAGCAATGTTTTTCCATGTGGGGGAGAGGGAGAAATTCTGCGTACTACAGATCTGTGCTACACGTGTACCATCTATCTTTCCAATGATAGGATACTTCCGTATAAATCTAGTACAGATGTCAAGTCCCAGTCGTTAAGCATTACATGTATCGAAATAGCCCAAGTTTTTTTCAGTTAAATGACAAAACTATAGGCCAATCGAGAATAAAATTTAACAACTTTGCTATGAAAGTACAATTACTCAAAGTAGGCAGATCATTGTAGAAAATGTTTACGAAAGGTAAACCTGTGCGACCTTTCAGAGTAACCAATGAACTCGTCCATGGATGCATTGGCGGTCTTTATAACAAGAATAGATATGGGTTACCCCATATCCAAAATATTCGACTTTTGATTTACTCCAATTTTCACTAGAAAAAAAAACTGTACATGTTATGAAACTGGTGTATAGTTCTTCATTTCTGTAGCAAATACCGTCACCAGTCTCAGCGTCACTAGCAAACAGTATACACACCTGTGCTTGCAAGACCAAATAGCCTAGGTCTACACACGTGCGATGAGATTGTCAATCGCATCTTCTTAGAACTTCTGCCGAGAAGTTACGATTGCAGGTGTTGTATATTAACCACTCCGTTGTTTAAAAGAGACAGAGAAAAACACACACACACACACAAAATTAATCTTTTTTTGTGTTTTTAAATTGATCAAGTTAATCGATAACGTACATGTAGCATCGTTTAAGATAACTCGAGACCCTTTAGTAAAGGGGGGTGATGGTTCTAAGTCACACCACAGGCACTTACATTCAACAGTTTTCAAAGGGGGCAACCTCCAAAAAGAGTTGACAAGCAGAAATAAATAAATTAATTAACAACCTATGCACCACCCTGTAAAATCCTATAGGGGGGGGGGGGGGGGGGGACTTCGTCTAACTTTTCGGTACATTTTGATTTCTTTTAAATGTTTGATTTTCTGTATTTTGAACCTTTCCGCAACAAAAAGTGCGGGGGAACTTCCAATGCAAATTAAAACTTATTTAAAACTTTGATATTCAAATTCTAACAAAAGATTTTTTAAAGGAAAAATGAGCCCCCCTCCCCCACATACTACGGGACATTTTGAACCTTTCCCTTCATTGACTAAAATATCCCAATAATATAAGAAGACTAGAGCAGAGCTCGTTGCAAAGCAACGAGTAGGTCTTCCGTTGGAGCTGCGAACAGGAAGAAGTGACCTTGAGTCAAGGTCATGCCACATTCTAAGGTTATAAGCAATCTTCTAAGGGGTATCAACTTGCAATGTCTCACCAGTAGAAAGATAGTTAAGGAATGTTGTTTCATGACCTTGAACTCGTTCAAATGACCTTGTATCAAACCATGACACACTCTGGTTATAAGCAAACCCCATCTATGTGTTACCGACTCGACAAGTTAACACATGTTCTTTCAGACCATTCATCCAGTCAAAACTTTCTTTCCTCAGTGACCCTAAATTTAATCAACATGACCGTAGGAACCGGGGGGGGGGGGGGCGTGCCCCCCAATAATTTTGCCGATATATAGATTACTATAGTAGACATAGATACTATAGCTTGTGCCACCTCAATAAAAACGTCTGATAACCTCCTTTTTTTTCTTTTTCTTTTTTTTTTTTTGGCTTGTCAAGGAATTTTTGGTAGTTGGTGACCTTTTTTTGCTTGTCAGGAAATTTATGGTAGTAGTGTCCCCTCAACTGTCAACTGAAAATGCATGGCTGTGCCCCCCCCCCCCCCCAAAAAAAAAAACAAAAAAAAAACAACTGAATTTGCTTCCTATGGGCCTGATCAAGGCAGTGATACACTCTGTATGATATCAGCGATACCCTTTCGTGTGTTTCGGACTTGACAAGTTCACAGTTTGCATTTATTACATGATAGTGAGGGAGACATGAAGATTTCTTCGCCCATAAAAAATCATATTCCCCGAGGGCAACATGAAGATTTCTTCGCCCATGAAAAATCATACTCCCCGAAGGCAACGCCCGAGGGAAATATGATTTTTCATTTGCGAAGAAATCTCCCTCACTATTATGCAATAAATTGTTTATAATACCGAATTAACCAAAATGCAGGAATTACAAAGGAGATCCAATGAATAAAGCAAACATGCATTTGATGAGAACGATATGAAAGAGATGTAAGTTACAGGTACACCAATAGCCTCGTTTCATTAAAAAAAAATTCCTACGTGACAGGTTTGTGTGATCACACCAGAAACATTCAAACACCACCATTACATTTTTACACATTTAAATCGACACAATCAATCAACGATAATATGTTGACGGTGCGGCCCTTGGGGCGAGTGCATTGTTCACTTAATTTTAAGATCCGCCTCTTCAAACAGCACGAGACATTTGGAACGTCTAGACTGTGACGTCTCATGACGTATGTTAGCTGTATTTCCATAAACGAATTTTGAAAAGTGCAAACATTTTAACAAAGAACGTTTAATCTACTATCTGTATGCAATTCCATTAATTAAGGTGATTTTTTGGGATAAATTTTTAGTTGTTGTTACCGCGCGAACGAAGTTAGCAGCGTCGCTATAAACAATCTAACTCCTCACTCGTTTAATTGTGACGTCACACTCGTGAAACACGACGTTTTGTTGCAGGGCAAACATGATGGATACGTGACTTTCTCGGCCAATCAAATTCTATTTTACTAGTGATTTTTCACTTGTAAGCTAGTTTTCACAGAGGTATAGTAAACGTTTTTTTAGACCATACATCGATATAAATTATCATAATTTCTATAGTCGTAATTTATTAGGTTCAACTCACTGCTTTAAAGGATCATTGTAAATGTTTTATGCCCGATTTGGATACTGAACAACGTGTGATTTTTGAAACACTGATGCCCCATATGGCATCTTATGGCAAAAGTTAAAGTTTCTCAAATGCAAGTCAAACTCCATGGTCAAGATCAAAAGATAAAAAAAAAGTGTTATTACCCAAATAAAGGTCTTGAACAAAGAATATACTGTGAAATATATACTAGTATGAAAGCCACAGCAGCAACAATTTAAAAGTTATGGCCAAGGTTAATTTCTTTAAAAGGTCAAACTCCAAGGTCAAGGGATCATAATTGTTTGTACTTGAGGGAAGGTCTTAATTGTTACAAGGAATACACATGTGGTATTAAAAAAGCCTTAGCTCCAACTGTTCAAAAGTTAAAACCAAGGTTAAAGTTTTTCAAAAGTAGGACATACTCAAAGGTCAAGGTAAAATGGTCCAAATTATAGGTATACAATGACAGGCCTTGTCACAAGAAAATTACCTATGTAATATAAAAGCCCTAGTACTAGTCATTCAAAAGTTATTGTCAGGGCTAAAGTTGTTTAAAAGTTGGTCAAACTCCAAGGTCAAGGTCAAATGGTCAAACATATTTATACCCAAGGAGGAGACTTATCACAAGGGATACAGATGTGAAGTATAAAAGCCATAGCACCAACTGTTCAAAAGTTTTGGCCAAGGTTATAGTTTGGTAAAATTTTGCGAAAGAGGATCAAACTCCAACTTCAAGGTCAAGAGGTCAAATATGTTGGTACCTGAAGGAAATCCTTGTTACTAGGAATACACATAAGAAATATGAAAGCAGTAGTTCCAACCAATCAAATTTTATGGGCATAGTTAAAGTTTTTGCGGACAAAGAGGCTAACACAGTCTAACAGACAAATAGACAGGTGGACAGGACAAAAACTGTATGCCCCCCCCCCCCCCCCGGATCTTCGATTACAGTAGCATAAAAAAATGTCGGCGTTTTTGGGTTTTCGCATTGGCCTTAAATCTGAAAATCCAAAGGATTACAAGGTGCATTACGATACGCTTTCACATCATGTTCTATAACCCAGAGCATATTGTCTGCAAAGATAAATATTTAATTCAGTATTTAATTAGTTATGCATAATTATCTATGTTGTTTTAAAAAGGAAATATAAAAAAAATATTTGTTTTATATTTTTCGATGTAGAGATATACAGAAAATGTTTTCCGATTTTAAGTCCTATCGCAATACACATTTAAAAAAAAAAAAAGTGTGTGTTGGAGGGGGGGGGGTGGTCATTACATTTTTGCTGGGATTCGCCTATGTATGACCGTAGAGAAACAAAGAGTGGGGAGGGGGCAAGCAGCAACTAAATCAAAATTTACATATTAAAACTACAGCAAAAGACTTTTTTCAGAAGGTCTGCCCCCCCCCCCCCCCCCGTACAATCCGTACAACGGACCTGTGAAAAAAATACTGATCCTACATTCAGAGTCCCAGGGTACCAGGAAAGAGTGGCAAAAAAGAGAATATCGGTTTATTTCAGTCTATAAGTCGAATCAAAATATCTTTTCCTCAAGAGTCTTCTTTCTTCATCCCAGTGATCGTGTGATTTATTTCATTTATTTTACGTTCTGTACTGGACTTGGAAAATGAGGACATCTTTAGGTTCCTGAGCTGGCCTTGAAGCCCGCAGAACAGATTTTCTGCTTTATGATAAATTCAAGTGATATGTAATTCGGTATTAATTTTGTGTTGATTTTTTTAATGTTAATTTCATCAAGAAATATGAAAACTTAATGTTTTAACTATACATAGAGAGGCATTTTTTGTGTGGAACGATTATTTTGGGGTTTTCACGATTTTTTCATATGGTACACAAGATGAGTAAGTGCAATAAATATAATTTGTATAAAAAATGTCCAACAAGCGCCGGGGTTGAATATCGGGGGGGGGGGGGGGTGTCTGTCCACAAGTACCTGTTGTCAAGCCCGTAGAAATCAACACCCAAATTCTCAGATTCACATCAATTGTAAACAAAGTGTGACGTCATTCGAGGAAAATCTTTAGATAAGTATTTCGGCCTAGAATGAAAATCAGAGACAAAAAATGTTTACCCAGAAAATGAAACATTTCTTTCTTCACGCAAGCTAGTTAAACATTTCAAAATAAGAATAATAGCTGAAGTTTTCCTATTGCAGAATTATTCTTATGGCTTTATATGATTACCGTACGTCTGGCATGTCCCACCCTAATTTTCGACGCTTAATTCATTCATCATGTTCATTTGACCATTTCTGATTTTAAAAAAATGTCGCATGCAGATATATTGTGAATCGGAAATCAATTTCTTTAGAACCAAATCAATATTTGTTGCGAGAAGTAAATAATTCGATAGCTTTTGAAGATTTCAACATACATTTTTGTAACACGCATATTTGTAATAACCACTTTATATACAAAACAAAATTTCATTCTCTTATATGGTAATATGGACGTCGTAATAGATCTGACTGAATGCTTGACATGCCTGTTTCAAAAACGTTTCCTAAGTTATCTTAAGATATGCCTAAGTTATAACTTTAGAAGTTCCTAAGATTTATCACAGCTGTATCGCGAAACAATCTTATCTAAAAAAAAATTTATAAGTCATTTCTTAAGTTGTGCCTTTAAGGACTAATAAAATAACATTCCCGCTCTATATACAACTCTCAGTATGGTATATATTTTTAGATTCAAAAAGGAAGGGTGCGAGGATTGGGGATTGCCCCCACTTTTAAAGGATTTGGACACAAGTATGCTTAACTTTGCGAAGTGTGTCGCTAGATCCAGGGTTCGACACTAACTTTTTAAGGCTTTAGTCCAGCCGGACTAGTGCTTCATTACTTTTACTAGTCCGCACGCGATTTTATTAGTCCGTCAAAAAAAAGAAACATCAATGTTTTTTTAACATTAATTTAACATGACAATTAATATACGTATTATTTTTTGAAATAAACAAAGTATTTACGTGAAATATATTATTCCACAGATTCATGAAATCTCGCAATCAGCAAGTACGATCGTATTCCCGATCTCGTTTTTTTTTTTATCTTTACATTATATCCAAAACGTCCAACATCTTTCTTAAAAGTGTCACACTAAATCATGATCGCTAAAACCTTATACTTCATATTGATCAGTCGAAAAATTAAGCGCTGAATTGACCCGGTATTGCGTAACTCCCGCCAAAAGCTAGAAATCTAAAAATACACGCGGGATTTCTTAGCAAAAGTTGTCGAGAATCGGACATCGGTAATTTATTCATATTCTTTTTCAGAATTTTTTATTGGTCCGTTCGGACTAATTAGCCACATATTTTATTAGTCCGAATGAAAATGTATTAGTCTGAGACTAACGGACTAACGTTAGTGTCGAACCCTGAGATCTAAGCATTCACAGACACACCCTTTCAAGCCATCTTCCCTTCCGAGCACACGATATTTGTATTTTAATTTTTAAACATTGTTCTAGGTGTTATACATTTACTTTATTTTGTTCTTATAAGGTATCTACATGTAAATAAAATTTTAAAATCAATGCTTCGTAGCGAACACATGCGAGTTTATATTTTTCAAACTATCTTTGCCAATTACTACACTGCATGTACACGTTAGTTGTTTGTGCTGTGTAGAGCAACTATCAGAGTACACAATGTATTTCAACATCGAGGTGCCCGCGGCTCTCTGTGGCCACGTGTATGTAAACGAGGACTGGACTACAACACTTAAGACACAAAGCGGCAGAGATGGATGAAACTGTTTGCTATATTACAAAGACTTGAATTATAGTACATGTATATTTGAAGGAATTTTTATTTATGTTAATGTTTATTTAATTCTATAAATAATAAATGGACATTCACAAGAGTGATGGTAAAAATAATATGTGCGTAGCATGCGTAGTAATTACAATTATTTACCGAAGCCCCCATTCAATTACAATTGCAGATGAATTAAAATACAACAACACGGGATAGAGCAATACTTTTTTTAAATGTATTGTTGCGTGAACAGACAAAAACAGCGATTAAAATTCAAAATGATTTTTATGCACCAGTGTTTGGAATTAAGATTATAAAAGATCGGTAAAGTAATCTTACTGATTCGATATAATTAAAAACATAACTTTCCATTAATTAATAGCTCTTTGTACAAAATTGACATTATATGCGATCTCAAATACTAGCTTTGTTTATGGCCACAGGTGGCTAGTACACTGGTGACCTCGATCAACAGCGTGGGATTCGCGCGTTTGGTTACATAACTAAACATCGAGCTGAACATGGAGACCGTAATATGCATACAGCTAATGATCGTGAATTATTCAATGCATACAGTTTAAAATCACTTACAAAGTTTGTTGTAATAATAAACGTAGAAAGATAGATTTAATATTCCCCGCTTTTGAACACTATTAATCTAATTTAAAAAAGAAGAAAAGAAAGACTAGTTGTAATAAATAATTTAATAGTGAACCATAAACCACGTTTTAAACCTTAGTAAAAAGAAAATTAACATTAAATACCACAGGGTATATTATTGATAGCAAGTCTGTTTAAGTTATACACATGAAGAGGTCTGATTTCCTTGCCGAATGAAAAACGTTACCTGTTTACCTGGCCTGCTTTCTAATACGTATTACGCAATACCCATGGTATACTCGAACAAAACAACATTTTCATTAGATTTAGATCAAAAAGGTGTAAAAGAACAATTTTGTTTCCAAGATCCAGATCGAAATATTTACCGTTTTTGAGTTATAAAGCAAAAAATTTTAAGGGCCCAAGATCCCTAATCACAGGGGCCAGCCCCTTTTAAATAGTATAATATGAAAGCCCTTGCAATTATGCACAACTTTTGTTCTACATGTCTTAACAAAATATTTCTAGTTTTGAAGATATAAAGGAAAATATGTCAAATTTTTTGCTGTTTTCCACGTTCTAACTTTTGACCCCTCTCTAGCGCCATTTTTAATGCAAAAATCAAAAAACAAAAACCGATGTGCACAACTTCAATGCTTCCTCTTTTCAATTTCAAAGGGTTTTGTGCTCCAATTATAACCATTTCTGAGCCTTTGTCTGCAAATCGGAGGCATGCAAAATTCAATCAAAGGGGAATAACTCGTGAACAGAAGGTAATTTCCGAATTGTATTACGGTATTCTGACAGTGTTTTGTAAAGTCTAAAAGCTCTGAAAATTGGAACAAAATCTGTTTAAAAATGAGGAAGATATGAAGCGTCAAAGTTGGCGTCTAGGAAAAAAAAAGAATAATAAGAACTAGAGCCGAGCTCGTTGCAATGCAACGAATAGGTCTTCCGTCGGAGTTCCAGACAGGACAGAGCGACCTTGAATCAAGTTCATGCAACATTTTAAGGTTATAAACAATCCTGTAAGGGGCATCAACTTTCAATGTTTCAACAGTAGAAAGACAGTAAAGGAATGTAAAATTCCCCTGTCAGTGAACTTGAACTTGTCCAAATAACCTTGCGTCAAGCCAGAACACATTCTGCAGCTTGTTAAGAGCAAACACCATCTTTATGTCACCGACATAAAAAAAATTCACAGTCAAGTATTCTTTCAGACTATTCATCCAAAACATCATATTCTAAGTGACCTCGAATTTAAGCCAAGGCCATTACACACTTTGGATGATATATTTATCATCTTTTCAGTGAAATGCAAATGCATGCAATTTTTTCTATTACAAAATTATAGACCTTTTTGTTTATTTGTTTGTATGTTGTTTAACGTCCCTTTCGAGAATTTTTCAATCATATGGAGACGCCACCATTTGCCGATGGAGATTTGCAAATTTTGACCTATACTTGGCACACATGGCCATTGAGCAGTGAGGGATCTTTTTCGTGCCAGCACCTACTGCCAGACAGGACCTCAGTTTGTACAGTCTCATCCGAAGGATCAGTCTCTGCGTCCCTCAGTGGGATTCGAACCTGCAACGTAAGGATCAACTCCTTAATCCACGACTCTAGAGCAGACACTCTTACCACTGCGCCACTTGGGCGACTAGACCTTTTTTGAATTTTACACTTATTATATCAGTGACCTTGAACTTGCCTAAATGACCTAAGTTAAGGTCAAAAACAACCTTTGAACAAATTATAAGCTTCCAGTGATACTCAATGACAAAGATATACCTGAAAAAGAATATTGCACTTTTCTGTCAGTGACCTTGAACTTGCCAGAAAGACCTTGGATCAAGGTCAAAACACATTCTTGGATCATAAGCAATCTCTGTATCAAATAAAAGCTTCCAGAGATTTTATATTACAAAGTTATAGCATGGAAAAAAATTAATATTTATCTGCCAGTGACCTTGAACTTGCCGGAAAAACCTTTGTTCAAGATCAGGACAAACCCATCTCAAGCAATCTGAGAAAAAGTTTCCTTTGTTCCTCCCACCCCTTATAAATTTATAATCCAGGCACGAATTTTGCCACTTCTTCTGCCAGTCTAGTACTATGTTATCTCAAACCGGTGGATCATAAGCAATCTTTGTTCCAAGTATGAGCTTCCAAAATTATAGCACATACAGTAATCTTACACTTTTCTGTCAGTGACCTTGAACTTACAGGAATGACCTTGGATGAAGGTCGTGTCAAACCCTTTAATTTTGTCATAAGTAATTCCTGTATCAAGTATGATACTTGCTATTTTTTTCCAGTGACCTTGAACTTGCCGGAATGATGTTGGATCAAAACTATGACACACCTTCGGATCATTAGTAATCTTTGTACCAAGTATGACCTTCCAGTTTCTTCATAACAAAGTTATAATATCCTTGGCAAACTATCACGTACAGACGGACGGACAGTGTGATTCCAAAAGACTCAAAACACCCCCATCCCAAACCCACACACTTCGTTTGGGGGGATATATAAATTCCTATATGTAAAATTATGAACACTCTTTCCAGCCCAAACTTTCTCCCTGGAATCAATATTTGAAAAAAAAAAATGAATGTATGCTATGTTGGAAATTTTCTCATTCTAGTCCAGGGATTCTTGAGAATACTATTTTCAAATGACCCCATGTGCGGATCTAGAGGTGGTGGGGGGGGGGGGGGCAGTTAAATGTATATACTAAACAAGTAAAAGTGACATGCCCCCCCCCCCTAGAAAACGCGGACCCTTCCTCGAAAACGCGGATCTGTGTTAAAATGGTATGAAAAGTCTTAGGTATGAAGCTTTAAAAGTCAACGACCCCCCCCCCCCCATACACACACACAAACACACACACGAAATAGGTTTTTCACGTTTTGGAAAAGAGTTTCTTTTTTTTTTTTTTGGCTCGTCAAGAAATTTCTGGGTTGAAATATTTTTTTTATTGGCATCCCCTCCCCCCCCCCCTCTCCGTGGAAAAAAATTCCTTGATCTGCGCCTGGACCCCATCTAATTTTTACTACATGTATCTGTTAAAAGAGGATGTGACCCTTCATTTGAACAAAACTTTACCAAAAATATTCTGTGTTAATTTTCGTTGTTTTGGTCCAGTGGTTCTTGATAAGATAAAAATGAGAAAAATTTACGAGTAGCTTTAGAACAACAACGACGATAATGCTTATATACACCAAGATAGCAAACAAAGATGAAAAATTATGAACAGCAAAAGCTTACTTGTGTCTTTGGCTTGGGAGATGAGATACTTATAAAAAATTGAAATTATTTTGTTATTTTCTTTTTTTTACAATCGACGGGCCTGCATTTCAGAGAGAGAGAGAGAGAGAGAATTTCTAACTAGGTCTTTGAATAACAGTGAGATCGGTTCAGAAAACCAGGTCCCTAGGAATGTACATGTATATAAAATAGGCAGTGCCTTTCTCTCGGAATTCATCACCTGCTTCTGTAAAGCTCCATCCTCACCTGTATTTACATGTACCTGGTAAAACCAACCGACTGCGAAGGAAAACATTCTATTTATTTCGAGGATGGGGGTTTACGTATAGTGATGAGAGGAAATTTATTCACTTATACGTTCATTAAATATGAAAGATTGCTTCTGAGTATTTGTATACGATCGCACGACTTTCGTGTTAATTTATAAACGTTAGATTATGAAAGCAAAGAACTAAACTAACAATTGTAGTAGATGAATTAAATACATGTAATTATTTAGCCGTTTATAAGGTTTTTTATAACATCCGTAAGAACCTCTTTATTTTAAACAAGAGGCCCATGGGCCACATTGCTCACCTGAGCACATTAGCTAGACACAAATCAGTTCAGTATTGAAAAGATTACTGGGGGTTGGGGGATGAATTTTAAACTACCTGATGATGCTTCCATGTCAATATAGCAAATGGCTTTGTTGTACTTGAGAAGATTTTAAAAAAAATTTCCAATATATTCCTTTGTAAAATTTTGATCCCGCATTGTGGCTCCTCCCTATCCCAGAGGTCATCATTTGAACAAACTTGAATCTACACTACCCGAGGATACTTCAATATCAATATGACTAAACATAGCTTTTCTGTTCTTGAGAAGAAATATATTTTCTATGTGTACTTATGTAAAACTTTCAATCCCCATTGGGCCCCAAACTACCCCTGGGGGTTATCATTTGAAAAAAAAATTGAATTTACACTACCTGAGGATGCTTCCATATCAAAATGACTAAACATGATTTTCATTTCTTGAGAAGAAGATATTTTCCAATATGTTTCTATGTAAGAAATTTTTGATCCCCCATTGTGGCCCATCCCTATCCCCGGGGGTCAAACTTGAATCTACACTACCTGAAGAGGCTTCCATATCAAAATGACTAATCATGGCTTTGCAGTTCTTCATCAGAAGATACCTTCCTATAATATTTCTATTTCAGACATTGATCCTCCATTGTGGCCCCGCCCTACCCCAGGGGGTCATGATTTGAACAAACTTAAATCAATACTACCTGAGGATACTTCCACATAAATATGATCAATCAGGGCTTTGCTGTTCCTGAGAAGAAGATATTTAAAGGTTTTTCCTATATATTTCTATGTAAACTTAGATCCTCCATTGTGGTCCCGCCCTACCCCCGGGGGTCATGATTTGAACAAACTTGAATCTTCACTACCTGAGGATGCTTCCACATGAGTTTCAATTTCCCTGGCTTTGTGGTTCTTGAGGAGAAGATTTTTAAAAGATGCTATTAATTTTTCACTAATTCTTTATTATCTCCCCTTGAAAGAGGGCGTGGCCCTTCATTTGAACAAACTTGAATCCCCTTCACCCAAGGATACTCTGTGCCAAGTTTGGTTGAAATTGGCCCAGTAGTTCTGGAGAAGAAGTTGAAATTGTGAAATGTTTACGCCAGCGACGACGACAACGACGACAACGCCAACGACGACAGACAACGGACAAATTTTGATCAGAAAAGCTCACTTGAGTCTTTGGCTCAGGTGAGCTAAAAACAAATAATCGTCCTATTATGGGCGCCCATGATATATTAGACTAGGTGTTTAAATAAAACATAATTCAGATATCGACATCCAAAAGAACAACACATTCTTTTTCAGTGGCGGATACAGGAATCTTGAAAAGGGGGCCCGACCAGTTTTGTGTCGGGGTAGGGGCCCAAAGCCACATAATTAATTGATTTATTAAATCTTGTTTATATTTTGGATACAAAAGGGCGCCATGGGCGGATACAGGATTTATGATTGGGGGGGGGGGGGTGGGGGGTGGATAACTTCGTTCAGGCAGGGAGTCTGGGGACCGCCTTAAGGCCCCCAGTGGGTCCAGAGCGCGAAGCCCCCGGAAGCTCCTGGGTTTACGTGAATTTTAAGAGTCAGTAAAACCAGACACAAAAATAGTGGTATTGATTACTTCCTTTACACAAAAGCCTATAAGATATGAATTTTTTTGTAACTTACAATACTCTAAAGTCTTTGTAGGAATTTCACGTCTGCTTAAGAATAATGTACAAATTTATTCATCATTCGATAATTTTTATTTCAAATTTACTCTTGAGAAAGCAGAAACTTTGTGTATCTCCGAATTTCGTGAATCTCCGAACTTCGTGTATCTAAGAAGTCGTTCTGAATCATTGTTATTTCAGAAAGGATGCTAGTCAACCTGATATTTGTATGTAACTCTAATGTTATTCCAAAAAGTTGGTTTTTTTTTTAAATTCCATTCACTGACCTACACATGTATCTCCACCGCAGCCAACGAAACAAAATAAACAAACTCGCTGTAACGTGCAGTTCCCTTTATAGCAGTATGAAATAAACGAAGCACAATGATACACAAAGAATATCTGAATATTGAAAAATTAAATATTGCAACGTTTGTTTTTATAAGTATTATACATATATGACAGATACACTGTAGGGTAGGGTGGTGTGATTTCGACCGATTATTTTTTTATATTTAGATTTGTTCAAGTATGTCACTGCCTATTACATGTATTACGCTCAACTTTTACTGGATCCTTTTTCCTTCGGAATACCTTTTACTGTTCAGATTAAATTGTATTATATGTATTACTCGTCATGATATAAAATAAATGTGTTCGATTTACAGGATATGTGTGTTGGGTAACTTCGACCGCACACAGGGTATTTTCGATCGATGTGCAAATATAAATGAAATTATTCGCGTCGTCTCTAATTTAAAAATATATATATATTAATTTAAATTATTCTGTTGTAAAACATAAAAGTTTGTGAAAAAATGCTGACAAAAAGAAAAAAAAAGTAATTTTCAAAATGTACCTAATTTGAAGACATTAAGTGCACCAGCTGCCCAGAGACTGATTTACCGATTTGTCAAGGCATGCTACAAATGTACATGTATATATATGCGCAGGCATCTAAACCGCATGTAAACAAAACAGATTTTTTCACGGTTATAGAACTAGTTTCTACGGAGTATTCTTGTACATAATACTTATCCTAATACTTTTTTATACGGACGGTGGTCATGATTTTTTTCTGGTAACAATACAAATAGCATTGCGTCATTTTCATTGGTCGAACTGAGTTACTTGCTGACGCCGTATTCATGCAAAGGGTAACTTCGGCCGATTTCTGTTCAGCTGATTTGCATTTTATTTGTAAAAACTAAATACTATAAATTTAAAAGGTATGAATTTAAGTGCAAATTTAAACATAGTTGATAAATTTCATGCCAGGAATATCCACTGTGTCTTTGTGTATATATACAAGATATTTTCAGAGGTGATAAACTGATAATTCCCCGCAATGGTTTAAAAATACTCGTCCGTAATTTTTCGGGCGATAAAGTTTCTTCTTGGATGTAATTTTCCAGTGAAGAAATAAATTTCGCCTATTATTATCGACATTGATTTGTATATGAAACATGCATTTTCTTTCTGCATAAAATAGATGTGTGTACACTATAATGGGTTATAAACAAATTATTTTAAGGTATTTATGAACGGTCGAAATTAACCAGGTGGTCGAAGTTACACTGTGACCATCCTAACCTATATCCTGACGTTAAAAAAAAGTCTTGTATCTATGTAAGTAAATTACTGCATAGTTACACCATTTGATAAATAAATACATCATTCAGTGGATAGGTTTGTAACGTAGACCGTCTGATTTTAAATTCATTTATTTACCTCACTCGGCACACCTCGGACGATTCGTACCTCATCTGGATGAAGGTGACGGAATCAGCCGAGGTTTGCCGAATGTTATTTACCTTCGACCAGCCTTTAAGGTATCCGACCCTTATTAGGACCTAATTTTCTAACCTTAAATATCCATCCTGTATTAAATACTTTATTAATTCAAAGCATTTTAGAGTAGTAAAGGATTTACCCAGAGAAATTTTCAAAAATATAATTACCTAAGCAGTAATTAATTAATGAAGATTGCATTGATGTTTATGGGGACACGCAAAGTTTTTGAAAATAAAAATTTAAATACTAAGCATATCCAAAAATGCTGTGGTGGAAAGATGTATTCAATTACAAGGAATAGAAAAGCAATTGAAAACTAAAGTTTTACGAGATAGATTTCCTTAGAATTGATTTTTATTAATTAAAAGCAAAGGGGGATAACTCTTCAAGGACAGGACAAGGTAAAAAATTAGGACGCATTCCGCTCTAACATATTGATACTAAAACATGAAGATAATGTCTACTTATACTGAGTATTCAGCCAATATATATCTGTTATACATTCAAATTCACTGAATCTGAGGCTATTATGGGTCGGATACCTTAAATATTGCAGTATTTTTCCTTGCATCATGATAGTAAATTGACAAGTGCTGTTTACCCTTCAAACGAAATCCGATACTTGGTCATAAAATAAAATTACCATTTTTTAATTGACCATTAATTATAAAACCAAAGTATGGCATTATTAATATTAGTCATGTCATATTTTGAAAATTTTAGGGGGAGGGGCGTGCGCCCCCACGCCCCCCTTAAATCCGCCAGTAGGGGCAGGCCCCCTGAACCTCCTCTAAATCTGCCAGTGTTGTCTTTCATTATAAGGACTTGTAGAATAAGCGAAATACTCCAGACATTTAATAAAAATCTCAAACCCGATCTAAAACGCGTTGACAAAGTCAAACCAGACGGTTTTAGTTTTTAGGGCATTTTTACAGTGATATGAGAAAAGTCGGATAATTGCTGTTAATTTTAAGAAATAATTAAAGTTCGGCATTTTTCAACCTCGTTCGGTATAATATAATTTACTGATAATTTTTTCCGTTAAGGAGGAACACATGGACGAAGGATAAAAAAAAAACCGGTATTCTGCATGTCCATGTACACATCATTGCTATAATTGCGTACTCGGGATTAAACCCAAAATCCTTCGTTACATTGTATTTGGGTATAATTTTCACATGTTCTCAGACAAATAATCATTTATTTTTAACTGTCTAAAGACAATAATTTCAGTAAATAGAGAAATGTTTTTATTTCGTCGTTTTTTTTTATCCTTTTGGTTTACACGTTTGCTTTGTACACAAAAGCGTGTGTTCATATACCGCTGTTTCTACACGCTATCGATGTGATCAGGGAGAACATGATATCCTCCAGCAATTCACTTCTTATGAAAACACTTAATGAAAACATATTAGGTGAAAATATATATACCCGTTAGTATCTTAGTACCTTAGTACCGACCTGTTTAATTGCAATGTCACCAAGCGTAACGATCGCTGGCCAGGACTTGAATATAATTTATTACCGTTATTAAAACAACTCGTCAGCTGAGCGGACCTATGATTTAAACAGTAAAATAGGGAAATTCCAGAGTTCGAAATGTATTTATTCTGGGCGCTCTTCCACATAAACAAATTAAACCGCATTTACGCGTACTTACATGCATGTACAAGTAATTCGTGTCATGGGTAAATTCATTTTATTAGATGAAATAAAACAATTGCATAAGATTAATCTTCCTAAACAACACGTTTTTAAAACACAATCTATCTGATATAACTGACGGTATAAAATAACAAAGAAAATAACGGGTTTGTGTTTGTATTTAATTTGGAATGAGAACAAATCTTAACCTGTCAAATCACTTATAAAACATACTTCGTTTTCCAGACACTACTTGCCATGCGTAACCTTCACATGCACTGACCAAGAGGTCACAAGTTTGAAATGTATGGCTTCTCATTGCTTGAGTTTTGTCAACACATGTCGGAGTAGACTATCTAAGCCAATTGATTCCCAAAGAAAACTGCATAGGAAGGGTTTTTTTGGTACACTTTTGAACGGGTAAAATTCATTCGACGCTCAATAGAATTTTCAAATACAAGTGAAAGATTTAGGTTACTTGCGTCCGACCTAGTATTTTGTATGCAATAATATTGTAAGTAAGGAAGAAAATAATACAAACTCAAAGGTACTTAATTTTATTTTGATTTTCCTGACAATAAAAAAAATGTGACCTCAACATACAATTATCGTGATAATTATATATATCCTGTTTAATGTTCATGAAAGAAATAGCAACTCGTTAAATAATAACAAAGAGAGATAAATAAACTGTTTCTTTAATACGCAAACAAAGTGGTCTTTTCGGCATTCAAAATGCATTGAATTTGAAGTGAATAAGTGAAAGGCAGTTAAAACTAGCTGATTAAAACGAGCGAGTGATAATTAAACAGTAAGATGAAATCATATGAAAGATTCGAAATTATTTTAAAGTAATTTTCCACAAAGCGCAATTATCTCAACAATGCAATGTTTATAAGAATAAATATGCAACTTTCTTGTAATTCAGCGAATAAAATATAAATTTAAATGTACTAGCGACTTAATCAAAGATATGAAATAATCTGAAAGATTCAACATATTTATCCACTCATCACTTAGTTAAAATGTATTTGGAAAGGCCATTCTATGGTTTGTTTTGTGTATGACCTTAGGTCGCTGGTTCACACGCCAATTGATCCTCGGTGACCTCCTTTGCCACGCGCTATCGAGGGAGGGGTTACATAATTGTAAACACACAAGGTGAATGTAAAAGGCGTGTACTTACAGGCTGTGAATAGTCTATGTTTAAAGTTTTGTTTTATTTTCTAACTTTATTGTTTGTTTTTATATGATAAGAAGAAAAGGTTATCTCTTTTTTTCCCTGTTTAGTAGACTGGTTTATCCAAATTTGAAAACAAACGAAATAAAAGGGAAAGTTGTCAGTAAATAATTTGGAAATAAAGCACAAAATACTTCAAGAACTTGATTCTAAAGAATATTAGCATCTAATGTAGCAAGGCTTATTATTTATAGTAAGTTTATCTTAATTACACGCATAAAGAGCTCTTGTTTACTTGCTGAATGAAAACACTTACCTGTATATGTGTTATGCTTCTAGCTCATTTAGAACACAAGACTCAAACAAAATAACGTTTTCATGAGATTAATAAGATGTTAAAGAACAACTTTATTTGTGGCAGCTATTTCGAAATATTTACCGTTTTTGAGTTATAAAGCAAAAACTTTAAAGGGCCCCAGATCCCTAATTTTAGGAGCCAGACCCTTTTCAGTGGTGTCAAATGAAAGGCCTTAAAATTGTGCACAACTTTTATTCTACATGTCTTATCAAAATATTTTTAGTTTAGAAGATAAAAAAGAAAATATGTGTAAATTTTCGGTCTTTTAGGCGTTCTAATTTTTGACCCCTCTCTAGCGCCATTTTGAATACAGAAATTGAAAAACAAAAACCGATGTGCACAACTTCAATGCTTCTATTATTTAAATTCGGTAAAATTTCTACTTCAGCTCTTGTAGTCTCTGAGCCTTTGTCTGGAAATGAAGCCCCCTAAATTTTCATTTAAAGGGAACTAACCCAAAAGCGGAAGTGGATTTTTTTAATGTTTGACAACATTCTGATAGAGTTTTGTAACGTCTATAAACCCTGCAAATCTGAGCAAAATCCGTTGAGAAATGAGCGAGATATGAGGTCTCAAAGTTGGCGTCTAGGAAAAAAAAAGAATAATAAGAATAATCTTAACCATCAGAATCAGTAGAAGGTCTTCCGCCTGGAGCGGAAGACCTTAATAATCTTAATCATCACAATCAGTAGAAGGTCTTCCGTTGGAAACGAAAGACCTTAATAAATATTGTCCTTTACAAAAATTTTGATATTTCTTATGCAAATTTTGTTCACGACAATTAATTGTCATGTACAAATTTTGCATTAAGAAATATCAATTTTTTGTAAAGGATAATATTCTCTTATGGATACTCCCTTTCATGACTTTTTATGTAACTTCTTAAAGTTAGTTTCTTTAGAAGATGGTCCAAAAATGGCATAGCCGTACGTTCGTTCGCTGGAATCTTCCGATGATATCAAAGTGAAATCTTTCATGTAACATGTGGGTGGTCGAGGCCCGGGACCGGTATTGTGAAGGTACACGGAGAAAGCAATAAGTAAAACTCTATCTAGAGAGCAGAAAGGGCAGAGATTGAAGTACTTCATATTTTATTGAAAATACTAGATGTTACAAATATATATTACAGAATAAACATTCTCTCTCTCTCTCTCTCTCTCTCTCTCTCTCTCTCTCTCTCTCTGCAAAAATAAAGGGGGTTCCAACACCCGATCCCCTCCTCCTCCCTGGATACGCCAATGGAGATTACGATACCGGCACGCTTAAGCCTCTTTTAATTCTGTTATTAATTTTAAAGGCTTAATTACAATTGTGATAGATACCTAAATCAACATTTCATATTCATATAGTTTCAAGGTCATGATTTTTTTTATCATTACAGCCTGATTAAGCAGACTTAAAAACGATGAACATTAGAAAAAAAGATTAACTTTAATTACACCTTTGAGAAATCACTAAATCTAGAAATTTTCTTTGAATTTCGTTTCGAAACACATGCATATGGTCCACGTATTGCAGTCCTTTTTTAAAGGACAGCAACTTGTTGTCTATCATTAAACATTTCGACTGTAACAGATGGAAATGACGTAGGCTGCATATTTCTAATCTTGCCAGTTAATGTTCTGCGGTCTTAAATCACATTAAAAACTTTCAAAGTAGAGATACATTCATTCATTTATGGAATTGTTAAGACTTTGGTTTTTTGTAATCTTGATATTCAATCCGTTCTTTTACGACCAAATTGCATCAAATTGTATTTATTGTTTCAATTTTGTTGCAAAAGTGTATAAATATTTCCATACATCAAAAAATAGGAAAACAGGTGCGGATCCAGGAATTTTTTTTTCCAAAGGGTCCCCCCCCAAAAAAAAAAAACCCAATTCCTTGACAAGTCAAAAAACGTGAACTCTTTTCAATACGTGAAAAACATATTTCATGGGGGGGGGGGATCAAATCTTTAGCTTCATATGTATAAGTTTTCTAACCAACTTAACAGAGGTCTGCGTTTATAAGGGGTTGGTGTGTCCAAGGTCACTTTTAGTTGTTTTACTATATACATTTAGTATCTCTGCAGATTCCAGGAGAGACCCCCCTTTAGATTAGCCCATTAAAATGAATTCATAATCATGACGCTGCATTAAATTTTCATAGTTCCTGGTTACGAGTTGATGGAACGTCAACTCAGTTATACTCTTACTCAAGTTTTCCTGCACTAAAACCAAAAAAACACACCTCATAAATTCAGTTCCTTCTAGATAAATTTTTCTTGCAGTTTAAAAAATTCAACATAAATGAAAGCGAACATATTTTTTCAACACCGTATACCTTTTCTTTTCAAAATGCTAATTCATATTATGTATACAAAATATCATTATTCTTGAAATTCTTTATTGTGTCCGACAAAAAATATAGTGCACTTTAAACCGCAGAAGAAATAAAAGTGTATTTCGTAATTTCTCATTTCTGTATATGCATATATATGCCTTGTCAATTTTTCTATTTCGTTTTTTTTCAAACTTATGGCATAAAAAATATTTGTTGGTTATGTATCAACTACGTTGGAAATTTATGCAAATGATATAACCTAGTAATTCTCGCCTCAGAGCAATATTTGTAGTGAACGGATATTCACTTGATGGGCACTTGTAAAATAGTACCGTATTACTTAATATATTTTGTTCAGTGACAATGCTATTTCTTTTTTTATTATAAACAGATAAATGATTTAATATTAAAAGAATCATCTAAGAGAAATGCGATGAAAAATGTTTGAGATTGAAATTTGCAAATAGATTGAACTACTCATCTTCATACGTACCACGCCGTTTTGTTTGTAAACATTGACAAGAAAAATCAACAAGGGGACTTCGAAAGAAAAAGACTTGAAGCATACTTGGAGAGATGTCAAGGTAATTACATTTATGCATAGTTATTCTGATAGATGAGCATCGATAGTCATGCTGCATGTACATGTACTGATCGAGTATACATGTTGCATGTCACTGCTCACGGCTTTGTAAAACATTTTCTCTTCAAGACGATACAGAGTCTTATTTGTTTATTTATAAAGCGCACTCTTAGACTGGGGTTCGAACTGGAAAAATAGGCGGAGTTAATCTCCATCACTGTCAGTGGAGCTGATAAGAACTGCACTGAACTAAGTCGGCTTTATTTACAAATTACCGGCAGGAATATTTAAGTCATTTTAAAAATAACGATAACGCACAACTGAAATATGAGCACACGATGAATCTATATCATTGATCAACTAATTTTGAAACAATTTGATCTACATGTACATAAAACAAATACAAATAATCACAAGTCATAAGATTCTCGAGCATAAGAGTTCATTAATGTAATTCTCATGGTTGTAAATTAAATTGTCTTTTACTGTGGAGAAAATTGCGTGAAAATATAATTTAAGACAACAAAGCATATATACTGAAAATGAAACATTTTATTTATTTATTTATTTATTTATTTATGTTCTAAATAGCAACATATATTGATTTTTAATTAATTGAATATTAATTAATTTTTAATCACTAACGCACAAAGAGGCACTGCCACATGGACTACCACAGTATTTAAATTTTAGTGTCATATTTAAAAGGGGAAATTTCTCTAAGAAATTAGTGTTTGCTTCATTTTTGGTAAAATAGTCATTTTATGAATATAAAATCTATTGGTAATGAAAGATTTAAAATGATTATGAATTGTGTATATATATTATAGTAAACGAAGTAATATTTGTCTATGGAAAGTAAGATTTAGTTGGTACAGGGTCGTTCTATGCAAAATGTTAACTTAAAAAATGAGGTTTTGTTAAACAAATTGCCTACTATTAAATGTTGAAATTGAGAAAATTAAATTCAATAAAATATAAATATTTATTTAATATTTGTACATACAATGCCATGTGTCTCTCAGGCCTCAAACTTTTCATTTTACTTTTGTAGAAGCGTACGTAAACCACAAATGACAGTGCAAAAAGATGGTCATTGCTTTGTGCTTTGGAAGATTTGTATAAACCTTATGATTTAGTAGAGGAATTTCAAACACAGATGTATTGAAGAATTGTGTTGTCAGTATTGTTTGTTGGAGGACAACCACGTACCCCCTTGATTATAAATGTGAAGTAAAGAGTGTCTATCTTCATAATAAGGACTCATATACAAATATTCTTTGATAAAAAAAAATATTTTATATCAGTTTATTGTGTTTTCCTTTTCAAAGAATGTGACCCCCATCAGCAACATACCACAAAGCACTTGACACTAATTTAGTGTTTTTGCAGTGTGATATATTCGAGGTTAAAATCTCAACAAATACATGTACAGCTAGACTCTGGATTTTGTAGGATTATTATCATCACCTTTTCATTTACAAATACACATTGTCTCATTAAGCTCCCAATGTTTTATTACTTCTACTAAAGAATGTCAGATTAATTTGCTCCCTTTTGGACCATGGTGTAAGGTCCGCAAATATGTTATTTAGAATTATTATACCTTACTGAATTTATATCTTTGAAGTAGTTATAAATGTCAATGTCACAGGACTTTTAAATCTGCAAAAACTGTGATGATTATATACTCATGAATACATTAGTTTGGCCCTGTGTTTCATAAGTATCAGTACTTTGATTGGTGTAGCATTTATTTGTAAATCTGTATCCTAGATGCTGTGTAAATGTGTAAAACTTCTGTTATTAAGTTAGATTAAAAAGATTTTGATTTCTACGTTTGAAAATACTTTTGTAAATTATGATAGATTATCGAACAAAAAACGTGACATTGACTTTCTAAAAATTTCTTCTTCTTTTTTTTTGTACATGTAATTGCATGTTTATTGTCCTATTACACTTTCAAAGTGGAAGACTAAAATAATACTTTAAAAAATTGATATTTGAGGTATATACTAATCTAGTAGTTGATTATAGAAAGAAATTTAGTAAAAAGGATTTTTTTATTCTTTTGTTGCACATTAAGGGATGTCAGAAACTGTGGTTTAAAATACTTTATGATACTGTAGTTGTGCATGTGCATTTCATTTGTTAAAATAAGGCAGTAATGCTCATTAAATGTATAATTATATTGTAAATGTTTTATTTCTTATTAGTTCACAAAACATTATTTGTTAATATGATTATAAAATACAGAGCATCATCTCATAAAATTGACATCAGAAATCAAATAGAAATCTTAATTTCTATTTCTAAATAGATATTTCATTTTTTCATCACTAAAGCAATACCAACTAGTGCTAATTGCAACGGGAACCGTTACAGATGTTTCCCAAACGGCTCCCCAATCACTTATGATGCCCCATATCCTACAAGCTTCATTAAATTAGACAATACTTTTGTAATATAGATGGACATTTTATTTTTGAGGGTATTTTATTGGAAAACTACTCCTATATAGCCATATGGGTATTAGCCAATCGCGTTTCAGCGCATGTGCTTGCAAATGTTTTCTACATTTTTTCCATTAATTTTCTTATAGTGACTTACAATATATACATTTGTATCAATATCAAAGAATTTTATTGAGAAATAAGAGAGATGTATTCCTTTAAATATTAGCCAATCAGAATTCAGCATATGTGCATGCATGGCCTTGCATTCAATTTTGATAGTATCATAATGTAGGAGCCCTATGTGCCTATACATGTAAATTTCATCCTGTTTTGTTGAAAACCAAGGGAGTTATAGACATTTAAAGTTTCAGCCAATCAGATTGCAGCACACCTGCATGCGCGTGTTTTCAAGAAATTTTCTTTATAACATGTTGTAGCACCTTATTATATATATTTATATTCTAAATTTCACAGTATTCTGTCAAAAAAAAAACAAGGAAATTATTGAGATTTTTGTATCAGCCAATCAGAGGGGAGCGCTCGTGCATGCGCATGAGTTCACGCTAATTTGACCATGTCATCTTGTCTAGACTACTAATGTATCTTTATATTATGAGTTTGAAAGCAATTTATCAAGAAATATAAAAGTTTCGGCTTCATCAAGTATATTAGTCATTTTACTCATTGCAAGCGCGCGCACCTGCATGCATGTGCGCGCAAAATGACCTTCGTTCCGCACACCTACACAACATGCTATTAACCCTGTAAAGGTTTCATGTCAATCGGATGAGTGGTTCTATGAGAACACTCCCGGACAAAAAAGTACCGGAGAAGAAAGTAGAAAAAAAAGAATAATATCAAGCGTTCTGAGAATATTGCATTAGCAATACAAGTCCCCTACCAGCAAGTGTAATCTGGTTCCCGCTAAAAATTGAAAACATAATTCCGTCAAAAATCATTCAAGCGGAATGAAATGCAGACTTGATCTGTAACCCATCAAGATAAACTCACATACCAAAAATCAGCTCAATATCTGCAAGCGTTTAGGAAAAAAGTGCGGAAAACCAAATGGGACAGACTGACAGACAGACAGAGGGACAGACAAACAGATGGACAGACAAACAGCAAGACAGACAGACGGACGGAGAGACTCAGAGGAAACCTATAGTCCCCTCCGGTTTCAACGGTAGGGGACTAATAATAATAGTAAGAAACAGAGAAAAAACAATATGTTCCCAGACTTCGTTTGGGGAACATAATTAGCTAAGCTTGAACAACCATCAACTCGTATCAGTACTTTCAGTACTCTAATTTTTTTTTTTTCATGTCAGACAATTTTTGTAAAAGGTTATACTTCATATTGTTGGATTTAATTCGGTAAATTATTATGTTCCCTGAAAATAAAATATAGATTGAGTAAATATTGAGAATTAGAGAGCTGAAATAGTCACGTAGGTAATGTGGGAATAAGTTCAACACAGCGCAATACAAGGATTTATGTATGCAATGGTCACATGCTGTGACCTGTGATAGTCTCGACTGGGCTAGGCGTGCGAAATATACACAGGACGGATCTGTTATAAATGCTCAGCTTTGTCTTCACTTTCTACTAATTATTAAATCCAAGAGCAACAAATATTGTTTTATGTGACCACTGGACCATGCAGAATGAGAATAGAAATAATCCTAATTTAAAGGTAATTCTTTCAAATGTTTGACTCAATTTATTTGTAAAAAGTTAAACTTCTAGAAGTAAAACTTTACTGTACTTCTGTTTAATGCGCTATTTTCAGGGAATGAAAATATTCTATTGAAATCAAAGATGGGAATGCAGAAGAAAACACAAGAATTTAGGATGGTGAATATCAAGTAGCACGTGCATCCTTTAGTGAACATGTAATTATATATTCTTGGATTTACATTTCAAGTGGTGCAACATTTAAGTGGTTTGGCTAGAATTTATCTGCGTTTTCTGTGTTGAATCATCACCATCTTGTTTGAGGATTCCTATAACATTGCTTATCCTTCGAAGATGAAACAACTTCTCCGTTATATTTTACTATTTACTAAACATGCTAAAGCACTCTAAAAAACTGTAGTCTTTTAGAGTATCAAAAGCTGCTTCTGGCAGAGAAGATAGTGGAAAAGTATTTTGAAAAGTTCAAATTTGACCAAATCTACATGTACAACTGAAGCGGAACGTCACAAGTACGGAGATAAATGAGACAATGACGAACTAAAACAGCATTTATCTTCACCAAAGATCCAATCAGAAGTTTTACCTGTTGGTCGGTATCTCTCCTCTTTCTAGGACAGAGTAAAGAGTTATTGCTGTATTTTTTTTAACTAAAAGTATTAGTTTTCTTCTTTTTAAATGTCGTGGTACTCGTCATTGTTAAAGACCCCAGAGAAGAAGTGTGCACAGGAGGAAACATAAATATAATTATTTCATTAAATTAATTGGTCTTATTTTTAGTGACATTTTATAGCGAATTTTAATTTGAATGTTAAACTGTTATAGAAAAAAAAATGTTTTGAACACCGTATCTGTTTATTTCTTCATAATCTTCATTTTTCAATATATGCTTGTCTTAAAGACAGAAATGATACCAAAAAAAAATTGGTATATATTTATGACGTCGACATATTTCGGCTGTAAATGATTTGAAAAAAATTCTATAATTAAGAAATTGTAAAATTTCTACGATGTCCAAAATTCCATTTCCTGCAACCATCCTTATTTTTCTATACAAATTCCTGTCATTTTAAATTGAATTATTTTGAAACTTTGAAAAAAATGAAAATCAATGCGATTAATATTTTATCTAATCATATCATGAATTAAATTATCATTTTCACAATTTTTGATAAAAGTTTGTATCATCCGTCCTTAAGCTTGACATATTTGGGTAGGTTGCTAAGGACAATCAGACACAGTCTGTCTAAATCCACCCATTTGTAGACAATTCAGTTAAATGGAATAAGATGAGCGATACTTTGAGAAAAAATGACTTTATATACTATTGATTTTCAAAATGACTTTAAATTTCATTATTTTTTATTGGAATTTGTTGGCGTTATAATGGTAAGTCACAACTCAGAAATGTTATATGAAGAATATGTGCATGTCTATCTCTTTGGATATTTTGTTGATAAAGAAGTGAAGAACATTTAAACAATATCAGGATAGATAAAATGGGACAAGTGAAATTTTTGTAAACAAAGTGGGTTTATAATTTGATGAAGGTCTACATATACTTTCCTTTTTTATTTGTGTGTTCAATCTACTAGTGTTGGTACACACAATTGTCATGCTAATACGGGCGTCCTTTACTTAACCCATTTGATTTTTTAAAATTATATTTGAATACTTTTGAATCATAACAAAAAATTCTATATAATTTTTTGAATGATACATGTGGCAAACACACTCATAAAATGATTAAACAATTCTCATTTTCCAGAGAAAGGTCTATATATTTTATATCAAGCACGAAGATTTTCGGGTTCTAATGTGAAAAAAAAAAGTTTTCGAAGAGTAGCCCGCAGTACCGAGAGTCAAAGCCTACTGTCTTTCTGACATATTTTCTATTCATCAATAAAAATCTGCATTATGACTACTTTTAGTGGTCATAATGCAGATTTTATTGAGAAATAGAAAATATGTAAGAAAGACTACTGTTGTTTAATCTATAATTGCTAGAATTTAGGACAAAATTCTGGCTAGTGATTCTCATCGAACTATAAAATTTGGCTCAGATTCTACTGAAATAATTGATGATTTAAATGTAAATCAATTCGTTCCTCGAAAGTGAAAATCAAATAACCAAAATTTCAGAACATTAAAATCCAGAACTCAATTTTTGGAATCAGAGAACAAACCTGTTGCAGACAGGCTTATAAGATTTTTTTCTTAATCATGTTAATGTTCTCATATTAAAAAGAACAAAATGAATCAAATAACAAAATTGTGAAAACTGCGTTCTCAAGCAGTGTCATTTTGTCAAGATAATTTTGTTGCCCCCTCTCCCACAACAAACACACACGTGTACGATTTGAATGCGTTAAATTATGTATACGTAATGTACAAAATGTAAAATTTATAAAGAAGCATCCTCAGGTGGTGTAGATACAAATGTGTTCAAACCATCTGCCTGGGGTAGGGCAATGCAATGGAGATCAAATGTCGGGACAACTTTTGTATTTAAACTTTTCAATATTTAATTGATTTCAGCGATGTGGCTTATGGAACTCTTTTTTGAATTCTGTTTACTGGAAATGAATTTAATTACTTGTTCAAAATTTGAGATTTTTGATTTTAGAATATAAAAAAAAAACAGAAAATATGAATCATTTAAATTTTGTGCACCATGCATAGGCTTTGTACATGTACTTCTATCACAGGGCATAAGATGGAGGTAAACAACCCAGCAGAACCGCAACCACCAAGATGTCTGAGGAGTAAAAACAGAAATCACATAGATGTCTATAAGATACATTTATAAAGAGACCAGAGAACAGTATTAAACAAGAAAACATCGGTACAATATTCTGAAGACGGTTTTAACGTAAAATAGATAAACGATAGTGGTTCTCTTATTCAAGAAACATCAGGGGAAGTACTCAACAGTTCATAGTGGAAGGACTGCTAAAAACTGTAAGTGAAAATTCGTATCAGATGTCAAATGATACAGATCAAGGCCCAACCACTAGGATTTTATCACAATGTTATCCACGAACTGGAACAAGGAAACCCACCTCGCAAGCAGAATTTTGAACAATCAGTAATTTGGGCCTTAACTCTCGCAAAGCATGTCAAAGTTGTGAAAGGGGATACAAATGTATTTCCATCAATCCTAGGGATAACAAAGACAAAAATGCAAAATATCTACTCTTGCATCTTGTGATTGTGTTGGGCTTGCATGTATAATTTTACTTCTATTTGAAATGACTTCATAATCTATATGAGACTGATACATGGTCTATTTTTTATTCTAAAAGTGTGTGCTGTGTTCATTATTTAAATTGGTGATGATCCTCAAAGCTCATTGCCCCTTTTACATGTTCAGTGTTAATTCTTAATGTTTTCAATATATTTATATGAGAATACTAAGTTAATGTATTTTGATTGCTTCAGCCACAGATTTCATCAGAGGAGAGTATGAATTGAAATTGAATTAGCTCAAGATAATTTTTGAGGCTCCTATGGCGAGGTGGTATGAGCGTTTGCTCGAGTATCACGCAGATAAGTGTTAATCCGTACGTCGTGGGTTCACACCCCACTACAGGATGTGCAGTAGGTACAGGTACGGAAAATAGCAAAGGGAAGTTTTAGAAGCAAAGTATTTTTTCGTTTATAAAAAAATGAGTTAAAGAAGTGTTTTATTCAGCTATATTTATTAGCGTGCAGATAAAACAGTACATGTATATGGAGGTATATGGAGGGTTATTTTTATATATTGGTTATATAATATTGTGCCTCAATTGGAGGATGTACATTTGTTTTCAAAAATGTATACAAATCTTTGACATTGTATTTCAATTCTATTTTGATCAAGTGTTGATAGGTCCACAAGTATTTGTAAGTGAAATTGAGAATGCATGCTTTGTTATTTGATTTTTTTTTTTTACAGTTTGGTGAGTCCACCAAACACCTCTCTGTATTTACGGACAATTTAGTTGAACTTTGGGTTACATGTAGATTTTTGACTTTTCTGGTGGATCCACCAGCTTTTGTCCTAACTAATTTAAAAGAGATGTATCTTTTTTTTTCTATTTTCATGCTTAGAAATCACATTCTTAAAAAAAAAGAGTCTTGGTGCAAAAAAAAAAAAGTTAAAAGATCTATTATTTAAAAAAAGACATAAGCCTTAAATAAATGCGATATCTTATATTTTTTTTCAAATGAAAATAAAATATTTGTATGTTCAATTATATACTCTCCTGTTTTGGATTTTCCCCAAAATGGTAGGGTGTATTGCATTTTCAATGTATAACAACCTAATTCAGAGAATTTGTGCCCCCCGCTTAGGGAAAAAAGAAGAGCATGCGCAGTTCGGGGGGGGGGGATTTGTAGAATTATTAAATTTATACATGTATATTAAAGCAAATAAAAAATGCCTATATGGATATAAAGATTTGATTGCTTATTCTTTAATATATGTAAAGAATATTCTTTTATATAGAATATATATCACACTGTAATAATGATTTTATGAGTTTGTACATACGTCATAACTTTTTCATTTCGCATGCTGAAAACTATCATTTAGTAAATTTTAGTAAAAAGATTTTAAAAAAGAAGAAAAAAAGAATCGTCCGGGATTTGAACCCGGCATCTCTCACATGCAAAGTGAGAGTCATACCCCTAGACCACGGACGCACTTGATAATGAATCAAATTAAATGCAGTAGGTCACATATAATGTTTATATTCACGTTCGATATTGTCAAAATTTTACACAATACATGGTGTCTAATTTGGCCTTTACTAAAGTAAAAAGTCCGCCGACAACCTGTATTATACGTAATAGCTCTCCACATGCCCCTGTGCTAAAAATAGTGCCAAGCGACTTTTAATACAATAAATAATAATAATAAAAAAAAAAGCCGCGGGACACTTTGAGAGGGGCGAGAGATGCCCTAGGGAGTTATGGTATAAAATTTCATTGAAAAATCTCAAAAGCTTCTTGAGATATAGTCCGGAAACGAAAGTGTTACACACAGACGGAATGCATGAATTTACGACCTTTAACTTTGACCTTTTGACCTCAAAATCAATAGGGATCTTCCTTAGGGAGTTGCTATGCAAAATTTCATTGCAAAAGCTGAAAGGATTCTCTAGATATCGCTCGGAAACGAAAGTGTTAAAACAGACAGAATTTATGGATTTATGAATTTATGACCTTGGCCTTTGACCTTTTGACCTCAAAATCAATTGGGTTTTTCTTTAGGCCATAGGGAGTTGCTATGCAAAATTTCATTGCCAAAGCTCAAAGGGTTCTCGAGATATCGCGTGGAAACGAAAGTGTTACAGACAGAAATACAGACGGACGGACGGACTGACAGACGGACGGACGGACGGACAGACAGACCCAAATTAATATCCCCCACTTTCAGTGAAAGCGGGGGACAACTTTAATTATTTTTATTTTTTTCAACAAATATAGAATTATCAAAAGATGCCTAAAGCTTAGGCTTGTATAGGAAAGATAACAAGACGCTTATACTGAATTTCTTTTGGCGATATAGGTCACGGCTGCTTTATACAATAAGGGAGCCAGGCATCAATTATTGCCTTCATTTGACATCCCCAAAAATATACAAACATAAATGGTGGGCCCTGGACACAGATGCTCACCTGCTTGAACAATAATTGCAAAAATCATTCAATTAGGCACCACGTCATATAGTTAAAAATATAGGTCTGGCACTACTGGTGAGCCAAATAATCGCCTGGACAATATGCTTAATATCCTGGTAGGTTGTGATTTCAGCCGTGACGTTTCGGACCAAGCCTAGGTGTGGAGATAGATTACGGCTTATCTGAAAAAGAAAACAGAACAAACCACGAGAAAGCAGAAGCTATTTTTAGTAAACATAATCATGGTATGCGGTTGGTGGGTTGACATTTTGCAGAAACTTGATTTTTTGCGCTTGACGTCACGGGTTTTGGTGGTCAGGTTTGACTAATAACCCCAAAACCCCAAGGTTAAGATGATACTAATACCAGAACAGGGCCCGAAAGATAACCACAAACGACGAAATATTGAAAAACAAGCTTAGTGACACTTTGATAAATGGATTCAACTTTGAGTGGTTAAAGCACATCAATTTGTTTCAATGTATTATTTAAGCCAAATTATTGATATATATCTCTTTCATTATCTTTTTTACTCTGTTTTAAATATAGCCGAATATTAAGCTGATTTTGTCACAGCAGATTTGGGCTTTACCCTTACATAAAGTGGCACTGTTGAAAAAAAAATACGATGGCAATGGTATTTTCCCCATAAATATGTTTTATATAAATGGGTAAAATAATTTTTTCTCAGTTTGAAACATTTCCTTTAAAAACTAATCGGGGTATGGCTCTTCCTTAAGTGTGATAGGTGTAGATTTGGTATTTGCACATTGTTACGTACATGTATATTGCTTGGCACTATGGCTTTTGTAAATAATCGACCTCATGGGAATGGAACTTGACTTTTGGCCCACTTTTAAAGATAGTTCAAAATACCGATATAAAGAACATTTTACACAATAAGAAGGAGGACTATGCTAATTAGCATGAGACGGTTTGTCATAAATTATTATAATTAATGACAGCGTTACAGCCAATTTGACCTTTGACCTACTTTGAAATAAAAACTTTGTGCGGTTAATTAAACTTACGAGATTTGAATCTTTAGAGGCAGGGATTTGATATTTGCATTCATATTACATGTTTATTAGCTCATGACACTGTTCTTAGAAACAGTATAGACCTATATCCTATACAGTAAACATACAAACTGAAAATTAAATATTATGAAAATCATCCGGCTCGGTATACCAATATGAATGGTCGTAGACCGCCAATTGCATAAAAGATAGACTGAAATCTTTTTTTAAGGTCTTTCGTCTTCAGCGGAAGACCTTCTTGTCATTCTTAAGTTTCTTTTCCACAGTTTTTATTATTTTTTTTCTTATCGATTTTGTGCAAGGGAATTCTCGGAAACTGGTTGCTCGATTTTCATGAAACTTTCAGGTACGATAGAACATCAAAAAAATCTAGACATATAATTTTAGCTTGATGACGTCACTTCCGGTTCCGAGATTTCTGCATTTTAGTGAAATTTAGAAGGTTAGGTTGTCCGCGAGTTTTCTAGAAAACTCATGTGATATCATGAAAATAGGGTTGGCCCCTAAAATTAGGGGTCTAGAGGGCCGAAAGTTTTTTTTCTCAATAAGTCAAAAAATATTAAGAATTTGTAATACATCAAAGAAACAAAGTTGTTTAAAATGACAAGCAGGAGCTAGTGAGAACGTCGAAAGACGCCCAATGATGTCACTTCTAGCCAGTCAGGAAGTAGTCAAAATTGCTTATTTTTGCAGATATTGGCATGGAAGTGAATAATGAAACTTACAGAAGACGTCCGACCATATTTCCTATCTAGTACTGTCATTTTCAACAACTTCCGGTTAAACCGGAAGTAGCTAGAAATGACTTTTTTGCAGATACTGACATAAAATTTAATGATTAACATCACCCAAGACTTCCGACATCATTTTTTGTCCATAGGCATCACTTCCGGTTAAAAGGGAAGTAGTTATGAATTACTAAAAATCATGTATATAGGTGTAGATTTGAATTATTATAATATACAAAAGACAGATAGACATCATTTTGATCGCATCCTTCTACATAATGAATGGCTTACCTTCGTTTACCGATCTTACAGGCAGTGATACTGAAAATCGGATGCAAGACCTACTCGTTGCTTTGCAACGAGTTTTACTCTAGTTATAATTATGATTGGGTTGGGGGTATTGTTGGATTTAACACATAATTTAATGATAATTAATTATAATTTCTTAATATTCGCTCTAGCTTTGATAGTTGGAGGAATTAAGGTATTCCGCTTCCAACGGAAGACCTTCTACTGATTCTGATGGATACGATAATAAAGGTATTCAGTGTTCAACAGAAGACCTTGTTATTCTTAGGTTTCTTTTCCACAGTTTTTATTATTTTTTTAATACCGATTTTGTGCACGCGAGTTCTCAGACACGGCTTGCTCGATTTTCATGAAACTTTCAGGTCTGATAGAACATTAAAAATCTAGACATATGTTTTTTTGTTTTGATGACGTCACTTCCGTTTGGATTTCTTCATTTTAATGATTTTTAGAGGGTTGGGTTGTCCGCGAGTTAAGATAGAAACTTGAGATTTTTAGCGATGATAGAACAATATATAGATGTGACAAACTTCACCGGAACTGCTGCACGCCGACGCTCGATATTGCCCGAAAAAAGGCAAATCGACAATTTCAAAATTTCTAACACTTTTTCTACAATATCTCTTTACCTGTAAATATTTTGCTAAAACATGTAGAACAAAAGTAGTGTAGAATTACAAAATCTTTCAAACGGTATCATTGAAATCGGGCTGGCCCCTAAAATGAGGGGTCTAGAGGGGCCAAAAGTTTTTTCTCAATAACTCAAAAAGTATTGAGAATTTGTATCACATTATAGAAGGAAAATTGTTTAAAACGACAACAAGCAGCTAGAGATCAATTTATTACAAATACGAAAGACAGATCGACATCATTTATGGTCGTATCCTTCTTCATAATGAATTGCTTACCTTTGTTCACTGATCTTAAAGGCAGTGATACTGAAAATCAGACGGAAGACCTACTCGTTGCTTTGCAACGAGCGTTGATCTACTTATTATTCTTTTTTATTTCCCAGACGCCAACTTTGAAGCTTCATAACTTCCCTCATTCCTGAACGGATTTTGTTCAAATTTTCAGAGCTTTTAGACTTTACAAAACACTCTCAGAATACTGTAATACAATTCAGAAATTACCTTCTGTTCACGAGTTATTCCCCTTTGATTGAAATTTTAGGGCCTTTGGTTTCTAGACAAAGCTCTGAGACTATAATAATTGGAACATGAAAATCTTTGAAATTGAAAAGAGGAAGCATTGAAGTTGTGCACATCGGGCTTTTTTATTTTGAAGTTCAATATGGCGCTAGAGAGGGGTCAAAAATTAGGATGTCTAAAAAAGCACAAATTTAGACATATTTTCCTTTGTATCCTTAAAACTTAATTATTTTGTAAACACATAAACAGTTAAAGTTGTGCATACTTTCAAGAGCTTTCATTTGACACGACTAACAAGGGGCTGGCCCCTAAAATTAGGTATCTAGGGCCCTATAAAGTTTTCGTTTTATAACTTAAGGTACTCAATGTATAACAACCATATTTTGTACCTAATAAATGAATGGTCCGATGTGTTAAACTAAGTTAGAATTTTGAAGGTGCTATCAAACAAAAGTACTCCACCAAAGGAATTTACGGAATTTTGATTATTGTCTAATTAATTGCACCTTGAATTTTACATTGAAGTCTATGGGCAGCGCATGTTTTCTTCAGATATTGTAAAAAGTAATTTGAACTTAATACAAATCTCTTGGTGAAAATATGCATAAACTCTCTCTTAAAATATGAAATAAAAAAAATCATCTACCACAGATATTCTGACAAAATTGTCTTCTTTTCATCAAGGGCAGATAACTCTTGAAAAATGTTTAAGGTGCAAAATTGCCATCTTCTAATATGTTATCAGTGATGTGAATTTGGTTCATTTTACTTTCACCATTATCTAGCAAAACATATTTAACTAGTTTAAAATGATTCAAAATTGTTCAATATTCCTTCACTATACATTGAATACCTTAAAAACGGTAAATATTTCGATATGGCTTTCGCTAAAACTGTTGTTTTTTAAACATGTTATTGATCTCAAGAAATTATTATTTTGTTCGAGTCTTGTGTAATGCTCGAATACAAAGCTTAACCAGTAACCAAGTAAGCATTTTCATTCGGTAAAGTGAAAGAGAGATCTTTGTGCGTAACACTAAAACAGACTTGCTATGAATGATATACCTTACAACATTTAATGCTAATTATCTTTTAAATAAGGTTTTTAACGTGTTATGTGCTTCCCTTACAAATCATTTAATGACAACTTTCTTTTGTTATTTAGTTTTAAAATGAACACGTCTTCCATCAATGATTATTGATTGATTGTTGTTTTACGTCCCATTCGAGATTTTTTCACTCATATAGAGATGTCACCATATACCGGTGAAGGACTTCAAATTTTGACCATTACTCGGCACTAAGGGCCATTGAGCAGTGAGGGATCTTTATCGTGCCTACGCCTGCCGTGACACGGGGCCTCGGTTTTTAAGGTCTCATCCGAAGGACCCGCATCCTTCACTTCAAAGTGCCGAGCGCATGGCGAAGGGACAGTTGCTACCCATTTTTTATCGACTTGGGTCAGTCGCGGCCGAGATTCGAACTCACGACCTCCCGATCACGGAGTGAGCGCTCTACCGACTGAGCTGCAGTGAACGGTCCCAAAAATGAAAGAAAGGGATTATCTTTCTTCGTGTATTATTTCAACAAGTAATATAAATAATATAAAACTTTGTAAGCATAGAGTAATTCCCGGTCATTATCTGTACGCATTTTACATTCTCCATGTTCACCTCGGTGTTAACAATTACGTTACCCAACCCTCGATCGCACGCTGTCGAGATCACCATGCAGTACTAGTGTACCAAACACCTGTGGTAAACAAAACAAACATATGTGATCAGCGTTTTTAATCCATTGTGTACAAACTACGATTAATGGAAAATTATGTTTTAATTTATATCGAATCTTCCAGATTACTTCACCTCATCTTTGATTTAATCTTAATTCCAAGCCCTAGTGCATAAAACGATTTATTTCTCGATCTCGTGCTATTGAGTCCTACTTCAATTGTAATTGAAAAGATGCTACGGCAAATAATTCCAATTAGTGTTGGAACTCTTAATACTTGTGTAAAAAAATACATGTATACGTTTTATTATCACTTTCATATTTATTTATCGAGGTAATATTTTCCACGTGACCTATTTACGTAAACAAATAGGGGTAAAGGTGAAGTGGCATTTCTAATTTTCAGGAAATCATTATAAAAATCAAGTACTTTTGAGATAGAATTATTTTTTACTTAACATGTCCTTGAATACGGACAGAATATATTTATTTATGTTCAAATATTCCTGTCATCTCGTCAATAAATCAGAACACCCTTAGGGTTTTATCGTTTGTTTACCGATACACGCAAGCAAGTTCATGCAGTTTATTAAAGTATGATATACATGTCAAATGTGCTCCAATAAACAAAAAACCGATCGTTTAGAAAACAGATAAATACCAAATTTCCATTTTTTTTTTCTGGTTATTTAAGAAAAAAAATATCAGTTAAATTGAAATCGCTTTTATTGATTTATAGTTTTGAAGTAAATTATCGGCCCGCTGAGCTGATAATTATTTGTTTTTTTTTTTTTTTTAACGGTAATATTGAAGTCCTCCTGGCCAGTCGTCTCACGTTAGATCTGATCACATACATATATTGACAGCTGTGTTGAACAACTGTTTAAAACACGGTAAGCCTTGTGAAAACGGGTAAATCTCTCTCTCTCTCTCTCTCTCTCTCTCTCTCTCTCTCTCTCTCTCAAGTCAATTTTCGAATTATCACAAAATCATCGTGTTTTTCCTCGGGAGTTTTTCTTGCATATAAAATTATTGTCTTTTAAATTCACGTATCGCCATCCGTCACAATGTTTTCATAACGAATGTACATCGTACTGTTCATTTCAAATTAAAGTGTCATTTATCTCGATATAACGCCGCAAGGTGTTTGGTCAGTGAAGCGGCTAATTGGTAATTGTTATCTATTACCGTTGAAAAGCCAGGTGATGGAATTAAATAAACAAAAAAAAATTTTTTAATGAACTTTTTTTCTGTGCAAAAAAAAAAAAATGTCTTTTGTTTTGTCATGGCTTAACCACGAAAGCGCTTTCCGACGACGATATAGCCTCGGCGAATCCTATTTAAAAAATATAGTGATGCATATTGTAAATATTTTAGGTACGAGGATTTTAACAGATTCAGGAATTCTTATTTTACTACCGGCTGCCAGTAGATCAAGACACATGTATGTATTGTGACACTTAAGCATTTTGTTTTTTAAATAACAGAGGTTTTTTTTCTGCATGTACTTATATTTAATGATCATTGTTAATTTTGTTTTAAAACGAAATCATTTTGAATAAAAAACATTGATTTTTTTTTTTTTTTTTTTTTTTTTAATTCGAAAAAAATTTAAAGTGTTTAATAAAGATATCCCACCAAGAACGGCAATCCTATATTAATATTCTACAGTATAAAAAAGCGAAAACTATTTTCTCCAATCTGCGGAATACAATTCGACGCCCATCTCGTTATATTGCTATGATTTCTAAATTACATAAAGTGGCTCTTATTACCTCATTAGAATTAGCTAAAAATATCTGAAATTTATTAAGTGCTAATAAGTCATTGTATGTACAATGTATACAGATAAATTACACATTAATATTTGGCAAGTAACCTCGTAGAATATTCGCTTGTTTGAACTTTGTTTTAACATTCACAGTTTTAGACATGATCATGATTTTGCCACAAGAAATTGTGAATTGTTATGATAGACATACAGATTTTTTTTTTTTACACATGCATCACTACTGCATGAATGTCGACAGGCGCGGATCCAGAAATTTGATTTTCGGGAGGTGGGGGTTTCACCTCAACTCTAACAGGATGTCAGACTCAGAAATATTCTAACCCAAAAACAAAACAAAAAAAGCAAAAAAAAAAAAAAAACAAAAACAAAAACAAAACAAAACAAACAAAGAAACAAAAGAAACCTAAAACATATTTCCTTTCGGGGTGGGGATTGGAGAAGGCACTTTCGTATCTAAGTATATTTACTGTGTTTTCCGGGGGGGGGGGGGGTGGTGTTAACCTGAAAATCCCAAGGTGGGTCTAAGCGAGATAGTATCAGAATTATCATCAATAGTTGGCCAATTCTTCCTTTAAAGAAGTTTCTGTCTGTTTAATTAAAATTATTTTGAATCTTTAAATACTTTATTTAGTATGTGATATGTCTTCTGTATTCTATCATCGTTCCCAACATCAAAGATGTATATGTTACTTATTTTTCCAAAGCTCGAAAACAAATTTTATTTAGTTCTATGGAGTAATCATGTCCATTCAATAAGCATGATAAGATTATCCTAGAAAAGGTTCCGAAGATTTACTCGTGACATTTGTGTCACCCCTTTCCTAGAAGACAAATGGACTGATCCAGTACTAGTAGGATAGAAAGGCAGAAAAAAAGGTTACACGGATACACTGCATAAGGAATCGCATTGAATAAACAGTTGCATGCAAAAAAGTAAAGGAAGTAACCGCATCAATATTTTGCATCAGTATTATGACAATTTCTTCTGCTAACTGTTGTTAAAACGCAGGTAACACATTCCGATGTAAATCAGCTTGCCAAAAATTTAGCTGCTAATTGTGACCCCTTAGTTTCGCACCATGGAAAATTGATCTTGAACCTGTCTGATGCTCGTGGTGTCAGGCAATAATACTTTTTGGTTTACAGAATGTGACAGGTATCGTCATACACCTTATACTTTGTTTTACAATGAGGACTAAAATGAAGGCCAGCGCAGAAATTTAAAGACGCTGACATTTTTCAATATCCGAACTGGACAATAAATATTTCAATCTGGTACTTGACCGCCTACGCAAAAAGGAATTTTTTTAGAAATAACTAGATTTTTGCAATTAATCCTGTCTACTTTCGGTGAACGAGTCTAAGAGGTAAACTATTTAAAATACCTTGAAGTCTTGCTCACATAACTAAATTTCATACAATACTCTTTGTTGAATAAGATTTTAAAAACAAAGTTTTTTTCCGATCAGTTTTGTTGAGTGTCGATAGTTTGCCGTATCCATGACCTGTCCATTCCATGACTTGTCCATTCTATGACTTGTCCTTTCTATGAGTATCCATGAATTTTTCCGATGAGCGGTCTTTCGATGACGTGTCATAGACCCATTTCAATCAATGAGTTGAAACTAATCAATTACAACTATGCAGGATGAGATGTTTTGACTTGATATATGGTCAGAAAGGACATTGGTGAACTTGTCTGACAGAAAACCCACTGGAGGGAATTGCTCTTAACTAGTGTTGACACAAGGTCATTTGGACAAGTTCAAGGTCACTGACAGAGAAACTGTAAAATTCCTTAGTCTCTCGATCTACTGGTACCCGTGAAACATTGGAATTTGATACCTCATACAAAGATCGATTGCTTATCACCTTAGATTTTGTCATGACCATGTTTTAAAATCACTATTCCATGTCCGCAGCTCCAAAGGAAGACCTATTCGTTGCTCCAACTACGAGCTTTGCTTTAGTTGTTTTTTTTCTGATTCTATCACAGTCTTCTATCACTGAACGCATTTATAAACTTTAATGTAAGTAGCAATTAGATAGCTGACTACTCTTAGATCTTTTTTTTTTTTTTTTTGCATCTTAAATGATGCTATAAAGCAGACGACACAAGCGCTCTTTTTGTTACACTCTGCTAGATTTCCCCACGCCTGTGAGAGTATTTTTATTTCTTGATTCTATCAAGACAAAACTTAAAATTTATCATATTATAATTATAATTTTCAATCGATTTCTTTTTCATTTAAACTTATTTTTTAAGGTACGTTTGGAATTGTTTTCCAAAGAAAATGATCTAGTTCGACATTTTTATGAACAGGACATTTATAGGTCAAGGAATTTATTAGTAATGACAACTCATAATAATGTGTAATAGTCCTTAAAAACTAACCATTTGATCTTGAACTTTGTCAAGTGTCCAAAAAAAGAATGACTGTTTTCAACTTGTTATCACCTACCTATTTATGAGATGTTACCCATTTAGATGGAATAATACACAAAAGATTGAAGCATATAATTCTTCACGAACAAAAAAAAAAAAAACAAAACAAAACAAAACAAAACCACAAACACAAACTGATTGCATTTATTGTCACATCATCTCAAAACCAGACTTTTAGAAGTTTTTTACTATCATTTTAATTTTGATTTAACAATATCAGTCTTGGGACGCTGAAGGAACACAACGTATTGCCGATTTTAAATATTTTCGAAACTCTTCCAGCTTCCACAGATACAAAAATGGATTAGCGAGAGCATTTATAATATTAAGACAAAACACTATACCCATTGCTTTAGGGGAACAGTCGTCAACCCACAAAGCAACAAGCAGCGGTCCAGTGAAAATGAGAAGCACAATGATTAAAAGACCTACAAAATACATGGTACTCATGACCTTTTTATGCCTGATCAGTACGAGATGATTTTGAGCTTTACATGTTGTTGCTTTGACATTGCTTTTGTAAGATGACAAGGTTGAAGTCTTCTCCTTCGCGTCCAAGGCGGCAGTAGAAGTTGATGGTTGATCCTTTTTAACATTGATTGTTTTTAAATGTACAGTATTAGACGTTCCTATCGGATGTACTTTCATACTCTGCAATTTAATATATTTGATTGTTTTAAAGTAGAGAATAACTGTTGAAGACAAAAGGAACATTGATAAAAACCGGCTATAGATTGTATGCGCAACATAATGGCCACTGTACACGAATTTCAGTAAGTGGTCAGTATTTGGATTAAATTTTCTGGGAGGTGGCGAAACAAGAACACAGTTTATGATGACGACAGGAATCCAACAACCGAGACACACCAGGTACTTTCTTTTCTGGCTAAAGAAGAACGAATGGATATTTTCTTTACAAATGATCAGATATCTTTGAAAACTGATGAGAAATGTTTGTAATAATGAAAGATACAATCCAGTTGTCATCAAAACTATTTGCAAGACGGTAATGATATTGTTATCCCTTAAATAAGGGATAATCTGTCTTGCAGAGATGCACGTGATTCCAAGCCCAGCGGTAAAATCGCTTACAGATAACATAAGCACCAAAAAATAATAGGGATTGCCTCGTAGTTTCTTTTCTTTGATGAAAAGAATGAAAACGCCACAATTGAACACAAATATTAAAATCCCAGCGATTGATAGCAATATGAATGTTGGTGATATAAAGTACTTTGACTGTTTATCTTGCAAGGAGCAGTTAAGGTATCCATTAAGGGAGCTGTTTTGATTTGTTTTAAAATCCATCTTCTTTTTTTGTAGAATCCTTTAAATATTCAGTATTTATGATGGTTCCGGTAGTAAAAACGTCCAAGAAACTGCCTCTATCGTTCAAACTGCAATTATAGTTCAATTATTGAAATCTAAGTAAAAAAATATTTTATATATAGTACATGTATATGTCACTGAAACCATTTTCTTTCACTTCAATCGTTATCAAGGTATATAGACAATTTTAATGAAAAAGATTGAGAGTCATTTTCAAATATTAACTTTTTATTTACATTACGATGTTTTTTTCATAATCATTCATGTATTTAGAAGAAAAAAACCCTTGATGAAAAAGAATAAGCGCATTTAGACATAGTTACCTCAATAAATATCACAGATATTCCTGGTGGAACTGTTCTTATTTGATCAGATACTCTGTAACAAGTACGATACTAACAGATATGGTTTACAATATATATCAGCTCTGCAATTACTGTCATGGGAGAGGCAAACGTAGTAGGAAAAGCCAATAACAGTGTATCAAGGACTGGTTGACGTCGTATAATTAATTTCAAAGATACATTACCTCGAAAAAAAAAAAGATAAGATAAAAAAAAAAAAACGAGAGGAAATATAAGATTATTGTAAAAAAAAAAAACAAACAAACAAAAACGCAGCTCTGTTAAGGCTGCATAAAGGGGGCGGGGCCTAATTTATGCGGGAAAAGTTTACTGTGACATCACACAAATATAGCAATTCCTCAAATAACAGAAAATGAAATGATTTGCGATTCTAAACTGCATAATAGTAATGAACTATATCAAAACTTACCACTGCATTCATTTTTGTCGCTAGTTAAATCCCACACAGAAAGATATAAACAAGTCACTGATTGCAATGCACTTGTCGACATGACGTCATCATGGTGAAATTTGACGCATTTTATGTGCAGTGAGAGGCGGATCAAGTACTTTTTTCACAGTGAAAAATGCATTTTATTATTAAACAGAATATTATTTGCAAATCTTAGGTAGACCATTAATACAAATCTGAAATTTTTGTTGAGTGTCATTAATTAATACTATCGAGAGAATGTATTGAATTAATTCTACCGTGTTTTTGTCTACAAGGTGTGCATGTTTCACGCCGAGGTGCCTCATTAAATCGCCTTTTCGCAAGGGCATACACTTAATAGATCTTGACCAATTTTTGAATATACATAACGGACATATTCTTTAACTTGAAAAGTGTTGCTACTTTCCTGAAATCGAAAGCATTACTTAATTAATACATAAAATACTTAATAAAGGTCACAGATATTTTCGACATAAGCCAGATAACTTGAAATTTAAACTATTACAATGCGAATTCTATTTAAAGCAGCAGCACTTTCCATAAACTACAAGTTATGTAGAAACAATTTATAACTTAAATTTTTAATTTTATCTAGGGTATGCCCTTGCGATATTGAAATTTGTTTGTGACCTACATGCAGTATATATTATATGCGTTTATCACGTGACTGTCAAATAACGTGACCAAACCAAATTCAGTACAGAGCGAGGTATACAATGTTATTTCAAATAATATTTAAAGTCATGTGATAATATAGTACCTTTACAAAAATAGTTCAGTTTAAAAAGGTGTGTATTTATGCACGTTAATATTCTGTTGATTTCTTCGAAGTACGCCTCAACACTGTTGCGAAATGTAATATCGCCACATTCAAAACAAATATAAAGAAACAAGGTATGGAAAATACAATATTTTGAACTAGATTGCAATTTGAAGAACTGAACATATTCCAATGTCTGTGACCGTCCTCTCATTTCCTAAGAAAAAATCTTTAATTTTGATTTTCATAAATATCACATGTATATAAATGTTCAATTTAATGATTTATCTCTTGAACTGCACTTTTTTGAATTGAAATATCAAGATTTATTTCAGGAGATTTATTAGATTATGATTAAGAAACCATATTATCTTCGATTTTTCTTAAGTAAAAATACCATCAAATACACTACAAAAGGAATTTATAAACAAATAAGACCCAAATTAGGGAAATGGCAGTACGCCTAATCTTTCAGTTTATTTTATTTGACTTGAATCTGAAATTGCCTATAAGTCTACTAGCTCCTTATTCTTAGCAGTTATATGTAATAAAAGATGAATCAGTTCTCTATTTTAGAAGCACCTTTTTGTTTTTCATGGATGTTTTAATCTAATCTACGCATGCGCTTTATCACCCTTGTCTACAGTACCAACCAGACCCAACCTGACACAAAGCAGTCCCAGAGCAGTCCCACAGCGGTCCCAGAGCAGTCCTACAGCGGTCCCAGCAGTCCCAGTGGTCCCAGAAAGCAGTCCCAGCAGTCCCAGTGGGCGGGGTTAATTAATTCAATGGGCGGAGCTTACTCAGAAATGAGATTACCAATAAACAATGTACCTATAAAAGGCAGTTGAAATTGATGATCCATTTCTTTCTGAGCAGTATCAATTTTCATGCGACAGTCATTTCTGAACTGTTAAGTGTTAAGAAAATCACAATACGCGTATAGAAACAAGTAATAAATATTGAACAAAGGAGACGTTCACACTTGCTAATAACATGAATATTTAAACACAGTTATGTGGTATATTAATTTTTCACCAAAATAAATCAATTTCTTAATTTACTGTGATTGATATTGGTTTCCATATTTATTTATTTTTTATAGGAAATTAAACTTGAGTTATTTATTCTCTATCAGAACTAGCTTAAAATAGACCTTATATAATTATATAGCAAGGCCGATTCCCATACTATACTCTGAATGCATTTTTCTTAAGTACTGGAGCTTTTGAAAAATTCTTTGTGTATTATATTTCAGTCATGATTATTTTCACTGACTTTCCAATTAAATTGTTGTTAGATTCTCTATGTAACAGAAAAAAATAGTACTTTTATTATATAAATGTTCGAGTGTACATCTGTAAATCACGCAAATGGAACCCTCAGATTATGTTCAAAATTAATTAATCCCGAAATAAATGTATACACATTTATTGAAACGAAGATTTTTTGCAGTACATAGATTGAAATAGTGTCATTGTTGACCAGCATGTTCAGTGATGTGTAACACTGATACCATTCATAGACTTTCTGCTAATCATGCCCGAAGGCGATTGAAACCTCAGGTGTTGACACCATTTTATACATTTGTATTGCTTTTTATTAATCGGCCAGGAAAACACAAACAAAAAAATAAGAAATAAGTCACGATTCCCAATATTTTAAAATGTTTATAAATTTACTCTTTTAATAACTTGTTTATAAATCAAAAATAAATTCATAAATAAATTCCCCAGTAATTGTTCACATTGTTTAAATGACTGAAGAATGGTAGAATAATTTTATTTCATGGTCTGATTTAATAAATTATTAGGTTTTATTTGAGGGCGGTAAAAAAATAGCATGGAATGTTCTTTTTTTTTAAGCATGGTTTAAGCTTTTTCAATTTAAGAAAAAATCCAATACAGTACGTCCCTCTGAATATCTTACTGTAATGACAAGTTTGTTTTTTGTTTTTGTTTTTTTTTTTTTTTAAATAGAGCTAATGCAAACTTTGAGTACATACTGTAACTTGACAGCATTAATTAATTAAATAGGCCTAGATATTTTTTTTCAAACACCTGTATTAAAGTTTTAATTAGCATTATTTAATTAAATAGGCCTAGATATATTTTTTTCAAACACCTGTATTAAAGTTTAATTTAAGGGATAAAAGTCATCTCATGACTTCCCTTTTAACTACTTTCATTTTCTAAAATTAATTCTGGACTACAATTGTGTAAATTTACAGCCCCTGAAGACATTTAGAAATTACATGTATATCTATCTCTACTTATTAAAATTTTATAAGAAATCCTTGGATTTTTTTTTATTCTTTATCTTAAACACCTCTCTGCTGAAAGTAAACAAAACAACAAAAAGGAGCCTGCAAATTCAGAATACACAAGGGGCGGAGCTATCATGTCATTCTCAACCTTTTTCATGCATGAGTGAACAAAGCAGTCCCAGAAAGCAGTCCCAGGGACTGCTGGGTCTGCTTTCTAGAGCAGTCCCACAGCAGTCCCAGAGCAGTCCCACAGCGGTCCCAGAGCAGTCCCACAGCGGTCCCAAAGCAGTCCCGGGGACTGCTTTCTGGGACTGCTTAGGTGTCAGGTTGGGTCTGGTTGGTACTGTACATATCTTTACCACAAAATATGTTATACTAGTATTTTCAACACAATCGTGACCTTCTTGTACCAAAAGACAAAAAAACATCAAAATGTTAAGAAAGAGAAAAGTAAATCAGCTTATTTCCCTCATAATACTGGAGCAAATCAATGTAAATCATTGTTAAGGCTTCCTGAAGCTTTAAATGTGTTCAAAACATAATACTGCATTGCAAGGTCGATTTTGATTTTTATTTGTAAGTTGTGTGCTTAAATACGGTCAATTTATATAGAGAGTTCTCTAGGCTATATGTAAACGTATTTGTTACGATATCACATGACCTCGTTGATCACGTGACGGTCATTTCTTCTTTTTTTTTTTTTTTTTTTTTTTGAAGTGTTTCAAAGAAATCGCTTCGGTGCAGCTGATTAACACAATTATTATTAACTTTTTGTTACATAAATAAACTCTTCGCATCCTTCTGAACCCGAAATGTGCTTGGGAAAAGTTATACTATTACTCTGGTACAAAATATTTATCAATTAATTCAACTAACCGACAAATTAGAGGGTATTTTCCACTCAAAATCGTCATCTGTATTAAAACAAAGCCATCACACATTTTTCCCAAGAAGATTCAATTAGAGGGGAAACGCTTCTTGCACATTTCCACAAAAGATCTCAAATAAATCCTCATTAATCACCTGCGCCAGGCTCTTTTATACACATATTATAAATTCTACTTCTATCCACGGGTATAAAAAAGGTAAATGTCAAACGTATATTTTCTTATATATTTTGAACACTCTGAATTTTAAACAAGAACAATAGAGCAAAGTTATCTAAAATATTCGGATATATAAGATTTAAAAAAAAAATTTAAACATCTTTATTTTACACTAGCTTTCTGACACTTTATATGCAGATTACAATAAGGTGTGAAGTTTATGACACTCTCCCCATCATAATAGCTCAAGTTTGCAGTGACTTGAAAATGACGTCATACGTTTGTAGTTCAGAGAAGTGAAGGCACAGAGTACACTGCGATATTCTCTGGGAAGCCTTAACATACCTGCGTGATCATAACTTCCATTGTTATTATCTGTAGCAGCCAATATTGCCAACTTCATTGTGTCACACAATGCTTTGTATTCAGGGATAACATTTCCGTCAAATATAATGTTGAGGTGTACATTAATGAAGGACCTATCATGTTTTATTTTAATTGACAGATACACAGATAATTGGAGTATTTAAAACGTCTGATAAACTTGGACTAACGAACTACTTAACGCTCTATCACATGTCGCTTCCGTCGTAATTCCACTACTTAATAACTATTTCCTTTTTTATTGCTGTACAAATACCTTGATTATTTTCTTTGAAAAGAAAAAAAAAACAGTTAAATCTGCATTTATTAAGAGAACAAAGAATAATCTTCTTACGAAAAACCATGAATTTACAATGGTTCATGTACGTCCAGGAAGGCAGACATAAGTATCTGAATTTTTTTCTTATGAAATACCAAATTGATAATCGACTTTGAATTGCCATTTAATAAAACACAAAATTATGTCCATGATACATGTTCACATTATTGCAAATCATCATCATTATCAACTTCAACATCATCAACACCATCATTATTATCAACATCTTTTTGTCCTAAATACTTGTATATAAAATACATGTATTTCTATATAAAAGAGCAAGAGCCACTTAGGGCCTTTTTCGGCCCTGAGAATTTCTGAAAAATAAAAACTGCTCGGTTTTGATTGAAAATGCAGTATTTATAACTTCGAGCCTTGATGACCGTGTATCTACTAAACACGACGTAATTTTCCCTCTAGTCAGTGCATTATGACGTCATAAAATGCGCCATTTTTCCCATATCCTGTAAATTCCCTTAAAATTTCTGCAAAATTCGAGAACATTGCATTTTCTCAAAGCCTGATTACCTGGATTCTCAAAAAGAAATTTTTTTACAAGAAATAAAAGCACTCAGTCTCTAATTTCTTTTGATATATGAAATGGGAGATGATAATCAATTAATTGATATAAGGACAGGGCCATTTTATGCATAAAGTGAACATTGCCCCTTAGATCATTAATTAGAGATACAGGGAGGTTTGATCCCTTTACACAACATTCCACTTCTTAGTTGTAGTAACCTCTTAAAAGTGCACTGGCGGCGCAAGCGCTATGCTTAAAGTGCGTCTAATACCAACATCGCTGACATGCAGACACCTCTGATTCAGACCTTTCCTATCATGTAAACACCTGAGATGATAACACCTGTATTAATTTTCATAATTTTATTAATGACGCTTTGAGCACGACTAGCACATATTTGTTACAAGAAGCATAAATGAAGATAAAAGGCCGCAATTTTACATTGAACTGGTATTTTGTAAGAGGCTTAGGGTTTAAATGTGTAAGGAGCTTGTCCATTCCTTGCAAACCCTTCCTAAGGAGCAGGGAATTATTTATGATTGTAATTGGACTAATAATTGATTCCATAATTTATGTGATATCTACACTGAAAAAATGGACATTTTGGTCTGTTTTTGACCTTTGAATAGTAATCTGGCAAAGATTTTCATGCTTAATTGCGATGTCTGAGACATTAAGTGCAAGTGTTTCACTTACTCTTTACAAGCCATAAAATGTTAGAGGAAATGCAGCCGAAAAGAGGGAAGAATCGTATTCAGAATTGCAAACATTGGCCAACGAATGGATAATTTTGTGAAACAGCTCGTATGAAATAGGGATTCTTGGGTCTTTGTTCACACCTACTGATCTACGCAGCCCTTCCAAGGTTTTAGTAACAATGAAACATTTTGTTGTCTTGAAAACCATGTATTTCGTGTATGTAGTAGATCGCATTTAGGTACAGTTATACTGTTCTGCATGACATAGTTTTAAGTTAGAGGAGACCAATGTAATGCAACAGCCGTTACTTTGGAAATTAAATTTTGAAAGGAAATTTTGAAATTTCTTAAGAGCTGTTGAGTATGCTCGATGCGTTGATGGTGCTACTGAACACTGTAGTAATCTATCAGTTTCAAGCCTTATATTTCCCAAATGTGGCATGGTAGTTGTGTGGGCCATAGGTCTGCCTGCGGTGCCAGTCGCCTGAATCTGCCCCACTGAAATCGATATAATGAGTTGGCAATGTTATTTTCTTTTGTGGGGATATATATGGCCTTAATACAGATATTTGATTTAGGCATATTAACACGAGCTAGCGGACACGGTTCTCGGCCCTATCAGATTTGGATGTTGAGTTCTTGATGATGTGGACAACTGACATAGTGTCGATGTGAAAAACAAGTCTAGAATTTGCAAAGTGGCTCTGCCATTATGTAATAGCGACTACAACCGGGAAGAGTTCCAGGAAAGTCATGTCCCTGATAATACCTTGTTCGGCCCAAAAGCTTGCAATTGAACAGAGCCAATAAGCCCATTTGCCACTACAATAAATGCCAAATCCCCCATAAGGTCCCCAGGGGCTGTCTGTGAATAGTTGAATTGTATTGTTGTGTATCCAGGACTGGGAAGAAGTAATGGAAACGCCATTGTAAGATTGTAAAAATTTTCCCATACTGTAAGGACAGCTTTTATGTTCTTTGTTACCCTAATTCTGTGATGCTGTTTAGTAATGGCTATTGTTGAATTTATAAGGCGACCCCAGGAAGCCCGGCCAGGGGCAACAACTTTGCATGCGAAGTTTATTAAGCCAATAAGTGACTGCATTTCTTTCAAGGAGACCTTATTTGCTTTCAAGAAATATTCTATAATACCATGAAGCTGATTAAATTTTTCCAAGGGGAGTTTCATAGTCATATTGACAGTGACCAATTCTATTCCTTAGAATGTTAAGACTTGTGCAGGTTTTGTCATGAGCAATAATCACACTGTTGATGCAATATCCAAGATATTCCATTGAGTCATTTCAATTTAGTTGTTTCAAGTCAAATCTGAGCCACTAATTAACAGAACAATAATGAAACGAAATGAGTATAAAAAAAATAAATTACATGTATTTAATTTTTTATTTTTTAAGACATCGCCACTAAATAATAAAATAAAATGAATGTCTTATTAGTTTTAGAAAACATTATCAAGGAAAACAATTTAATTCTGCATGCATTCAAAATATTATCCATTAACTTTCTGACATTCTCTCTTCCTCTCTCAAGAAAGATCTTACATTGTACTTCCATTATATAGGACAAAATATGTATATACCAACCATTCCAGGATTCGCACCCATTCTCAGGTAAAAGAGTCTTCGCAAAGAGTCCACACGCTTTACCATTAGACCAGCTTCAACATTGAAGTATTATGTGCTATTTTATGTGCACATTTTCCATTTCGGATGGATAATAAAATTTGCCTCTTTGAAACAAATAGCAATTTTGAAGAAAAATTCTGTCTCTTTATGCGTTTATCAAATTCATTCTGTTTCAAAGAGACAATTTTTCAGAACAATGGGGATTCCCTATTTGAAAAACAGAAAACTTGACTAATTTTGCTTCATTTGATGGCAAATTGGAAGTCGATAAGCAGTTTCTAAATATTGTTCTACATTGTGCTGTATATACCGTTGTATCTGAAAAAATTAAGACCGTTTTCTGTTACTTAATTTTTTTTTTTAACTGCTACAACTTAACGGAAAATAACAAAAGAAATGCAACACCCTCTTTAATGTCCCCTTGTGATTCATAATCTTGCAATTCACAAGCAGTTTTAGTTAGCAGAGAGTTCTATAAATTTGCCCTCCCATATTTGTTTTTTAATTTTTAAGGGACATGTGAACCCAGAGAACCATGACAATGATTTCTTGTCGAGGTTGGGTTGAAAAATTTGACTCATTGCTTCCAGGGATGCTTATGTTTGTTTTTGGTGGTGACAACGTTAGCGAAGGTGGTTGAATTTCCACAGATGGTGAAGGGGGAGCTTCTGATAGGCTTCCGACTGTCGACCCGGCTTGGGCCCGGCGCGATGGTGAAGAAGAACTTTGTCTGCACCGCTTCGGTAGCCCTCTGCCTCTCGCAGGGGTTCCCAAACTTTCTCTGCGTTTCCTGGACGTACTTTGCGTCACCTTAGTCTTTACTGACGGCATTATTTCTTGCTCTTAGATGCAGATAGTACTTGATATTTTGCTCGTCTCCGTCAAAAGCGACTGGTTGCAAAATCTGCTAGTATGAAAAGGGGGTAACTTCCGGTGTACAGTAATAGTTAATCCGTATCTACTTTTACTCGTAATACACCTTACAATATTTCTATGATGATTTGATAAATTGTGTACGTTTTATACCGACTAGAAAAACCTACAATCCTTTCCTGAGTTAATAATTCACTATTTGATATAAAATCAAATAATTTTGACTATATGAAGTTCTACAATGCATTTGAAGTTTCTGCATAAACCTTAAGACTTTAATTGATTGTAGGAGTAAAAATCACGTCAAGATCTATAAAATAACACTCGTTTGCAAGTTAGCTGAAGAAATCTTAAATGGCTAATGGAACTATTATATTAAAAAAATTAAAAGTAATGTAATGGTTTTTAACTACAGAAAACCTACCCCTTTTAATGACACGACGATGAAATACGCAATGCACGTGTTTCCCGGTTTTTGCAACTTATATTGTCACAGATTCCAAAGTAAACGAAATGAATTTTACAATAATTTTGATTTTTCAAAGTGGATGATTTCTTTCATCTTTCCGTGTAAAAAGAGAGGGCATATGTTATTGTTAAAAGATATATTTTAATAAGATATAATGTGTCAAAGATTTTTTTTGTAGAAGATAGAGTTAATTTGCTAGTCCAGAGTGATTCCGCAATGAAAGACTTAGTAAGATTATAATTGGCTTCTTGTATATATTCCACACTTATTGTTCAGTGTATTATGAAAATGAAGATAGAAATAGTGCAATAGGCTTTGTAGAGAAAGATGCGTTGAAAATTAAAAGTGATTTCCAATATATATTGATAGTAAAATATAATCTGGAGGTGACTTTTATGCAAGGACAAGTGAACACAGTGATTTTATAACTAGACATTATAAACAATATACCTGTGCATTAAAATTATCTTTAGAACCTAAATGCATGTGACAATTATTCCTGGAATTATTCCGAGTTTATATCTTTGCTGGACAAAATGTATTGCAGAATTTTACAAACTGGTTTTACGATGTTACCCGAATTTCCTATGCATTTTTGTACGGGGCATAAATTAAAAATATACTCCATATTTTATAATTTTTGACAAATTAACAGATATACAGCGCTCAGAAATAAATGTACATTAGAATCAATGGTTAATTTTGTTTTGTAGAAGAAATGTCGACTAGGCACATACTATGTATGAATAGTAACAGCTTATTTTGTTTTTAACAGGCTTGAGGCATACACACGCAATGCCCACTGCTCCGGGACAGACCTCACTAATGCTCAAGATTATGCGATGGCCTTACCTGATCCTCAAAAATATGAAGATCTAAACAGTGACAAGAATTTTCCTGGGTGTAATATGGATAACATCATCACATATAAAATTTAACATACTTGGACAATTATACAAACTAGTTTACACAATGTACCACTATGATGAATAATGCAATTCATCAAACAAGGAAAAGAATATGTAGTGTAAATGTTTTAAAATGAATGTATTTTCATGCATAGATCCTCTCCCATATATTATTTTGTGTTATAATGATAATTATATTTTAGCTACTTGAAATTGAATTTTTTTCTTAGTTAGTACTTAGTTAGTACTTATTTCTTACTTAGTACGTGTATGCACTTAAAACCCAATAGAAATTATAGTAAATAGTTATACACCAAACATCATACTTTTATTGTATTGTTAAACTTATTTTTCTTGACCAAGTGTTACTACTACCCTTTAATCACCAATTTCAATAACATCAAGCCGTGGCGAGGCTTAAGCAGTGGACTCCATAGGACGTTTCGTGATCAGCTGATTCAGATTGAAAAATATCGCGGGATTATTGCTATTAAATTAATTTAATATTTATCTTAAGATTGTATTGAATAATTTAACCGCAAGAAATACATTATTTGTATTTGTTCCCGACTGAAATAAGAATATATACTGACTGTTTCGTTTTGTGAAAAACGAATCTCTATTATTAGCAAACCAGCATAATCCTGATTTTTAGTAGGTCAATGCTGGTTTTCAAAATTATCCTGATATTTAATCACAATTGCATTGCACTACCCCTAGACAGATGCTTTGAACACATTTTTTATCTACATCACCTGAGGATGCTTCTTAATAAATTTACTTATTATGGCTCTCCTATTCTTTGACTTTTTAAAAAAAATATCCCTTAAATTTCTTTGCATAACTTTGATCACCCTGCCGGCAGGGGTCATGATTTGAAATTACCATGATGAAGTGTCATGATTTTGATTGTATTAGATGTGTAGCCTATATTTGTAAATCTTATTTAATTAATATACGATAGCTTTTAATTCAAGTTGACGGAAGATTTTGTAACCAAATACTGTACGTATACATAAATTAACGGGTTCAAATCGTACATATGTGTGCTTGTTGTGGAGGAAATTTATCTTGACAAAATGACTCTGCTTGACAACACAGTTTTCACAATTTTGCTATTGATTTATTTTGTTTGTTCTGGATTTTAATGTTCTAAAATTTGGGTTATTTGATTTACACTTCCGAGGACCTGTGAACAAATTGATTTACAATAAATCATCAATTATTTCAATAGAATCTAAGCCGAATTTTATAGTTTGATGAGAATCACTAGCCAGAATTTTGTCCTAAATTCTAGCATTTACAGATTAAACAACAGTAGGCTTTGACTCTTACATTCCCTGAAACGTTCTACTTTCCCATTTTTCCGTTCGCTCACCGTTCGTTCACCGTTCGTTCACCGTGCGTTCACCGTTCGTTCACCGTTCGCCCTCCGTTCACAGTTTTGCGTTCACCGTTCACCGTGCGCTCGCGTTCACCGTTCACAAAACGTTCAGCGTTCGCCCTTCGTTCCGTTCACTTTGCGTTCACCTTGCGTTCAGTTTTCATTGTCATTCGGAACTCCGAAGTGAAAGGACGTATCTTTTTGTAGTTAAGGAGTTACAGGTTTTTTTTACTTTATTAACTAACATATAGTGTTTGAAGAATCATTATTTCATGAGGAAAAATATCTACGATATATATTTTTATTATTCTAACTTAGCTGTTAGGTTATTTATTAAATTACTCTGGAAAATAAATGTTGTTACAAGCACATTCTGTACCTATGTAGAACGCTGCTGAAATATTAAATTTAACTAAGGGCAATGTGCAAATACTTCAAGCACTGCAACATTTTTTTGTTTTGTTAAAGACTGCAAATCGTTAATGGAGATATAATTATTCAAGTCAAATAATTACGCAGCAAAATTACGAAAATAGTTATTTCTATTACGTTTTTTTTTCAATTACTACAGAAAATATAATAGAACTAGTTCTGAGATTTATACATAGTACTGCGGATATCCCGTTAATTTATGATCTTTAGAACGAATCAAAATGATAGTGTGGTTAAAGGAAATATTTATTTAAAATGTAATGCACTACAGAATTTCTCTACTGTAATATGTAAAGTCTATAGTAATAGAGAAAAAAATCTTTCTTTACCGTAACTTTATATGTTTGCCATTCGATATGATTAATACCCCCCCCCCCTTTCCCCCTAAATCGGTGACTTAGTCAGTACCGTATTTCCAGAGTATTTTAATTAACATTAAAAAAAAAGCTACGGTCTTTTTTAGAACAAAAATTTCAGTCTCAAAACAAACATGCATCTAAAAAAGTCACAAAACAATAGTAGATCAAAATGTACACGTGTCGGCGGTGGTATTTGAAATTGGCAGAGAGTATGTTTTACATTCAAGTGTTAATGCCCAATGTATTTTACTAATTTATTATTCAATTGTTGAAATCAAATCTAGAAATGATAAAAATAAATGTTATAACTTGTTGGAAATACTCGCATTTCGTCTTCGATGTGACGAAACTTTCACACCTGCACAGTGTCGAATGATTTTGATTGACAGGACAAGCATGTGGACTTCGTGTGAACTTGAAGCAGGAAAATAAAAACAAGTATGACTGTCAAACAAATGGATATGATTTGTTGATAAAAAAAAAAAAAAGTTACTTTCACTGTCTGATATATTTAGAAAAAAAATTCAGAGTTTTTGTTTGATATAGGTACAAACATTTGGTGAAGCCTGAAAGGGGGGGGGGGCTAAAACTGAATAGTACTCTCTCTCTCTCTCTCTCTCTCTCTCTCTCTCTCTCTCTCTCTCTCTCATTTGTCTGTTTAATAAAAACTATAACACCATATTACTTAAATATCATGTTCTGAAAATTGAATTTATAACAAATAATATGAATATGTATCTTTGTATCATCTTGTCCGAGTATAATCACGGCCATCTAGAGATACATGTAGACGTCTGCTCAATAAATCATAATGAAAAATAGAAATGACACATAATATATTATTGTATTAAAAATCTAAAATACGAGCGTAAAAATGTAATTAATTTTTTTTTTCATTACTTTACACGAAATCGCCTTGACCCGGATATATATTTATGAATATAAGTTACAATCGCTTTAATTCATTCTATAAATCATATGTTTTCTCTGATTTGTTATCAAATAAGAATAAACATTTTTATTTTCCAACTAAAAACAATATTTTTTATACTTTAGCGTTCGGCAACAATTGCAATGTTTTAATGCGATAAAAATCGTGTGATTAAAAACTTAATGTGCATGCATCGTCTTCCTTAGGACAATTTTGGAGAATTTATTTTATTGACTTATTTATTCATTCATTAATTTGTTTACTTATTTATTTATTTATTTTTTTGGCACCTGACATTATAATACAATAAAATAGTTTCAATGCAAGGAAAAGATCAGAGGCATTCCGAATATAACGTTCATCTTGCGTTCACCGTTCGTTCACCGTTCACTTTGCGTTCGTGTTTGCGCTCCGTTCGCGTTCTGCGTTCGCTCACCGTTCACCGTTCACACATCGTTCACCAAGTTGCGTTTAGCGTTCACACATCGTTCACTCACCGTTAGCTCTGCGTTCGTTCAGCGTTCGTTCACCGTTCGTTCAGCGTTCGCTCACCGTTCAAGTGGGAAAGTAGAACGTTTCAGGGACTGTAGTACTCATGATCTAAAGTAACGTACTACATGAAATTGAAAGGTTGCCATTCTTATTCCCTATAGCCCAGATTGAACAAATAAATACTAGTATATCCTGAATTCAAGAGCTTTATTTTTAAAAAGCGCGGGCTAATCTTTGAAAACGTTTTTCTCACATTAGAACCCGAAAATATTCGTGCTTGATATAAAATATACAGAGATTTTTATCTGAAAATGATGATTGTTTTTATAATTTTATGTGTTTTTGTCACATGTATCAATGCGTTAATTCAAAAAAAAACATAGAATGTGTTGTTGTGATTCAAAAGTATTCAAATATATAATTTTAAAAAATCAAATGAGCTAAGTAAAGGACGCACGTTGTACTAACATGACAATTGTGTGTACCAACACTAGAAGAGGGGGCGCACAAATAAAAAAGGAAAGTACATTTAGACCTTCATCAAATATAAACCCATTTCGTTTACAAAAATTTCACTTGTTCCATTAAATTTATCTTGATATATTTTTTTTTTAAAATGTTCTTCACTTCTTTATCAACAAAATATCCAACAAGGTAGAAACACATTCTTCATATTACGTTTCTAACTTTCAAAATAAATGCGACTTACAATTATAACGCCAACAAATTCTTCTTTGATTCTTCCAAATGCCTTCATCTTTTTAAACATGTTAAATAAGTTCTTTTCATCTGCATGCATTATGATTCAATGTATACCGTAACTCTGTCATCATTCAGGTAGTTGTTCATTGAGGGTTTTTAGCATATTCCATTTAAAAGCTTAGATATAAATTTTATCTTCCATGTCTACTATAAACAATGCCATGCGCAGCCCTACTTCTGTTACATGCGTAATTCCAACTCTCATTCGATTCAAATCATGATGTTGTAATACGCGCGGGCTCTGATGGTCAACAGAGATTAAAATACTCGTTAAACCGATTGCTATTATTTTCATCCTTCTTTCTCCAGTATAAGAACTTTTTTTAATTACATTCATCATTGTGCTGTATAAGTTGTTTGTGAGTTGCTTTAAAAAAATACTCAATTGCAGTATTAAAATGTAAATAACTTATTAAATTTAACTCTTACACTCAATATCTCTCTCTCTCTCAAAAAAAAAAAAATATATATTTTTCTATAACTTTTGTACATTTATATTATGTTCTATAAGTTGTACATGAAAGAATAAAAAATGTTACAAATGATATTTTTTTATTTGAAAAAAATATTAGTATATCTTTTTATTTATCTATTAATTGGATATTTAAGATAACTTTGGGAGAAAAAAAAAATCTTCAACAAACTTTCCTGTCAACTGTTACAGTAACAGTGTAAAAGATAAACATGAAGAAAACAAGCGACATAGCAGCTGTAAGACATTTCCATGCCACTCTTATAAAATAAACAGGAAATCAGATTGGATCAAAGTTAAAAGTTAGATGCGAGTCTTGTTTATTTCACGGTGCATTTTTCGCATAAAACAATATTTGAGGTCTTATTATAGACATTTGAACAATAAAGGCTGTTTATACATTTACTGCTTAGATTGCTTGGATTGATTATTTTTTAACGCCGAGTTGGCAATAATTCAGTCATGGTTCGGCGGATTTACTGCTCAGATAAAACCTTTTTTTCTGCTTAGATAAAACCTTTTTGCGTCTTACACGGGGAGGGGGTAGAAGCAAATAAACTTGAACAAAATAGCTGAAAGAGCCATAGCTGCCTTACCGACGACACGGCCGACTCAAGCATTTAAAAGGGAATCACCTGTTTCTATTTATAGATAAATGTATCTTTTCAATTCAAGATGAAACTACATGTAAGTAATCATTTGTGGACGAGAGTTATATTTTCATACTTGCAAGTATGTTACATGACAATCATTTTACTTGTTAAATACTCTTATTCTGAGATAAACGATTTAGAAAATCTATAAGAATAAAACAATCAGCTATGAATTTGAGTTAATAAAATAGTTGAGGACTGTCCCAAGATACTTTCAAGGTGTAATGTTAAAAATTTCTGAAATAATGTATATTATAAAACATTCTTTTTTTTTATTATTTATACCAATTGACACATACATATTAATTTTATAATATGGCATTACAACATTATATCATTAATGAATATAAGAAACAAATACAAAAAAAATATTATAATAGTGACAATTGAGAGAGGGAGAGAGAGAGAGAAAGGAAGAAGAGAGAGGGGAGGGGGTTGAGAAAGGTAAAAAAAAAAGAGCCTGATCATAGAGAAATGTCTGTTCATTAAAGTACTGGTAAGGGTATGTCCAAGCATTGCAAAATATCTTTAAAGTGCCTAGTCGCAGGGTCTTACATAATGAGTATTGATGAGTTAAATGAAATTATCAATGTATATTAGATCATAATTTAAAGGAAATCATAACCTATAAAAATGACAACTTTTCAAAATCACGAAAAAGTACAAAGTTCGATTCAAGACGTCCATTTCAATTTTGTATTATCTATGGGATTTATGATCTGTTAAACTGTACAAAATATATTGAAATCAGATTAAGCTATGATCACGAAAAACAGAAGTTTGGTTTTGATTAATTAAAAAAAAAAAAAAAAAAACAGCAGGTGGATCTATAGAATCATTCACATAGGTAATCAAACTATTCACAATTATGTTCTGCCTTCTTTAACTTTTCTTAGATTTTTACTTTATGTATTTTGTATATGTGAAATTCTTTGTGACATAAAATAATGAAGTAATTTCCGTTGCATTTTGTATGACGTTGGGTCGAAATTTTACTAAATTGATTTGATGTAATGTCTTTTTATCAGAAAGAATAGTCTTAAGCTATTTAATTTCTTTGTTCATTTTCAAATGACTTTGTCCGTTACAAAACTACAAATAAGGAAATACTTTTACGTATTCATAACGTCATGATGTGCTAAAAAAAAATACAATGGTTAAAAATGAGCAACAACATCATGTGATGGAATTGACATTTTATATTAATGGTGATTTAACATTGGCAGTGGTATACAAAGAAAGAGAGATCACTCGAACGAAATAATTGTACTTTAAAACTACGAATGATACATGTGCGTATTTAAATAGTGTGTTAGGCGTACATATTATATTGTCCAGGCAACATTTGATCTCAACAAGTTTTATTGTGGAACTTGTTGAGAATGCAGAAATCTGAAGCAGTGATTCTTAGATTCGATCTACACTTGGTTTAATTTATCTTGTATACAAACTAAACTGGAATAACCAATCATCCATGTTTGCTCCACACGCAGTCCACCATCCATTCTTGTCTTAAGGTATTCAATGTATAAAGACCATATTTTGTATTCCATAAATGAACGGGCCTATATTTGTAATTATAGAATCATTTTGAAGGTGTTATGAAATAAAAGTACTCCACCAAAGAAATTTACAAAAGTTTGATGATTGTCAAATTAATTGCACCTGGAATTTTACATTGAAGTCTATAGGCAATGCATATGTTATTAAGATATTGTAAAAAGGAATTTGAATTACATAATAGGTTTTTGGTGAAAATATGCATACTCTCTCTCTTTATAAAAATGTGAAATAAAATTAATCATTCACCACAGATATGTTGACGAAATTTAAACTTTCTTCTTTGCATCAAGGGCAGATAACTCTTCAAAAAAAATTAAAGTGCAAAATGACCAGTTCCTTATTTGTTATCAGTCATGTAAATTTGGTTCATTTCACTTTCATCGTTATCTAGCAGTGTATTTTTTATATGTTTAAAATGATTCAAAATTGTTCAAAATACATTCATTATACATTGAATACCTTTATATGAACACTTTTTAAAAATGAATTAAGTGTTTTAGAAATATGTTAAAGAATCGAATTAGTAATTAAAAGGCAATAAGCGACTATTTATTTTTCCGGTTTCACTAAATCGGAGGTTATTAAAGAATCATGGAAAGACTACGTGAACAATATACTATGGTTCCAGCAGACATTACTCAGGCTTGTAACAATATAGTCTTTGTTTGTAAGGCTTATTATTAATAGAACTTTAGAAGAATTTGAGAAGAATGTGGGCTTAATTCTACGCCTGAATATCAAACTCATACTCACAGTTCACTTTCTAAGGATGAATTTATCAAAATTACATTTCAATGTTTAATAATTTAAACATTCCGGTCAACCGAGTCTCACTGCAGGACGTGAAGACCGATCCCTCGGATGAAATCGAATAAACTGAAGTCCTGTAGCAGTAGGTGCTGGCACGAAATAGATCCCTCATTGCTCAAAGGCCGTAAGTGCCTAGTGCAGGTCTTAATTTGCAGCCCTCCACCGGTAAGTGGTGGCGTCTCAATATGACTGGAAAATTCTCGAAGGGACTTTAGACAAACAAAAAAAAAAAAACCAACGAAGAAGGTGAGTTTGATCTACCCTACCTAGCTGGATTCCTAAACTTCAGAAAAATTCTAATAAAGATACTTGCTGCGTCCACCAAATGCTCTACAGAGCCTCGATCTTTACTCCTTACAAAAATATTAACTGCTATAAAGGAAAAACTTCAGACGTACTGTGCTGCAGCATGTTCTAGAAGTGGTGAAAATCAGATGTGGAAAAAAAAACTCCAAAGAACTACACCAATTTTTAGAAGTGATGTAAATTAGATGTTTATTCTTAAAAACGCCAAAGAACTTTTAAAAAGTGTAAAATCACAATTTTTTTTTTTCAAAAGACTATAACATCAAAATGTTCAACTTTTTTTTTTTATAATTTATACAACTCACGATAAATTAAAAACTAGGCTTTTTAATATCACAGACAACAGCTTCTTCAATATAAATGGGAGTCGAACATTTTTTGTATTTTGTCATTGGTCATCAACTAAATTCCTTCGTTAAAAAAATCATTCTGATTCTGCAAACAAGTTCTCAGAAGTAGATAAAAATATACTGGAGTTCCCCATTCACAACATCTTTGTAGTCTTCGAAAGTCTTGCAACAAACTGTTGAAATTTCACTGGGCACTAATTGTGCTCCTTCATTAGCCGACCTGTTTCTATATCACTGTAAAGCCGACCTGTTTTATATTCCTATTAAGCAGAATTATTTCAAAAACGTCTACATGAGAAAAAGAAAACACTTACTGTGGTCTTCAACAAGACATAGATTTATCGACGACGGTTTATCAATTAGCAGTACTTATTTCCATTCATATGTCAACTCGATATATTGATATATCTCAGTGAACAAGAAATAAAACACCACAGAGTCAAGATCTACCACATCTGTTTAATGTTTGAATGTTTTACAGACTATGGAGACAAGGGCCAACTAACAACAAAATTGTACGACCCACGTAATGACTTCAGCTTTTCTATCGTCAAAATTCCTTATTTATGTAGTTATATTCTGCTTTCAACGGTATATGGTTTACATTCTCTTATTTATTCGATACTCATGCTCTGAGTACGATTTATTTTTTAAATAAATGCAGGCTACTGACAGAAGAGTTGATATTCCAGAGATTTCAACACCCTCGATTAAAATCAACATTTCGTCAATTCTATTATTCTGTTATAATGACCTTGTTAGACAATACAACATTTCACTGGGATGTATTTTGGCTGATGTGTTTCAAACCAATATTTAGGATTTTGTTTTATACTAAGTTTGACTAAATTTTATATTAAGTTTGAATACGGAATGTTCCGTCTACCTAATTCATTCAAAGAGCTTACGGCGGGTGTGACCGGTCAACAAGGGATGCTTGCTCCTCTTAGGCACCTGATCACACCTCTGCAATTTTGGGGTGTCCCTGTCCACAGGTATTTATTTCAGTTATACTAATACGTTAGTTGATCCTCGCCCGCGTGGCGCAATGGTTAGAGCGTCTGCTCTAGAGTCGCGGAGTAAGGAGTTTATCCTTACGTCGCGGGTTCGAATCCCACAATGGGACGTGGAGACCGGTTCTTCGGATGAGACCGTGTAAACCGAGGTCCCATGTCGCAGTAGGTGCTGGCACAAAAAAGATCCCTCACTGCTCAATGGCGTAAGTACCGAGTATAGGTAAAAATTTGCAGCCCTCCACCGGCAAGTGGTGTTGTCTCCATATGAGTGAAAAATTCTCGAGAGGGACGTTAAACAACAAACAAACAAACAAACACGTGTGTTGATCGAAGACGAAATTTTTACCATGAACAAAATTTTGTTAGTTACTATAGCTATTTTTGTAACTTGAACCTGTTAAACAGGTATTTCAATATGCTTCACGCCTTTTCGTGAGTTTAACAGGTAAATACCATTCTTTTTTTAAATTTACTTTTTCCGTCATTCAACATTCAGATTTTAACATAAGTATTTTTAACGTAAACATTTGGGATTTTTATTAAACATTCACTTACGGATTCTCTAATCTCACTCAATCTATTACGAACAGTATCACCATGATATATATATATATATATATATATATATATATATATATATATATATATATATATATATATATATATATATATATATGTGTGTGTGTGTGTGTGTGTGTGTGTGTGTGTGTGTGTGTGTTCCTTAGTTCTCCTGCCAAACGACTGAGTTTGTTTTTTGTTAAAAGCAGGCAAAAACAAATAACATCATGTAGAAGTGAAATATGTCATTTATTAAAGTAAATGACGAAAGAAGTAAAACACAGTTAACAAAGTGGGGGTCAGAAAAAGGGGACTCAAACATCTTAGGAAAAATACTGCACAATCTGACCCCCAGCACCATAATGACATTGTAACATGATGTACATAGGAAAAAAGGGGGGTCAACCAGACTAGAATAAGAATTCAAACCCTGTAATCTTTCACAAGGTACAGTATACATGTATTTCAAGTTGACCCCCTTATAAACATCATAAGATTAAAAAACATATACAAAATGCCCTAAACTGCTGCCTGCCATCAAAAAAAGGTGGGTAAAACAAAATAACAAACAGCCACAATTCAATCAGAGATTGGATCCACCCACCTTAATTCGAAAAATTTAGCAGTTCAATAAACGTTACTTTCTCTTTTGGTAAACAGATCAATAATGATCACGTGATGGAAAAGAGCTTTGCTGATTGGTTGAACCCATATTAGGGTAAGGGAAAAGGGTAAAACTAGTTAAATAAATTGAACAGTGTAGCTGCTTAGTATAAAACTAGGTACAATACAAACATTGTTATATAATAAAATTATTATACTAGAACATGTCACATAAATGAAATTATTTGCAATAATTACTATTTCATGTTCCTTAGTTCTCCTGCCAAACGACTGAGCTTGTTTTTTGTTAAAAGCAGGCAAAAACAAATAACATCATGTAGAAGTGAAATATGTCATTTATTAAAGTAAATGACGAAAGAAGTAAAACACAGTTAACAAAGTGGGGGTCAGAAAGAGGGGACTCAAACATCTTAGGAAAAATACTGCACAATCTGACCCCCAGCACCATAATGACATTGTAACATGATGTACATAGGAAAAAAGGGGGGTCAACCAGACTAGAATAAGAATTCAAACCCTGTAATCTTTCACAAGGTACAGTATACATGTATTTCAAGTTGACCCCCTTATAAACATCATAAGATTAAAAAAACATATACAAAATGCCCTAAACTGCTGCCTGCCATCAAAAAAAGGTGGGTAAAACAAAATAACAAACAGCCACAATTCAATCAGAGATTGGATCCACCCACCTTAATTCGAAAAATTTAGCAGTTCAATAAACGTTACTTTCTCTTTTGGTAAACAGATCAATAATGATCACGTGATGGAAAAGAGCTTTGCTGATTGGTTGAACCCATATTAGGGTAAGGGAAAAGGGTAAAACTAGTTAAATAAATTGAACAGTGTAGCTGCTTAGTATAAAACTAGGTACAATACAAACACTGTTATATAATAAAATTATTATACTAGAACATGTCACATAAATGAAATTATTTGCAATAATTACTATATATATATATATATATATATATATATATATATATATATATATATATATATATATATATATATATATATATATATATATATATATATATATATATATATATATATATATATCTACTAAGTAGAAACAAGGTCACGGATGGAAATTTATATAAAGCACTAAAAATGACCAACGACACGAACAATAATAAATGTCAAATTTTCGGGACAACCTGTCCCTTCCTCAGGACAAAGAAAAAAGTTAAGAAGTCATAAAAACAAAGGAAATAGAGAAGCAAAAACAACTAGCACTACTACTAAACTACCAAACACTAAATATTTACAATGTCACATGTTTAATTTGGAGTTTATAAACAGTTGTGAACAAAGAAATCCGGAGCGCTATGAATTGCGTCCGGTCTATCGGGTGTAGTCTGGTGAAGTGTGATTTACATAATTGAACGAATTAATTATCGCTAATTAATTACGGCCAACAGTAAATCGTACATTGTCTTATTCTCTCAGAATAGCGTAACTCTACATGATAAAAAGAAATTAAAGAAAGATTATATGGAAGGACAATTTTGAAATATGAATTTGGATATATTATAAATTTGGAAATCGGAAAAATGAAATAAACAAAAATGTGAGCTGTAAATATTTGGGTAGGTTGTTCCAGGATTACTAATACGAATTAACGGTAAAGTTTACACTATATAGAGAGAATGAACTTGTTTGTTACAATCCGGGATTGGGTCTAGTTCACGTTCATCCTGGTGAAGTCATTAAGTTTGTTAATACCATTAGGGCGGAATGACTTCAGCCTGTGCATCCAGAACTTTTCCTTGTCTTTTCTCTGCGCGTCTGTCCATCTTGGATTATGGTCAATAACCACTACTGTCATGTCCTCCCATTTGTGACCTTCAAGGTTGAAATGTTCCCCAACGGGTTCATTGAGTTTTTTGGTCCTAATGGTAGAACGGTGATTATTGACTCTCCTGCGGAGATCTCCTGTTTCACCAACATACTGTTTGGAGCAAACTTTGCAACTGATGAGATAAATGCAGTTGTCTGTTTGACAGGACAAATTCCCTAGTACTTTGTAGCTGCGGCCTGTAACGGGGCTGTAAAAACTGTCTGTGTCAGAGCTGTACTTACAGATGAGAAGACATCTTCTGTCAGAGCAAGTTTTAAAGCCCCCGTTAGGTAATGGATTGTCCAATCTGGTTCTTACTACCATGTCCTTCAGGTTCCTCGGGCGTCTGTATGCAGCCAATGGGGGCTCCTTAAAGACCTCCGCTTTAGTTATGTATTTCGAATTTGATAATAAAAACCTTTCCAATTAAAGCCATTCTGCAAACCTAAATCTCTTTTTGTAACACATACAGGTTGGTTATAGCGCTTTGATAGATAGATAGATTGATTGATTGTATGTTGTTTTACGTCCCGTTCGAGAATTTGTTCTTACCCCACCTCTGTTGATTTTTCGATGAAATCCTGGCTTACGATTGGTTGAAATCTGTCACGTGAAGGGGGTGTATTACTTATACCTAGTCGCTTGAAAATCAATACATGGCCTATATGGAGTTTTCCTTCTTTTGTAACGTTCGAACAACTCGAGTTCACGCGATTTGCCGAGCGTCTGTTGACAATGTTACAGTTAACTAATGTAAGTAACGAAGATGGAACCTTTTTCTTCCTTTACTGAAAGTCTTCAAAACTGTCAGTACGTTATTACAGCACGAAACACTCGAAAAACAACATTACGTCACACAACGTGACGTCATAATAGGCATTGTATGAGTGATGAAACATATATATAGTGAGAAAAACAATTAAAATTACAAACCACAGACAATGCATAAATATTTTATCGGTGGGGTAAATTCGTTACATAGTTTTGTAGTGACAGGGTACGGGATGATACCTGGTTAGTAAATTCCATACCCGGCTCGGCTTCGCCTCGCCAGGTATGAAATTTACTAACTAGGTATCATCCCGTACCCTGTCACTAAAAAACTATGTAACTAATAACTCATATACAGACTTCACCATATACCAGTGAAGGGCCATTGAGCAGCGAGGGTTTTTATCTTTATTGTGCCAACGCCTACCGTGACACGGGGCCTCGGTTTTTAAGGTCTCATCCGAAGGACCCGCAACTTTCAATTCAAAGTGCCGAGCGCTTGGTGAAGGAACAGTTGCTACCTATTTATTATCGACTTAGGTCAGTCGCGCCCTTGATTCAAACACATGACCTTCCGATCACGGAGAGAGCGCTCTACCGACTGAGCAACCGAGACGGTATGCTTTGATAGAAAGAAGTTGTTTAATGATTTACAGCCAGAACCTTCACGAAAAAGGAACTAAATATATGTAGGAAGTCTTTAGAAAGTCCACTAACTGATGTTCTATATTGTTTAACTTCAGGCCATTTTTTTTTTTCAAAATGGAAAGTCAAAGCTCTTCATAATATGTAAATGGAATCTATAAATCATAATTAATGGATTTACAATTAAGAGATAATAAAGTACAGTATGAAGACCATTTGCATATATTTGTAAAAAACAGATTTATTTTGTACTCTGATGCTACTGTAAAACCACAGAAGTTCATTTATAACCTGAAGAATATCTTCAGGTTCAAATAAATTAATATTTTTTTTATAATCAGATAGAACTTCTTTTCAAAACATATTGTTTGTTGTTTTACTAAAATATAAAGCATATTCTGATCAAAATTGTAAAAGCTTTGTAATATTACAACCTGTGGATTCCACAAATATTCTTGACTAGGTAGAATCTGTACATGTATGTATTAACCTCCTGATCCAAGTATATTGAAATGCCTTCATAAATGTTGCCAAATGTGGCATTCTAAAGCCACCATTATCAAAATCTAGAATCAATGTATTTTGAGCTATTTTATCATTTTTGTTGTTCAATATATATAAGCTTCAAGTTTTTTTTTCAGTGCCTCAAAAAAAGATTTCGGCAAAATGTATTAATAATTTGTAATTTTTGAAAGAAAAAGAGAATTGACAACTGTATTTTTACCAGATGGTGTAATATGCCTCTTTTCTCAGTGGCTTATTTCTTTGTTTATAACATTAATTCTGTTAATGAAATTTATCGTTTCAATATTGTCAAGACTGACATTAAATGTTATTCCCGATATTGTTTATGTCTCAGATGTTCACACTAAATTATATTCCTTGCACAATTTGTCATTAGTGTTAATTTTTTGACCCAACCTAAATGGCTTTAGTCTTAGAAAGTTTAGGCTTTTATCCTCAAACTGGCAAACAGGAAAAGAAGATCTAATGCACTCTTTAAACTTATTCGATATGACCCTTCCAAAAATGAAACTGTATCATCGGCATACTGTAATAAACATACTGTTTCCTTACCAATTTTTATACCCTTTATGTTTTTATTTTCTCTTGTAAGATTGCCCATTATTTCGAGCTCTACACACGTATTGAAAATATATTGTGAGAAAGGGTCTGCTTTGCCACGCCCTCTACCTATGAAAAATACTCTGACGAAATTCATACATTTGAATCCTCTCTTTCTGCAGTTCAGACATAGCATTCACCCGCAAATCCTCAAAGTAATTTATATGTATGCTCATCTAATAAATCTTTTCTCGTTATTACAGAGAATGGACTTTACATCTATAAGAAAAAAAATTTTGTATTTTATTTCGATTAATAAATTGCACTCTTGAAAGCGCTTCTGTACCTACACACTCAGTTTATTTATGGTATAAATTATTTTTGTTCAGCTAATTAAGTTTGAACGAATCAAAACATAAAGATTTGTGTTGTTTTTAGAAGTTTTTCAAACCGATCACCGTTAGTTATCGTCATCTTTTTCAGTTATCATAAATTAACTTTCTATACTGTATTTATTTTAAACCAGGTGACTTTGACTAAGGTCAAAGTTGTTCCTGGTCTAAATTATAATTCTAGGTATCCACGTTAATCGATTTACATTGAGTTATCGATTAAGTGTCTTCTTTTTAGCTAATGTTATTTTTCCATTTGATGTTAATGTAAGATTATACAAGGTTAAATGTGGTCCTATGTATGTATGAGAGTAAAGTTAATGACCCTAACACCAGATCCATCCCCTCTCCCCCATCTTCCACATCCAAAAATAAAATTTGGAGTTCGGAGATATCTATTTTTGGGCCAGTTAAAAATCTTTTTCAGGTAAATTGTCATTTCTTTTCCTTATAATCCTCCCCCCGTCCTTTCAAAATTGAAGTACCATGCCTATTTGTATGGTATTGCATATGGTTTCTCATAGGTTAAGAAATGGGTTTTGAATTGCTAAATTATAAACGAAAATTGATCATAAAAAATATCAATAAAAGCTTGATAATGACACTATAGAAAGCAAAGTTTATCAATAAATATCTCCAATGTAAGACAAAGGGATAAAAGCACTTATTTAGGATATGTAGGATAAACTTAATAAGATACATACAACATGTATTATAAAGAATAATTAAATTCATTGCAGTTTATTATCTTCTTAAATATCCTCATTTAATTTGAGTACTATATATTTAAAACTTGTTAGTCATATCTGAGAGTTCCTAAATTTTTGGTTTCTTCCTCTAATAAATGGTCATCACTTCTGAGAGGGAAAGTGTTTCGACGGAAAATGCAAAACTGATAATTACGTACTCATTTTCCATGAAAAAATTACAATTTAATGATATATATGCGTTCATACATTTCTTTGTCTGTTTCATTCCAAGGCACTGGATCCTATGTTTCACCGATTTGTTATAATTTCACAATATTTTTCTATAAATATCTTAAGTCCTCTTAAGAAGACATGTGATTTGAAGATGATTTTTATAACTACTTAAGTGTATTACGTTAGTAGAGACATTCAGTTTAATTATTGCCCACTGTTTTCACTGTATTGTTCGTATTTTCTCAATATTCAGCTTCTTCTTGGAAATGGCTTTAACAATGACTAGCAAGTATGTACACATTTCATGAGTAAAGGTGAAAATATTTCAGCGGTCCTTTAATATTTTATCCGATATGAGGTCCAAACCTTTTATCCACTTAGGTTTCAAGCTGACAAACTGTATTAAAATTTTAGACCTCTTTCAAGACCTTGAAATTCATTACCTCTGGTTTAGTGATTCAGACCACAGCCTGAAAATTCATTACAGCATACCCTAAAAAAATACTTTAGTTAATTTACATGGGTAAGAAGACTAGAGTAAATCAAATAATTTGCTATTTCAAAACAAAGAAGTCTTATTGGGAGTGTAAGATTCAATTTCTTTATCACTTTCTGTTCATGTAATGGTTGTTTAATTATCCTGTCGGACTCGAGGAAATCTTAAATGCTACCCAAGCCACCGTATCGCATGAAACAAGTATTTTCATCCCATTTCATTCTGGTTGTCACTGTTACTCCACTGTGTTTTTTTTTTCGATTTGGTTTCGGTTTCGATTTAATTCTTTTCAAGGATGTATAATCATTTGCATACAAATGCATACAAAAGCATACAAGTATTTATTTTTTTTAAATTAAGGAAATATGTTCGGATACTCTCTATATTTGATAAAAACTAAGATTTTTTTTTCTTTTTTCTTTTACTCTAATTTTTTTCAAAAGTATAGAGAATAGTTATGTATCCCACTTTTTAAATTGCAGATTTTGATTTTTCTACTTAGTACTAAGGACTTTATGAAACAGATTATTTTAAATTTAGTTCAACTTTAAGTGAACCCTGCTGTATTGTACGTTATTATGATACAAAGTCATGAGTTCAGAACATATATCTATTAATAATTATAATTAGCATAACCTCCAATATCGTGATTCGTATCATTTGTTCAATCGCCACAAAATTATATTCGTCACACTGCAATTCTAGGAAAGATGATTTCAGTTGGCGTGACGAAAAAAGTTGACATACTGTCCTTAAAAGCCTACCTTATTTGGAACATTTTTGAAATAAAAATTTAAGTACAAGCCATAGTCCATCAACCAGAGATTCTCAGGGTAATCACTCGCTCCCCCTTTTTTGTATTGTGATAATCGATTTTTTTTTTCGTTGTATAATGCTAAAACAAATATAATTATATTTATCATGAAATATTCGAATTTAACCAGTATTTAAGTGTTTTCATTCTCCCCCCAAAACAGAATTCATCAGCCCCAAAATATGGCCCTTAAAATATGTAAAAATAAAAGTTAATATTTCCAAGGAATATTATAGTTAAGAATGAGCATCGAATTCCTGATTTTAAGAAAACAATTTTTATTTTTAAAATATACAAAAAAAAAATCAGACCTGTATAGTTGTTAGAACCGGTCATGGTCTAATAAATTCTTGATGTTTTTGCCAAAAGCTGGTAATTTTAAAGAATTTATCTATACTGAATTTCACTTTTAAACACACACCCTCACACACACACACACACACACACCCTCACACACACACACACACACACACACATACATAGAGGAAAAATGTAATTCCCTAACACAAATATCAATGTAACAGAGCAGTAACAATATGAAGAATTCAGATGATGATAGCCCTTTTATTGATGGAAATTTAAAAAGACATTGAATTATAAAAAAAAAATTCAAAGTGCGAATAAAAGAATTGTTTAATTTGCTTATACTTTCATGTACATATTATACTGGTAGAAGATAAAAAATGTTCTGTAATAAAACGAACTTTTAACTTATGTACACACATATAAGAACTACCTCATACTACTTTAACTGAAAATAATATTGTGACTATAACTTTTACAATCAAAATAAAATGTCATATTTAAAACTCAGATTTAAATTTGGTTTATTTAATCCATGTTTTACAATGTAACAAATTAAGTTGAATCTAAAATTAAAGAATACAAGAAGCTTTTAAAAATAACCTAATTTCTCTGAATTTGGAGTATCCCGTGGCTTTAATTCATAATCGTTGTTTTAAAGCTTATGAGTTTGCTGCGCACGCCATATTTTTACATAATTTTTGTGATTTGGAGTGCTTGTCGAAAACATTTTTGGAAGAAAGAGCTACTACAAATTCTTCAACACCATCAACCGCTCTTCATTTACTAATATTTGAACTTGCCTCTTCTTCCCTTGGCCTCTTTATGCATTGCTTTTAATTTCCAACGAACATTATCTACGTAGATGCACATATGTGTATGGCGTTAATTTTGTGCTTAAGTTGATAGCTTTTTATCCTTTGAAATTGTCTTTTTATTCTGGTTTGATTTTCAAATAGAAATAATGATAAATTACATATGTCTCCGAACAGTGATGATTTTTAATAAGATCTTAATTAAGACACCAGAAAAGATGTTTCCTTCCGTTCATGTTAAAATTTGATGTTAAGTCTTGGTTAGAAAAGATAGAGATACTACAGATTTTGCCGTTTTGAAATATTAGATATGCAACAAATACACTTAATGGAATTTATGTAAAACAACAGAACAGTAAAAAAAAAAAAGTGCAATATGAAAAAAAACTATTCGGCTTAAAGTCAAAGAAAAAGTTAGATTAAACAAGGGAGATTCACATCACCTTACATGTATTCTCTGCATTTTTGAGAAAAAAAATCATCATATTTTGTCATTTTGAATGTTTTCAGTAAAAAATTTGCTAAATTGTCCTTAACATGTATTTACATTTTCTTTTAATAAATATTTCATCAAAATATAAAAAGGTTAGGCAATTTTATATTTTGAAAAGAGAAAACAATATCAAGACTTATGAACGCTTTTGAGATAAATTGGATTAAATTCCAACGATTTTGATTTTTGAGAAAAAAAAAATCTTTTTGAGGTCAAATGTTATAAAATTGTCTAAATATTTTCTAGTTCTCGGTAAATCCTAATATTGAGCACGGTTTGCAAGAAGACCACTTATATGAGCCGATAAATTTATTAGCAGCTTGGAAATGAAATTGTCTTATCTGGATAAAATTTCCTTAAATAGATAATGAACATTTTATCAAAATCTTGAAAGACGTATAATGTTACAATATAATTCAGAGAAAGCTATTTGAGGTTTATTGGTGTCTTTTTGCTTGTAAATTTCTTGAATCAATTACGTAATATAGTTCAAGTATAATTACCATGGAAATGCCGAAGTACATTACTAAGTCAAAAAATCAGTGACAGAATCTACTAATACATGTAAAAGCAGGAAATGCATGCCTGATATATGTAAAAGCAGGAAATGCATGCCTGATATATTTTTTCCACCTGGCGATTGGTCACTTGTTCTTTCCAAATAGAAATGAAAACAATCATTTTTAGCTATTTTTTATGGAATCGAAAAGATTAATAAAAACAAATTAACGCATCTGCTTCTTCTGAAAAAAAAAAAAAAAAAAAAAAAAAAAAAAAAAAAACAAGAAGGTTTTTCAATAATTGAAATATGGAGATAACGAACAGTAATCAAGCTCAAAAGTCCATTGAAACAATACAGATCAGGAGCAGAGAAAACATGGATCTCTAAAATGAAAACATCAAAGATGGGGCCAGCTGCAATGGAGGAGTAAGCATCCCATGCTGACCGGTCACACCTGCCTTGTGCTCGTTGTCATCATCGTGAAAACGGAAAAATCCGTAAACAATTCAATGTGTAAATAAGTTTGAAAAAGTCAGTCAGTATTCGACTTAATGATAGAATGTATTTGCTGACAAGGTCGTTGCATCGACCATAGAAGCTTGCCTCGTTTTACAAATAGTTACAAATAGAATCAACTGGGAGACATAAACCCCATTTGCAGGTGATATGGGTATATTGCTACTTAAGCAAGGGAAGTTGACGATAGAAATATTGAAGTCAACACGTTTATCATAAAGATTTGTTGTTAGGTTACCATAAACGTCTTTTTCTAATATGAATTAGATGTGTCAGACTCTATGGTATCTTTTATTTCAAGCTCACTGGGATATATCGAGTCGACATATGAATGTAAGTAACTATTATTAATTGATAATACTCGTCGATATATCTAAATGTCGAATTGAAGGCCACAAGTGTCTACTTCTTCTCATGTATAAGCTTTTGAATAGATTCTGTTTCATATGAATACAAAAATAGGTCTGCTTATAACGGGGCGCAATTGGTATCCATGGGAATTCCGACAGATTATAAACAATACCTGTAATGAAGTTTACCTCATCTCATGTAAGCTTTTGGGATTAAAGTTTGTCAAGTGTATGCATGTTCATTTTCATCTTTGTCCAGCTATAGCTTTCTGTATTTTATACTTCTCCAGAATGGCAGGAGACAGATAGAAGGACAAAGCTTAAAAAAAAGCCAAATACGTTGCATTTTCTTGATTTTTCCCTAGTTTTTATAGCAGATATTAAATCAGTTGTATATACAAGTATAATCATTACAGTTATCTGAAACAAAAAAAAAAAATACATAGCTCAGGTATAATATTTCTAGGGAGCAAGTTGAAACTGACACTTTTTCAATACACGGTATGAAAATTACATCTATTTACGCTTCTAAGGATTCGAAAGGCTAAGACCTTTTTTTGCTCCTGGTTCAGGGTGTCTATTAGAACGATACCTTTGTTCATAATTTAAAAACATGTTGCCATCCCTTTTACAAAATAAATATTGTTTTTAAGTGATAAATCACATGAAGGTCACAAAATTTGTCTTGTTCTGAATTGCTCATGGTTATTCAAATTTCCATCAATTTTATAGATTTTTTTCCCCCAGAAAACATAGAGCTCAAGGTTGCCTATTTATCCAATTTATATAGTTCATGTTCAAGATTCATCCTGTATAAAAATCGTAGGTAGGCAAGCTTGTGCTCTATGTTTTCCGAAGTGAAAAGTCCCTAAAATTCTACAAATTCCGTCAGAATTGAGGAAATTTGCTTGTGTTTGTTCATTACTCTCTTGTAGCCTATGTGTATGACTTGAATTAATATTAATGCCGGTTTTTAAACGAGCATTATTGAAAGTTCTTTGTTGCAAACACAATTTTAATTTTTAATGTTTAATTGGAATAATGAGCTACAAGGTCGTTTTACCTTGTTCTTTCATCACATTATTTGATTGTGTGTATCATCTCTTTAATGTTACAGATCAAAGTTCTTATCTAAAAAAAATATTGCAAATTACTCGAATACAGTTTTTGTGTTATTTCTTAATAAAACATTGCTTAACATATCTTAATAGCTGATTTTGTCAAGTTTTTGTGGTTTAAAAAAATGTTTGATCCTCAGATATTTAATGGAAAAACGGACCTAAATGCCCAGGTTTTAAAATAATAGTCGCTTAAATTTCATAACGGATATTGCATGCAGACCCTGAGAGGCCAGTAGATGTTAACTGAAATCGGTTAACTGAATTGTATTTACGGACCAGTGATTGGAAGATACCATGCATATGATTAATTGAAAGGTATTTTTTATTTATTTGATTTTAAACTGAACTTTGTTTTGGATCAAAGGCCCAACGCCGGTTGTGAACAAAACAACAACAAGGTCAACAATGGATGGTAATTCCTCCATGGTACCTGATCTTCCTTTGATTTTTCCAGAGGTCAATTTTTCGTTCTATTCTTTAATTGGATTATTAGCTTGACTCCTGTTCGTTTCCTTCACCTCTGACTCTGGACGGAAATTATAAAACTTGCGTATTAAGTATCCACTTACTTGAATTATCCTGGTAAAGCAAATGCTGACGTATCAACTTACACATTAAAATGACGTATTAAAATATAAAAATCAGAATGCCGTTATTATTTGTCCACAGGTGAATTGTCAAGCCAGTCCTGTATTTCTCATTAAAAGCAATATTTTCTTTCTCTTCTTTTCGCTTTCTTTTTTTTTCCTACTTGAGGAACCTCTAAACACTAATGAAAAATGCTTTGTTTGGACTTTGAGAAAATTGTTTCATTTAAAAGTGTACATGTTGAGTCTTTCTAGCACGTTTTCAACATAGGGTACCTGCTTTATCTCTGCAGGAAAAAAATTAAAAGACAATGAAGTGCTAGTAAACAGATTAGCTACATTGTGAAAACGCATGCATATAAAGTTTTCAATTACTTTATCTTCATTTAATATACTGTTATGAATATTTTACCCTATATCAAATTGTGTCATTTACTGTAGATTTCAGTTTACTCCATTTACACAAAAGATCACTGTAACTGCATAAAACTACCATTAAGGTCACACGCTTGGTGAAGTGATTCGAGCCTTTACTCTGGAGTTGCAGTGTTAGGAGTAGATCCTTACGACGCGGGTTCGAATCCCCTGTGCGACTAGAGACTGGTCCATCGGATAAGACCATATAAACCGAGGTCCCGTGTCGCAGAAGGCGATTGCACAAAAAAGATACCTCACTGCTCAAAGGCCCTATGCCACGTAAAGATCTAAATTTGCAGTCCTCTACCGGAAGCGTCTCAATATGAGTGAAAAATTCTCAAAGGGACGTTAAACAACCGAACAAGCAAACTACCTTTAAGTTAGCACCATTTAGTTACCAGTGTTAAAAAATCCTTAATTACTGAATTCCCGATAAAGGCAAAACTGAAAAAAATGATTTTTTTTTCTCACTGTCATTTCTTTGTTTTGATTACGTAATCAGATTTCTATAGAGACGTCACAGGCAACCATTCAACCATTCTGAACCAAGTAAGTTGTTATTGATTTGTTGCATTAGATTTACCTCTCAGATCGTAGTCATGGTGTCGCTAGCAGTTTTTGTAGAGGTTTACTTTTTACAGATCTTAGTCATTAAAAAACTACGTGTAATGATACATCCTATTATCTAAATCAAGAAATATATGTAAACGAGAGGAATTTTGAAAGAGTTGTTGAGGTAAGATTTTTTAAATTAACCTTACTATTTTAATCATCGTTTATTATTAGAAAATGAATACTTTAAGGTATTTGCAGTTCAAAAATTAGTGTCACAATTATAAATAACATAATTCCCTTTGGAAAATTTTCTAAATTCCATGCATTACACAAAATATTACTTTAAATACATAGAATTGCTTCAAACTATATACAATTATATACGTACACATGATTTGACTCGATGTGTGAAATAAGTAATCGATAATTCTTTATGACAATTAAGATATAAATGATAATGCTAAAGTTGATTTAAAAATAATTTTCCGTGCATTAGTTAATTCCACGAATTAACTAAACTATGAACTATCGACAGACCTTAGTCGATAAAAATTAGGTTACCGTTTCAACTTTTCCCTCGCCAAGCGTTCAGCTCTTTGAGGTGAAAATCACAGGTCTTTCGGATGAAACATGAAAAAACCGGCCCTGTGTCAGCATAAAGATCTATTACTTTTCATTGGCCCAGTGTGCCAATTAAGGTCTAAATTTGAAGCTTCTCGGGGGTATATAATGAATAAAAAAAATCGAATGGGACGTAAAACAACATAGAATCTATCATACAATCTTCTAATGATATGACCAAATTGTGTAAATTTCTTAAGCAATTAGAGTGTCGATATTTAGCATTGAAATTCTTTTCCATATTATCTAAATATTTTCTTTTTCTTCAGGGACAATCTCATCGATATCCTTTTGTGGGAAAATATAAAGAATATGGACATCAATAGATCATCTGATCCGAAAATTCCCGGCAGTTATTAATTAGCATCAATTTCTTTTTCGCTGCTGATTGGAATTCCATGCGTCTCTTTGAACGTTTTCATTTTCATTATCTTGATACTAAAGCAATCTTTGAGAAAAAACCCATATCACCTTCTGGTCTTTTTATTATCATTGTGTGATTCTCTTGTAGGATTTGTATACATCATTCATGCCATCCAAGTCATGGTGTCAAAGTGGGAAGGTGTTGTCAAACCATTGTGCATATTCAAAACTGTTTTGATTGTTAGTGGAACTTTATTGTCTCTCTTTCAGATTTGTTTGATTGGTTTGCAAAGGTATTTGGTCATTTGTCGTACATCATGGAATGATCGATTATTTCAAAATTCGAGAAAATACGTCGTGTGTCTTTTAAGCTGGCTTACAATTCTCATATTCACAGTTGGTTTAGTTTCACTCTCGGAAACCTCCTCGTCTGTCTGCACCATTCTTAATGTCTATGGCAAACACTTTGAAATTTTCATGTTTTTCAGTAGATTTATTTTAGCAATTTTGTTTGCAACAATAGCAATGTATTGTGTAACTCTTAGGCATGTCATCAAACGCAGAAGAGTAAATGCACCTCAAACACAAGTGATAATGTTAAGGAATTTGCAAAAAGACAGTACGATTTGTTCCATGAGAGAGGCCAAAAATATTAGTATGAAAAACCGACATAAAACTGGAAAAATTGTGTGAAAAAAATACAGAAATTAATCGTTAAACCAAATGATCTATCTTCACAAAGACGATCAGGTATGCAAGCAGGATCCGTAAATATTCAGTCTGCAAGCTCAAGAGCTGACCAAATGATGACTCACCAAACATCAGCAGCTCTAAGAGCGAACAAAGTATGGAACAGCATTGTTTTGCTTGGATTGTTATTGATATCTTTAACATTGTTGACAGGCCCGTTTTTTATAGCGATTATGCTGTTCTATGAGATTCCTTCCAATTACACTGCTATTGCAGCTGTGTTTTGCGGTATCAATTCTATCGTAAACCCAGTGCTGTACTGTGTAAAAATTGAAAGCATACATTCTGTTATAAGGGATAATTTTTGTTGTAGTAGAAATTGAACAATAAAAATACATTCTACTTGAACAGTGGCATTTATAATTTTTTTTATAGCATTATCAATTTTGTTGTCATATTTGTTGTCGTTTATCTCAAACCTGGATAAAAAATATTCTCACAGCGATCTTTAGCATTTGTTTATTTTCATTTCAAGTCCATTCTTTCAATGGTTTATTACAGAACTACATACTTATTAGATTGCATTCACTCGTAGACATATCAAGATTTTGTTTCACTGAGACAAGAGGTAATCCTTTTTACCAGAGAACTGATTCATTTCACTGATACAAAAGTTCGCCTTAGATTACCAATATTCATTTAGGTTTTGAATGTTCTGCTCATTATTATTTATTGATTATTCCATTTCTTTGTTTGTTAATCACCAGTAACTATACATACATACATACATATATATATATATATATATATATATATATATATATATATATATATATATATATATATATATATATATATATATATATATATATATATATATAAAGTTGTCTTTTCAAGTTTTTGGTCACCTGAGTCACTCAGGTGACCTATTGCTATCTGTTTTCGTCCGTTGTCTACTTCGTTCGTCGTCAATTGGTCGTAAACTTTTGAACATTTTTAGCTTTTTCTCTGGAACCACTGAACCAATTTCAACCAATTTTGGCATATAGCATCTATGGGTGAAGGGGAGTAGAAATTGTGAAATGCATGGCCCCTGCCTCCCTGGGGCCTGAGGGGTGGAGCTAAAACTATCAAAATTAATACAATCTTTAAAAATTTTCTTCTTTACTCCTGGACATCAAGCAGTCAAACTGTTGTCATGATTGTAATAAGCATTGAGTCCTCTACCAAAATAGTGAAGTTCGTAGCCTAGGGTCAGTTGTTCTTTCGCTAGGGCGGGGCTCTAATGATTATATACTTTTAGTGAAAATGCATTAATTTTTTAAAGATCTTCTCCTCTCCTCCTATGTATTTAGCCGATAAACTAAGTGCATAGTTATGATGAGCAAGAGTGTCTCTTCCAAAATTGTGAATTTCATGGCCCCTGCGTCAGGGTTTCTGGTGTTAGAGCGTGGCTCTAATGATTATATAGTGAAAATGCATTCATTCTTTGAAAATCTTCTCCTCTGCTTCTGGGTATTAAGCCGATCAATTAAGTACATAGTTATGATGAGCAAGAGTGTCTCTTCCAAAATTGTGAGTTTCATGGCCCCTGGGTAAGGGGTTCCATGTAGGGTGGGGTTATTATATACTTAAAATAAATTAATGCTTTGAAAATCTTCTCTGCTTCTGGTATTTAGCTGATGAACTAAGTACATAGTTATGATAAGCAAGAGTTAGGCCTCTTCCAAGATCGTGGATTTCATGGCCCCTGGGTCAGGGGTTCCATGTGAGGGGAGGGGGGGGGCTTATTTATTATTTACTGAAAACAAATTAATGTTTTGAAAATCTTCTCCTCTGCCCCTTGATATAAATTAAACAAACTAAATGCATAGAATAGTTATGATGAGAAAGGACGCCTCTTACGAAATTTTGAATTTCGACATGGCTCCTGGGTCAGTGGTTCTTGCTCTTGGGTGAGGTTCTATTGATTAATTAGCAAAATGCATTATTGCTTTGAAAAACTTCTCTGCCCCTGAGTACTAAGCAAACAAAGTAAATGCAATAATATCAATGTAAGAAAATGTATTAAGAAAATATAATTATAAGTAAATGTCCCTTTTCTTTGCTTCTGGGAATGAAGGAGGCAGAGTACACAATTGTGATGTGAGGCAAATGAGAGTTACTCCCTTGTATATGATTTAATTAACAGGTTATTTGATTGAATGAGAATACAAGAAAGAATGTTATATATATAGAAACAAAATAAAAATGAATGTTTGGATTAAATGAGCAAAGTATGCTCAAAGTCAGATTCTTGCCTGGAAAGCATTATAAAAGATTGACATAAAGATTATTTATATATTTAGCAAAATTTGTAATTGTACACAGTATGTTTACACTGTGGTGATCTTAGTGTCACTGGTAGAAGAGTTATGGTTGACAAGAGACTGGATGTTGTTTTATACTTTATCAAAGTGAACAAAGAATCACAGAAAGCCAGGTTGACTTATTGTGATTAGTGACAAGTGGCAAATAGCCATGTTGTATACCCAAGTCTGTATGTACTGAATTGTAGCACTAGGAAAGTGACAAAAACATATCTATACAGATTGAATACCTTACACAATAGGCAAGTGTCCTTTGTATTTGTATATTTTGCGTTCGTTATCATCCCTGTAGGACTTGGGAAAACCAAGTATGATCCGAAGGAAATCACTCGGGTCTAGCACATTACAATAAGCAAGGGTATTTTTACCAGATTTTTAGCTCACCTCGACGAAGTCGAGATGAGCTTATGCTATACCCCTGCCGTCGGTATCCCGGTTAAAGTTTTTTTTTTTTTTTTTTTTTTTTTTTTTTTTGGAGCAGGACCTTTCCCAAGTAACTATAAGTCCAACCTGGACCAAACTTGCATGGATGATGCATCTACAGAGCAGGGAACTAATTTTGTTACATAAACCAGCATAAGCATAAGTAGCATCAGGATCGAGCTAGCATCAGCATCAGCATTTAAAAAACAGCATTACCAGGATCAGCATCAGCAAGCAAAGGATAAAACCAGCATTGACCTACATAAAATCAGCATTATCCTACTAGCATCAGAAAATCAATGAGTTTTAATTCAGTAAAAAATTAAAAAAGAAAGAAAGAATATTGGTTAAAGTATTCACATTATTTATACATAGTGAGATATTATGATCAAATAATTGTAAAAGGCACTTTTATTGCTTTAAACGGCAATGCTGAAATTCATTATCTACTTCCGGTAGCATGATGCTACTTCCGGTAGCATTGACCTAATTATAAAACAGCATCAGGATAAGGATTACTAGCATTAAATCAGCAAGCAAAGGAAGCATTCAAATCAGCAAGCAAAGGAAGCATTCAAATCAGCATCGATGCTGTAACAAAATTAGTTTCCTGCACTGTACCTACCTAATTTTGTTCCTTTCATAACAATTTTGGAATGATTTGTGATAAGAAGTTCACGGGAGTGTATTGCTGCAGGTTGAAATAATTTTCATGTCCACCTTGAAAAAGAGAGGGAACAGTGCTTTACATCGATAGGTCAGTCGGTTGGTTGGTTTTTCGACACTAAATATATTATATCTTAAACACCTTTTGCTTGACTGGCATCAAACTAGACACTTTAGTATCCTCTGAAGAATAAAAGAACCTCCTGAGGGCAAAAGGTAAAAGTTCGAAGGTCAAGCCAAATGAAAATATTGTCCGCTCAATAAAATCTGCCTGACAGACATCAAACTAGGTACATGTACATTGTTTTTCTTAATGTGAACTATTGATTATAAGGTCACAAGGTCAAACGTCAAGGCTCAAACTGGGCACACTAAAATAATGAGTGTTTAATACTTTGGGAACCATTTACTTGACGAACAACAAACTTAGTACACTGCTTCCCTTAAAGCAGTAGATGACCCCATTGCTTATAAGGTCACAGGATCAAAGGTCAAGTTTTATAATGTACATAAAAGATATTGACTACTCAATATCTTGCTTGACTACTCAATATCTTGCAAACTCTTTGCTAGAGAGACATAAAATTTAGTACATTAGTTCTTTATAATGAGTCCAGGCCATGATTTTTTATTGATTTCGATGTCACAAGACTAAGATCAAGGTTCAGATTGAAATGAGGAATAGATTGACGTCACAATAATCCTCGTACGATCGACAGAAAAAACACAAAGCAAAAAAAAAAAACACAAAGCAAAAAAAAAAAAAAAAAAAAAAAAAAACGACCTACGACGAAACAATCGTTATAAAGAAATAATTAATCAAACAAATGACATAATAAGTCGAAAAACAAGACACTAAATGAAAAGAAAGAAATACTGCGTCAAAGGTAAAAGATGAGCTGTGATAAGGATAATATTGGTGCAATATAGAGATGCACACACAATTTTAAAATGATTGTTTAATTTTCTAACAAAAGTGAATTATGTATTAAAAAAACAAAAAAAAAAAAAAAAAAAAAAAAAAACAAAAAACAAAAAAAAAAAAAAAAACAAAAAAAAAAAAACGAATTTTTTGTACTGAGACCATCAAAAATAAATTGAAGAAACATAAACAGATCAGGTAAATTTACAAAATATATTAAAAGCTACCTCCAACAGATTGATGTCAGCGCAAACCAAACCATGACATGATAAAGCATGGATCACGTACTATTCCTACATCCATTCTTAACAATCAATGAAAAAACAAAAAGTACGTTAATCTTCATTTGCTTCATTATTTTTATTTTTAATCAAGACTTCATTTTTATACTACTTTTTATTTTTTTTAAATGGGGAGGGAGGTGATATGAGGGATTTTTTTTCTACCTTTAACATTACATTCAAAATAAAAAGCACATGATTAAACTACACGAATAGGTAATTCAATTACATATTATGCTGTTGTAGAAATATCTGAGGCATCCTTATCGTATATTGAACAATTAGTAAACCTTGTTTAAATGGATATTTACTGATTGTGACATGGCATACAGTAAGATTGATATATAAGCATGGCTATTTCAGATACAAAATATCTATTTTGAGAGTTTTCTGGGGCCATAAAACTAAGACAAGCTCACTTTTGATCCCAGACTCACTTTTCAACTATAAATTCCTTTTGTAAAAGTGAGACTGAAATCAGACGTGAGCTCGTGTATGTTTTATGGCCCCCGAACCTGATATCGTACTTTAAGATAGGAAAACGGGTAAATCTTTGATCTCTGATGGTAAATTGATATTAATTCATCTCTTCTTATAAGTGTCTCTTAGGACTTCCTATTTTTCCATCGGAAGACACAGTTAAAAAATGTGGGTCGGACTTGGATGTTTGTTAACTGCCATCCAAATTAATATTTCAGAGGGGGAAGACTTTTCAAGGTAACATGTATAATCAAAACTTGTTTTGCTGTAAATGGTGTTTTCTTGTCTCAACTTCAGACGTTTCTGATTGGTTTACAAAGATACTTAGTTATCTGTCAAACATCATGGAGTTATAGTTTGTTTCTAAAGTCCAGAAAAGATATACTTTGCTTTTTAAGTTCGTTGATGATATTAATTTTCACTGTGGGTTTAATTTCACCGCCAGATGATCCATTGCAAGATTGTAATGTTCAACAAGTCTACAAAAACAATTTTCATATTTTTATACATTTTATGCAGTTTATTGTTATTTTAGTTATTGCAACCATTGGATTATATTGCGTAACTCTGCGATATGTTATCAAAATGAACAAGAAAATAACTCCTAAAACTGTACACAGCAATTGTGAAATCTTGGGTAAGGGATGCTCCACTAGCTCGTCAGCAGTAGATAAAAACACTTCGTTTAAAAATGGTTGCATGAGAGATCAAATAACAATTGGGAAAGTTCAAAATGTCAAAGTTCAACCTATTAACATACCCTTAGATATGTTAGCTCACCCCCATGGATCAAAAAATGATGGTCATGTAAAACCTGAGGCTACATTATCAACATTTAACAGATTTAAAGAGGAAAAAATCGTTGATACTGTCGTACTGCTTGGAATGTTATTATGCCTCATTACTTCTATCTTCCCCACTTAAGGTTTCTTTCTTCTTTCTAATGAAGCCTCCGACTTCTACCTTTTTATTGCTGGTTGTTTTTGTGGAATTAATTCTATCATAAATCCTGTACTGTATTGTTTAGAAATTAAAATTGTGCGTTCTATTGTTAAAGATTTCTTCAGTCGATGTGCATGAATAATTAGAAATACATTGTAAAAGTTGAGTTTGAACCATACTGATGAACATTCTCTTCGATCGTAGTTTTTCACTTGCGTAAAGTCGCAAGCGTGGCGCAGGGTTAGAGCGTCTGCTCTAGAGTCGCGGAGTAAGGAGTTCATCCTTACGTTGCGATTCGAATCCCACTGTTGGACGTAGAGACCAGCCCTTCGGACGAGACCTCATAAACCGAATTCCCGTGTCGCAGTACTTAGGTGCTGGCACGAAAAAGATCCTTCACTACTCAATGGCCCTGGGTGCCGAATATAGGTCTTAATTTACAGCCCTCTCCACCGGAAAGTATTGCCTCTCTATATGAGGGAAATATTCTGGAGAGGGACGTTAAACAACAAACTTACGTAACATATTAACACTTTCGTAAACGATGGGTGTGACATACTTCCTCATTGTTCTTTGAAATAATCTGTTTCTATTTCTTTTTGGTAAGCGTGTCAGTGATTACAATTAATTGAGTGAAGGGTGTTTATTCAGCAGTATAATTATTAATTTGCATATACGCTTAAGTTTGTGAGTTCCATCAGCAAAACAGCTGTTAGATTTGTTCTATTTATTTGTTTTGAATCTATTCAAAATATAATGAAAATCACTTTTTTTCCAGAATATTTAGCCCATGATTTGTTATATTAAATTGCAAAGAGAGTCAGAAAATGTAGATTGAAATTCATGTTTGATCAAATCACGGTCTCAATTCCACAATAGGGAATAAAATCTTTCTTTCTGGAATGTAAGTATATTTGGAATGTAGAATATAAAAAAAAATTAAGAGCTTATTTTCAAGAGTACATGTAGCAGCATCACATAATATGCAAGCGTTCAAAAGTGTGTTTTTATCCCCTGTTTACCCCTTTGCTAGGATGGGGCTAAAATGTAGGATCAGAGTTGACATGTACATAATGCAATAATACAGGATATTTTTCTACACCTTCTTTTTAAAGGATCGGGAGCTCCTGAGTTCAAACTCGGCTGCGACTGACCTAAGTCAATAAAAAAAAGGGTAGCAACTGTTCCTTCGCCATGCGCTCGCCACTTTGTAGTGAAAGTTGCGGGTCTTTCGGATGAGACCTTAAAAACCGAGGTACCTCGTCACGGCAGGCGTTGGCATGATAAAGATCCCTCACTGCTCAATGGTCCTGAGTGACGAGTAAAGGTCAAAATTTGAAGGATATTTTTCTAAATCGTCTACTTAAAGGATCGGGAGGTCGTGAGTTCGAATCTCGTCCACGATTGACCCAAGTTGACAAAAAAAATTGGTAGCAACTGTTTCCTTGTCATGCGCTGGGCACTTTGAAGTGAAAGTTGCGGGTCCTTCGGATGAGACCTTTAAAACCGAGGCCCCTTGTCACAGCAGGCGTTGGCACGATAAAGATCCCTCACCGCTCAATTGCCCTGAGTGCCGAGTAAAAGTCAAAATTTGAAGCCCTTCACCGGTATATGGTGACGTCTCTATATGAGTGAAAAATTCTCGAATAGGATGTAAACCAACATGCAATCAATCAATCAATCAGCTTAAAGGATTTTTATCATGTCTCAAAACATTTTGACATTTTACAAAAATAACATGCTATTAAAATCATCCATTTAAAATTCTCTCCTAGAAAATGAATGTTCTTTATGTTTCAGCGACACAAATTTGAATTTTTCAATATGCATATTAAATCACCGATGTTATGCGCCATCGCTCTGACGTCATAGGTGTGAATCCTGGTGGAGCAGTTTTCAATCGACTAAATTATAGAGTCTATTAAATCTGTTAGATGTTGATACAGTAATAACTGGATTAATGATCGACTCCAGTGCAAGGTATAAATTGCGGCGTTTCAAATAACAAACGCGCACAAGAAAGGATGAAAGGATACCAAAGTGATATTCTCTCACAGTATGAAAGGCACGAAAGCCGGATAGGCTTTTTTACAAGAGAAAAAAATATTTAACTCTTAATAACGAGATAATTATCTCGTAATAACGAGTAAGTATCTCGTTATAACGAGTAAGTATCTCGTTATAACGAGTTAGTTATCTCGTTATAACGAGATAATTATCTCGTTATAACGAGTATTTAACTCGTAATAACGAGACAATTATCTCGTAATAACGAGTAAGTATCTTCTTATAACGAGTTAGTATCTCGTTATAACGAGTGAGTTATCTCGTTATAACGAGTTGTTATCTCGTTATAACGAGTTAATTTTATCGTTATAATGAGTTAGTTATCTCGTTATAACGAGTTAGTTATCTCGTTATAACGAGATAACTGTCTCGTTATAACGAGAAAAAAAATTAATCTAAATAGTTGATATATCTAAGTATAAAATAGACCATTATTTATAGGAAATATACAGAAGCGAGTGGATCAAATTTGTTTGAAGTGTGCGTTATAAAGATTTTATGGAGCAACAGCATACTAGTTTTTTGTGTTATGCCTTTGATTAGTATTGTTTATTGAAAAGACCGAAGACAAATATACGGAAACTTATGACCGCCTGATGTTGTTGTGTTATACCTTAAAATTGCAAAATAGAATTTGTGTTATCTTCAAATGGAATGTATACAGCGTCAACTTGTACAAGCTTAAGGAGATCAGAACAAATGGTATACTCTGGCTGATTTAACTGCCCTGTTCAAGCTTTCATGACTTTGTTAACATTATGATAATTTTTGCGTAATATTTGTCGCAATACAAAATGCATAGAACTAATCCCATTATTTTATATATTCCGAATAAATCATGTGGATATGAAACCATTTGTTAGGCTTTAAAGTTCATATTTTGACAATTCCTTGCCTGTTAACAAGGAATACCAGTTCAATTTTATCGTCTTAAAGGGGCAAAATCAAAATTCAATGTCTGACAAAAAACTAAATTCACATTGTTTTTATCATCAATCCCCCCTTCCCCTCAATAATAAATATGATGATTATCAAGAACTAATACTGTTCTTATCAATTAATAATTTATATATTTCTTTTGCTTATCAAAAGAAAGAAGCATTTGAATTTATCAATTTGGCATTAAATCTTATGTACAATATTTTTTTTGCGTTACTATCAATGTGGTAGAATAAAATAACTTTTGGGGCTTTTTATTCTACGGAAGCCACAACAAAAGGTGAAGGTCAACATTAGTAAAAACAGTTGACATGTCATCCTTTTTGGGTATAGAATGAAAGTTTAATATCTAAAGTTTACAATATGATACGCATTAATTAAGGTGTATTTCAAGCATAAATTATGCCTAGAAATGTGTTTTGTATCGTGAGACATTTTCACTCGTGCTTCGCACTCATAAAAATATTCAAAAAAATCCCGTCCCACTCGTGAAATAAATTCCATATCAACTACAAATCATTGAATATCCTCTATTTATTAACACCCCCCCCCCCAAAAAAAAAAATCATCAATCTCTTTTTGGAATAAAAATTATATGCTTGCAAAGTATACCTAATAAATATTGTGATGAGGAAAATAATTAACGACATTGCGTCAATGTTGTATTAATAATATACATGTACATATGTAGTATTAAGGCCTATTCCTTGATCAATCCTAATTAAGTAAAAAGATTAAAAACGTGAACTGGCTTTGTAAACTCTGTAAACTTTTTTTGTTTTGTTTTGTAAACTCTGGTTTGATGTTTTTCACTATGTGGTAAACATAGGATCCGCCAAATAGACGTGAATCTCAAATAGGTCTCCGTGGATCTCCACAGCTTGGACCCCCCCCCCCCTTGCAAAAAATATAAACAGTGAATCATGACAGAATATTAGATAAAATGTCAATATCAGCAAATCAGATCTAACGTCTTATTACTTAGAAGGATGTAATATCATTTTTGCTTCATTATTCCTCATCATCGTGGACAATCTGCATACGCTTAGTTACAAAGTTCAAGAAGGGGGGGGGGGGGGGTAAAGCAAGTAAAATATTTGACAAGCAAAGAGAAAAAAAAGAGATTTGATATTTCAACTACGAGTATTCGTCATTATTTTCGGAAGATATTTACTCAGGTAATAAAAACTTGGAGGAAGCTGCACAAAGATACTCTTGACCGCCCCCTTTTCAAAAGTGGTGGTGGGGACATTAGCCCCCCTATTACTACGCCTATGATCTAACTGCTGATGTCTCACCAACCCCCTTCTTCAAAACATTTCTGAATCTCAAAAATAACATATGTATCACACTGTAATCGTATATATTATATGTTGCATAATCGATATGCTGCACTTATATTGTCTCTGATATTTAATTTTAGCGGTATAGAAATTGAAATAAGAAAGTGTATAAGTCGTCTAAACATGTCGAAATAGTGTCATTCATCAGAAATAGTTGTTTGAAAACAAAGTTTGAAGCAAGTATGTTTGGCACTATTATTTTAAGAAAAATATCGCGTCCTAATGCAACAATTTGAGGAGGCGTTCACGAATTAATGTGTTCGCCTTAGAGTTGCTATACTTATATAAATATGATTATTGACAGCGAGATAGTTCAAGATTTAATCATAAGTAGACCCCAGAGCAAATTAAATTTTCAAACATTCTTCAATTGTTCAAGTTAAATTTGACTGATAATTACAAGCTAAAAATTCAATGGCATTAAAAAGTACAGCCAATTTTATTCCTATATTGCTATTAAATCTCGAAATAATGAGAAAACTATCTCGTTATAACGAGATAACTAAGTCTTTATAACGAGATAATTATCTCGTTATAAAGAGAAAACTAACTCATTATAACGAGATAAATAACTCATTATAACGAGATACTAACTCGTTATAACGAGATACTAACTAGTTATAACGAGATAACTTAGTCGTTATAACGAGATAACTAACTCGTTATTACGAGATACTAACTCGTTAGAACGAGATCACTAAGTCGTTAGAACGAGATAACTAACTCGTTAGAACGAGATAACTATCTCGTTAAAACGAGTTATTTTTTTTATCTTGTCAAAATGAGCCTATCCGGATTTCGTAGAAAGGATATCAAAGTAAGTAAAAAATAATATCTGAGCTGTCATAAGATAGAGATACTAATTAAACCATCTTGGTAAAGACTAAAATTGCAAATTTCTTCCCAAATATGTTTCTTAATTCCATGTTTTCAATCTCAAAACTGCTAAGCTATGCCGTCTTAACTGCTCAACTATGAAGTCACAGCCTCTGATTCTCTGTTGAGAAAAGACAGAAGCAGAGGGAAAATCAAAGAAAATGTAATAAACAGAAAATTCAATGTTTTGTAGTTGGATATGGAATTTATTTCACTTGTGAGACAGGATTTTTTTACTCGTGTTTCGCACTCGTGATAATATAAAAAAAATCCGGTCCCAATCGTGATACAAATTCCATATCCAACTACAAATCATTAAATATTCTCTATGTATTGATGAAAAGTATTAAAATCATAATCCAGAAAATTCTGAAAAAAAAGGAGAGAAAGCAAATTCAACTCAGCAGTATCGTCAGTCCGTCGTTAGTGATATGTGTAAACTAAATACGAGGGGTGATCAAAAAGTTCGCGAACTAATTCAATTGCTTTCTTAAAAGATATAAAATGAGCTTTTAGAGCTTATTATTTTTTAAAGTAGTCATCTCCGATTATAATGCACATCTGCCATTGTTCTGCCCATGCGCGAATCACGTGATCCAGGTGGTCACGTGACATGCTCCGTGGCGTTCTGTTCACAGAAGCTAAAAGATTTTTTCGAGTCTTATATTTCTTACCATGCAAGTTATATTTTATAACAAGAACAGTCCATCTGTCAGAAATAGCCAAATCTCGACAGTAGGATGGGTGGATAATTATAAGGACATCCCTTCCCAGAGTTAGCATAGTGATTCATCAAAACCCGAGTCCTCTGTCTCGGGAACGTCGTTTATCCAATGTGGATAAAGTATGGAAGAACTCTTTTTATCATATCTCATATGTTCAAAGTCTAAAGTAAACGATATTTTAGGGATTTAATAATTATATCATTGTTAAGATATTCAACTATTTTTCTAATTGTAACCTGGCGATCTTTCATAACAAATTGCCCAACTAAGGACACATCTTTTCCCCGGCTTGCTTTCGCTGGGCAAAAAAAAAAACAAACATCATTTTTAATCATCTCCCTGCCTTCATTAAAATAATCAATCCAATTAATGATTGAACTTCTGGTAAGTCTTTTGTCTTCATAAACCTTGTACAAATTATCATATTCTACTGCAAAGGAATTTCCGAGATATACGTTAAACTTTACAGCCGTTCGTTGCTCGAGTACGACTGAGTCAACCATTTTTTGACACAAGTCACCTACATATTGACGTCATTTTCACATCGTGACGTCACAAACACGGAGCAAATCATTATATAGCACCTGCTATTTATAGAATATGTGTATGACTATATGCGTGCCAAATTCCATTCTGATCTGAATTGTGGTTTTGTAAATATAGAGATAGTTCGCGAACTTTTTGATCACCCCTCGTACATGTAAATTGAACACAATTTATATGTCATTGAATTGAAATACATGTTTTAAAACTGAATAAACGTAAACGTTAAAATCCACTCAACACGTGTCAATGTTTACAAACAGGTGTTATGAAGACTTTTTTTTTTTTTTTTTTTTAATTTTTTTTTAATTTTTTTTTTTTTTTTTTTTTTTTTTTTTTTGCTCTTTGAAATATAAGTTTTATCGTATAAGTTCAATTTATTGAACTTAGATTATTATAATTATTAGAATTATTATTATTTTTTAATAAAAAAGAAAAATCAAAATTGTACATAAATACGTCAATGCAACTGTGTCCAGACCCCCTTTAAATATGCTATATTGCTTTCAAACAAATCTAGTTGGAATAAATTCAATAAAGGATCTCAATATAAATCAAAATAAACATTTAACGAAAGTAAAATATTTGAAAAAAAATCTTTTAAACAGCTGTAAATAATATTTGTTTTAATATATATATATATATATATATATATATATATATATATATATATATATATATATATATATATATATATATATATATATATATATATATATATATATATATATATATATATATATATATATCTTAAATACACTACGAAAGGAATTTATAAACAATTAATACACAAATTAGGGAAACGGCAGTAAGTCTGATCTTTCAGCTTATTTCGTTTGATTTGAATCTTCAATCATATATTACTCTACTAGCCCCTAATTCTTAGAACTTACATGTACATTTGTAATAAAAGATGAGTCAGTTTTCTATTGAAGAAGCACCTTTTTATTTATCATGTATGTTATTAATGTAATCTACGCATGTGCTCCCTAATCCTTTTCTACACAGCTTTAGCACAAAATATGTTTTACTAGTATCTTCAACTCAGTTGTGACCTTCTGGTACCAAAAGCCAAAAAAAAAAGCATCAGATTGTTAAGAAAGAGAAAAGTAGATCAGCTTATTTTCCTCATAATAATGGAGCAAATACACTGTAAATCATTGATCATAACTTCCATTGTTATTATCTGTAGCAATTATTGCTAACTTTATTGTGTCAAGCAGAGCTTTGCATTCAGGGATAACAATTCCATCAAATATAATGTTTAGGTGTTTATTAATGAAGGACTTATCATATATTATTTTAATTGACAGGTACACAGATAATTGGAGTATCTAAAACGTCTGATAAACTTGGACTAATAAACTACTTTACGCACTATTATATATGGCTTCTATTGTAATTCCACTACTTAATAACTATCCCTTTTTTATTGCTGTACAAATACCTTGATTATTTTCTTTGAAAAGAAATGCACAGTTTAGTTTGCGTCTATTAAGAGAACAAAGAATAATCTTCTTACGAAAAACCATTTATAATGGTTCATGTATGTCCAGGAAGGCAGACACAAGTATTTCTTTTTCATATCAAATACCAATTTGATAATCGACTTCGAATTGACATTTAATTAAAAAAAAATATCCATCATACATGTTCACATTATTGCAAATCATCATCATTATCAACTTCAACATCATCAACATCATCATTACTGTCATCATGTTTTTGTCCTAAATACATGTTTATAAAATACATGTATGTCTATATCAAATTTAAACATTAATTATAGATACAGGGAGGTTTGATCCCTTTACACAACATTCCACTTCTTAGTTGTAGATCCCTCTAAAAAGTGCATGGTGGCGCAAGTACTATGCTTAAAATGCGTCTAATACCAAAATCGCAGACATACAGACAAATCTGATCCTGACCTTTCCTATCATGCCAACATCTGGAGTGATAACACCTGTATAAAGTTTCAAAACTTTATTAATGACACTTTGAGCACGACTAACATACATTTGTTACAGTAAGCATAATTGGAGATAAAAGGCCGCAATTTTTTTTTTTTTTTTGGGGGGGGGGGGGACTTGGGGTATCTACAAATATATCAAATTCAAATTAACTATGGGCACAGAGGGGGGCAGAGTGTAAGCACAAGTGCCCAGTCCGAACGGACACCACGTTCTGGACCAGTGTATGTAGGACTGCCCTTCTCCCTGTCTCCAGCGCCACCTGGTTTACACATCTACTTTACCAGACGGTGGCCTCCCTCAGCTTGTGCGAGGTGGAGGTGGAACCAGCCATATCAGGCCATGAACCACGGATATTACAATATCATATTACTTTGAACTATGTGCTACATGTACTTCTGTATTACATACCAAAACACCCCCTGCTTTGAGGCAGGATGGGGGGACAATCAGGTTATGGGGCTACTTGATCCCAACATACCAAAAAGTATCCCCAGTCCCCGCCACAGGATATAGAAACTATGTCCCCCCACAAAAATTGAATACTTGTAATGAATACTTGTAAATAATTCTTGTAATAAATCATTAAGCTAATTAGAAGGATGCCCATTTGTTCATTTGTTTAAAACATGTGGCGAGCAGACTGCAGGTTTTTAAGGTAAACCTCAAGGCCAGTTTTTGACAAATTGGTACTATCATGCCTGAACAATTGTATTTCTAAGATTTTAATGGTTGAGTCGTGGTTTATGTACACTATAACAGCCATTAATTTCTTTAGAAATAAACTTTTTGATAGACTTTTTAACTTTGAGCCCCCTTATTTTTTGGTAATTTTTGCACATGGTGTGGGAGGGACACCATGCCAATACAGCCTAGGTAACAAAAAATGATGAAAAAATTAAAGTTGTACTAGGGAGAAGTACAGTATTTTATGAATATGTTTAATGACTGTTAAATCTGGTGTAGTTAAATTATTATACTCAAGGCGTATCAATAAAAATTTGGGTGTAGAATACTGGAGTAAATAATCAGAAACTATCTTGTCCAGCTCGTCCCAATGCATAACCCTACGCCCTAACCAAGTGATTGTGGCAGGTAAATTAAGGTTACTTCCCGCTGGTCGATAGGTTGCAGCATGATGGCCTGCCCAGAAAGGAATTGATGATCCCAGTATCCAAATGGTAGGGGTACTTGAAAAATCTTTGGTAAAGTTAGTAGGCGCTACAATAAAGGTGAACAGCTTTACTGTCTTCTAATGTAACTTAAATATGAAGTAGAGTGCCATCATCCCTTTGTCTTTATTTCAGTATCCGAGAGACATTGTTTGGCTAGTTCTGTTGCCATAACAATTCTAAAACTATGAGATCTAAACTCCTGAATGCTTTTGTAATATGGCTTGGAACTGGTATTTTGAAATAGGCTTAGAGTTTAAGGAGATTATCATTTTCTTGCAAACCCTTCATGAGGAGCAGGAAATGATTTATGATTGTACTTGGACTGATAATGGATTCCATATGAGAGGTGATATCTACAATGAAAGAATGGTCAATTTGGTCTGTTTTAAACCTTTGAATAGTAATCTGGCAAAGATTTTCATGCTTAATTGCGATGTCTGAGAAATTAAGTGGAAGTGTTTCACTTTCTCTTAGCAAGCCATGAAATTTTAGAGTAAATGCAGCCGAAAAGAGGGAAGACTCGTATCCAGAATTGCAAACATTTGCCATGGAACGAATAATTTTGTGAAACAGCTCGTATTTCATAAGGAATTCTTGGGTCTTTGTTCATACCTACTGATCTACGCAGCCCTTTCAGGGTTTTAGTAACTATGAAACATTTTGTTGTGTCTTGAAAAACCATGTATTTTGTGTATGTAGGAGATCGCATTTAGGTACAGTGATACTGCATGTTCTGTATGACATTTTATTAAATGAGAGGAAACCAATGGAATGCAACAGCAGTTGAACTCGTGCTGGCATGGCAAAATATTTTAGAAATTAAATTCTGAAAGGAAATTTTGAAATTTGTTAAGAGCTGTTGAGTATGCTCGATGCGTTGATAGTATATCATTTTTTTTACCTTCCAGGTGAACACAATGATTCATTTTTCCTACATTGAACTAAAAATAGATTGAAAACAATTCTGAAAAGTTATTTCACCTGCGGGGTGTCCTCTCCCTTCCATTTTCATGAACATAATTTTTAAATTTTTTTGCTTGAAAATATTCATTGCAAGTCTTGTTGCCCTACCCCAACTTTTTGATAAAGTAGAGTAAAAGGAAATCCCCATTACATCAATAAACTTTTTGAGGGGTTCATCAAAGATATTGTTAAAGTAACTTGTCATTTTGCCTCTTATAATGGCCCATTTCCCCTTTCGATGCTATACCTCACATTTATTTTTTTTTCTACATTGCACCAAAAATATATATCAAATGTATATGTAAATAAAAACTGGTTTTGATTATGTAACTCCAATTCTCTCACTGAGTTTGGGTAGGACTTGAGCAAATGTAATCAAAAAGCTTGACTTGTCAACGGTTTGTATGAATTTAATTATTGAATCATATAATACAAGAATTATTGCTGTTTTTTTCTGTCAGTACGATGATTTCTCACCTTCGAAAAACGATGTTCACCTCGCCGTTTGGGCTGAATAAATCTTTTACTCCTCTAGATTCTGAATCATCGCATTGACCTTAAAAACAGCAATAATTGTGTAATGTTATGAGATCAACATATCATCGATTTATTCCCATTAACTTAACTCAGGTGAGCATTTTGGCCAACAGGTATCTTTATTTTTTTTTCTCCCTTAAAAATTTACCTTTAATCCACAAGTGGTCATTTTCCTACGGGGGTCATTTTTTTCACGTGGGGTATGCAGATTTATGACACTTTTTCTACGGGCAAAAGGGTCATTTTTCGACGTCGAATAATAACCGAGGATCATTATTCGACGTCGAAAAATGACCCCCGGTCATTATTCTATGAGGGTCATTATTTGTCTTTACACCAGCCCTTCGGATGAGACCGTATGAACCGAGGTCCCTTGTCGCAGTAGGTGCTGGCACGAAAAAGATCCATCACTGCTCAATGACCTTGAGTGTCGAGTATAGGTCAAAATTTGCAGCTCTCCACTGACAAGTGGTGGCGTCTCCTTATGAGTGAAAAATTCTCGAGAATGATGCTAAACAACAAACTAACAAAACCATGTAGCTGATATAAATGTTTCCATTCAGATCACTATTTGATCACTCATTTAAAAAGTGCATTCATTGTACAGAACATAAGTAAAGCAGTTGCTTTTCAAATATATTTGTTTTTTTTTTATTTGGTTATTTCCTTTCCAGAAATAATCTTCACATGCATTTAAGTTCTCAAAACAATTTTCAAGCACAGGCATATTGTTTATAATATCTAGTTATAAAATAACTGTGTTCACTTGTCCTTGCATTAAAGTCACATCCAAATAATATTTTACTATCAATATATTTTGGAGATCACTTTTAAATTTCAATGCATTTTGCTCTTCAAAGCCTATTCTACTATTTCTATCTTCATTTTCATAATACACTGAACAATAAACGTGGAATATATACAAAACCCAATAATAATCTTACTAAGCTTTCCTTTGCGGAATCACTCTACACCAGAAAATGAACTCTATCTTCTACAGCAAAAATCTTTGACACATATCTTATTAAAATACATCTTTTAAGGAGGTTGGATCCTGCCTTCAAAAGTAATGAGAATTTTTTATCAAGTATATTTCTAGAATTTATAGACATAGCTTAATCAAAAATCAAAACAAAAAATGGGGGTCAATGCGCTTCTTTTGGCGCTACAGAGCATTTAGTTTGACCTTTTTGCACTGTAAATACGTCTTACACATAAATCAATTTTTAAAGTTTTTCCTCCAATATTTTTTTATTCAGATACATTATGGGAACAAACACAGCCTTATTTCATCTTGAATAGACACATTAAAATTTGTGACAATGAAAAAAATTTCAAATTACTCCGCATGTTCAATTACTTGACCTTTTTGCACTCAAAAAATTTCATTTTTCTGGCATAAAAAATTTAACAAGCAAAAAAATAATTTGAAAGTAATGACGTTTTACTGAATTTAAGAAGAATGGTTAAAAGTATCTTATATATTCAGAAAATAAAATAAAAAGTGGGGGTCTATGATGTTAATTTTTAGATATTACTAAAAAAGTGCCAATTTTAAGCTTAAATTAGGGCTATTTTTTCTTGATTTTTCACAATATATTTGCTATATTTATCAAATCTGATGATAGAATCCATGACAGTTTATTTGATATATAATTTAGGACCAGTATAAAACAGATCACTGCACAAAATAACTCTGTGTGCAGGATGCATGGAAAAATAGGAATCCAAACTTAACATACTTTAAATTCTTCGAAAAAGAAATAATGATCATTTTCTTCGAAAAAACCTTCCGCCACAAAATATAGTTCCTCGCTTAATGCCTTTGGTATGGAATTTAATCATGGAGTTTTAACTGAATATTGTTCAATTGGAATTGTAGAATTCAAATTTATTGTAAGAATTAAAACTTTATGCAGAATTTTTTAAATATAGGTTAAGATATAAATCTGCTCAAAAGCTCAGGAGCGAGCCTCGTTAACAACATATATGCCCTCTCTATTTACACGGAAAGATAAAAAATCATCCACTTTGATAAATCAAAATCATTATTAAATTCATTTCGTTCACTTTGGAATGGTTTCTGTTCTTATTCAACATACTGTGACAATATAAGTTGCAAAAATAGGGAAAACACGTGTATTGCGTATTTCATCGTCGTATCATCGAAAGGGGAAAGTTTTTCTGTAGTTCGAAACCATTACATTAATCTTAATTTTTACACGGTCTACAGGGTTTTGTGCGATTGATCATTTCTTTTTTTTTTCAGTAGAATTCACTCTGAATTTGATATTGATGTCAAAATTCTGATGTGGGCTTTTCATTGCATTTTCCATTTTATGGGTACTTATTACGCCTACATGTATTCTTTCCAGATGTCGTGATAAATTCCATTTGTGCTGAATCCTTTGAAAGCATGTTTTAGTATTTATATAACAAGTACACTGTAAGTACAACTTGTGAATCCCGTGTGTGATAGTATGAGTAACGATGGATGTGTATCCAGATTTGTCCATTCTTGGCAAAACGTGTAAAGGATATGAACGTGAAAGGAAAAGTAGACATAAACACAACAGAAACCTAACCTAAATATTTGATATTGAATGTGAATCCTTGAAGAATGCAAAATGTATAAATTATTGAAAAAGAATCAGATCTTTTCTTGATGAATCACTCCTGGAAAATTGACTCTCACCGATTTTGTCGAAGCTTGGTGAAATAATTACATTATTAGCCCATTTTATAAAAAAGATTATTGGAAATGATCAATTGGTCTTGTTTCCATGGCAACAGGTTACCTATTTTTGCACATTGGTGGAAAATACCTATCAACGTCATTTCACCCTAATTATGTATATTTAATTAATATAGGTGACTATTATTACTATTATTATTTTTTCTTAAAAATAATTTGTAATTGTATTTTCTATACAAGAAAGTTGCAAAATATATCTTGGACCTGCCGATAAATGCCAAATGATATCAAAAATTGCTTTAAAAAGGTGGGGGAAAACATAACAGTGTGCATAAAACACGCAGGCACTGGTGGAATATTTTGATGCTCTGTATTTTACCCTAAACAATTATGAAGAACATATAAAAAAAATTGGAGATATAATTTATTTATTTTAAAAAAAAAAACCGTTCACGGTAGCTCAGTCGGTAGAGCGCTCGCCCCGTGATTGGGAGGTCGTCAGTTCGAATCTGACCTTAGTCGATAAAAAATGAGTAGGAAGTGTTCCGCGCTCGGCACTTTGAACTGAAAGTTGCGGGTCCTTCGGATGAGACCTTACAAAACCGAGGCCCCGTGTCACGGCAGGCGTTGGCACGATAAAGATCCCTCACTGCTCAATGGCCCTGAGTGCCGAGTAAAGGTCAAAATGTGAAGCCCTTCACCAGTATATGGTGACTTCTCTATATGAGTGAAAAATTCTCGAATGGGACGTAAAACAACATACAATCATAATATTTTAAGAAAATAAATTGATTTTTAAGGTTGTAAAAATCTCTAAATTTACACACATTTTTGTCAAGAGTTTTTTTTCCCCTCTCGGTAATCTAGATACTTTATAAAATCAAAGAAAGTGAAAGTGAAAGTAGAGAGCAGAACATGTCTTTTGAGGAGTAGATTCTGTCTGTTTTGGATATTTTCAGTTTTTTTAACCCAACTTGTGTGGTATTTTATATTACCCATAGTTAAATGTTTGTTCAGGCCTTACCGTGTCGAGACACTGAGAAAATACTGAGAAATACACAAGTATGCGTATAATAGTGATGAGCATGAAAATGGATTGCATCTATTGAAATTCCTTCTGCATCATTCCAAAAAAGTGTTTTAAAACAACGTAACATCAGTTATATGGAATTCAGAGGTAAGAGTTGAGTGGAATAATAAAGTTGTGATGTAGAAAGATACCTGGCAGTAAGAAGATCACTAGGCAAGTATCTGTAAAAATCTTTACTTTTCTCAATAATTACTCAAACTCACACAGTATACACATTTAAAATTAATCGCTATGCTGAACATATGACAATATTGCAATTCTTTTTAAATTTCAGTTTGTACAGGGCTTAAATTTGTTGTTGCACATTATGTTTCTGTTTTTTTTTTATATCGGGGGGTGGGGGGGGGGGGGCATGTGCCCTTACATTTAGGAACTTATTGCATAAAATTGCAAGAACTTTATCTCTTATCAGAATATTTAATTGCAGCACGGTAAGAAAATTAATTATATATTAAGAATTTTTGTATCATTATAACTAAACACTCAGCTAAATTTAAGCCAAATCAAAATGTGTATTATACCTTTACTGAAACAATATCAACCAATACAAAAAGGTAGGGTGGAAATATGGCAATTTCCAGCGGAGAAGAGTTTCTTTTACGTGCATCCAGATGTTGAGGATATGTATAATCACATTGTTAAAATCTTGATTCAGAGATTTATGGATCCAAATTTTAGCAGAGAAAGGGTTATACATGTATTATATTTTGATTTTTATGTCATATTTTATGAGGACATCTCATTATTCCATTTATTACAGACTTTATGTTCTGGAAAATATTTTAAAGAAGCTTTCCAAATAGTTTTAGGTAAAAATGAACCTTAAAAATATTTATTCTAATTGGGGAGAGGGGGGTCACACTTTAGTGTGCCCCCACTTAAACCAAAGAAAAATATTTCGGATATATAGTTTCACTGTCATACATCAATGTACATGTGTACTAAAGATAAAATTACACCCACTTTGAGTCAAAATGAGGTACTCCGTTCATTGAATTTCAAAAGCTTACAGGGAGTTCACTCCCAGGGGCACACCTACGCCCTACGGACAGTGTTTTGGACCTAATAAGAACAGTGTGGATTGCTTTCCACCTAATAGCACTTCCCCTAACACAAATCTTGGTTTTGCGCCTGAATAAGGAAGAACAAAATCACAAAATCTTTAAATTATACATTGAATTGTGATTGTCAGTTTTAATGTGTATGATGATTGACAATTATATCTAAAATAGTTTCTTTGTACTTGAGCTAAAATGTAAAATGATGGAGAAAGAAAGGAAAATGAGGCAGATGACAAATAATATATTCCCTTAGCACATTGTTTGTGACAAAGTTTGAGGGACATACTATATTCTATCAGGGGGAAGGTATAATATGTATGGGGGATGTGGGTCAAAATTCATCTTTTCAACAAGATTTTTTTTAGATGTGGCAGAGGTTTACACCATACATATTCTACTGTAAAAAGGAAGTTTTTTTTTTATCAAAAGGCCCGCAACCAACCATTTCATTATTAATTCCCTACAAAATTAACAGTAAAAGATTATTTCAACAAAAAAAATAATAATAATAATAATAAAGTGGAGGGGGAGGGGGACCACTTATGACTATGTGCTTGTCCTACGAGAAGTACATGTTTAAACATGTTTAAACATGTATAAATATGTTTCAATGATGAAAGCCTGTTGCTTCAATAAGCACTGAAAAAGATTGGTCAAGAGATTGTATATAGGTACTTACTGCTTGTTTCCATGGAAACAGCACTGTGTAAAAAAACCTATGTTGCAGTAATTTATAAATGTGATCAGTTTAAATATTCATTTGTATATGTATTGTATAATCGTGCAATAAGGCTATTTATTTTGTATGTTGAAAATATCAATAATTCTAGGGATTTTCCTGAACTATTGGCTGCCATAGCAACCGGGGTTCTTTAATCATGAATTTCTTTTAATGAAAGTGAAATACAAGTTAATTAATGCGATTTATTTCATTGAAAAAGAAAAATAAGCATGAATGAAAAATAAAAATATTATAATATTTGTTGTAGAGTTTTTGCATAATGATAACATTAATTATAGTTATTGTTCCTGAACTATTTGGTTGCCATAGCAACACAATATTTTTTTCTAATTTATGAACGTATATAATTTTTTCAATAATGTAAGTGAAATAACAAGGTTTATCTGCGTAATTTGTTTTACTCATTATTTTTAAAGCTATAATGTACAGAAAAATGAGCCGAATGTTGAATCTACAAATTAATTCATATTCTCCATAGCAACCATTTTCATTTTATTTTATTTTAAGAAATAATACCTCTCTAGAAATTTTATATTTTGTTGAGTATAGAATGAACTTTTCAATGGTGGTAGTTGTTTATCATGGATTGCCCGTGTTTTCTTGCTACTATGTTAGAAAATGCCAAAAATTTGCATTTTTTCAAATTTGTTGAATTTCAGGAACATGACACTTTTCACTGAAAGAAGACTCTTTCATGACCTACTACTGAAACAAATCTGACATTAGTTGTAGTAGGTACCTCAACAAATAGTCCAGCAGAGTATGCAAAAATTCATCCTGTGAAAGTTATGTAGAAAATAGAAATTTAAGATGAAATTTGTATAATTTCAGTAGGCTGTTCCATATTTTAGGCCTTAAAATTGCGGTTTTGGTTACCATAGCAACCGGGACTCAAATTTCAAAATTGACCCCAAATATGCTCTATACAAGGTGTTTCTACATTACATTCAAAAAATCAGCCAAATCTGTGATGTACCATTTCAATGACTCATGACAAATAGAAGGGGTTCCCTCTACTTTTTCAAACTACATGTATAAGATCTATAATCCCCAGAAACCAAGGGGTGAGTTGCCGTATTACGAGACATTGCAAGGAGTAGCTAAGGCGATGTGATGCTACTAACATCTCTCCAAATTTATGGATCGATATAGTCAATCAAATTTTAAAAAGTATTGATTTTTAAATTAAGCACAACAATATATTCATGTCGCTAATTAAGAGCCAGTCTCTGTAATGACTTTAACTTTTATATAGGAGCTGTGGCACGCATAGTATCAGAATTTCTCCAAACTCTCTATGATAAAAGTCTTTGATACTGTGAACTCAAATCAGGTAAAAATTGATTGCTACGTGTCATGGTTACCATAGCAACATGTCCTAAAGTTTGAAAAATGGCATTTTTGGACATGTTCAGAGTCCCCCAGTTAACGTTTGCAGCAAAGCAAACAATTGGCAATGACTGTTTCTGCAAGTTGAAGGCCTGATGTCTTAAATGCATAATAAACGTGTTTGGTAAATCAACTATTACATACGTTACTATGGAAACAAAGTATTCAAAAGTAATAATTTTGTTCATTTCATTTCATAAAGTCATACACTTAAGAATAATAACAATTATAAGTTGAAATGCAAGCAAATAATAGACAAAAGATATACCATGGACGAAATATGATATTTCTTATAGGTTGGCAATGGTTGCCATGGTTTTAATACCACAACAGGATTTTAAATTTATTCTCTTTGTGCTTTAATCTTATCCTATCTTTTTAAAAAGCATATTTCTATATAACCAATGATTAATTTTTAAGGGCGTTGGTGTGGCCCTTATTTTCACATTTCGAAAAATTCAAATTCAATTCTTTAAATGGAGCGTTGCTATGGAAATTAGCCGAAAAAATATGCATAAAAATCTGAAAAATATTCTGTTTCCTTGGATACATACCCTTGTATGTAAATTCCCAAAACTTTTATGATTGATATATATATGAACAACTGACCTGACTTTCAATTTTGACTACCACCCAATCCCCAATCTCTAACTGGATGCATAAAGCTGGCATATAGGATTTAATATTGATATAAAATTAACAAAATCGAACATTTTCCCTTCTTGGTAACCATAGCAACAGTGTTGTATTTTTCAACAAACTTTATGAATATATGATATTCAACTTTAGTTCTACCAGATAAGTACTATTCAAGGTGAGTCAAATAATATGTTTCTTGATTAATAGGTAAGTGAATTCCTAAAGCAGCAAAGAAATATCACTTTAAACAACAGGTACGTTGTTTCCTTGGTTACACTGCAAAGTAACAATGAACCCAATTTTTCTTATGTTGTCGGTGTTGCAAGGTCCAAAAGATGTATATGTGCCAGTCATGGGTTTTATTGTTTTTCCTTAATATAGTAGCATTTACCCAACATATTTTGCATGGTTACTCTGTGTTACCATGGCAACCATGAAAGTTATTTTTAGAATAATATTGCCAGTACCTTATTACTTAAGGTCAAATATTTTTATTGTTTTTCTTTGGTTGTTGATTGAGTTTGATCATGTAACATCTATCATTAGTGAATATTGAGCATTTTTCAGCATCTGAAATGTATTCCAAATGTACCCATGGTTACCAATTACTTAGAGATAAATTCTAAATAGTTTCTTTATAGCATAAGTGGCAACAAGGTATCATGTTTTTGTGAGAATGGTTTGTTTGTTTGTTTTTAGTTTTTATCAAGGCTTTAAAAAGATTCAAAGAAGTTGAAAATCTCAATTTTTTCAACTTTTCTGGCTGTTACTATGGCAACCAAGACACATAGCAACGAAATTTTATTTGATAATGTTTCTGGTGTCAAGTTGTAATAATGGGCAAAGTTTCATAAAAATCGGTGACCATGCGTGGCAAAGAAGTTTAAGTGGTTACAGAGAATCGCTATTAATAAGCATTTAAGGTATTTTAAAGGCCACCGCAGTAAAGATAGGACGTGTTTCCTTTTCAATATACCCCTTTTCCCGAAGCATGATGAATACTGTACAATTCATGGTAAATGCTGGCTCCTTCCAAAAAATTCGTTTTTTAAATAATATTTTTAATTAACTTGCATAAAATTATGTCACAATTTCATATTTTAAATACATAATACATGTTAAGCTCCATTTTGATAATATTGGTCGATAGGAATATCGCTAGAACTTGTTAAAGTATGACAGTGTCCGATGCATGGTGAACTCACCCTATTTATAATAATTTCAGTTTAATTATTCATTTAAGGGTTGGGAATAATATTTTCTTTGATTGTCAGATTCTATGGCAGTCTTATACGTGGATGCCTTTTTCTTCATGAACTATCATGCTAGTTGTAAATAGATAGCTAAGTACACTTAGATTTACTTACATCTTTAACGATTCTACAAAGCAGACGACACATGCTTATTTGGACCACTCTAGTTTTATTTCAAACGAAATATTCTATCATGGAAAATGTAGTTAACTTTTTTGTCCACACATCTTCCCTGGAAGATCACATTTATAAGTATTTATTAGAAGAATACTGACAACTTCGATATTTTTTCCTGGTTGGTGCTTGTTAATTCTTTTTTTTTAGATTCAACACCCATGCCTCTTAAGTCCATTTAATTTATCACTCGACATCAAGCTAAAAAATATCTTCTGTTGTACATAAACTCTAGAATATGAAATTTATATAAATGTGATAAGCAAACTAAAAAATCGGATGGGTGGAAAGCGATATCTTGGGCTAAATATTTTTTTTAAGAAGTACATGCTGTTCATATGATAAATGGGCATGTCTTGTCATTACAGAAAAAAATGGCTAAAATCTAAGTAAGTTAAACTCTGTACATTGACATTTATAGATGCAGTAAATACTTTTTGTACAGCAAAAAATACATTACAGATACTTAGAGTCCGTTCAGAGTGTACGTTGTATTTTCTTGCCCTATAATAATGAAAGCTTAGAGTAGATGTTATCAGAACATATGTCAAATTGTCTTTAAATCTCTTTGTATATTTTAGTTAAAAATTATATTCAATATTAATGAACAAAATGAAATTATCAAGGTACATTAGATCATAATTTAAAGGAATTCAATACCTATAAAAATGACAACTTTTCAAAATCACAAAAAGTACAAAGTTCTATTCAAGACTTACATTTCAATTTCATATGATCTATGTGATTTATGACCTGTTAAACTGTACAAAATATATTTAAATCAGATTAAGCTATGATCACGAAAAACAGAAGTTTTGTTTTGATTAATTAAAAAAAAAATCAGGTGGATTTATAGAATTATGTTCCTTTTCTATAGTAATTCACACAGGTAATTAAACTATGCAAACTATGCTCTGCCTTCTTTAAATTTTCTTAGATTTTTTACTTCATGTATTTTATATATGTGAAATTCTTTGTGACATAAAATAATAAAGTAATTTTAGTTGCATTTTGTATGACGTTGGGCCGAAATTTTGCTAATTTGATTTGATATAATGTCTTCTTATCATAAAGAATAGTCCTAAGCTGTTTAATTTTTTTCTTCATTTCCAAATGACTTTGTCCGTTATACAACTACAAATAAGAAAATAGCTTTAAGTATTCATAACGTCATTTGCTCAAAAATGCACTAGTTAAGAATAAGCAACAGAATTCCGTGATGGAATTGACATGTCAATTTTGATTTAACATTGGCAGTGGTATACAAAGAAAGAGAGATCACTTGAACGAAATAATTGTACTTTGAAACTTCAGATCTTCTAAACGAATGATACATGTACGTATTTAAATACTAGTAGTGTGTTAGGCGTACATAGTATATTGCCCAGGCGACATCTGATGTCAACAAGTTTTATTGTAGAACTTGTGGAGAATGCAAAAATCTGAAGCAGTGATTCATAGATTCGGTCTACACTTGGTTTTATTTATCTTGTACAAACTAAACTGGAATAACCAATCATCCATGTTTGCTCCACATGCAGTCTACGATCCATTCTTGTCTTAATAGGAACACTTTGTAAAAATGAATTAAGTGTTTAAGAAATAAATTGATAAAGAATCGAATTAGTAATTTGAAGACAATAAGCGACTACTTATTTTTCCGGTTTCACTAAATCGGAGGTTATTAAAGAATCATGGATAGACTACTTGAACAATATACTATGGTTCCAGCAGATATTACTAAGACTTTTAACAATATTGTCTTTGTTTGTAAGGTTTATTATTACACCATTAGAAGAATTTGAGAAGAATGTGGATTTAACTCTACGTCTGAATATCAGACTTAAACTCACAGTTCACTTTCTAAGGATGTTTTCATCAAAATTACATTTCAATGTTTAATAATTTAATATTCCGGTGAACCGAATCCCACTGTAGGACGTGAAGACCGATCCTTTGGATGAGACCGTATAAACCGAGGTCCTGTGTCGCAGTAGGTGCTGGCACGAAAAAGATCCCTCATTGCTCAAAGGCCGTAAGTGCCGACTGCTGGTCTTAATTTGCAGTCCTCCACCGGCAAGTGGTGGCGTCTCAATATGACTGGAAAATCCTCGAAGGGACATTAAACAAACCAAAAAAAACCCAAAGAAGATCTACCCTACCTATGCTGGATTCCTAAACTTCAGAAAAATTCTAACAAAGATACTTGCCGGGTCTAGCAAATACTCTACCGAGCCCCAATCTTTACTCCTTACAAAAATATTAACTGCTATAAAGGAGAAACTTCTGACGTACTGTGCTGCAGCATATTCTAGAAGTGGTGAAAATCAGATGTGGATTTTGAAGAAAAAAATTCCAAAGAACTACACCAATTTTTAGAAGTGATGTAAGTGAGATGTTTATTCTTAAAAACTCCAAAGAACTTTTAAAAGTGTAAAATCACCAATTTTTTCAAAAGACGATAACATCAAAAGGTTCAACTTTTTTTTTTTTTTTTTTTTTTTTTTTTTTTTTACAATTTATACAACTCACGATAAACTAAAAACTAGGCTTTCTGTTATCACAGACAACTACTTCTTCAATATAAATGGGAGTCGAAAATTTTTTGTATCTTGTCATTGGTCATCAACTAAATTACTTAGTTAAAAAAATCATTCTGATTCTGCAAACAAGTTATGTCGACTCGATATTTTGATATATCTCAGTGAACAGGAAATAAAACACACCACAGAGTCTGCCACATCTGTTTGATATTTGAATGTTTTACAGACTATGGAGATAAGGGCCAACTAACAACTAAACTGTACGACCCACAAAATTCGATACTCAAGAGGATGCTCTGAGTACCATTAATTTTTAAATCAGTGCAGGCTACTGACAGAAAAGTTGATGTTACAGAGATTTCAACACCCTCGATTAAAGTCAACATTTCGTCAAATCTATGGTCGTTATAATGACCTTGGTAGAAAATACAACCTTTCACTTGGACGTATTATGGCTGATGTGTTTCAAACCAATATTAAGGATTTTGTTTTATACCAAGTTTGACTAAATTTTATACTAAGTTTGAATACAGAATGTTCCGTCTACCTAATCATTCAGAGAGCTCACGGCGGTTGTGACCGGTCAACAAGGGATGCTTGCTCCTCTTAGGTACCTGATCCCACCTCTGAAATTTCCGGGTGTCCCTGTTCACATGTATATATTTCAGTTATGCTAACACGTATGTTGATCGAAGACGATATTTATACCAGAAACCAGATTTCATTGGTTACTATAGCTATTTTTTTTTTTAACTTGAACCTGTTAAACAGGTATTTCAATATGCTTCACGCCTTTTCGTGAGTTTTAACAGGTAAATATCAATTAATATTTTTTTAATTTAATTTTCCGCCATTCAACATTCAGATTTTAATATAAGTATTCTTAATGTAAACATTGGGGATTTTTATTAAAAATTCACTTACTGATTCTCTCTTCTCACTCATTCTATTACTAACAGTATCACCATGAAATATACATGTGTAATTTTTAAAACAAAAATGTGTATATTCCATATGTTTGCTTGTATACAATGTTTACTATGGTTATAAGGGGAAAAAAAGTAAAAATTGCAATCTTTCTTTATAATTGCAACATATATCTGATCATCTTTCAAATAAATTGTATAAAAATGATCATCTCTTTTTTAACTGGAGTTTTAATGCAAACAGATATTTTACAAATGCATAGTATTGACAAATTATATTTTTAACTTCGTTAAATATCAAATGTTTACAATATCTAGATTGTTGGTTTTATACTATATTCAAAGCCAGATAATAACAATTAAAGATGTGTTTTCTCTGCCAAATATGCCTAATATGACAGAAATTGGGTCTAGGTTAATATTTTTTTTTCAAAATCCATTCTTCTTTACAGTTTCAGTTTCATATTCCCTTTACAGGATGACAATAATAAAAAAAAATGCTTCAAAGTTTCCTGCGCCCAAGCTTACAGAGAGAACATAGTGGGCTTTCTTTAATTTTAGATAAATACTAACAATAATTTACTAGTTCCAAGGATTCTATATATGATCTTATAATTGAACAATTTGCGGTTTGAATCTTTAGTTATGTATTTTGAATTTGATAAAAAAAACCTTTCCAGTTAAAGTCATTCTGCAAACTTAAATCTCTTTTTGTAACACATACAGGTTGGTTATAGCGCTTTGATAGAAAGAAGTTGTATAATGATTTACAGCCAGAACATTCTCGACAAAGGAACTAAATATGTGTAGAGAGTCCACTAACTGATGTTCTATATTGTTTAATTTCAGGCCATTTTTTTTTTCAAAATGGAAAGTCAAAGCCCTTCATAATAAATAAATGGAATCTTTACATCATAATTAATGGATATACAATTAAAAAATGATAAATTGCCTTCGATATACAATAAATCACGCACAGTATGAAGACCTTTTGCATATAAATTGTTTGTTAAAAAAAAAAAAAAAAAAAAAAAAAAAAAAAAAGATTTATTTTCTACTCTGATGATGCTACCGTTAAACCACAGAGGTTCATTCATAACCTAAAGAATATTTTCAGGTTCAAATAAATTAACATTAAATCATAATCAGAAAGAACTTCTTTCCAAAACATATTGTTTGTTGTTTTAGTAAAATATAAAGCATATTCTGATCCAAACTGTAAAAGTTTTGTAATATTACAGCCTGTAGATTCTATAAATATTCTGGACCAGGTAGAATCTGTATGTATTAACCTCCTAATCCAAGTGAGCTTAAGTGCCTTAATAAATGTTGGCATTCTAAGGCCACCATTATCAAAATCTAGAATCATTGTATTTTGAGCTATTTCTATCATTTTTGTTGTTCCATACAAACTCAAAAAAAAAAAAAAGATATCTCAAGGTTTTTTTTTTCAGTATTTCATCAAAGGTTTCATCAAAGTTTATTAATAATTTGTAATTTTTGAAAGAAAAGGGGATTTTACAGCTGAAATTTTACCAAGTGGTGTAATATGCCTCTTTTCCAAGCGGCTTATTTCTTTGTTTATAACATTAATTCTGTTAATGAAATTTATCTTTTTAATATTGTCAAGACTGGCATTAAATGTTACTAGTATTCCCAATATTGTTAATGTCTCAGATGTCCACACTAAATTATATTCCTTGCACAAATTGTCATTTCAATTAATTTTTGACCGAACCTAAATGACTTTAGTCTTAGAGAATTTAGGCTTTTACCCTTAATTTGGCAAACTGGAAAAGAAGATCTAATGCAGTTAACTTTTTTCGATATGACCCATCCAAAAATATAAATGTATCGTCTACATACTATAATAGACATACTGTTTCCTTACCAATTTTTATACCCTTTATGTTTTTATTTTGTCTTATAAGGTGGCCCATTATTTCGAGCTCGACACACAGATTAAAAATATATTGTGAGAAAGGGTCTCCTTGGCGATACCCTTTACCTATGAAAAAAAAACTCATATATCATATATCACATATCATCCACCCACCCATCCTCACAGTAATTTATATGTATGCTCATATTATCAATGATTTTTCTCGTTATTACAGAGAATGGACTTTACAGCTATTAGAAAAGTTTTTTTTATTGTATTTTGATAAATAAATTGCACTCTTGAGAGCGCTTTTGTATCTACACACTATGTTTATTTATGGTATAAAATATTTATGTTCAGCTAAGTATGAACGAATTAGAACATAAAGATTTGTATTGTTTGTAGATTTTTTTTCAATCCGATCACCGGTAGTTCTCTTCACCTTTTTCATTTATCATAAATTAACTTTCTATACTGTATTTTATTTTACACCAGGTGACTTTAACAAAGGCTAAAGTTGTTCCTGATCTAAATTATAATTTCAGGTAACTACGTTAATCAATTTACAGTGTCTTCTTTTGAGCTAATGTTATTTTTCCATTTGATGTTAATGTAAGACTATACAACGTTAAATGTGGTCCTACGCGGGTATGTTAAGGCTACACCCAGAGATATCCTACTTGCCTTTACAATATGGCGTCATAGTAAGCTGTACGACGTGAACTTTAGAAATGATGATTCCTAATTTCTATATTTAAAGTTTAAGTTCAGGTCCAAGAAATGAATGGAATGATTCAAAAACATAATATAAACTAAATTTTGTAGTTTTTGGGTGGTATAAATAGCTAAGTATTTATTACGGGGGTTAAATACCAAATCTATGACGTCATAACAATTGATCAAATATTTGCCGAGTGAAAATTAAACGTGACGAGAATTCATGTAAACAAATATATGAAATGGGAGTTTAAAAGCATATACCGTGAATGTTATGTGTGATTCATAAGGAATTAAAGATGGAGAATCAGGTACGCTGATGTATTCCTATCATGTTTTCTTATAATGAACACAGGCAGTGCTTTGAAATCCCGATCAGCCTTTCCTCTGTAGCTCTATAACAAAAAAGATGCAAAAGTTCAACACTACGCCGCATACTTTGAAACATAATTTTTGTTTGTATCGAAAGATAGTATTCTATAGTACTTGGAAAGTGCTGCTAGAATCGTGTGTTTAACATGAATTGATGACAATTCCTTGATCGTATGTATAAAATGTAAAAATTTTGGTAAGGTTTCATGCGAAACTTTGGAGTATTTTTTCTGTGTCGGGAGAGTAGGATTCTAGCAGCACTTTTCATGGTCCAGTGATGTTTTTAAATAATTATTTTCACAAAAAGAAATGAATTATCCCCGGCGTAGTGTTGAACTTTTCACTTTTTCATTAAGGCAATTTTTCTATTTATAGACGTCACGTGATGACGTCGTAGTGGAGTGCTTCTTTTAGCCGAAGACTCAATGACGTCTATACAATGGATAATAATAGTAAATGTTTTATATATGGCTTTTCCGATTTATCAACGTTACATTTTAGGTAAAAAGTCTAAATTCGCCGAAATATAATCTGGGTACTGCCTTAACATACCTGCGTATGTATGTATGAGGGTAAAGTTAATGACCATAACACCACATCCATCCCCTCTCCCCATCTTCCACCTTCAAAAATAAAATTTGGATCTAGGAGATTTCTATTTTTGGCCAGTCCAAACTCTTTTTCAGGTAAACTGTCATTTCCTTTCCTTATAACCACTCCCTCCTTTCAAAAATTGAAGTACCATGCCGAATTTTTTATGGTATCGCATCTAAAATAGGTTAAGAAATGGGTTTTGAATTGATAAACTATAAACGAAAATTGATCATTAAAAAATATCAATAAAAGCTTGATAATGACACTATAGAAAGCAAAGTTTATCAATTAATACCTCCAATGTAAGACAAAGAAAAAGGGATAGAAGCACTTATTTAAGATGTGTAGGATAAACTTAATAAGATATATACAGTATGTATTATAAAGAATAACTAGATTCATTGCAGTTTATTGTCTTCTTAATTATCCTCATTTAATTTGATGACTATATATTAACTTGTTATTCATATCTGAGAGTTCCTAAATTTTTGGTTTCTTCCTCTAATAAATGCTTATCACGTCTGAGAGGGAAGGTTTTTCGACGAAAAACGCGAAACTGATAATTACGTACTCATTTTCCATGAAAAATTACAATTTAATGATATATATGCGTTCATACATTTCTGTGTCTGTTTCATCCCAGGACACTGGATCCTATGTTTCACCGATTTGTTATAATAATTTCACCATATTTTTCTATAAATATCTTCAGTCCTCTAAAGGAGACATGTTATTTGAAGAATGATTTTTATAACTACGTAAACTAATCTGTATTACGTAAGTAGAGACATTCTACTGCCCACTGTTTCCATTGTATTGTTCGTATTTTTTCAATATTCAGCTTCTTCCTGGAAATGGCTTTAACAATGTCTAGCAATGATGTATACATTCCATGAATAAAGGGGAAAATATTTCAGCAGTCCTTTACTATTTCATCAGAAATTGGGTCCAAACCCTTTATCCACTTAGGGTTTCAAGCTGACAAACTGTAATAAAAATTTTGGACCTCTTTCAAGATCGTGAAATTCATTACCCCTGGTTTAGCGAAATATATGGAGATAACGAACAGTATTCAAGCTCAAAAGTCCATTCAACAATACAAAATAGGAGCAGAGCAAACACGGACCTCTAAACATCAGAGGTGGGATCAGGTGCCATGGAGGAGTGAGCGTCCCCTGCCGACCGGTCACACCCGCCGTGTGCTCCTTGTCATGATCGGGAAATAACGGAAAAATCCGTCGACAATTCAGTGTGTAATTAATGGCCTAACAATTAGTATGAAAAACGTCAATCAGCATTTGACTCAATGATAAATTGTATTTGCTGACAAGGTCATTGTATCGACCATAGAACTTACGAAATGATGACTTTAAACGAGACAGCTGATATTCTTGTTTCATCATTTTGTTTGTCAATAATTTACCTCGTTTTAGAAATTGTTCATACGTAGAGCATGCTCTTGCGTATCGAATCAACTGAGAGATATATACCCCGTATGCAGGTGATGAAGGTATATTGCTGCATAAGTAAGGGAGGTTGACGATAGAAAAGTTACAGTCACCACGTTTATCATAAAGCTTGGCTGTTAGATTACCATTAACGTCTTTTTCAAGTAAAATATCCAAATATGAAACAGATGTGTCAGACTCTGTGGTATCTTTTATCTCAAGCTCACCAGGATATATCATATCGACATAAGAATGAAAATAGCCATTGTTAATTGACAATACATCGTCGATATATCTAAATGTCGAGTTGAAGGCCACAGCAAGTGTTTTCTTCTTTTCACGTACAAGATTTTGGACAAATTCTGCTTCATATGAATACAAAAAAAAGGTCTGCTAATAACGGGGCGCAATTGGTACCCATGGAAATTCCAATTGATTGTTGGAAGACCTGGTCTCCAAAAACCACATAGATATTGTCAATCAGAAACTCAAGCATCTCTTTAATGTCAACTTCAGAGTACTTGTGTGTACAATCAGAATGTTTTTTAACAAAATAATTTTGCAAACGACCAATGACAAGGTAAGTATATTTACGAGTTCCATTTTTATTGAAAAAGCAGCTGTCAATTATATCAAAAAGCCTGGACTTTAATCTATCGTGGGGAATGGTTGTGTATAAAGTAGAAAAGTCATAAGTTTTTAAGCTGTTGATTTTGGTAAAATCTTGCGATTTCAAATTTTCCAAAAGTTCCTTGGAATTTTTAAGTATCCACATCTGATTTACACCACTTCTCGAATATATTGTTGCACAGTACTCTTGAAGTTTCTCCTTCACCACTGTTAATATCTTAGTGAGGAGTAAAGAAAGAGGCTTGGTTGAACATTTACTGGAACCCGCTATGTATCTTTGTTTGTAAGGATTTTTATGAAGTTTCGGAATCCAATATAAATATGGTAATTCAAATTCATTTTGGTTGTTTGGAATATTCAAAATATTCAAAACTGACATATGATTTTGAAGAATTTCTTCCTTAGAAAGGGAACTACGAGTATAAGTTGGATTACCACTTGTAGAATTAAATCCAAATTCCTCTAAAATACATTTAATATAATGAGCCTTACAAACAAAGACAATGTTGTTACCATGCTTTGTCAGCAGGGACCAGTACGTACTGATCATGTAATCTATCTAATTCTTTTTTCACTTCTGGATTATTGAATACAGAAGGATAGATGGTTCTCATATTGCCCCTCAATCTTTTAATGCGTGATTTTAACATACATCTGATACATTTAATCCATTCTGACAAAGTGTAAAGGTCTTCTTTTTCATGTCTGGCCCATCGCCTGGCGTAGTCCTCTACAGAATCCATAATATTTATGAAATTCCGACGCCAGTTGAAGGATCGGAGTTCCCTAAATTTAGGACCTTTTAATATTAGTGTTCTAAGGTCCTCAATATAAACTATATTAACGTCACCAGTAATAACGTGTCCATCAGGACTATAGTTATAGGGCGAAGAAGAACATGAACACGATGGAGGATTATGTTTCAGATATTCGATATCCAGGCCCTGTAAAGTTATCTTGTAATTAAAAAGTTTGGAAGCAATAGTCGATGTATATTTGTAGGAAATACAAGGTGTAGTCTTTAACTTGAAATATGGTGGAATACAAGACTGGAGTCAGACCCCAGCCTGAAAATTCATTGCAGCATACCCTAACAAAAATACTATAGTTATTTAAAGTTTACATGGGATAGAAGACTAGATTAAATCAAATGTTTTGTAATGTTAAAACAAAGAAGTCTTATAGGGAGTGTAAGATTCAATTTCTTTACCACTTTCTGTTCATGTAATGGTTGTCCAATTATCTTGTAGGACTCGAAGAAATCTTAAATGCCACCCAAGCCACCGTATTGCATGAAACAAGTCTTTTCATCCCAAACCGTTCTGGTTGTCACTGTTGCTCCATCGTTTTTTTTTTTTTTTTTTTTTTTTTTTTTTTTTTTTTTTTGTTTTTTGTTTTTTGATTTGGTTTTGGTTTCGATTTATTTTTTTTCAAAGATGTTTAATCATTTGAAATACATTATGCAACAATCGTTTGCTGCAAAATACTGAATAGTATTTTAAACCCAATCAATACAGAGAGTTCTCGGAAGGTGTGACTCATCAATGCACATGTATGTGTAGGTATCTGATCCTTTGATGTTTCCAGGCGGTCATTTTTTGTCCTGATCAAGATTATTATTTACAGGATTTATAAGATCACAAGTCGATTTCTTCATCTTTCTAATTTTTATAAGAAATCGGTCATAGCAAAAATATTCTTTATTGCATGTATTTTCTCTCTTGCAGTTTATTTCTTGAGGGACGTCACACATTTTGTGATATAATGAAAATAACAAACATTGATCGATTTCAAAAAAAAATTCTGCAAACAATATTAATCTGTGAATAGGGCATAAAACATGGACCCCCGGAAATTCCAGAGGCGGGTTCATATGCCAGGGAGGAGTAAGCATCCCTGTTGATCGATCACACCCGTCCTGAGACCTATGTTTTGATCAGGTACTCAAATGATAGGTCACTGGTCACTGGCTAACTGGGTTATTTCTCTACGTATATCCCCATCTCTCTCTCTCTCTCTCTCTCTCTCTCTCTCAATGAAATATTGTGTGGACAGTATTGATTGTTATCTTTTTCTTACAGAGTATCTGACTAATCAAGAAGAGTTCTATAGGGAGTCTGGAATATTTATAGGTTACTATGTCTATATGCATTTTATCTTCTGATATCGAAGTCAGTCGTCTTGAGTATTCCATGATTTCTGGGAAATGTTTTGCAATTTATATATCAGTCAACAATTGAAAATCCAAATTGTTTTATTTTAATCGTCTTATTCAAGGTTAGTGGTGTAAATTTTGTAGAAAAAAAAAGAAATAAAAATCGTAAAGTAGTTTTGTTTAAAAAAAAAAAAAGCCATAACTTACAACAGTATATCAAGGTTTCATTTTTTACAGAGTGAATCAACAGTCAGTCCGTTTTTTATCGTAGATTATAAGTTCTCAAAGTGAATGAATTCTTTAAACAATGAAATAAAATTGTTTTATTTATTACAAGTTTCCAATGCTTTGTAAAAATGTATTGAAAAGGAAATATTATACTTGTACACTAGTTATAGAAAATAAAAGCATGACAAATTGACACATCCCATACGTAAAAAAATATTATTATAATTCAATCGGAGTATTCAGTTGACGGTTTGTTGACGATCAATTGACCGTCAATTGACCATTAGTTGAATTTTTGCCATGCAAAAAAGAGATCATTAGAAGAATTTTTGCCATGAAATTTGATACCCTTCATCTTCTTTTTAAAAAGTCTCGTTGCATACGTTTGGTTCTTTTTCACATCGACATACAAGTATTTATTTTTCCGAATTAAAGAAATATGTTCGGATACTCTCTATATTTGATAAAAGCTAATAATGCTTTTTTTTCTATTTTCTTTCACCTTAATTTTTTTCAACTGCATAAAAAGTACAGAAAATAGTTATTTATCCCACTTTTTTAATTGCAGATTTTGCTTTTTCTACTTATTACTTGGGACTTTATTAAACAGATTATTTTAAATTTAGTTCAACTTTAAGTGAACCCTGCTAAATTGTAGGTTTTTATGATACAAAGTCATGAGGCAGAGTTCAAAATATATATCTATTGATAATTATAATTAGCATGACCTCAAATATGTTGATTCGTATCATTTGTTCAAATTATATTCGTCACACTGCAATTCTGGGAAATATGATTTTAATTGGCCTGACGAAAAAAGATGACATATTGTCTTTAGAAAGACTACCTTATTTAAAACCTCTTTGAAATAAAAATTGAAGTACAAGCCATAGTCATTTAACCAAAGGCTCGGGGTAATCACTCCCTCTTCCCTTTTTGTATTGTGATACTCGATTTTTTTCTATGTAAAAAAGTTTGTTTACGTTGTATCAATGCTAAAACAAATTTAATATTTATCCTGAAATATTCCTATTAAACCAGTCTTTAAGTTGTTTTTCATTCTCCCCAAAGAACAGAATTCATCAGCCCCAAAATATGGCCCTTAAAATATGTAAAAATAGTAGTTAATATTTCCAAGGAATATTATAGTTCAGATTCCCGGGTTTAAGAAAACAATTTAGTTTTTTAAAAAATATACACAAAAACATCAGACCTGTATAGTTGTTAGAACCGGTCATGGTCTCATAAATTCTTGATAGTTTTGCCAAAAGGTGATGATTTTGAAGAATTTTATCGATACTGAAATTAAATTTAAAAAAACACATGAAAAAATGTAATTCTCTAATACAAATATCAATGTAACAGAGCAGTAACAGTATAAAGAATTCAGATGATGATAATATCCTTTTATTGATGGAAATTTAATAAGACATTGAATTTTTAAAAATACAAAGTGTGAATAAAAGAATAGTTTAATTTGCTTATACTTTCTTTACACACATCATACTGATATAGGATACAAAATGTTCTGTAATAAAATGAACTTTTAACTTACATACACATATAAGAACTAAATCAGACTACTTTTACTGGAAAAAATATTATGACTATAACTTTTACAATCAAAATAAAATGTCATATTAAAACTCAGATTTTAATTTGGTTTATTTAAGCCATGTTTTACAATGTAACAAATTAAGGTGAATCTAAAATCAAAGAATACAAGGAGCCTTTATAAATAACCTACTCTCTCTGAATTTCTAGTATCCCGTGGCTTTAATTCATAATCGTTGTCTTTTTCAAGCTAATGAAATTGCTGCGCACGCCATCTTTTTACATAATATTTGTGATTTGGAGTGCTTTCCGGAAAAAAATTTGGATGAAAGAGCAACTTCGAATTCTTCAACTATATCAACCGCACTTAATTTACTAATTTATGAACTTGCCTCTTCTTCCCTCGGCCTCTTTATGCATTGCTTTTGGTTTCCAACGAACATTATAATGATGTTCTTATTAGTCACGTTTGTCTTTTGTAACAATATTTTTGCTACAAGACCATATAATGTTTTTATTTCCCTGTTAAGAAACACCTGTGTACAAAAATCTATATAGATGCACATACATTGTACATGTATGGTTTTAATTCTGTGCTAGAGTTGATAGCTTTTTGTCCTTTGAAATCGTATTTTTAATTTTGGTTTGATTATTAAATAGAAATAATTATAAATTACTTATGTCTCCGAACATTGATGATTTTAAATAAGATCTTAATTAAGACACCAAAAAAAATGTTTCCTTCCGTTCATGTAAAAATTCCAATCGATGTTAAGTCATGGTCCAGAAAGATAGAGATACTGCAGATTTCACCTTTTTGAAATACAAGATTTGCAACAAATACACTTAATGGAATTTATGTAAAATAACAGAATAGTAAAAAGTAATATGCAATATGAAAACAAAACTACTCGGCTTAAAGTCAAAGAAAAAGTTAAACAAAGGAAATTCACTTACTTTCCATATCATCACCTTAAATGTACTCTCTGCATTTTTGAGAAAAAGATCATCATATTTTGTCATTTTGAATGTTTTTGAGTAAAATTTTGCTAAATTCTCCTTAACATGGTTTAAATTTTCTTTTAAAAAAGGTTTCATCAAAATATAAAAAAGTGAGGCAATTTTCTATTTGAAAAGAGAAAACAATATAAAGACTTAAGAATGCTTCTGAGATAAATTGAATGAAATTCCAACGATTTTGATTTTTGAAAAAAATCTTTTTGAGGTCAAATGTGTTAAAATTGTATAAAGATTTGTTACTTCTCGGTAAATCCTAATATTGAGCATAGTTTGCAAGAAGACCACTCATATGAGCCGATAAATTAATTAGCAGCTTAGTGAAAATGAAATCGTCTTATCTGTATAAAATTTCCTTAAATAGATAATGAACATTTTATCAAAAACTTTAAAGACGTATGTTACAAAATAATATAGAGAAAGCTATTTGAGGTTTATTAGTATCTTTGTGCCTGTAAATTTCTTGAATCAATTACATGTACGTAATATAGTTCAAGTATAATTACCATGGCAATGCCGAAGCACATTACTAAGTCAAAAAATCAGTGACAGAATCTACTAATACATGTAAAACCAGGAGATGGATGTCTGATATATTTTTTTCCACGTGGCGATTGGTCACTTGTTCTTTCCAAACAGAAATAAAAACAATCATTTATTTTCATTTATTTTTTATGAAATCGAAAAGATTAATAAAAACAAATAAACGCATCTGCTTCTTCTGAAAAAAGAAGGTTTTTATGGAGATAACGAACAGTAATCAAGCTCAAAAGTCCATTGAAACAATACAAATCGGGAGCAGAGAAAACACGGATCTCTAAAAAAACATCAGAGGTGGGATCAGGTGCCATGGAGGAGTTAGCATCCCCTGCTGACCGGTCACACCTGCCTTGTGCTCGTTGTCATGATCGTGAAAACGGAAAAATCCGTAGACAATTCAATGTATGAATAAGTATGAAAAAGTCAGTCAGTATTCGACTTAATGATAGAATGTATTTGCTGACAGGGTCGTTGTATCGACCATGGAAGCTTGCCTAGTTTTACAAATAGTTACAAATAGAATCAACTGGGAGACATAAACCCCATTTGCAGGTGATATGGGTATATTGCTACTTAAGTAAGGGAAGTTGACGATAGAAATGTTGAAGTCAACAAGTTTATCATAACGTTTTGTTGTTAGGTTCCCATTAACGTCTTTTTTTAGTGAAATATCCAAATATGAATTAGATGTGTCAGACTCTATGGTATCTTTTATTTCAAGTTCACTGGGATATATCGAGTCGACATATGAATGTAAGTAACTATTATTAATTAATGATACGCGTCGATATATCTAAATGTCGAATTGAAGGCCACAAGTGTCTTCTTCTTCTCATGTATAAGCTTTTGAATAGATTCTGGTTCATATGAATACAAAAATAGGTCTGCTTATAATGGGGCGCAATTGGTACCCATGGAAATTTCGACAGATTATAAACAATACCTGTAATGAAGTTTACCTCATCTCATGTAAGCTTTTGGGATTAAAGTTTGTCAAATGTATGCATGTTCATTTTCATCTTTGTCCAGCTATAGCTTTCTGTATTTAACACTTCTTCTCCAGAATGGCAGGAGACAGAAGGGAAAAAAAAACTTGAAAAAAAGCCAAATACGTTGTGAGTATTTTCTTGATTTTCCCCCAAGTTTTTATAGCAGATATTAAATCAATAGTATATACAAGTTCATATAATCATTACAGTTATCGGAAACAAAAAAAAATACATAGCTCAGGTATATTTCTAGGGAGCAAGTAGAAACTGACACTTTTTTAAATACAAGGTATGAAAATTACATCTGTTTACGCTTCTAAGGACTCGAAAGGCTAAGACATTTTTTTGCTCCTGGTTTAGGGTGTCTCTTAGAACGATACGTTTGTTCATAATTTAAAAACATGCTGCCATTCCTGTTACAAAATAAGTATTGTTTTCAAGTGATAGATACACATAGGTCACATGAAAGTCACAAAATTGGTCTTGTTTGAATTGCTCACTGTTCTTCAAATTTCCATCAATCTTACAGATTTTTTTCCAGAAAACATAGAGCACAAGGTCGCCTATTTATTCAATTTATATATTTTTTTTCAAATTTATTTCCCAGATCATACTTATTAACAATATTTGATATATATATATATATATATATATATATATATATATATATATATATATATATATATATATATATATATATATATATATATATATATATATATATATATATATATATATATACTAAGTTGGCAGCTGCCAGGGATGGGGCCCTGACTAAGCTCCATTAGAAGTATAACATTGTAATTACATGTACATGTTGAATTTTCTTGATTTGAAATTAACATTTCGTAGAATGCTTAGATAATATGTGCAAACAAAGTAATAAATATAATTATACAATTTTAAACGAACAAATACTATATAGCTGTCAGGAAAATCATCGGTATTTTACATTACATATGTAAACAATATATATTTACGATATATAGAAGGGAGGTAAATCTATCACCATCTCAGAGTCTCTAATTTTACCTCCCTTCTTATGTACGTCCCGAGGGCCTGGTCCTCCTCAAAGACATAAACATCTACATTTTTCCTAATATTTTTTTGAAAAATAAGGAATAATTTGTATTTCCCACAGCATGTAAAATTTCAGAATACTTTAAAATACAAGATTTTAAATTAAGTAATATTCCTTCAGCTGTTTCATCAACATTTTCTAATCGACAATACCTTTTATATTTATATATCTTAAAAGCCACAAAAGACAACACTAAGTTATATATGACAGTGGTTTCATTTCTAACATTGTAAAAACCAAAAATTATGTGTTTCCATTTTACATCAAAACCTAGAAAATCACTCACTCTATTCCATAAAAGCTGCACATTTGCACACTCAAAAATTAGGTGCTTTTTCAATTTATATAATTCATGTGCAAGATTCATCCTGTATAAAAATTCTCAGGTAGGTAAGATTGTGCTCTATGTTTTCCGAAGTGAAAAGTGCCTAAAATTTTACAAAATTCCGTCAGAATTGAGGAAATTCGCTAAAATGTGTTTGTTTGTTACTCTCTTGTAGCCTATGTGTATGACTAGAATCAATATTAGTGCGGGTTTTAAAACGATCATTATTCAAAGTTCTTTGTTGCAAACTATCACAATTTTAATTGTGTTTGATTTTTAGATGAAATAATAAGCCAAAAGGTCTTTTACCTTGTTCTTTCATCACATTATTTGATTTTGTGTATCATCTCTTTAATGTAACAAATCAAAGTTCTTATCTAAAAAAAATATTGCAAGTTACTCGAATACAGTTTTCGTGTTATTTCTTCATAAAACATTGCTTAATATATTTTAATAGCTGATTTTGTCAAGTTTTTGTGGTTTAAAAAATGTTTGATCGCTCAGATATTTAATGGATAAACGGACCTAAATGCCTAGGTTTTAAAATAATAGTCGCTTAAATTTCATAATGAATATTGCATTCAGACCCTGAGAGACCAGTAGATGTTAACTGAAATCTGTTAACTGAATTGTATTTACGGACCAGTGATTGAAAGATACCATGCATATGATTAATTGAAAGTTCTTCTTTAATTATTTGATTTTAGCTGTACTTTGTTTTGGATCAAAGGGCCAACGCCGGTTGTAAACAAAACAACAACAAGGTCAACATGGGATGGTTACTCCTCCATGACACCTGATCTTCCTTTGATTTTCCAGAGGTCAATTTTTTGTTCTATTCTTTAACTGGATCTATTAGCTTGACTCCTGTTCGCGTCCTTCACCTCTGACTCTGGTAGTAAACAGATTACCGGTAGTTACATTGTGAAAATACATGCATATAAAGTTTTCAATTACTTTATCTTCATTTAATATACTGTTAAGAATACTTCAATCTGTATCACATTGTGTCATTTACTGTAGATTTCAGTTTACTCCATTTTTCACAAAAGATCACTCGAACTGCATACATGTAAAACTACCATTAAAGTCGCACACATTGTGCAGTGATTAGAGCGTTTGCTCTGGAGTCGGTGTTAGGAGTTGATTCCTACGTCGCGGGTTCGAATCAACTATGCAACGTAGAGACCGGTCCATCGGATGAGACCGTATAAACCGAGGTTCCGCGTCGCAGTAAATGCTTGCACGAAAAAGATCCTCACTTCTCAAAGGCTCTATGACGTGTATAGGTCTAAATTTGCAGCCTTTCATCGGCAAGTGGTAGCGTCTTAATATGAGTGAAAATTTCTCAATTAATTAATTAAATTAGCACTCTTAAGTTAGAAGTGTTAAATTATCCTAATAATTAAATTCTCCATAAACACAAAACTGAAAAAAAATTCTTTTTCTCCCTGTCATTTCCTTTGCTTTGGTTACGTAATCAGATTATCAGATTTCTAAAGAGACATCACAGTCAACCATTCTAAACCAAATAAGTTGTTATTGATTTGTTACATTAGATGTAGGTACCTCCCAGATCGTAGTGATGGTGTAGCTACAGTGTAGCAGTTTTGTAGAGGATAACATTTTTTAAAGATCTTAGTCATTAAAAATCTACATGGATATATACATCCTATTATCTAAATCAAGAAATATATGTAATCAAGAGGGATTTTGAAAGATTTATTGAGGTAAGAATGTTTTAATTAACCTTCCTATTCTAAACATTGTTTATTATTAAAAAATGAATACTTTAATTGCAGTTCAAAATTGGTGTTACAATTATAAATAATATAAATCCCTTTGGAAAATTGTCTAAATCCCATGCAATACACCAGATGTAACCTTAAATTCATAGAATTGCTTCAAATTAAATACAAATTTATGCAAGTTTGACAAGATGGTTAAATTAAGTAATCGATAATTCTTTTACGACAATTCAGCAGATCCGTACTTAAGACATAAATGACAATAATTAATATGTTTTATTTAAAAAATAATTATTGCGGGCATTAATTAATTCCACGATTTAACTAAACTATGAAACGATCGACAGATATAAGTAAAAAAAAAAAAAGGTTGCCGTAGCAACTATTCCAAGCGCTGGGCACTTTAAGGTGAAAATCACAGGTTTTCTGGATGAAATCTTAAAAAAAAAAAAAACGGCCCCATGTCACGGTAGGCGTTGGCACCATTAAGATTCCTTTCTTCTCATTGGTTCTGTGTGCCAATTTTAAAAGGTCTAAGTCAATTTTTGTTCTGTTCTTTAATTGGATTTATTACTTGAGGAACCTCTAAATACTAATGAAAAATGCTTTGTTTGGACTTTGAGAAAAATGTTTCATTTAAAAGTGTACATGCTGAGTCTTTCTAGCACGTTTTCAACATAGGGTACCTGCTTTATCTCTGCAGGAAAAAAATAAAAAGACAATGAAGTGCTAGTAAACAGATTAGCTACATTGTGAAAACGCATGCATATAAAGTTTTCAATTACTTTATCTTCATTTAATATACTGTTAAGAATACTTTACTCTATATCAAATTGTGTCATTTACTGTAGATTTCAGTTTACTCCATTTTACACAAAAAATCACTCTAACTGCATAAAACTACTATTAAAGTCGCATGCGTGGTGCAGTGATTCGAGCGTTTACTCTGGGGTTGCAGTGCTAGGAGTAGATCCTTACGACGCGGGTTCGAATCCCCTGTGCGACTAGACACCGGTCCATCAGATAAGACCGTATAAACCGAGGTCCCGTGTCGCAGAAGGTGCTTGCACGAAAATGATCCCTCACTGCTCAAAGGCCCTATGTCATGTATAGGTCTAAATTTGCAGTCCTCTACCGGAAAGTGGTAGCGTCTCAATATGAGTGCAAAATTCTCAAAGGGACGTTAAACAACCAAACAAGCAAATACCTTTAAATTAGCACTATTTAGTTACCAGTGTTAAAAAATCCTTAATTACTAAATTACCAATAAATGCAAAACTGAAAAAAATGATTTTTTTTTTCTCACTGTCATTTCCTTTGTTTTGATAACGTAATCAGATTTCTTTAGAGACGTCACAGTCGACCATTCTAAGCCAAGTAAGTTGCTATTGATTTGTTCCATTAGATTTACCTCTCAGAACGTAGTGATGGTGTAGCTAGCAGTTTTTGAAGAGTTTGACTTTTTTACAGATCTTAGTCATTAAAAAAACTACATGGATTGATACATCCTATTATCTAAATCAAGAAATATATGTAAACGAGAGGAATTTTGAAAGAGTTATTAAGGTAAGATTTTTTAAATTAACCTTACTATTTTAATCATTGTTTATTATTAGAAAATGAATACTTTAAGGTATTTGCAGTTCAAAAATTAGTGTTACAATTATAAGTAACATAATTCCCTTTGGAAAATTTTCTAAATTCCATGCATTACACAAGATATTACTTTAAATACATAGAATTGCTTCAAATTATATACAATTATATATGTACACAAGTTTTGACTCGATGTGTAAAATAAGTAACCGATAATTCTTTATGACAATTGAGATAGAAATAACAATACTAAAGTTGATTTAAAAAAAAGAATTTCCGTACATTAATTAATTCCACGAATTAACTAAACTATGTAACTATCGACAGACCTAAGTCGATAAAAATTAGGTTACCGTATCAATTATTCCTCCGCCAAGCGTTCAGCTCTTTGAGGTGAAAATCACAGGTCTTTCGGATGAAACATAAAAACCGGCCTTGTGTCACCATAAAGATCTATTACTTTTCATCGGCCCAGTGTGCCAATTAAGGTCTAAATTTGAAGCCCCTCGCGGGTATATAATGAATAAGTGAAAAAAAATCGAATGGGACGTAAAACAACATAGAATCTATCATACAATCTTCTAATGATATGACCAAATTGTGTAAATTTCTTAAGCAATTAGAGTGTCGATATTTAGCATTGAAATTCTTTTCCATATTATCTAAATATTTTCTTTTTCTTCAGGGACAATCTCATCGATGTCCTTTTGTGCGAAAATATAAAGAATATGGACATCAACAGATCATCTGATCCGAAAATCACCGGCAATTTTAAATTAGCATCAATTTCTTTTTCGCTGCTGATTGGAATTCCATGCGTCTCTTTGAACGCTTTCATTTTCATTATCTTGATACTAAAGCAATCCTTGAGAAAAAACCCATATCACCTTCTGGTCTTTTTATTATCATTGTGTGATTCTCTTGTAGGATTTGCATACATCATTCATGCCATCCAAGTCATGGTGTCAAAGTGGGAAGGTGTTGTCAAGCCATTATGCATATTCAAAACTGTTTTGATTGTTAGTGGAACTTTATTGTCTCTCTTTCAGATTTCTTTGATTGGTTTGCAAAGGTATTTGGTCATTTGTCGTACATCATGGAATGATCGATTATTTCAAAATTCGAGAAAATACGTCGTGTGTCTTTTAAGTTGGCTTATAATTCTCATATTCACAGTTGGTTTAGTTTCACCCTCGGAAACCTCCTCGTCTGTCTGCACCATTCTTAATGTCTATGGCGAACACTTTGAAATTTTCATGTTTTTTAGTAGATTTATTTTAGCAATTTTATTTCCAACAATAGCAATGTATTGTGTAACTCTTAGGCATGTCATCAAACGCAGAAGAGTAACTGCACCTCAAACACAAGTGATAATGGTTAGGAATTTGCAAAAAGACACTACGACTTGTTCCAGGAGAGAGGACGAAAATATTAGTATGAAAAACCAACATAAAACTGGAAAAAATTGTGTGAAAAAAACACAGAAATTAAACGTTAAACCAAATGATTTATCTTCACAAAGACGATCAGGTATGCCAGCAGAATCCGAGAAAATTCAGTCTGCAAGCTCTGGAGCTGACCAAATGATGACTTACCAAACATCAGCAGCTCTAAGGGCGAACAAAGTATGGAGCACCATTGTTTTGCTTGGAATGTTATTGATATCTTTAACATTGTTGACAGGCCCGTTTTTTATAGCGATTGTGCTATTCTATGAGATTCCTACCAACTACACTGCTATTGCAGCTGTGCTTTGCGGTATCAATTCTATCGTAAACCCAGTGCTGTACTGTGTAAAAATTGAAAGCATACGTTCTGTTATAAGGAATAATTTTTGTTGTAGTAGAAATTGAACAATAAAAATACATTCTACTTGAACAGTGGTTTAAAAAAAAAATGCATTTATAATTTTTATTATAGAATTATCAATTTTGTTGTCATATTTGTTGTCGTTTATCTCAAACCTGGATAAAAATAGTCTCACAGCGATCTTTAGCATTTGTTTATTTTCATTTCAAGTCCATTTTTTTCAATGGTTTTTTTTTTTACAGAACTACATACTTATTAGATTGCATTCATTCGTAGACATATCAAGATTTTGTTTCCCTGAGACAAGAGGTAATCCTTTTTACCAGAGAACTGATTTATTTCACTGATACAAAAGTTCCACTTAGATTACCAATATTCATTTAATAAACATATATCATTTAGGTTTTGAATGTTCTGCTCATTATTATATATATATATATATATATATATATATATATATATATATATATATATATATATATATATATATATATATATATATATATATATATATATATATATATATATATATATATATATACTGTGTAATTCAAGAAATCTGATTGGTTTGTTTGCTATGAAATAAAGTTATATTTTACGATATTGACTTGAGTTACGAAAAATAACTTTAGGAAAATCCAAAGATGTGTTTATATTTGTGAAAAATCTTTAAAGATTACCAATTCCTACATAATGACTTTTTTGCCTCTTTCTCTTCCAAAGAAAATAATATAACAAATGTAGCCTTTTGATTCGGTCATGACAATCCATAGTTTAATCAACTTTACAGAAAAAATATTTTTTAAAGAAATAATGCATTTTCTCCTATATAATCAATAGAGACACGTGTATGTAGTTTATCTGCTAAATATACACGGTGAGAGAAGATTTTTTTTCAGAATTTATGCATTTTAACTATATGATCTAGGAGACCCACCCTACCGCAATTACCCCTGCCCCTGGGGCTATGAATTTCACAACTTTGGTAGAGGACTCAATGCTTATTACAACCATGCCATAGCTTGACTGCTTGATGTCCAGGAGTAAAGAAAAATATTTTTTAAGACTAATTTCGATGGTTTTAGCCCCACTCTTCAACCCAAGGGGGTAGGGACCATGGATTTCACTCCCCCCCCCCCTCACTCATATTTGGTTGAAATTGGTTCAGCGGTTCCAGAGAAGCTGAAAATGTTCAAATGTTAAAGCTGAGCACGATTCGTAAAAGGTATTTGTCCTCCATATTCGATTATTTACTCGCCATATCTGAGGGTCCCTATATAAGCCGCTCTATTAGTCACTGTTCAGTGTAATCAATTGTCAGCGATGTAGACCGCAGGTAGGTTAAGGCTTCCCGTAGAATACGACAGTGCACACTGTGACTTCATCTCTGAACTGCCAAAATATGACTTCATAATGGAAAATGATGTCAGGTCACTGTAAACTTGAGGTGTTATGACGGAGAGTGTCATGAACTTTACACTTTATTTCAAACTGCATGTAAAATGCTAGATAGCTATTGCAAAATTCACGGGTCGTTAAAGGTTTTTAAGTCTTATATGTCCGAATATTTTAAAAATACACCGCTTACAACCCTTGATTAAAATTCATCATGTTCAAAATGCTTATGAAAAATATACTTTTGAAATGTACTCTGTTTTATACCCGTGGTTGGAGGTAGAATTTATTTTGTGTGTATAAAAGAGTCTGGCGCAGGTGATTAATGAGGATTAATCTGAGAATTTTTGTGGAAATCTGTAAGAGGAGGTTCTTCTCTAACTGAATCTTGCTTGGGAAAAATGTAGGTTGGTTTTGTTTTAATACAGATTACGATATTGTGTGGAAAATACCCTCAAATTTGTAGGTAAGTTGAATTTCTCAGGAAATATTTTGTACCCAAGTAATACTATGACTTTTCCCGAGCACATTTCAGGATACACAAGGATACGATGAGTTTATTTATATAACAAAATGTTAATAATTATTGTGTTAATCAGCTGCGCCGAAGCGATTTATATGAAACACTTCAAAAAATTATAAATGTCCGTCTCGTGATCAACAAAGTCATATGATATCATAACAAATATGCTATTATATAGCCGAGGAAACCCTTTATATAAAATTGGATGTACTAAAGTTCAATACTTATAAATTAAAACCAAAACCGACCTCGCAATGACATACTATGTTTTGAGCGCATTTTAAAGCTTCGGGAAGCCTTAACATAGCTGCGACGGGCGCATGCTACACAACACTCGGTAGGACAAAAAAAATAACTCTGTACTTCTTCTACGGCAGGAGTGTAAGATACCAAAAAAAACTTCTAAAAGTTGCACAGATCAGTGCAGTATACAAGCAAACACAAATAAACGTAACTGCAATATAATAAATAAGCAAAGGCAATGCAAGATAACCAGCACGAACACGTGTCGACATTCCACGCCGATACCCGTGTCAGTAAAGCAGGCAGGTGTAACGAATCCGAAGGGTATATTCCGGTGGTAATATCGTAGATAGTATAATCGAATATGGCGTATGCCTATTTACGAGTCCTGTTCAGCTTTAAGGGACGACACACGACGCACAACGCACGGTGACGGAGAAAAACAGATCGCAGTAGGTCAGTGAGTGTCTCAGGTGAGTCACCTGAGTGACCTAAAGAGCTGTAATACAGTCGTGTGACCAGTTGCGAATATGGAACCGATTAGGCGGTGCTATAAATATATGACGGCATTATTTCAAAATCTAATTTGTTTGTCAAAGTAATTCAATGACTTGCGGAATTAAATGTTGTTTCATAAAAGTTCAGCCTTTCAGAAAAAAAAAAAACTTTTTTTTTTAGCAAGTTAAAATGGGTACTCATTTTACTAGTTAAGAATAAGCCAACGAGTTCCGAATACCTTAGCGGTTCCCATACAATTCGACCCTAAATTAAAAATATCCGTCCCACACATTATCAATTGACATGTCTAGGAAAAATTTAGAAAATGCTTACCAGTAAGTAAGTGGTGTTTCCAAAGGATAAAGAGAAATAACAGTCATATTTACAATGAAGAAATAACAGAAACTAACGTGTTATATAGTGTTTATAATGGGTATTCGGAAGTAGTAAAATGACATCACGAAAATATTCCGATATCTTCCGGTGGTCTAACTATTTATTTTCGGCAAGCTTTTGGTATTTGTTAAAATATTTACAAAATTTACTTTTGATAGTTGAAATGTTGTTTTATGTGAAAAATTGACGTCTTTACAGACGTTTTTCTGCAAACAAACGCGTCGCGGTGATTCAGATTTTTTGCATTGTAAAAATATGTCGCCTGTTTCAAGTACGATAGCGAAAACAAACTGACGGCAAAAAATCAAAACTTCACATAATTCTAACATTCATAGATAAGCCTTCGTACCATATATATGAATTTATGTTTACACTTTTGAATTTATTTATTATCAGCTCTTAAATTATTTTATTAGTTATTCGGAACTGATCAAAATTCGGAACTAGTCAAACGAATGTACCTAATCTTCTCTTTGAAGGATCAACGACAAAAAAGAAACAACCTTGATATTCAATCTATCATCTAATATTATTTTACTTGATCAAGGAAAAGTAACGGAATTTGACAAAAATAGACTGGATCTAAACTACGAACCCCAGGCCACAGACATCTGTTTCATTTGAAATGTGTTTATTGAGTTCATGGATGACAATATTGGCTTTAGACCGATTTTCACCAAGTTAGTAAAGCACACAAAGAAGAAATCAAATAAAGATGAACTCTGAACGATATCAGTTACAAATGGGATCATAATATTTCAAACAAACACTAATTAATTTTCAGGATATACGGCGAAACAAACTGATTTTTAGATTATCATCTGTGCCTATAAAGCACGCAAAGAAGAAATCAAATGTCAGGATGAACTCTGAACGATATCAGTTCCAAACGGGATCATATTTTTCAAACAAACACAAATCAATTTAGGGATATATGGTGATACAGGTTGATTTTTAGATCATCATGGCTGCTAAACAAGTTGATGAAACATGGATATCATTAGTCTCGTTTAAAGTCATTATTTCGCAAGTTCTATGGTCAATACATTGATCTTGTTACATGTAGCAAATACAATGAAATATGTGGAGATAACGAACAGTATTCGAGCTCAAAAGTCCATTAAACATTACAAAATAGGAGCAGAGGAAACACGGACCTCTGTGACATCAGAGGTGGGATCAGGTGCCATGGAGGAGTGAGCATCCCCTGCCGACCGGTCTATCACTAATTCATATGCTGACTGAAGTTTTTCAGTCTAATTGATAGGCCATTATTTACACACTGAATTGTCTACGGATTTTCCGTTTGCCCGATCACGACAACGAGCATAAAGCGGATGTGACAGGGGGTGCTTACTCTTTGATGGCATCTGACCCATTGTTTGATGTCTTTAGACTGTTTTATTGTTTCAATGGACTTTTGAGCTTGATTACCGTTCGTTATCTTCATATTATATGGATTCATTACTCGAATTGATGTACTTGCATTCTTATTATTTAAGGCTGCATTCTGACATAATGCAGCCGTAAATTATGATATGATATAAATTAACTTTCTGTTTTTATTGACGTTCCTTAAATATATCTATGTCTTCAGAACACAGGCCAGCAGTCTCATTTCTATCGCAACTAAGTGTCTTTTTTTTTACTGAAATGCGCATATGGAATTAATGATTAACATTCTTGGAAAACATTTAATATCAGTTTCGTATTATCATCTGAACAGTTTGTGTAAGTTATATTGTACACCATGTAAAAAATAGGCAACCTGCGACTTTTTTTCAACTCTGCAGCTTCTCAGAAACCGGTCATTTTCCTAAATTGATAATATGAACTTCTGATCAGCTTTTCTTAAAGGGGCCTGGACACAGTTGCATTGATAACATTTTAAATTTCTATGCTTATTCAAAAAATAAAACAAGTTAAATGAAATCAACTTACATGAATATTCTTAGAATTCAATGACAACGACATTCTTCCTTACATCACGTGAAACGTCTGTTTTTGTAAACAGGGCTCGAGCTCTGTTATTGTTAATGTTTACGTTTTACTGAGTGTGTTCAATTTGTTAAACTCTGCACAATCACTGAGCACAGACTGACAATACTGTGAGGTGGTTTTGCCTTCTCACATTTATACAGTAACTCTGAATTTTCTGGATCATAGTTTTAATATTTTTCATTAAACACAACAAAATTTCTACTTTTCTTAAGTATTAAGGATAAAGTGCGAGGATGTGTCAATCAAATGCGTCCCGAAATTCGTAGTTTCAACAATTTCCATATAAAAAAAAGTTTCTGAAATTTCCGTGTGAAATGCTATAGCAACATATAAGTCATGATATTATACATAAAATTTGAGAAAATATCAACTTCAAATACTCGTTGTCCAGGCCCCTTTAACTAAAAATGGTACGTTACCATATTATTTACGTGGTCATTGGTTCCATCTATTTCTTAAAATTATCGTTTCTACCATTTCCTTTCGGCTGGCACATGGGAATCATATTTTTTACAGACAATGTATAAGTAGAAAATAAATACTTAGTACGAAAGCCGGATAGGCTCATTTTTGACAAGACAAAAAAAATATTTAACTCGTTATAACGAGATAATTATCTCGTAATAACGAGTTAGTATCTCGTTATAACGAGTTAGTTATCTCGTTATAACGAGTTAGTTATCTCGTTATAACGAGTTAGTATCTCGTTATAACGAGTTAGTTATCTCGTTATAACTAGATAATTATCTCGTTATAACGAGATAAAAATTGATCTAGAATTCATATATCTAAGTAAAGAATAGACCATTATTTATAGGAAATATACAGAAGCAAGTCGATCAAATTTGTTTGAAGTGTGCATGATAAAGATTTTATGGAACAGCCCTGTTCAAGCTTTCTTGAATTTGTTAAAATTATAATAATGTTTGCGTAATATTTGTCGTAATAAAAAATGCATAGAAATAATCCCATTATTTTGAATATTCCGAATAAATCATGTGGATATGAAGCCATTTGTTAGGCTTTAACGATCATAGTTTGATAATTCCTTGCCTGTTTACAAGGAATACCAGTTCAATTTTATCGTCTTAAAGGAGCAAGATCAAAATTCAATGTCTGACAAAAAACTAAATTCACGTTGTTTTTATCATCAATCCCTCCTTCCCCTCAATAATAAATATGATGAATATCAAGAACTAATACTGTACTTGTCACTTAATAATTTATATATTTCTTCTGTTTATTAAAAGAAAGAAACATTTTAATTTACCAATTTGGCATGGAATCTTAAATTACAATATGTAATTTTTGCGTTATTATCAATGTGGTAGAATTAAAAAAAACTTTTGGAACTCTTTATTCTACGGAAGCCTCAATAAAAGGTGAAGGTCGGCATTAGTAAACACAGTTGACATGTGATCCTTTTTGGGTATAGAATGAAAGTTTAATATCTAAAGTTTACAATATGATATGCATTACTTAAGGTGTATTTCAAGCATAAATTTTGCCAAGAAATGTGTATTGTATGTTGAGACAGGATTTTTGATATTTTCACTCGTGCTTCGCACTCATGAAAATATAAAAAAAAATTCCTGTCCCACTCGTAAAATAAATTCCATATCAACTACAAAACATTGAATATCCTCTATTTATTACCCCCCCCCCTAAAAAAAAAATCATCAATCTCTTTTTCAAATAAAAATTATATGCTTGTAAAGTATACATAATAAATATTGTGATGAGGAAAATAATTAACGACATTGCTTCAATGTTGTATTAATAATATAAATGTACATATGTAGTATTAGCCCTATTCGTTGATCAATGCTAAGTAAAAAGATTATAAAAGTGAACTGGCTTTGTAAACTCTGTAAACTTTTTTTTTTTTGGTTTTGTAAACTCTGGTTTGACGTTCTGACACTATGTGGTAAACATATAGGATCCGCCAAATAGACGTGAATTTCAAATAGGTCTCCGTGAATCTCCACAATTTGGACCCCCCTCCCTCCCCGCAAAAAATATAAACAGTGAATCATGACAGAATATTAGATAAAATGTCAATATCAGCAGAACAAATTTAACGTCTTATTACTTAAAAGGATGTAATATCATTTTTGTTTCACCATTCCTCATTATCGTGGACAATATGCATAAGCTAAGTCACGAAGTTCAAAGGTGGGGGGGGGGGGTAAACCATGTAAAATATTTGACAAGTAAAAAGAAAAAAAAATAGATTTGATATTCCAACTACGAGTATTCGTCATTATTTTCGGGAGATATTTACTCAGGTAAAAGAAATATGGAGGAAGGGGCACAAAGATACTCTTGACCGCCCCCTTTTCAAAAGTGGTGGTGTGGACATTAGCCCCTCTATTACTACGCCTATGATCTAACTGCTGATGTCTCTTCATCCCCCGTCTTCAAAACATTTCTGAATCTCAGAAGTAACATATGTATAACACTGTAAACTTTATAAACGATATGTTGCACTTATATTGTCTCTGATATTTAATTTTAGCGGTATAGAAATTGATATATGAAAGTGTATACCCGGTAAGTCGTCCAAAACATATCGAAATAGTGTCATTCAACAGAAGTAGTTGTCATAAATAAATTGTCAAAGTTTGAAGCAAGTATGTTTGGCAATATTATTTTAAGAAAAATATCGCGTCCTAATGCAACAATTTGAGGAGGAGTTCACGAAAATGTGTAAATGTCTTCGCCTTAGAGTTGCTATGATTATTGACAGCGACATAGTTCAAGATTTAATCATAAGTAAACCCCAGAGCAAATTAAATTTTCAACCATTTATCAATTGTTCAAGTTAAATTTGACTGATAATTACTTGCTAAAAATTCAATGGCATTTAAAGCTGCAGCCATTTTTATTCCTATATTGCTATTAAGTTTCGAAATAACAAGAAAACTGTCTCGTTATATTTCATTTCATTTCATTTTATTCAGGTAAAATTATCACATAATTTCATGATAACACACAATTAAAACATTACAGATTAGCCCACTAATAGAAAAAAAAACAGACATTATCTCAGCACTATGCTACTTAATAAAGATCTAACTGAGCATATACATGTATTATTATATAAATTACATGACATACAGATGATAGGTATTACCTAAGGATAGCCCATAAAAGCCTTTATAAAAAAGCTTATTTCCAATGGGGTCCTTAAATTACAAATACGTTAGTAACAAAAAAATTACATTAATAATGGAATTTAGGCAGGGTACTTAAATGAATATAGCATAATGCTTTGAAAAATGACATGTTTCTCATTACACATTTTCCTTAAAAATTATCACAATAATGCTTATAAAACTAAAATAAAATTAATAGAAATAAAATTAATAACGACATAACTAACTCGTTATAACGAGATAATTATCTCGTTATAACGAGATAACTAACTCGTTATAACGAGATACTAACTCGTTATAACGAGATAACTAACTCGTTATAACGAGATACTAACTCGTTATAACGAGATAACTAACTCGTTATAACGAGATAACTAACTCGTTATAACGAAATACTAACTCGCTATAACGAGATAACTATCTCGTTATAACGAGTTAATTATTTTTTTTTATCTTGTCAAAAATGAGCCTATCCGGCTTTCGTAACTTAGTATATAGCGATGTAAAATATTTTCATGCTGGGTGTCCATTGGTAAAGAAGATTTTCAAAGGTGACTTTGTCATGAATTTCCAATTTATGACTCATTTATAATAAGCCCCATGTTTAGGACTGAACCCATTAATTTCACTATTTTGGAAAAGTGTTTCTTACCTATTATCAACATACATGCATACAGTCCAGCAGCTTGAATATCTAGGAGTACGGAGAGAAGGTTTGAAAAATAACATTAGTTTTGATGGTTTAACATCACTATAAAGCAAGTTATTTAATATTTATTCCATTATCTGGCCCAAGTGGAACATTAAATTCAGTTTTCTTGTTCCCTTTGTTCGTGAAAACTATATTCCAAACTTGTTCACATTTGAGGTAGGCATATTTAAGATGCTGAAACGTTCTGAAGGACACCAACGAATGAAACAAACAGACTGTAGTCGCTAGAATATCAGAATATTCCGGTCATTTAATAATGTAAACAAATATCAGTGTATATATTTAAACGCAAGATTTAATAAGAAATGAGAAAAGTAGAAAATCACATTAAAATAATTAGGAACTCTCTATTTTTACTAAACTACCAATTGTGAAGGAACGTTTTAATACAGATCTATACTATATTATGTATTTTTCTGTCTAGACAACAAAATCGCTGTTTTGCTATATCATTTGTGCTGTTACATGTAGCAGAAAATGGAATGAAATCTTCAGCTTTTCCATCGAATATTATTAACTACAATGTATTCGTTAGTTTTTACTGATTATTTGAAAGTGTTCCTTGCCAACAATATCCAGCTTTTCTTACATATGCGAGGCTTTGTTTCGTCCATATTGAAAAAAAAGCACCAGAAAACTTTGATTAAAATTTATTACTGAGCATTTTCATATATTAATTTGTTACATTCCAACTTTTTGATACTTAATAAAGTAATTGCTATATATCAAAATTTCCCTTCTTTGTTCATTTCTTTAATAGCAAAGCCCCCCCCCCCCCCCCCCCCCGCAGAACTTGGGGAAGATTTGCTATTATAAGAACTACTTCATGTTTATTGCAACTCTTCCCCCTAGGAATAATAGTTTCCCCCTTTGGGCTAAATTTTAGTTATTTGCCCATGAAAATCTAATCCAGCTTTAAACTGATGTTTTACTCAACATTTGCAAATGTATTGCTTTATGTACGTGGTAGTTTGTGATTCACGGCTTCCTATTAGCTTGAACTAGTGGGTTAACCCTTTAGCTCAACCGGTAGAGCACTGGACTTGCATCCGATTCTGAAGACAACCCTTCTGTCCTCTTCTCTGGAGGGTGGGCGTCGTTATGGAAAATTCTAAATTTTAACAATTACAAAAAAATGTCGTCAAAGACCATATATAGTACATGATGATGTTAGTAAATATTTCTCCAAGTTTTGTGGGATTTTTTTTTCTAAAATGAGTTTGCAATGTTGTTAAGGACAGGTAAAGGACACACAGTGAACAACATGTTGTTTTGAACATTATTCACTTTATTACTCCCTTTAACACAATGTTGTTTTGAATATTAATCACTTAATTACTCATTTTAACACAATGTTGTTTTGAACATTACTCAGATAATTACTCCCTTTAACACAATGTTGTTTTGAACATTATTCACTTCATTAATCCCTTTAACACAACGTTGTTTTGAACATAATTCACTCACTCCCTATAAGATAAAGATTTCCAATAATTGGAGGACTTTTTATGAGACTTTTATAGTGCTTAATTACGTTGAGCACCTCTTCTACATCAAATTATAAGGAAAAACCAGCTAAAACTACATGTATTTTTGTTGATTTTTCTTTGAATTTCACAATTGCAAGGATTTTCATGTTCGAAACCCCTAATAATAAATAGTATTACAAAATTTGTCCAAGAACATCTGATGGTATTATGAAGAAATTAATCTAAATTAAATCAAATTAAAAAAATAAGAATTTCTTGAAAAATTTACAGAGGGTAAGTTATGTTTCAATGCGCACATGTATGTACGTTGCGTATGACCTTTGGTGCTATGGTACCAGAAACTTTACATGAGCACATGCAGTAATCAGCTGGCAGTATGACCTCTCTGTATTCGTTAGATAAAATTTGACATTGCTGGTGACCATGTTTCTTATAAGTCTAATATTATTAGTCTGTGACTTATGCGAATGGCATGTTACTATGGACACGTATTGGGGGTGGGGTTGGGGGGTACAGGGTTTTCGCATCCCTACATGTACATGTACCAACTCAGGGGGTTCCCTGGATATTTACAAGGGAACACCTTTTGCAGGGGAGTCAATAAGGAGTCCCTGTTTTGCGCTATTGATGGAATAGAGAAGCTGAAGTCCAAGGATACTGAATGCGATGATGTTTGGACAGGTTTGTCCTCAACAGTTAAAACCATTTCAGTGAGATTCTCACCATTATATACTACATTAGTTAAAGCTTAGATGTAGCTAAGGAAGCCGGTAGGTGCCAGGTTCAAAATATTTTATCTGGCGGCCGCCAGTTATTTATTTTTTTTCTACCTGGCACCTACCGGCTTCAGTACTTAGCATGGTATATATAATACTGATTAAATTCAATTTTAATGATTTCTTTCAAAAGTAATGTCAAAGCAAAACCTTGGAAAGGAAAGTCTGGTGAAAGAAACAATGCATCAAGGACAGCTTTGTATAACCTTCTAGTGATATAACGTAGACCTGCTTACATGTATTTACACCAATCAATTCTAAGGAGTTAATTTTGATATCAGACTACCCAAAATGTTTGTGAGTAACAGTCAAATAAGATTTTGACATTCTGTATTTCAAAAGCTTTGGGATATGTATATTTAACAAATACACAAGAGGATTGCTTGCATCTCAATATACATGTACTCGTACACGTATATATTTACATCCACTGAATATTATTTCCTTTATTTCTTATAAAAACCATTGCCGTTAATCAGCCCATAAACAACAGTAAGCAACACGTGGCGTCAGGCAGTATAAGGATTAATTTTTCCATGGTCCGAAACTAAGTAATCATTCTTAATGAACTAGATTTTGTGCAAGCTGATTTACATCGGTATTTGTTACCTGCATTTAAACAAATACAGTTTGCAGAAGAAAGAATCATATGTTTGATGCAAAATAATGATGTGTTTAATTCATTCAGTTTTTTGCATGTTTATTCTTTGCAATTCTCCGTGTAACATTTTTTTCTGCGTTTCTAAACTACTGGATCAGTCCATTTGTCTTCTACGAAGGGGGTGACACAATCATTTCGCGCCAAATGTCACATGTAAATTATCTTCGCGCCTTTTTATTAGATTGTTCTATTGAATGGATGTGAAAACCTCTATGGAAAAAAATAAAGTTTGTTATTAACCTTCAGATTTTTCATTAGCTGCAAATTTTGTCTCATTCTTTAAAAGAACACATTGTATATGAGCAGCCAACACTAAAGCAATGGATTTGCTGATTATTCTTACTATTTTGTTTCCAAGTTATCCCATAAGTGGACCAGTCCAATCATAAACAAACTCCCTCCACCTAGTACATGGGTCATCCCTTCTTTTCCACCTACATTTATTAATAATGTACGTTACAAAGTTAGGTTTATAAAAAGCAAAGAAAGTCAGCCAGTAGGATATTATTTCATGCTTTGTGATGAACAAGGGTTTCCTTTTAATACAGTGACAAGAGTGTAGGCCAGTACCCGTAGAGGAATGCATTGGCTTCACTCCCGTAAGGTTCTAAGTAAAGAATTGGCAAAATGAAGAATACGTCATGATATTTACTGGTTTTCATAAGAAAAACTAAACAATTTGAAAACTGTACATAAAGATGTATTTTAAACTCATTTATAATACATATATGACCCTCATCGCATGAGTTTTGCCGGGGGGGGGGGTATTAATATCATGTTTTGCCCTAACTATAAAGTGTACAGGCCATTTACTTTGAGTCCTAGAGCAGCATTGAAGCATTTCTGTTTCAAACACTTCAAGACAACAATTAGTTAAAATTGTTCACAATTTGCTTAGTCGTCGAGAACGACGGAAAACAGACTATTTTCCCCAGAATTCCAATCTGCGCTAGCTTACTTGCAGATTCATACCAACGTACATGTAACTAGTCTGCCCTGGGGCTAACTAATAAATGACCAAATAGTGGCATGTCTTAGATATTCGTTAATCTGTAGTATTTGGTTATGACATTTGAGAAAGTCAACTGTACAATCTCATCTTGTGTAATAAAGTATCACAACTATGTCGCTCCTTAATGACCGAAACGTTTAGCACCTCTCTTGCTTATACGTTCCATAGATATTGATTGATTAGTCAGGCAAGCTTTTTTGAAAAGCTATTACTTGTACTGTTTAAATGTACGGACGGTAAATTATAATATATCATATAATTGTAATTTGAGACCTTTTGTTCCGGTCCTTCTAAAAGAGAAAAAATATATATATCAAAGACTCATCAAAAATAGACATATATATATGTCAAACAATACATGTATGTTTCTAATAAAGTTAATAACAGGGATACTGAATATATATGGTCTAAGTCAATGTTATTCTGTGATGGCTAGTTTCAAATTTGGATCGGGATCGATGTACCGAGTTCGAATACTTCCCGGACCTCACCGACAGCGTAAAAACAAGCTCGAGTGTGTTACGCAAGCGTCCATGACAACCTCCCTTCTCCTTAACACTGAAACAAATGTTTGAAGGCTTCTTATCTATAGAGTACGGCTTAATTTCATTGAGTATGTGGAATATGGCTTAACTTCATTGAATATAAAGATATTATTTTCAAAAATATACTACAGAAGGGACTTTCAACTCTGCTTATCCAATACTTTAACAAATATTAAAGAAGTCGACTCCATTTTTAAAATCCGGTGATGTAAATACATGTACAGCCGAGGTGTTTTTTCCGAGCTTGCCGGAAAGACCCGAGAAGACGCGATTGGTGTCAAGGGGAGAATTCATTGTCGTGACCATAAAATACCGACGAGGAGCAATCATAGGTTTGTGACTTTAAAAACAACTAAAATTTTCGATTCTCAATTATAGCTTTTGCAATGTTATACTGGAAGGGAAATCAGATGATGATGGTATCTATGATATGTATTTTATGTTTCATTGATCGATATGCGTTTATTACATGTTCGTTTATTACAGGATTCTTATCAACGGATGACACGATAATACGCGGTAATCAAGCACTAACTTCTTGATCAAGTGTTTGCGTTAAAGTTGGTAAACAAAAGCATACATCGTTTTGGTGGGAATCACCGTCAGGTTAAAATAGTTTTATTTTTCGGGGGGGGGGGGTGTTTCACTCCATATAATGTCACCATTGTCTACTGGTAATTACAATACAGTATCATTGAAAAGATTTAGGTGTTTATTATTATATTCAGAATACATGTAGAGTATTTTTTCATTATCTTAAACAAGGCTTTCGGGGAACCTTTTGCTTTACAGTTTTAATCCAAAGAAGCAATGCATTTTATTTTGCTTTTATTTTATTCAAATATTTTTTTTTCACAAACTACATATGATTTGAATATAAAATTTTTCCGTCTGTTGGAGGTAAACGAACTATTGGTAACAAGCTAAGGTGAGATAATTTCAGAATAATCTCACAAAGTGGATAGGCCCCTCAGTACTTTTGCTGTAAGCAGGCCTCCATACTATGCATTAACACCGAAAATCTTGCATACATGTATATGTTAGACTTTCTGGTATTCTCTTCGATTCCCAAATTATTGTGGACTTCTTAAGCCAGATACCTGTCCACGAGATTGTTAAACGTGTCAGTTGGGCCAGAGGAATAAGAAAAATAGTCTGATCGAAGTTTTCTTGTCCTCTAACAGATTGTCTCATTGTCTATACTGCGTCTTTATGTCAAATATCGCCTGTTGTACAAAATCTTTTCAGCAATTTTAACATTGCCTTGTTAGAACTACACCACTTTTAATGCAACCTGGTTGAAAAGGTTTTTAAGATAAAGATTCATGTTTACAAATGCCAGAGTGGTTTGGGGATTTTTAAGCATTTCATGGAAGTAAAATTAAAATAATTTAAAGGCAAAAAAAATATGACATGACTTCAAAATGTGTCCATATGGACAGCGAGAAGACAAGATGTGATATCTTACATTAATATTGTGAAAATATCCTAAAAGAGTCGATTTTAATCGGAACATAAAAGTTTTGACGGGTTATGTTTGCGATATTTTCTCCATCTTCATTGCCAGATACATGTACTTTGGTGAACATGGCGGATAAGATGTCACCTTTTATACTGGATGATTTAATTTTGCAGTTAATTTAAACTTAATAGTCGCAGTAGTACATGTACAATTATAATCTATCGAATGTTTCACTCTAATACCAATATTAATAGAACAGGTGCTTGTTGTTACATAAATACAATAGCCAATCAAATTGGCATAAAAACCTGGTACATGTACACACCTGTTCGGTCGATAAACGTGTTGTGATAACTTCAGTAAACATGATAAATACATACAGAAACTACATTGTATATACTTAATTAATTATTTGTTGCAATAAGGGATTTTTACAGAAGGAAGAAGTTTCTAACTCTCCAACAGAAGCCTTAGCTTTGTTCACATACAGGGCAATGGCAGGGAGATTGAAATGTATCATGGGTTGCAAGAATATGACATTCGGTTTGGTTAGATTAAGTAAAACAACTCAACAATCTTTTCGTCATCGGTTGATGCATAACTCTGGCTAGGTTTTTAGACATAATCTGGGATATGACGTTAACCCTTTAACTACCAGAGATTTTGCATTTTCTGCAAAATTGACTAAAAAATTTCAAATAGAAATTTTGTAGTCACTTTCACATAAAGCAACCATATATATTTTCTAAAAGGTAAAATCTTTAAGTATCCAATTATGCAGAGTAAAATGATGTCACGGTTGTCATGGCAACGAATAAGACCCATAATTGCCATAGTCTGTGTTTTCCCTTTTTTCTTCCCAGAAATACAAACAATTTTACAAATTTACTTCCATAATAGATGATTTAGTGATACTATTAAAAGAAATCAAATTTAATAGAAAGAGTTTATACAATAACACAATGTCCTTCATCCGTAAGGCTTTGGCTTTACAACTGTCTGATTGTTGTAATTTTAAGCAATTTTAAAATCGCTTTCCCTCTCTACAAGTTTTGCCTGATTTCAATTAATTTGGTACACATGTAGATACACAATTCTTTATTTTAGTATTCTTATTTCAATGAACCGTGTTGCCATGGTTGTAAAAATAGTAATTTATAGAATGACTTCTTAAGGATTGTTAAGATTTCAACAAAACACGGGTACATGTATACTATAGTCAACACCATGGTGCACGTTAAAATTACAAATATCAAAGTTACAAAGATTGACATGTATAAAACTTGGACGACGGGAAAGGAGGGGGGGGGGGGTATTGCTGAGCATTGTCTCTAATTCGTTTGTTAAATGTTGACTTGATGTCATCAGAATCATGAAAATTTCTCGCCTTAATTTTTTTTTTTTTTTTTTTTTTTTTTGAAAAAACCTATGGCATGTGTTTTATAAGAAATAATGCCCAGTCATTTTTGACATAAATTGGACCCCCATTTACTTTCAGTAGAGTATTATCATTGAATAAAATTACTTGCCTGGTTCCAGCGATCTCCATCTGAGAATTCACAACACTCTGTTATGTATTCGAACATACAATATCACTAGTTCATCAAAAAGTTTTAAAATATGATCAAGAGTAGAGTGTGGCAAAGAACTATGCACACTTACTCTCAATTCCAGCCTACATTTTACACCTATTTAGTTCAATAAAATGACAATTTTTCCATTTCTTTTACGCAAACAAGAGTTCAATAGTGATTGAATTATGATATTAATACCAGTGTAAAATTGTTAATTGTTCTTAATTACAACTCTTTTTATAAGGAACCTACAAGATGTTATCCGCGGAAATCAGGCTTTAAAACATCGCCAGATTTTAAATTAGTACTCAGATTTTAAAATAATCATGGATATAGATAAATGATCCTGCAGTTTTCCCATATGTCTAACTAATATAAAATATAACATATTTTTGTCTGTAATAATAACACCCCCCCCCCCCCCATATGAAAAGGTGAAGACATCGAACAGTGATCGATCTCTAAAAATCTACAAATAGCATCGTTTTCTAAAATGTGAGTATGTCGGGGGGAGGGGGGGGGGGGTACCGACAAGCAAAAATTAGCGTTTTGAAAGGAAACGGTATGTACGGGATGATAAGAAAATTAAAACAAAATAATGCAGACCTTGTTTATACACGTTATTTTATATTATCGGATACACTGGCTTTGACTTACATAAGTTCGTTTGAAGTTTCTGCACAATTCTCCAAAATTACATTGGTACCATGGCGGTAAATTCGTCTGATGAAGGCGCTATATATTTGAACCTGGACCACTGCAATCCAAAAACTACATCAACAACATTATTCTTCAAACCCTTGATACATGTATGCTGCGCTTTAATCTGAATATTGAACTGAAGAGTCTCCGAGATTAAGAAACGAAGAAGCATATTATGACTGTTTTATATTTGCCTATTTTTGGATTGATTATGTCAACCAATGCTAAATTGTCTACATGAAGCAGTAATTTTTGGTGTTTAGGTTTAGACGACTCATCGCAATATTATGGACTTATCAGGATTCAATTTTTGGATTGCAGTGGTCCAGGTTCAAATAAATAGCGCCTTCATCTTACGAGTTTACCGCCATGGTACCAATGCAATTTTGGAGAATTGTGCAGAAACTTCAAACAAACTTTTGTACGTCAAAATCAGTATATCTGAAAATATTAGTACAGTGTATAAACAAGGTCTGCATTATTTTCATAACCGATACATTGGAGTAATTTGTATATACTATCATCTTCTATCCCTCCCTCTCCCCACTCCTTCCCCACACTATCACCACTTTCTCTCCCCACTTCCTCTCTCTCTCCCCACTCTCTTTCTCTCTCCACTCTCTTTCTCTCTCCCCACTCTCTCGTTCTCTCTCCCCACTTCCTCTCTTCCCACTTCCTCTGTCTTTCTCTCCCCCATTCTCTCTCTCCCCACTCTCTTTCCCCAATCTCTCTCCCCCACCCACTCTCTCTCCACACACTCCACTCTCTCCCCACTCTCTCTCTCTCCTCACACTCTCCCCAACCACTCTCTCTCTCCCCACTCTCTCTCTCTGTCTCCCCACCATCTCCCTCTCTCTCTCTCTAACCTCTCTCTCTCTCTCTCCCATTCTCTCTCTACCCACTCTTTCTCTCCACCCACTCTCTTTCCTCTCTTTCACCCCTCTCTCTCCCTACTTCCTCTCTCCCCACTTCCTCTCTCTCTCTCTCTCTCTCTCTCTCTCTCTCTCTCTCTCTCTCTCTCTCACTCTCTCTCTCTCTCTCTCTCTCTCTCCCCACTATCTCCCTCTCTCTTTGTTTTTTTTTGACCGTCTAACTCATTTATTATTAGGCCTTGTGAAAAAAAACTAATATATATGCATAATACATAGATGTTTCAAAGTTATTTACAATAAAATTAATGGGAAAAATACTTATTCAAGAATAAAGACAAAATTCTTATGTTATTATAAAAGAAATTATAAAATGTTTATTCTTGGTCTTTTTACTTTACATTGGATTTGGCAGATTTGTTTATTTTTGCAAAAAATGAAATCAATGTAATTTAAAATTATAAGGGCGATAACTTCAAACAACAGAAAATACTGCTTCCCTGTTCACAATTTGTTCATTGCGTTATATGTTTGCGCATTTAATTTTATATGTTTGGACAAAAATATTTATATTCTTACTAACATGCATGTAACATATGTCAGCTTGAAATCTAAGTTGGATATTATTTGTTGTACCGTTATGAAAAATAGATGTGCGGCTAATGTCCTAAATTATACACATTGAGAGAGGAGGTCTATAAATATCCTTTATTAGATCTAGTATGTAATAGGGGTTTGACATTCACTATCCTTTTCCCTTGTATGCTTTCAGTTTACTATATTTTCATAATTTTATCTTGTTCAGAAATCGTGTCGTTGCTTTCAATGTTAACCAAAATGCACTTGCATCATGACTCACTCGTTGTTCTAGGCATTACCCGGCATTTCATATTTTCTTATTGCATATAAACGTTCGTTTGGTGTTTGTTCAAATACGTACTCTTAATAAAACTATGTATAATCTTTAATTGTTGCATGTTTCTACTCTGCTAGCCATAGATATCTACTAAGCGGTTTTAAATGGACAGTGTTAAATGATTAACCGTTGGGCTATCAACGTAATTTGAGTAAATGTTCACCTTATTACAGGTCCTAGCAAACCTTCTGGGAAAATTAAAATCATTCACTTAAGTAATAGCGCCATTCAATCAAATAAAAGAAAGTCAAGCAAATTGTGGGCTTAAAAAATTGTTCCAAAGTTGCCTCTGTCGGTCATAGTAACCCTCCTCAATGTACATGTTCTGTACATAACATTATAGAGATAAAGTTTATAAATTGTAAAACACTTGAAGTAAGCATTTAATTCTAAGTCTGAAAGAAGAATTTAAGAAGAAATGCCACACCAATTTTTATAAATCTTTAAGATATTCCCTTTAAACTATGATTTCAGCATTAAAAGGCCGATATTAGCTCTCAATTATTTTATAAGATTTTTTCCCCAATTTTCCAAAGAAAATGACAAAAAAATATTTGCAAATAAGATGTTTTAGAGTTAAAAATAAGCAGAAAATGAATATCTAATAAAATATGTAAACAAAAAGCATGCTGGACATTTTAATTTTTTTTTTTTTTTACTAAAAAATTATTCATGAAAATGAAACAAAAATATTGGTGGATTCAGGAATTTTTAAACGTAAAAAAACGGGCGAGGAAGAAATAAATTGGGGAGGGAGGTTATTTCTTCTTATACATGAAACATCTAATTCCCCCATTCCCTTGCAGGCAAATAATTCAATAGTTTTTTTTTACCGGGGGGGGGGGGGGGGAGGGGGTTAAAGGCTTACAAAACGTCTGAAAAAATGAGGGGGTAGACGACAAACTTTCAGTAGGATCTTAGGTACCTTTTGTTGGTATATGCATTTATACCAGAAATACTAATAAAAATCCTAATACAATCATTAATTTTACGCTTTGTAAAACGGTTGGAAGCAATTTACAAGCGGGGAGGGGAGCACAACCCAAAAGAAATCCCCTGAATATGAATTTAAAAAAGGTACTAGGCGTCATTATTGAGGGAGTACCACAGTGTTGTATATGTTGGCAATTTATTGGGGACCCACCACCACCAATGTCTGAACTCTAACATTAGCCATTAAGGTAGTCCGATCCTCAGGTTCTGAAAATCAGCTTTTAATTAATTGAACATGCTCACAAAAATGTATCTGATTTCACAAAGTAACTTGAATTTACCCATGATATTTCTTCAAAGTTTATCGTTATAGTTACATGTAATCATATTTTGTAGGGAAAATAATCAAATCTCAAATATATTTTCACAAAATGCGAATAAAAACAACAGCTATGCATTTTCTTATTGAAAATTCATTAACAAATATATTTTAGGATAAAAGAATATAGGTATCAAGTCATTTGAAGAAAACTGCATCTTTTTTACGCTTAAACAGTATTTTAGTTCTTCTATTTGTAAAAAGCTTGTTCAATCATTACAAGACACCACAGATCACGTCTCATTTCATATCATGCTTATAAGCATTGATATCTAATGCGAGATTAAAGGAAATTCGATTTCTCTGAAAATGAATTTATTTTTTTCTTCTATGGTGTACAATGTCAACTTTTTATAAGACCGTTTCTAAGACTTCAAAGAACCTTGAATCATATAAGCATAACATGAAAATTGTTGCACGAAAAGATCTTAATTTCAAGCCTCATTTTGATACTTTTTAAATGAAATGATAAAGAATCTGGGGGGATAAGACGAGCCATGTGCCCATGCCCATTTTTCGGCTATGCAAGAACATATATTGGAAAAAAACCTCTCAATTGTACGAATTTACTTAAGCATTTTAATGTTTACAGTAGTTCTCAAAATGATATTTCACTTTCATTTACTGTCACAAGTGTCTAACATGGGTAGGAACTACTATTAATTAATCTGCATATTGAGTGTTAACACATATTGTGGAGATATTATAAAAATGTTAACATTGTGTATAATGATAGTGGTGATCTAAAAGCGCTTGTAGTAAAAATAAATAAAAACGGGAATAAAAGTATTCAAATATCTATTATAATTTTTATCCGGCATTTTAAATAATTTACTGTAAATGAGTTCATTACTACATATATTTATATTTTATTTCCAGTGAAAAATATGTTATTCCTATAGACATTTTTTATAAAGTAAAACAAAATTAACCCCCTCCCCAAAAAATAAAAAATTTAAAAAATCATGACTCGAACAATTTCCTCAATAAACGTCCCTTTAAAGAGCTCCTCGCTAAGCACTATACCACGGGGTCACACATACAAATCCATTTAAATAGCATACAGTTCTCTATATTTAGCAAGCGTATTTGGACCTAGAATTTTTTAAGACCACGGTGAAAATTTAAGTAAGTTAACTTAATTTTTTATGTAGAGTGGGTCTTCGTACCAAATTTTTGCAAGTGTAAAAAGCAACATCTTTCCATTGCCTTTCATTAATCGTTCTCAAAAAAATGGTACGATGACCCACTCTATTTAAAAAATGTAGTTATATCATCCAATTTATGTCAGTTTTTGTGAAAATTGAGCGTGATGCCATTTTTTTGTGTTAATCAGAATCATTTTCGCTGTTACAGTATTCAGGTTTTGTCAAATTTGTATGCAAATGATAATAAGCATTACATTAATTCAACAAAAAGTGAATTTTTTTTTAAAATGAATTTACTGATTTTTTTTTCGATCGTTATGTAGGCATATGGCTCGGCTTATCCCCTCAGTTTCTTTATGAGTTATCCTTCTCGGCTGAGGATCGGATATCCTTAAAACGATTGAAATAAGACACATATAAAAATTCACAAATACGGGTACCTATCATAGAGTAAAAAGGAACACTAAAAGATGTACCCTATGCAAGTTTTATGTTATAATGATTTTTAGTAATATTTCTGGCATAAATTATATATCAACAAATATTATCCAATACCCTGCTAAAATTTTGTTCTTTTATCGTATGTGACACCCCCCCCCCCCCCCCGTGTCAAAATTTAAAGTTTATTGAATTATTTGCTTGCAAGGAAAAGTGTTGTTTTTTTTAAAGACGAGATTCTTCTTTCTCCGATTTTAACTTCCTTGCCTTCACATTTTAAAAAAAACCTAAATCCGACAATTTTTGGTATTATTTTAAAATTTACGCACGCTAACTGTCGATTCCAGCCTATATCTTACATCCATTTAATTCAATATAAATGGCAATTTGGCCATTAAAACAAAGAAAAGTTCATTAGTAATGGATTGTTAATTTTCAAAACCAGTATCAAAAAGTTAATTATTCTTATTTACAACTCCATTTAAAAGGGGGCAGAAATTTTTATCATTTGAAATCGGGCTTTAAAACATGACCAGATTTTCAAATACTCATGAAATCGATAAATGACTCTTAAATATCCCCGTATGTTTAACTTATGTAAAATCCAACATATCAGATTGATAAAGTACATTTTTTATTTGTTATATCGCTTAAAATTGGTAATACTGTAAAAGTTTAATAGACTTTATCAAGTTAAACTTGTCTGTAACAGTTTAGACTTTTATGGATAAGTTTAACTTGGTAAAGCCTAAACTTTTAATGTAACAATACATGTAAAATGACTATTTTCCTACTTTAGTCTGTAACTCCCCCCCCCCCCCCCGGGGGGGGGGGGGGGGGACAACAACACTTTTGATATGATTTTGTGAAATAATGAAATAACAATTCATAATACATGTAAAACGGAATTGTTTTCCGTTTTCCGTTGATTTCCATAGTGAAACCACAAGTTTTACCAATTTAGAGACTTATCTCTCTTTGTTTCCCTAAATATTAGTTGTTTTAGAAAAAATCACATATAAAGCTACATAAATGTGAAAAATCGTTCAAATATGTTAACTTTTGAAATTTGACTTGGAGGTAGAAAACATAACAATACTATTAATAGTTCTTTTCTTGCAATCAAAGGATTATAGGATTTATTCAAGCATGAGTATTAAAGATATATAAGATAACAGAATAGGCAATATCATCTATAAGCAGCGGCAGTTGGCAGTAAGCAGTTGGCTGTCGTATATGGAATTCCATAGGAGACAAGCCAAGGCCATCTTTAAAAAAATGTGTGTTTACCCTCTCCTGACCGACTGGCTAAAATGGCCAGACTCAAATCTTTTTTTACCTCCAGAAAACAATTTTTTTTTCTTTTCTTACCCGTCCATATGTATGTTGAAATTTTCTTGGGGAAAAGTATCATATCTCATTTCTAAAGATTTTTTTAACAGATTTTATTATATAATATTGTGAAAAAGTAGGGGGAGGGGTCAGATTTCTATGGTGGCCACTTTCAACGTGAGAGAAGTCGTAGAATTACCGGCCTGGAAGGGTTTTCTACGGACGAAAAATGACCCTACTTGTCATGGAATATTGACCCAGGATCATTTTTATACGTAGAAATTTGACCCCATGGCCAATATCCTATAAGGGGGTCACTTTTCGTCGTTACACCGGCGAGATCAAGGTCGTTAACAGAAAAAGTATAAAACTATTCTGCGGGCTCTAACTTTGTTATGTAGAGTTACATAAACCTGATACCTGGTACAAAGATTGTTTCTGACTTGAGAATATTTTATGAATTAAAGCAAGGTCCTTTCAGCAAGTTTAAGGTCACTGAGAAAAAAAAATAATATTCTTCTGCGTAATAACTTTGTGCATGGGAATTATTGGAAGCTGATACTTGTTACAAAAAAATGTTTATGGCCTGGGAATATGTGATGGTTTTGACAAAAGGTCATTTCGGCAAGTTCAAGGTCACTGGTTAAGAAGTATAAAATTGTATTGCGGGCTATAACTCTGTAATTGAGAATTATTGAAATCCCGTACTCGGTAAATGATTGATTATGACCTGCTCTATGACGTGTATAGGTCTAAATTTGCAGCCTTTCATCGGCAAGTGGTAGCGTCTCAATATGAGTGAAAATTTCTCGAAGGGAAATTAATTAATTAAATTAGCACTCTTAAGTTAGCAGTGATAAAAACATCCTAATAACTAAATTCTCCATAAAAACAAAACTGAAAAAAAAAATTCTTTTTCTCCCTTTCATTTCCTTTGCTTTGGTTACGTAATCAGATTATCAGATTTCTAAAGAGACATCACAGTCAACCATTCTAAACCAAATAAGTTGTTATTGATTTGTTACATTAGATGAAGGTACCTCCCAGATCGTAGTGATGCTGTAGCTAGCAGTTTTTGTAGAGATTAACATTTTTTACAGATCTTAGTCATTAAAAATCTCCATGGATAGATACATCCTATTATCTAAATCAAGAAATATATGTAATCGAGAGGGATTTTGAAAGATTTATTGAGGTAAGAATGTTTAAATTAACCTTCCTATTTTAAACATTGTTTATTATAAAAAAAAATGAATACTTTAATTGCAGTTCAAAAATTGGTGTTACAATTATAAATAATATAAATCCCTTTGGAAAATTGTCTAAATCCCATGCAATACACCAGATGTTACCTTAAATTCATAGAATTGCTTCAAATTAAATACAAATTTATGCAAGTTTGACAAGATGGTTAAATTAAGTAATAGATAATTCTTTTACGACAATTCAGCAGACATAAATGACAATACTTACTATGTTGATTTAAAAATAATTTTTGCGGGCATTAATTAATTCCACGATTTAACTAAACTATGAAACGATCGACAGATATAAGTAAAAAAAGGTTGCCGTAGCAACTATTCCAAGCGCTGGGCACTTTAAGGTGAAAATCATAGGTTTTCTGGATGAAATCTTAAAAAACGGCCTCATGTCATGGTAGGCGTTGGAACCATTAAGATTCCTTTCTTCTCATTGGTTCTGTGTGCCAATTTTAAAAGGTCTAAGTCAATTTTTGTTCTGTTACTTTAATTGGATTTATTATTTGAGAAACCCCTAAACACTAATGAAAAATGCTTTGTTTGGACTTTGAGAAAAATGTTTCATTTAAAAGTGTACATGCTGAGTCTTTCTAGCATGTTTTCAACATAGGGTACCTGCTTTATCTCTGCAGGAAAAAAAAACTAAAAAAAACAATGAAGTGCTAGTAAACAGATTATCTACATTCTGAAAACGCATGCATATAAAGTTTTCAATTGCTTTATCTTCATTTAATATACTGTTAAGAATACTTTACTCTATATCAAATTGTGTCATTTACTGTAGATTTCAGTTTACTCCATTTTACACAAAATATCACTCTAACTGCATAAAACTACCATTAAAGTCGCACGCGTGGTGCAGTCATTCGACCCTTTACTATGGAGTTGCAGTGTTTGGAGTAGATTCTTACGACGCGGGTTCGAATCCCCTGTGCGACTAGAGACCGGTCCATCGGATAAGACCGTATAAACCGAGGTCCCGTGTCGCAGAAGGTGTTTGCACGAAAAAGATCCCTCACTGCTCAAAGGCCCTATGTCGTGTATAGGTCTAAATTTGCAGTGCTCTACCGGAAAGTGGTAGCGTCTCAACATGAGTGAAAAATTCTCAAAGGGACGTTAAACAACCAAACAAGCAAACTACCTTTATATTAGCACTATTTAGTTACCAGTGTTAAAAAATCCTTAATTACTAAATTCCCGATAAATGCAAAACTGAAAAAAATGATTTTTTTTCCTCACTGTCATTTCCTTTGTTTTGATTGCGTAATCAGATTTATTAGAGACGTCACAGTCAACCATTCTAAACAAAGTAAGTTGTTATTGATTTGTTGCATTAGATTTACCTCTCAGATCGTAGTGATGGTGTAGCTGGCAGTTTTTGTAGAGGATGACTTTTTACAGATCTTAGTCATTTAAAAACTACATGGAATGATACATCCTATTATCAAAATCAAGAAATATATGTAAACGAGAGGAATTTTGAAAGATTTATTAAGGTAAGATTTTTAAATTAACATTACTATTTCAATCATTGTTTATTATTAGAAAATGAATACTTTAAGGTATTTGCAGTTCAAAAATTAGTGTTACAATTATAAATAATTCCCTTTGGAAAATTTTCTAAATTCCATGCATTACACAAGATATTACTTTAAATACATAGAATTGCTTCAAATTATATACAATTATATACGTACACAAGTTTTGACTCGATGTGTAAAATAAGTAATCGATAATTCTTTATGACAATTCAGATATAAATGACAATACTAAAATTGATTTAGAAATAATTTTCCGTGCGTTAATTAATTCCACGAATTAACTAAACTAAAACAGAAACTATCGACAGACCTAAGTCGATAAAAATTAGGTTACCGTATCAACTATTCCTTCGCCAAGCGTTCAGCTCTTTGAGGTGAAAATCACAGACCTTTCGGATGAAACACGAAAAACCGGCCCTGTGTAACCATAGAGATCTGTTACTTTTTATTGGCCCAGTGTGCCAATTAAGGTCTAAATTTGAAGCCCCTCGCGGGTATATGATGAATAAGTGAAAAAAAAAATCGAATGGGACGTAAAACAACATAGAATCTATCATACAATCTTCTAATGATATGACCAAATTGTGTAAATTTCTTAAGCAATTAGAGTGTCGATATTTAGCATTGAAATTGTTTTCCATATTATCTAAATATTTTCTTTTTCTTCAGGGACAATATCATCGATATCCTTTTGTGGGAAAATATAAAGAATATGGACATCAATAGATCATCTGATCCGAAAATCCCCGACAATTTTAAATTAGCATCAATTTCTTTTTCGCTGCTGATTGGAATTCCATGCGTCTCTTTGAACGCTTTCATTTTCACTATCTTGATACTAAAGCAATCCTTGAGAAAAAACCCATATCATCTTCTGGTCTTTTTATTATCATTGAGTGATTCTCTTGTAGGATTTGCATACATCATTCATGCCATCCAAGTCATTGTGTCAAAGTGGGAAGGTGTTGTCAAGCCATTGTGCATATTCAAAACTGTTTTGATTGTTAGTGGCACTTTATTGTCTCTCTTTCAGATTTCTTTGATTGGTTTGCAAAGGTATTTGGTCATTTGTCGTACATCATGGAATGATCGATTATTTCAAAATTCGAGAAAATACGTCGTGTGTCTTTTAAGCTGGCTTATAATTCTCATATTCACAGTTGGTTTAGTTTCACCCTCGGAAACCTCCTCGTCTGACTGCACCATTTTTAATGTCTATGGCAAACACTTTGAAATTTTCATGTTTTTTAGTAGATTTATTTTAGCAATTTTATTTCTAACAATAGCAATGTATTGTGTAACTCTTAGGCATGTCATCAAACGCAGAAGAGTAACTGCACCTCAAACACAAGTGATAATGGTTAGGAATTTGCAAAAAGACAGTATGACTTGTTCCAGGAGAGAGGACGAAAATGTTAGTATGGAAAACCAAAATAAAACTGGAAAAAATTGTGTGAAAAAAATACAGAAACTAACCGTTAAACCAAATGATTTATCTTCACAAAGACGATCAGGTATGCCAGCAGAATCCGAGAAAATTCAGTCTGCAAGCTCTAGAGCTGACCAAATGATGACTTACCAAACATCAGCAACTCTAAGGGTGAAGAAAGTATGGAGCACCATTGTTTTGCTTGGATTGTTATTGATATCTCTAACATTGTTGACAGGCCCGTTTTTTGATAGCGATTGTGCTATTCTATGAGATTCCTACCAATTACACTGCTATTGCAGCTGTGTTTTGCGGTATCAATTCTATCGTAAACCCAGTGCTGTACTGTGTAAAAATTGAAAGCATACGTTCTGTTATAAGGGACATTTTTTGTTGTAGTAGAAATTGAACAATAAAAATACATTCTACTTGAACAGAGGTTTAAAAAAATTGCATTTATAATTTTTATTATAGAATTATCAATTTTGTTGTCATAATTGTTGTCCTTTATCTCAAACCTGGATAAAAAATAGTCTCACAGCGATCTTTAGCATTTGTTTATTTTCATTTCAAGTCCATTCCTTCAATGGTTTTTTACAGAACTACATACATATTAGATTGCGTTCATTCGTAGACATATCAAGATTTTGTTTCACTGAGACAAGAGGTAATCCTTTTTACCAGAGAACTGATTTATTTCACTGATACAGAAGTTCGACTTAGATTACCAATATTCATTTAATAAACATATATCATTTAGGTTTTGAATGTTCTGCTCCTTATTATTTATTGATTATTCCATTTCTTTGTTCGTTAGTCACTAGTAGCTATATATATATATATATATATATATATATATATATATATATATATATATATATATATATATATATATATATATATATATATATATATATATATATATGTGTGTGTGTGTGTGTGTGTGTGTGTGTGTGTGTGTGTGTGTGTGTGTGTGTAAGTGTATGTATGTATGTATGTATGTATGTATACTGTGTAATTCAATAAATTTGATTGGTTTGTTTGCTATGAAATAAAGTTATATTTTAGTATATTGACTTGAGTTACGAAAAAAAAACTTAAGAAAAATCCAAAGAAGTGTTTATAACTGTGAAAAGTCTTTAAAACTTACCAATTCCTACATAATGACTTTTTTGTCTGTTTCTCGTCCAAAGAAAATAATATATCAAATGTAGCCCTTTGATTTGGTCAATCCATAGGTAAATCGACTTTACAGAAGAAAAAAAGATTTAATAAGAAATAATGTATTTTCCCCTTTATAATCAATAGAAACACGTGTATGTAGTTTATCTGCTAAATATACAGGGTGAGAGAAGAAGATTTTTTGAGAATTTGTGCGTTTTCACTACATGATCTAAGAGCCCCACCCTACCTCCAGCACCCCTGACCCTGGGGCTATGAATTTCACAACTTCGGTAGAGGACTCAATGCTTATTACAACCATGCGATAGTCTGACTACTTGATGTCCAGGAGTAAAGAAAAATATTTTTTAAAGATAGCACTAATTTTGATGGTTTTAGCCCCACTCCTCAACCCAAGGGGGTAGGGACCATGGATTTCACCCCCCCCCCTTCACTCATATTTGGTTGAAATTGGTTCAGCGGTTCCAGAGAAGCTGAAAATGTTCAAATGTTGAAGCTGAACACGATTCGTAAAAGGAATTTGTCCGCCATATTCGATTATTCACTCGCTATATCTGAGGGCCCCTATATAAGCCGCTCTATTAGTCTCTTCAGTGTAATCAGTTGTCACCGGTGTAGACGGACGCATGCTACACAACACTCGGTAAGACAAAATAATAATAACTTTGTACTACTTCTACGGCAGGAGTGTAAGATACTAAAAAAACTTCTAACAGTTGCACAGGTCAGTGCAATATACAAACAAACACAGTCAAATATACGTAGCCGCAATATAATAAATAAGCAAAGGCAATGCAAGGTAACCAGCACGAACACGTGTCGACATTCCACGCCGATACCCGTGACAATAAAGCAGTCAGGTGTAACGAATGCAAAGAATATATCCCGGTGCTAATATTGTAGATACCGGTAGTATAATTGAATATGGCATATGCCTATTTACGAGTCGTGTTCAGCTTTAAGGGAGACACAAGACGCACAACGCACGGCGACGGACAAAAACAAATCACAGTAGGTCACCTGAGTGGCTCAGATGAGTCACCTGTGTGACTCAGATGACCTAAAGAAATGTTTTCGGAATGAATAAATACACCTAATCTTCTCTTTGAAGGATCAAAAACAAAAAAGACACAACCTTGATATTCAGTCTATTATTTAGTAGTATTTTACTTGTTCAAGGAAAAGTAATGGATTTTAACAAAATAGAATGGATCTTAACCACGAACCCCAGGCCACAGACATCTGTTTCATTTGAGTTCATTGATGACAATATAGGCTTTAGACCGATTTTCACCAAGTAAGTAAAGTACATAAAGAAGAAATCAAATAAAGATGAACTATGAACGATATCAGTTACAAACGAGATTATAATATTTCAAACAAACGCTAATTAATTTTCAGGATATATGGTGATATAGGCTGATTTTTAGATCATCATGGCTGCTAAACAAGTTGATGAAAAATGGATATCATTAGTCTCCTTTAAAGTCATTATTTCGCAAGTTCTATGGTCAATACATTGATCTTGTTACATGTAGCAAATACAATGAAATATGTGGAGTTAACGAACAGTATTCGAGCTCAAAAATCCATTAAACATTACAAAAAAGGAGCAGAGCAAACACGGACCTCTGTGACATCAGAGGTGGGATCAGGTGCCATGGAGAAATGAGCATCCCCTGCCGACCGGTCTATCACTAATTCATATGCTGACTGAAGTTTTTCAATCTAATTGTTAGGCCATTATTTACACACTGAATTGTCCACGGATTTTCCGTTTGCCCGATCACGACAACGAGCATAAAGCGGATGTGACAGGGGGTGCTTACTCTTTTATGGCATCTAACCCATTGTTTGGTGTCTTTAGACTGTTTTATTGTTTCAATGGACTTTTGAGCTTGATTACCGTTCGTTATCTTCATATTATATGGATTCATTACTCGAATGGATGTACTTGCATTCTTATTATTTAAGGCTGCATTATGATATAATGCAGCCGTAAATTATGATAAGATATTAATTAACTTTCTGTTTTTATTGATGTTCCTTAAGTATATCTATGTCTTCAGAACACAGGCCAACAGTCTCATTTCTAGCGCAACTACGTGTCTTTTTTTACTGAAATGCGCATATGGAATTCATGGTTTTACATTCTTGGAAAACATTTAATATCAGTTTCGTATTATCACGTGAACAGTTTGTGTTATATTGTACATCATGTAAAAAATAGGCAACCTGCGACATTTTTTCAACTCTGCAGCTTCTCAGAAACCGATCATTTTCCTAAATTGATAATATAAACTTCAGCTTTTCTTAAAGGGGCCTGGACACAGTTACATTGTTAACATTTTAAATTTCTATGCTTATTCAAAAAATAAAACAAGTCAAATGAATTCAACTTACATGAATATTCTTAGAATTCAATGACAACGACATTCTTCCTTACATCACGTGAAACATCTGTTTTTGTGTAAACAGGGCTCGAGCTCTGTTATTGTTAATGTTTACGTTTTACCGAGTGTGTTCAATTTGTTAAACTCTGCACAATCACTGAGCACGGACTGACAATACTGATGAGTTGGTTTTGCCTTCTCACATTTATACAGTAACTCTGAATTTTCTGGATTATAGTTTTAATATTTCTCATTAATACACAACAAAATTTCTACTTTCTTAAGTATTAAGGATAGTTTACTTTGTGAAAGTGCAAGGATGTGTCAATCAAACGCGTCCCGAAATTCGTAGTTTCAACAATTTCCAGATAAAAAAAGTTTCTGAAATTTCCGTGTGAAATGCTATAGCAACATATACGTCATGATATTATACATAAAATTTGAGAAAATATCAACTTCAAATAATCTTTGTCCAGGCCCCTTTAACTAAAAATGGTACGTTACCATATTATTTCGGTGGTCATTGGTTCCATCTATTTCTTAAAATTATCGTTTCTACCATTCCCTTTCGGCTAGCACATGGGAATCATATTTTTTACAGACAATGTATAGGTAGAAAATAAATACTTAGTATATAGCGATGTAAAATATTTTCATGTTGAGTGTCCATTGGTAAAGAAGATTTTCAAGGGTGAGTATGTCATGAATTTCCAATCTATGACTCATTTATGATAAGCCCCATGTTTAGGACTGAACCCATTAATTTCACTATTTTGGAAAAGTGTTTCTTGCCTATTATCAACATACATGCATACAGTCCAGCAGCTTGAATATCTAGGTGTACGGAGAGAATGTTTAAAAATAACGTTAGTTTTGATGGTTTAACATCACTGTAAAGCAAGTTACTTAATATTTATTCCATAATCTGGCCCAAATAGAACATTAAATTCAGTTTTCTTGTTCCCTTTGTTCGTGAAAACTATATACCAAACTTGTTTACATTTGAGGTAGGTATATTTAAGATGCTGAAACGTTCCGAGGGACACTAACTATATTATGTATTTTTCTGTCTAGACAACAAAATCGCTGTTTTGCTATTATATCATTTGTGCTGTTACATGTAGCAGAAGATGGAATGAAATCTTCAGCTTTTCCATCGAATATTATTAACTACAATGTATTCGTTAGTTTTTACTGATTATTTGAAAGTGTTCCTTGCCAACAATATCCAGCTTTTCTTACATATGCGAGGCTTTGTTTCGTCCATATTGAAAAAAAGCACCAGAAAAACTTTGATTAAAATTTATTACTGAGCATTTTCATATATTAATTTGTTACATTTCAACTTTTTGATACTTAATAAAGTAATTGCTGTATATCAAAATTTCCCTTCTTTGTTCATTTCTTCAATAGCAAAGCCCCCCCCCCCCTCCTGCAGAATTTGAGGAAGAATTGCTATTATAAGAAATACTTCATGTTTATTGCAACTCTTCCCTCTAGGAATAATAGTTTCCCCCTTTGGGCTAAATTTTAGTTATTTGCCCATGAAAATCCAATCCAGCTTTAAACTGATGTTTTACTTAACATTTGCAAATGTATTGCTTTATGTACCTGTACGTAGTATTGTGTGATTCACGGCTTCCTACTAGCTTGAGCTAGTGGGTTAACCCTTTAGCTCAATCGGTAGAGCACTGGACTTGCATCCGATTCTGTTCTCTCCTCTGGAGGGTGGGCGTCATTATGGAAAATTCTAAATTTTAACAATTACAAAAAAAAATGTCGTCAAAGACCATACTACATCATGATGTTAGTAAATATTTCTCCAAGTTTTGTGGGGTTTTTTTTCGAAAATGAGTTTGCAATGTTGTTAAGGACAGGTAAAGGACACACAATGAACAACATGTTGTTTTGAAGATTATTCACTTAATTACTCCCTTTAACACAATGTTGTTTTGAATATTATTCACTTAATTAATCCCTTTAACACAATGTTGTTTTGAACATTATTCACTTATTCCCTATAAGATAAAGATTTCCAATAATTGGAGGACTTTTTATGAGACTTTTATAGTGCCTAATTACGTTGAACACCTCTTCTATATCAAATTATAAGGAAATACCAGGTAAAACTACATGTATTTTTGTTGATTTTTCTTTGAATTTCACAATTGCAAGGATTTTCATGTTCAAAACCCCTAATAATAAATAGTATTACAAAATTTGTCCAAGAACATCTGATGGTATTATTAAGAAATTAATCTACTGTGGAATCATTTAAATTCGTGGGGGTCAATGTTCGTGGACAAGCAAAATTTTATTGGTTCGTGGGCATGTAATTTCGTGGGTAGCTCGTTTATTTGGTAGATTTAATTCATCAGTACGTGGACAAAAAATTCTTCGTGGGGATGTAAATTCGTGGGTAAGGGTGACCCACGAAATCCACGATCATTGATCCCCCACGAACAATGATGATTCCACAGTAAATTAAATCAAATTAAAAAAAATAAGAATTTCTTGAAAAATTTGCAAAGGGTACATGTAAGTTACGTTTTAATGCGCACATGTATGTACGTTGCGTATGACCTTAGGTGCTATGGTACCAGAAACTTTACATGAGCACATGCAGTAATCAGCTGGCAGTATGACCTCTCTGTATTCGTAAGATAAAATTTGACATTGCTGATAACCATGTTTCTTATAGGTCTAATATTATTTGTCTGTAAGTTATGTGAATTGCATGTTACTATGGACACGTATTGGGGGTGGGGTTGGGGGGTATAGGGTTTTCGCATCCCTACATGTACATGTAGCAACTCCAGGGGTTCCCTGGATATTTGCACGGGAACACCTTTGCAGGGGAGTCAATAAGGAGTCCCTGTTTTGCGCTATTGATGGAATAGAGAAGCTGAAGTCCAAGGATATTGAATGCGATGATGTTTGGACAGGTTTGTCCTCAACAGTTAAAACCATTTCAGTGAGATTCTCACCATTATATACTACATTAGTTAAAGCTTACATGTACATGTAGTTCAGGAAGCCGGTAGGTGCCAGGTTCAAAATATTTTATCTGGCGACCGCCAGTTATTTATGTGGCGGCCGCGAGATAAAATATTTTTTAAGTAAAACTTCTTTCAATCCAAGCAAAACTGCCTTTAGTGAAGCTAGTTTTTTGCCAAAAGAAAACAGAACAGTTTTTTTGTGATTCCAAAAATGTCATTTATTAAAAATGACGATAAAAATCCACATTATAAAAAATTACTGGGAGGCCAAAAACCAATATTTCCTGTAATATACATTATAGGTAAAACAGTCCAAAATGAGTACATATTACATAATTACAACAAACATTATACACTGAAATGGCCTCCCAGAACAAGACGATAAAACAAAAAGCAAAAAAGGTGGCCAAAAATTCTGCTGCAAAGAGATAACAGACAATACAATATATATAATAATGAAATACAAAGGTGGTAAGTAAAGTGCTGGGGCGGAGGAGGGTAGCAATAGAAAACACAGCCACTCTCGACAAAACAAAAATGATAATGAAAGATGCTGATCAGCTATTGGATGAAAACTAAATCGAGAGGCCCCCGACAGGGTGCGTTACGTAAATACTTACATAAACAAAATACTGTACAACGATTGGGTAAAAACAAAGAGGCCCCTGGTGGGGTGCATTACAAAACATATTACATAAACAAAAAAAGGGGGTTGACAATGAAATAACAAAACATACTAACATATATAATACTTATCAAACACAGGATTCAATTAAACGAACTTTACTTAAAACAATTTATTAACATAAATCTATCTTTTTTTCTACCTGGCACCTACCGGCTTCAGTACTTAGCAGGGGATATATTATACTGATTAAATTCAATTATAATGATTTCTTTCAAAAGTAATGTCAAAGCAAAACCTTTGAAAAGAAAGTCTGGTCAAAGAAACAATGCATCAAGGACAGCTTTGTATAACCTTCTAGTGAAATAAACGTATTTTTAGACCTACTTACATGTATTTACATCAATCAATTCTAAGGAGTTAATTTTGATATCAGACTACCCGAAATGTTTGTGAGTAACAGTCAAATAAGATTTTGACATTTTGTATTTCAAAAGCTTTGGGATATGTATATTTAACAAATATACAAGAGGATTGCTTGCATCTCAATATACATGTACTCGTACACGTATATATTTACATCCACTGAATATTATTTCCTTTATTTCTTATAAAAACCATTCCCGTTAATCAGTCCATAAGCAACACTAAGCAACACGTGGTGTCAAGCAGTATAAGGATTAATTTTTCCATGGTCTGAAACTAAGTAATCATTCTTAATGAACTGCAAGCTGATTTACATCGGAATTTGTTACCTGCATTTAAACAAATACGGTTTGCAGAAGAAAGAATCATATTACTGATGCAAAATAATGATGTGTTTAATTCATTCAGTTTTTTGCATGTTTATTCTTTGCGATTCTTTGTACGGACATGTCCGTGTAACATTTTTTCTGCGTTTCTAAACTACTGGATCAGTCCATTTGTCTTCTACGAGAGGGGTGACACAATCATTTTGCGCCAAATGTCACAAGTAAATTATCTTCGCGCCTTTTTATTAGATTGTTCTATTGCATGGATGTGAAAACTTTTATGGAAAAAAAATAAAGTTTGTTTTTAACCTCCAGATTTTCTATTAACTGCAAATTTTATCTCATTTTTTAAAAGAACACATTGTATATGAGCAGGCAACTCTAAAGCAATGGATTTGCTGATTATTCTTACTATTTTGTTTCCAAGTTATCCCATAAGTGGACCAGTCCAATCATAAACGAACTCCCTCCACCTAGTACATGGGTCATCCCTTCTTTTCCACCTACATTTATTAATAATGTACGTTACAAAGTTAGGTTTATAAAAAGCAAAGAAAGTCAGCCAGTAGGATATTATTTCATGCTTTGTGATGAACAAGGGTTTCCTTTTAATACAGTGACAAGAGTGTAGGCCAGTACCCGTAGAGGAATGCATGGGCTTCACTCCCGTAAGGTTCTAAGTAAAGAATTGGCAAAATGAAGAATACGTCATGATATGTACTGGTTTTCATAAGAAAAACTAAACAATTTGAAAACTGTTCATAAAGATTTATTTTAAACTCATTTATAATACATATATGATAAGACCCTCATCGCGTGAGTTTTGTCGGGGGGGGGGGGGGTATTAGTATCATGTTTTGCTCTAACGATAAAGTGTACAGAACATTTACTTTGAGTCCTAGAGCAGCATTGAAGCATTTTTGTTTCAAACACTTCAAGACAACAATTAGTTAAAACTGTTCACAATTTACTTAGTCGTCGAGAACGACGGAAAACAGACTATTTTCCCCAGAATTCCAATCTACGCTAGCTCACTTGCAGATTCATCCCAACGTACATGTAACTAGTTTGACCTGGGGCGAACTAATAAATGACCATATAGTGGCATGTCTTAGATATTCGTTAATCTGTAGTATTTGGTTATGACATTTGAGAAAGTCAACTGTACAATCTCATCTTGTGTAATAAAGTATCACAACTATGTCGCTCCTTAATGACGGAAACGTTTAGCACCTCTCTTGCTTATACGTTCCATAGATACTGATTGATTAGTCAGGCAAGCTTTTTTGATAAGCTATTACTTGTATTGTTTAAATGTACGGACGGTAAATTATAATATATAATTGTAATTTGAGACCTTTTGTTCCGGTCCTTCTAAAAGAGAAAAAATATATATATCAAAGACTCATCAAAAATAGACATATATATGTCAAACAATACATGTATGTTTCTATTAAAGTTAATAACAGGGATACTGAATATATATGGTCTAAGTCAGTTATTCTGTGATGGCTAGTTTCAAATTTGGATCGGGATCGATGTACCGAGTTCGAATACTATCCGGACCTCACCGACAGCGTAAAAACAAGCTCGAGTGTGTTACGCAAGCGTCCATGACAACCTCCCTTCTCCTTAACATTGAAATAAATGTTTGAAGGCTTCTTATCTATAGAGTACGGCTTAATTTCATTGAGTATGTAGAATATGGCTTAACTTCATTGAATATAAAGATATTATTTTCAAAAATATACTACAGAAGGGACTTTCAACTCTGCTTATCCAATACTTTAATAAATATTAAAGAAGTCGACTCCATTTTTAAAATCCGGTGATGTAAATACATGTACAGCCGAGGTGTTTTTTTCCGAGCTTGCCGGAAAGACCCGAGAAGACGCGATTGGTGTCAAGGGGAGAATTCATTGTCGTGACCATAAAATACCGACTAGGAGCAATTATAGGTTTGTGACTTTAAAAACAACTAAAATTTTCGATTCTCAATTATAGCTATTGCAATGTTATACTGGAAGGGAAATCAGATGATGATGGTATCTATAATATGTATTTTATGTTTCATTGATCGATATGCGTTTATTACATGTTCGTTTATTACAGGATTCTTATCAACGGATGACACGATAATACGCGGTAATCAAGATTCTTGATCAAGTGTTTGCGTTAAAGTTGGTAAACAAAAGCATACATCGTTTTGGTAGGAATCACCGTCAGGTTAAAATAATTTTATTTTTCCGGGGGGTGGGGGTTGGGGGTGGGGGGGGGGGAGGTGTCGCTGTTTCACTCCATATAATTCCACCATTGTCTAATGGTAATTACAATACAGTATCATTCAAAAGATTTAGGTGTTTATTTTTATATTCAGAATACATAGAGGATATTCAATGTTTTGTAGATGAATATGGAATTTATTTCACGAGTAGGGACAGGATTTTTTGATATTTTCACGAGTGCGAAGCACGAGTGAAAATATCAAAAAGCCTTGTCTCACGAGTGAAATAGATTCCATATTCATCTTCAAAACATTGAATTTTCTGTTTATTATATTTTCTTTGATTTTCACTTTGCCTCTGTCTTTTCTAAAACAGTGATAGTAGGTTTGATGTCAACGTTGAGCGGTTGAGACGTCATAGCTTAGCATTTGTGAGATTGAAAACATTACATAACACGGATTTTAGCAACATATTTGGGAAGATATTTGCAGTTTTAGCTCTATCAAGATGATTAGTTACTATCTCTATCTTATGACAGGCCAGAAATTATTTTTAAATTACTTTGATATCCTTTCACACTGTGAGAGAATATCATTTTGGTATCCTTTCACACTGTGAGAGAATATCACTTTTATTCAATTAAAGAAATCACAGTATTTCACTGTTGAAAATGTAATAAATGTAGAGTATTTTTTCACTATCTTAAACAAAGTTTAGGCTTTCGGGGACCTTTTGCTGTACAATTTTAATCCCAAGAAAGCAATGCATTTTATTTTGCTTTTATTTTATTCAATGCTTTTTTTCACAAACTACATATGATTTGAATATAAATTTTTCCGTCTGTTGGAGGTAAACGAACTATTGGTAACAAGCTAAGGTGAGATAATTTCAGAATAATCTCACAAAGTGGATAGGCCCCTCATTCCTTTTGCTGTAAGCAGGCCTCCACACTATACATTAACACCGAAAACCTTGCATAGATGTTGGGCTGTCTGGTATTCTCTTCGATTCCCAAATTATTGTGGACTTCTTAAGCCAGATACCTGCCCACGAGATAACTATACGTGTCAGTTGGGCCAGAGGAAAAAGAAAAATAGTCTGATCGAAGTTTTCTTGTCCTCTGACCGATTGTCTCATTGTCTATACAGCGTCATTATGACAAATATCGCATGTTGTACAAAATCTTTTCAGCAATTTTAACATTGCATTGTTAGAATTACACCACTTTTAATGCAACCTGGTTGAAAGAATTTTTAAGATAAAGATTCATCTTTACAAATGCCAGACTGGTTTGGGGATTTTTAAGCATTTCTTTGGAAGTAATATTAAAATAATTTAAAGGCAAAAAAAAATACGACATGACTTCAAAATGTGTCCATATGGACAACAAGAAGATAAGATATGATATCTTACATTGATATTGTGAATATATCCTAAAAGAGTCGATTTTAATCGGAACATAAAAGTTTTGACGGGTTGTGTTTGCGATATTTTCTCCATCTTCATTACCAGATGCATGTACTTTGATGAACATGGCGGATAAGATGTCACCGTTTCTACTGAATGATTTAATTTTGCAAAAATGAGTTAATTTAAACTTAATAGTCGCAGTAGTACATGTAAAATGATAAGCTATCGAATATTTCATTCTAATACCAATATTAATAGAACAGGTGCTTGTCGTTACATAAATACAATAGCCAATCAAATTGGCATAAAAACCTGGTACATGTACACACCTGTTTGGTCGATAAACGTGTTGTGATAACTTCAGTAAACATGATAAATACATGCAGTAACTACATTGTATATACTTAATTATTTGTTGCAATACGGGATTTTTACAGAAGGAAGAAGTTTCTTACTCACCAACAGGAGCCCTACCTTTATTCAGATACACGGCAATGAAAGGGATATTGAAATGTATCATGGGTTGCAAGAATATGACATTCGGTTTGGTTAAAAAAAAGTAAATCAACTCAACAATCTTTTCGTCATCGGTTGATGCATAACTCTGGCTAGGTTTTTCGACATAATCTGGGATATGACGTTAACCCTTTAACTACCAGAGATTTTGCATTTTTCTGCAAAATTGACTAAAAAATTTCAAATAGAAATCTAGACACTTTGTAGTCACTTTCACATAAAGCAACCATATATATTTTCTAAAAGGTAAAATCTTTACGTATTTAATTATGCAGAGTAAAATGATGTCACGGTTGTCATGGCAACGAATAAGACCCATAATTGCCACAATCTGTGTTTTCCCTTTTTTCTTCCCAGAAATACAAACAAATTTACAAATTTACTTCCATAACAGATGATTTAGTGATACTATTAAAACAAATCATGAAGTCATTAGTTTTTAGTCATACTGGTCAATTTTATTTGATAGAAAGAGTTTATACAATAACACAATGTCCGTCATCCGTAAGGCTTTGTCTTGACAGCTGTCTGATTGTCGTAATTATAAGCAATTTTCAAATCGCTTTCCCTCTCTACAAGTTTTGCCTCATTTCAATTAATTTGGTACACATGTAGATACACTATTCTTTATTTTAGTATTCTTATTTCAATGAACCGTGTTGCCATGGTTGTGAAAATAGGAATTTAGAGAAGGTGACTTCTTAAGGATAGCTAGGATTTCAACAAAACACGGGTACATGTATACTATATTCAACACAATGGTGCACGTTAAAATTACAAATATCAAAGTTACAAAAATTGACATCTATAAAACTTGGACGACGGGAAAGGAGGGGGGGTTATTGCTGAGCATTGTCTCTAATCCGTTTGTTAAATGTTGACTTGATATCATCAGAATCATGAAAATGTCTCGCCTTAATTTTTTTTCTTTTTTTAGAAAAAACCTATGGCATGTGTTTTATAAGAAATAATGCCCAGTCATTTTTGACATCAATTGGACCCCCATTTACTTTCAGTAGAGTTTTATCATTGAATAAAATTACTTGCCTGGTTCCAGCGATCTCCATCTAAGAATTCACAACACCCTGTTATGTATTCGAACATATATCACTAGTTCATCAAAAAGTTTTCAAAAATATGATCAAGAGTAGAGTGTGGCAAAGAACTGTGCACACTTACTCTCAATTCCAGCCTACATTTTACACCTATTTAGTTCAATAAAATGACATTTTTTTTCCATTATTTTTTACGCATACAAGAGTTCAATAGTGATTGAATTCTGATATTAATACCAGTGTCAAATTGTTAATTGTTCTTAATTACAACTCTTTTTATAAGGAACCTAGAAGATGTTATTCATGGAAATCAGGCTTTAATTTAAAACACCGCCAGATTTTAAATTAGTACTCAGATTTTAAAATAATCATGGATATGGATAAATGATCCTGCAGTTTTCCCACATGTCTAACTAATATAAAATATAACATATTTTTGCTTGTAATAATACCCCCCCCCCATATGAAAAGGTGAAGACAACGAACAGTGATCGATCTCAGTCTAAAAATCTACTAATAGCATCGTTTTCTAAACTGTGTGTATGTCTGGGGGAGGGGGGGGGTACCGACAAGCAAAAATTTGCGCTTTAAAAGGAAACGGTATGTACGGGATGATAAGAAAGTTAAAACAAAATAATGCAGACCTTGTTTATACACTTTACTTTAAATTATCGGATACACTGGCTTTGACTTACATAAGTTTGTTTAAAGTTTCTGCACAATTCTCCAAAATTGCATTAGTACCATGGCTGTAAACTCGTCTGATGAAGGCGCTATCCATTTGAACCTGGACCACTGCAATCTAAAAACTACATCAGCAACATTATTCTTCAATCCTTGATACATGTATGCTGCGCTTTTATCTGAATATTGAACTGAAGAGTCTCCGAGAGTAAGAAACGAAGAAGCATGTTATGTCTGTTTTATTTTTGCCTATTTTTTGGATTGATTATGTCAACCAATGCTAAATTGTATATACTATCATCTTCTATCCCTCCCTCTCCCCACTCCTTCCCCACACTATCGCCACTTTCTCTCCCCATTTCCTCTCTCTCCCCACTTGCTCTCCCCCAATTCTCTCTCTCCCCACTCTCTTTCCCCACCCATTCTCTCCTCACTCTCTTTCCCCAATCTCTCTCCCCAACCCACTCTCTCCACACACTCCACTCTCTCTCTCCCACTCTCTCTCCTCACACTCTCCCCAACCACTCTCTCTCTCTCCCACTCTCTCTCTGTCTCCCCATTCTCCCCCCTCTCTCTCTCTAACCTCTCTCTCTCTCCACTTACTCTCTCTCTCCCATTCTCTCTCTACCCACTCTTTCTCTCCACCCACTCTCTTTCCTCTCTTTCCACCCTCTCTCTCCCTGCTTCCTCTCTCTCCCCACTTCCTCTCTCTCTCTCCCCACTATCTCCCTCTCTCTTTGTTTTTTTTACCGTCTGACTCATTTATTATTAGGCCTTGTGAAAAAAAACTAATGTATATTCATAATACATAGATGTTTCAAAGTTATTTACAATAAAACTAATGGGAAAAATACTTATTCAAGAATAAAGACAAAATTCTTATGTTATTATAAAAGAAATTATAAAATGTTTATTCTTGGTCTTTCTACTTTACATTGGATTTGGCAAATTTGTTTATTTTTTGCAAAAAAATGAATGTAATTTAAAATTATAAGGGCGACAACTTCAAAGAACAGAAAATACTGCTTCCCTGTTCACAATTTGTTCATTGCGTTATATGTTTGTGCATTTAATTTTATATGCTTGGAAAAAATATTTATATTCTTACTAACATGCATGTAACATATGTCAGCTTAAAATCTAAGTTGGATATTATTTGTTGTACCGTTATGAAAAATAGATGTGCGGCTAATGTCCTAAATTATACACATGCAGAGAGGAGGTCTATAAATATCCTTTATTAGATCTAGTATGTAATAGGGGTTTGACATTCACTATCCTTTTCCCTTGTATGCTTTCAGTTTACTATATTTTCATAATTTTATCTTGTTCAGAAATCGTGTCGTTGCTTTCAATGTTAACCAAAATGCACTTGCATCATGACTCACTCGTTGTTCTACGCATTACCCGGCATTTCATATTTTCTTATTGCATATAAACGTTCGTTTGGTGTTTGTTCAAATACGTACTCTTAATAAAACTATGTATAATCTTTAATTGTTGCATGTTTCTACTCTGCTTACCATAGATATCTACTAAGCGGTTTTAAATGGACAGTGTTAAATGATTAACCGTTGGGCTATCAACGTAATTTGAGTAAATGTTCACCTTATTACAGGTCCTAGCAAACCTTCTGGGAAAATTAAAATCATTCACTTAAGTAATAGCGCCATTCAATCAAATAAAAGAAAGTCAAGCAAATTGTGGGCTTAAAAAATTGTTCCAAAGTTGCCTCTGTCGGTCATAGTAACCCTCCTCAATGTACATGTTCTGTACATAACATTATAGAGATAAAGTTTATAAATTGTAAAACACTTGAAGTAAGCATTTAATTCTAAGTCTGAAAGAAGAATTTAAGAAGAAATGCCACACCAATTTTTTTTTTCATAAATCTTTAAGATATTCCCTTTAAACTATGATTTCAGCATTAAAAGGCCGATATTAGCTCTCAATTATTTTATAAGATTTTTTCCCCAATTTTCCAAAGAAAATGACAAAAAAATATTTGCAAATAAGATGTTTTAGAGTTAAAAATAAGCAGAAAATGAATATCTAATAAAATATGTAAACAAAAAGCATGCTGGACATTTTAATTTTTTTTTTTTTTACTAAAAAATTATTCATGAAAATGAAACAAAAATATTGGCGGATTCAGGAATTTTTAAACGTAAAAAAACGGGCGAGGAAGAAATAAATTGGGGAGGGAGGTTATTTCTTCTTATACATGAAACATCTAATTCCCCCATTCCCTTGCAGGCAAATAATTCAATAGTTTTTTTTTTACCGGGGGGGGGGGGGGGGGGAGGGGGTTAAAGGCTTACAAAACGTCTGAAAAAATGAGGGGGTAGACGACAAACTTTCAGTAGGATCTTAGGTACCTTTTGTTGGTATATGCATTTATACCAGAAATACTAATAAAAATCCTAATACAATCATTAATTTTACGCTTTGTAAAACGGTTGGAAGCAATTTCCAAGCGGGGAGGGGAGCACAACCCAAAAGAAATCCCCTGAATATGAATTTAAAAAAGGTACTAGGCGTCATTATTGAGGGAGTACCACAGTGTTGTATATGTTGGCAATTTACTGGGGACCCACCACCACCAATGTCTGAACTCTAACATTAGCCATTAAGGTAGTCCGATCCTCAGGTTCTGAAAATCAGCTTTTAATTAATTGAACATGCTCACAAAAATGTATCTGATTTCACAAAGTAACTTGAATTTACCCATGATATTTCTTCAAAGTTTATCGTTATAGTTACATGTAATCATATTTTGTAGGGAAAATAATCAAATCTCAAATATATTTTCACAAAATGCGAATAAAAACAACAGCTATGCATTTTCTAATTGAAAATTCATTAACAAATATATTTTAGGATAAAAGAATATAGGTATCAAGTCATTTGAAGAAAACTGCATCTTTTTTACGCTTAAACAGTATTTTAGTTCTTCTATTTGTTAAACGCTTGTTCAATCATTACAAGACACCACAGATCACGTCTCATTTCATATCATGCTTATAAGCATTGATATCTAATGCGAGATTAAAGGAAATTCGATTTCTCTGAAAATGAATTTATTTTTTTCTTCTATGGTGTACAATGTCAACTTTTTATAAGACCGTTTCTAAGACTTCAAAGAACCTTGAATCATATAAGCATAACATGAAAATTGTTGCACGAAAAGATCTTAATTTCAAGCCTCATTTTGATACTTTTTAAATGAAATGATAAAGAATCTGGGGGGATAAGACGAGCCATGTGCCCATGCCCATTTTTCGGCTATGCAAGAACATTTATTGGAAAAAACCTCTCAATTGTACGAATTTACTTAAGCATTTTAATGTTTACAGTAGTTCTCAAAATGATATTTATATTCTAGACAAGCTAAACAGTTGACTTTCATTTACTGTCACAAGTGTCTAACATGGGTAGGAACTACTATTAATTAATCTGCATATTGAGTGTTAACACATATTGTGGAGATATTATAAAAATGTTAACATTGTGTATAATGATAGTGGTGATCTAAAAGCGCTTGTAGTAAAAATAAATAAAAACGGGAATAAAAGTATTCAAATATCTATTATAATTTTTATCCGGCATTTTAAATAATTTACTGTAAATGAGTTCATCACTACATATATTTATATTTTATTTCCAGTGAAAAATATGTTATTCCTATAGACATTTTTTATAAAGTAAAACAAAATTAACCCCCTCCCCAAAAAATAAAAAATTAAAAAAATCATGACTCGAACAATTTCCTCAATAAACGTCCCTTTAAAGAGCTCCTCGCTAAGCACTATACCACGGGGTCACACATACAAATCCATTTAAATAGCATACAGTTCTCTATATTTAGCAAGCGTATTTGGACCTAGAATTTTTTAAGACCACGGTGAAAATTTAAGTAAGTTAACTTAATTTTTTATGTAGAGTGGGTCTTCGTACCAAATTTTTGCAAGTGTAAAAAGCAACATCTTTCCATTGCCTTTCATTAATCGTTCTCAAAAAAATGGTACGATGACCCACTCTATTTAAAAAATGTAGTTATATCATCCAATTTATGTCAGTTTTTGTGAAAATTGAGCGTGATGCCATTTTTTTGTGTTAATCAGAATCATTTTCGCTGTTACAGTATTCAGGTTTTGTCAAATTTTTATGCAAATGATAATAAGCATTACATTAATTCAACAAAAAGTGAATTTTTTTTTAAAATGAATTTACTGATTTTTTTTTTCGATCGTTATGTAGGCATATGGCTCGGCTTATCCCCTCAGTTTCTTTATGAGTTATCCTTCTCGGCTGAGGATCGGATATCCTTAAAACGATTGAAATAAGACACATATAAAAATTCACAAATACGGGTACCTATCATAGAGTAAAAAGGAACACTAAAAGATGTACCCTATGCAAGTTTTATGTTATAATGATTTTTAGTAATATTTCTGGCATAAATTATATATCAACAAATATTATCCAATACCCTGCTAAAATTTTGTTCTTTTATCGTATGTGACCCCCCCCCCCCCCCCCGTGTCAAAATTTAAAGTTTATTGAATTATTTGCTTGCAAGGAAAAGTGTTGTTTTTTTTAAAGACGAGATTCTTCTTTCTCCGATTTTAACTTCCTTGCCTTCACATTTTAAAAAAAACCTAAATCCGACAATTTTTGGTATTATTTTAAAATTTACGCACGCTAACTGTCGATTCCAGCCTATATCTTACATCCATTTAATTCAATATAAATGGCAATTTGGCCGTTAAAACTAAGAAAAGTTCATTAGTAATGGATTGTTAATTTTCAAAACCAGTATCAAAAAGTTAATTATTCTTATTTACAACTCCATTTAAAAGGGGGCAGAAATTTTTATCATTTGAAATCGGGCTTTAAAACATGACCAGATTTTCAAATACTCATGAAATGGATAAATGACTCTTAAATATCCCCGTATGTTTAACTTATGTAAAATCCAACATATCAGATTGATAAAGTACATTTTTTATTTGTTATATCGCTTAAAATTGGTAATACTGTAAAAGTTTAATAGACTTTATCAAGTTAAACTTGTCTGTAACAGTTTAGACTTTTATGGATAAGTTTAACTTGGTAAAGCCTAAACTTTTAATGTAACAATACATGTAAAATGACTATTTTCCTACTTTAGTCTGTAACCAACCAACCCCCCCCCCCGGGGGGGGGGGGGGGAACAACAACACTTTTGATATGATTTTGTGAAATAATGAAATAACAATTCATAATACATGTAAAAAGGAATTGTTTTCCGTTTTCCGTTGATTTCCATAGTGAAACCACAAGTTTTACCAATTTAGAGACTTATCTCTCTTTGTTTCCCTAAATATTAGTTGTTTTAGAAAAAATCACATATAAAGCTACATAAATGTGAAAAATCGTTCAAATATGTTAACTTTTGAAATTTGACTTGGAGGTAGAAAACATAACAATACTATTAATAGTTCTTTTCTTGCAATCAAAGGATTATAGGATTTATTCAAGCATGAGTATTAAAGATATATAAGATAACAGAATAGGCAATATCATCTATAAGCAGCGGCAGTTGGCAGTAAGCAGTTGGCTGTCGTATATGGAATTCCATAGGAGACAAGCCAAGGCCATCTTTAAAAAAATGTGTGTTTACCCTCTCCTGACCGACTGGCTAAAATGGCCAGACTCAAATCTTTTTTTACCTCCAGAAAACATTTTTTTTTCTTTTCTTACCCGTCCATATGTATGTTGAAATTTTCTTGGGGAAAAGTATCATATCTCATTTCTAAAGATTTTTTTTAACAGATTTTATTATATAATATTGTGAAAAAGTAGGGGGAGGGGTCAGATTTCTATGGTGGCCATTTTCAACGTGAGAGAAGTCGTAGAATTACCGGCCTGGAAGGGTTTTCTACGGTCGAAAAATGACCCTACTTGTCATGGAATATTGACCCAGGATCATTTTTCTACGTAGAAATTTGACCCCATGGCCAATATCCTATAAGGGGGTCACTTTTCGTCGTTACACCGGAGAGATCAAGGTCGTTAACAGAAAAAGTATAAAACTATTCTGCGGGCTCTAACTTTGTTATGTAGAGTTATATAAACCTGATACCTGGTACAAAGATTGTTTCTGACTTGAGAATATTTTATGAATTAAAGCAAGGTCCTTTCAGCAAGTTTAAGGTCACTGAGAAAAAAAAAATAATATTCTTCTGCGTAATAACTTTGTGCATGGGAATTATTGGAAGCTGATACTTGTTACAAAAAATGTTTATGGCCTGGGAATATGTGATGGTTTTGACCAAAGGTCATTTCGGCAAGTTCAAGGTCACTGGTTAAAAAGTATAAAACTGTATTGCGGGCTATAACTCTGTAATTGAGAATTATTGAAATCCCGTACTCGGTAAATGATTGATTATGACCTGCTCTATGACGTGTATAGGTCTAAATTTGCAGCCTTTCATCGGCAAGTGGTAGCGTCTCAATATGAGTGAAAATTTCTCGAAGGGAAATTAATTAATTAAATTAGCACTCTTAAGTTAGCAGTGATAAAAACATCCTAATAACTAAATTCTCCATAAAAACAAAACTGAAAAAAAAATTCTTTTTCTCCCTTTCATTTCCTTTGCTTTGGTTACGTAATCAGATTATCAGATTTCTAAGGAGATATCACAGTCAACCATTCTAAACCAAATAAGTTGTTATTGATTTGTTACATTAGATGAAGGTACCTCCCAGATCGTAGTGATGCTGTAGCTAGCAGTTTTTGTAGAGATTAACATTTTTTACAGATCTTAAGCATTAAAAATCTCCATGGATAGATACATCCTATTATCTTAATCAAGAAATATATGTAATCGAGAGGGATTTTGAAAGATTTATTGAGGTAAGAATGTTTAAATTAACCTTCCTATTTTAAACATTGTTTATTATTAAAAAAAAATGAATACTTTAATTGCAGTTCAAAAATTGGTGTTACAATTATAAATAATATAAATCCCTTTGGAAAATTGTCTAAATCCCATGCAATACACCAGATGTTACCTTAAATTCATAGAATTGCTTCAAATTAAATACAAATTTATGCAAGTTTGACAAGATGGTTAAATTAAGTAATAGATAATTCTTTTACGACAATTCAGCAGACATAAATGACAATACTTCCTATGTTGATTTAAAAATAATTTTTGCGGGCATTAATTAATTCCACGATTTAACTAAACTATGAAACGATCGACAGATATAAGTAAAAAAAGGTTGTCGTAGCAACTATTCCAAGCGCTGGGCACTTTAAGGTGAAAATCACAGGTTTTCTGGATGAAATCTTAAAAAACGGCCTCATGTCATGGTAGGCGTTGGAACCATTAAGATTCCTTTCTTCTCATTGGTTCTGTGTGCCAATTTTAAAAGGTCTAAGTCAATTTTTGTTCTGTTACTTTAATTGGATTTATTATTTGAGGAACCCCTAAACACTAATGAAAAATGCTTTGTTTGGACTTTGAGAAAAATGTTTCATTTAAAAGTGTACATGCTGAGTCTTTCTAGCATGTTTTCAACATAGGGTACCTGCTTTATCTCTGCAGGAAAAAAAATTAAAAAGACAATGAAGTGCTAGTAAACAGATTATCTACATTCTGAAAACGCATGCATATAAAGTTTTCAATTGCTTTATCTTCATTTAATATACTGTTAAGAATACTTTACTCTATATCAAATTGTGTCATTTACTGTAGATTTCATTTTACTCCATTTTACACAAAAGATCACTCTAACTGCATAAAACTACCATTAAAGTCGCACGCGTGGTGCAGTCATTCGACCCTTTACTATGGAGTTGCAGTGTTTGGAGTAGATTCTTACGACGCGGTTTCGAATCCCCTGTGCGACTAGAGACCGGTCCATCGGATAAGACCGTATAAACCGAGGTCCCGTGTCGCAGAAGGTGTTTGCACGAAAAAGATCCCTCACTGCTCAAAGGCCCTATGTCGTGTATAGGTCTAAATTTGCAGTGCTCTACCGGAAAGTGGTAGCGTCTCAACATGAGTGAAAAATTCTCAAAGGGACGTTAAACAACCAAACAAGCAAACTACCTTTAAATTAGCACTATTTAGTTACCAGTGTTAAAAAATCCTGAATTACTAAATTCCCGATAAATGCAAAACTGAAAAAAATGATTTTTTTTTCCTCACTGTCATTTCCTTTGTTTTGATTGCGTAATCAGATTTATTAGAGACGTCACAGTCAACCATTCTAAACAAAGTAAGTTGTTATTGATTTGTTGCATTAGATTTACCTCTCAGATCGTAGTGATGGTGTAGCTGGCAGTTTTTGTAGAGGATGACTTTTTTACAGATCTTAGTCATTTAAAAACTACATGGAATGATACATCCTATTATCAAAATCAAGAAATATATGTAAACGAGAGGAATTTTGAAAGATTTATTAAGGTAAGATTTTTAAATTAACATTACTATTTCAATCATTGTTTATTATTAGAAAATGAATACTTTAAGGTATTTGCCGTTCAAAAATTAGTGTTACAATTATAAATAATTCCCTTTGGAAAATTTTCTAAATTCCATGCATTACACAAGATATTACTTTAAATACATAGAATTGCTTCAAATTATATACAATTATATACGTACACAAGTTTTGATTCGATGTGTAAAATAAGTAATCGATAATTCTTTATGACAATTCAGATATAAATGACAATACTAAAATTGATTTAGAAATAATTTTCCGTGCGTTAATTTATTCCACGAATTAACTAAACTAAAACAGAAACTATCGACAGACCTAAGTCGATAAAAATTAGGTTACCGTATCAACTATTCCTTCGCCAAGCGTTCAGCTCTTTGAGGTGAAAATCACAGATCTTTCGGATGAAACACGAAAAACCGGCCCTGTGTCACCATAGAGATCTGTTACTTTTCATTGGCCCAGTGTGCCAATTAAGGTCTAAATTTGAAGCCCCTCGCGGGTATATGATGAATAAGTGAAAAAAAATCGAATGGGACGTAAAACAACATAGAATCTATCATACAATCATCTAATGATATGACCAAATTGTGTAAATTTCTTAAGCAATTAGAGTGTCGATATTTAGCATTGAAATTGTTTTCCATATTATCTAAATATTTTCTTTTTCTTCAGGGACAATCTCATCGATATCCTTTTGTGGGAAAATATAAAGAAATATGGACATCAGTAGATCATCTGATCCGAAAATCCCCGACAATTTTAAATTAGCATCAATTTCTTTTTCGCTGCTGATTGGAATTCCATGCGTCTCTTTGAACGCTTTCATTTTCACTATCTTGATACTAAAGCAATCCTTGAGAAAAAACCCATATCATCTTCTGGTCTTTTTATTATCATTGAGTGATTCTCTTGTAGGATTTGCATACATCATTCATGCCATCCAAGTCATTGTGTCAAAGTGGGAAGTTGTTGTCAAGCCATTGTGCATATTCAAAACTGTTTTGATTGTTAGTGGCACTTTATTGTCTCTCTTTCAGATTTCTTTGATTGGTTTGCAAAGGTATTTGGTCATTTGTCGTACATCATGGAATGATCGATTATTTCAAAATTCGAGAAAATACGTCGTGTGTCTTTTAAGCTGGCTTATAATTCTCATATTCACAGTTGGTTTAGTTTCACCCTCGGAAACCTCCTCGTCTGACTGCACCATTCTTAATGTCTATGGCAAACACTTTGAAATTGTCATGTTTTTTAGTAGATTTATTTTAGCAATTTTATTTCTAACAATAGCAATGTATTGTGTAACTCTTAAGCATGTCATCAAACGCAGAAGAGTAACTGCACCTCAAACACAAGTGATAATGGTTAGGAATTTGCAAAAAGACAGTATGACTTGTTCCAGGAGAGAGGACGAAAATGTTAGTATGGAAAACCAAAATAAAACTGGAAAAAATTGTGTGAAAAAAATACAGAAACTAACCTTTAAACCAAATGATTTATCTTCACAAAGACGATCAGGTATGCCAGCAGAATCCGAGAAAATTCAGTCTGCAAGCTCTAGAGCTGACCAAATGATGACTTACCAAACATCAGCAACTCTAAGGGCGAACAAAGTATGGAGCACCATTGTTTTGCTTGGATTGTTATTGATATCTCTAACATTGTTGACAGGCCCGTTTTTTATAGCGATTGTGCTATTCTATGAGATTCCTACCAATTACACTGCTATTGCAGCTGTGTTTTGCGGTATCAATTCTATCGTAAACCCAGTGCTGTACTGTGTAAAAATTGAAAGCATACGTTCTGTTATAAGGGACATTTTTTGTTGTAGTAGAAATTGAACAATAAAAATACATTCTACTTGAACAGTGGTTTAAAAAAATTGCATTTATAATTTTTATTATAGAATTATCAATTCTGTTGTCATAATTGTTGTCGTTTATCTCAAACCTGGATAAAAAATAGTCTCACAGCGATCTTTAGCATTTGTTTATTTTCATTTCAAGTCCATTCCTTCAATGGTTTTTTACAGAACTACATACATATTAGATTGCGTTCATTCGTAGACATATCAAGATTTTGTTTCACTGAGACAAGAGGTAATCCTTTTTACCAGAGAACTGATTTATTTCACTGATACAGAAGTTCGACTTAGATTACCAATATTCATTTAATAAACATATATCATTTAGGTTTTGAATGTTCTGCTCATTATTATTTATTGATTATTCCATTTCTTTGTTCGTTAGTCACTAGTAGCTATATATATATATATATATATATATATATATATATATATATATATATATATATATATATATATATGTGTGTGTGTGTGTGTGTGTGTGTGTGTGTGTGTGTGTGTGTGTATGTGTATGTATGTATGTATGTAAGTATGTATGTATGTATGTATGTATGTATGTATGTATACTGTGTAATTCAATAAATTTGATTGGTTTGTTTGCTATGAAATAAAGTTATATTTTAGTATATTGACTTGAGTTACGAAAAAAAAAATTAAAGAAAAATCCAAAGAAGTGTTTATAACTGTGAAAAGTCTTTAAAACTTACCAATTCCTACATAATGACTTTTTTGCCTGTTTCTCGTCCAAAGAAAATAATATATCAAATGTAGCCCTTTGATTTGGTCAACCCATAGGTAAATCGACTTTACAGAAGAAAAAAAGATTTAATAAGAAATAATGTATTTTCCCCTATATAATCAATAGAAACACGTGTATGTAGTTTATCTGCTAAATATACAGGGTGAGAGAAGAAGATTTTTTGAGAATTTGTGCGTTTTCACTACATGATCTAAGAGCCCCACCCTACCTCCAGCACCCCTGACCCTGGGGCTATGAATTTCACAACTTCGGTAGAGGACTCAATGCTTATTACAACCATGCAATAGTCTGACTACTTGATGTCCAGGAGTAAAGAAAAATATTTTTTAAAGATAGCACTAATTTTGATGGTTTTAGCCCCACTCCTCAACCCATGGGGGTAGGGACCATGGATTTCACCCCCCCCCCCTTCACTCATATTTGGTTGAAATTGGTTCAGCGGTTCCAGAGAAGCTGAAATTGTTCAAATGTTGAAGCTGAACACGATTCGTAAAAGGAATTTGTCCGCCATATTCGATTATTCACTCGCTATATCTGAGGGCCCCTATATAAGCCGCTCTCTTAGTCTCTTCAGTGTAATCAGTTGTCACCGGTGTAGACGGACGCATGCTACACAAAACTCGGTAAGACAAAATAATAATAACTTTGTACTACTTCTACGGCAGGAGTGTAAGACAGTAAAAAAACTTCTAACAGTTGCACAGGTCAGTGCAATATACAAACAAACACAGTCAAATATACGTAGCCGCAATATAATAAATAAGCAAAGGCAATGCAAGGTAACCAGCACGAACACGTGTCGACATTCCACGCCGATACCCGTGACAATAAAGCAGTCAGGTGTAACGAATGCAAAGAATATATCCCGGTGCTAATATTGTAGATACCGGTAGTATAATTGAATATGGCATATGCCTATTTACGAGTCGTGTTCAGCTTTAAGGGAGACACAAGACGCACAACGCACGGCGACGGACAAAAACAAATCACAGTAGGTCACCTGAGTGGCTCAGATGAGTCACCTGTGTGACTCAGATGACCTAAAGAAATGTTTTCGGAATGAATAAATACACCTAATCTTCTCTTTGAAGGATCAAACACAAAAAAGACACAACCTTGATATTCAGTCTATTATTTAGTAGTATTTTACTTGTTCAAGGAAAAGTAATGGATTTTAACAAAATAGAATGGATCTTAACCACGAACCCCAGGCCACAGACATCTGTTTCATTTGAGTTCATTGATGACAATATAGGCTTTAGACCGATTTTCACCAAGTAAGTAAAGTACATAAAGAAGAAATCAAATAAAGATGAACTATGAACGATATCAGTTACAAACGAGATTATAATATTTCAAACAAACGCTAATTAATTTTCAGGATATATGGTGATATAGGCTGATTTTTAGATCATCATGGCTGCTAAACAAGTTGATGAAAAATGGATATCATTAGTCTCCTTTAAAGTCATTATTTCGCAAGTTCTATGGTCAATACATTGATCTTGTTACATGTAGCAAATACAATGAAATATGTGGAGTTAACGAACAGTATTCGAGCTTAAAAATCCATTAAACATTACAAAAAAGGAGCAGAGCAAACACGGACCTCTACGACATCAGAGGTGGGATCAGGTGCCATGGAGAAATGAGCATCCCCTGCCGACCGGTCTATCACTAATTCATATGCTGACTGAAGTTTTTCAATCTAATTGTTAGGCCATTACTTACACACTGAATTGTCTACGGATTTTCCGTTTGCCCGATCACGACAACGAGCATAAAGCGGATGTGACAGGGGGTGCTCACTCTTTTATGGCATCTAACCCATTGTTTGGTGTCTTTAGACTGTTTTATTGTTTCAATGGACTTTTGAGCTTGATTACCGTTCGTTATCTTCATATTATATGGATTCATTACTCGAATGGATGTACTTGCATTCTTATTATTTAAGGCTGCATTATGATATAATGCAGCCGTAAATTATCATAAGATATTAATTAACTTTCTGTTTTTATTGATGTTCCTTAAGTATATCTATGTCTTCAGAACACAGGCCAACAGTCTCATTTCTAGCGCAACTACGTGTCTTTTTTTACTGAAATGCGCATATGGAATTCATGGTTTTACATTCTTGGAAAACATTTAATATCAGTTTCGTATTATCACGTGAACAGTTTGTGTTATATTGTACATCATGTGAAAAATAGGCAACCTGCGACATTTTTTCAACTCTGCAGCTTCTCAGAAACCGATCATTTTCCTAAATTGATAATATAAACTTCAGCTTTTCTTAAAGGGGACTGGACACAGTTACATTGTTAACATTTTAAATTTCTATGCTTATTCAAAAAATAAAACAAGTCAAATGAATTCAACTTACATGAATATTCTTAGAATTCAATGACAACGACATTCTTCCTTACATCACGTGAAACATCTGTTTTTGTGTAAACAGGGCTCGAGCTCTGTTATTGTTAATGTTTACGTTTTACCGAGTGTGTTCAATTTGTTAAACTCTGCACAATCACTGAGCACGGACTGACAATACTGATGAGTTGGTTTTGCCTTCTCACATTTATACAGTAACTCTGAATTTTCTGGATTATAGTTTTAATATTTCTCATTAATACACAACAAAATTTCTACTTTCTTAAGTATTAAGGATAGTTTACTTTGTGAAAGTGCGAGGATGTGTCAATCAAACGCGTCCCGAAATTCGTAGTTTCAACAATTTCCAGATAAAAAAAGTTTCTGAAATTTCCGTGTGAAATGCTATAGCAACATATAAGTCATGATATTATACATAAAATTTGAGAAAATATCAACTTCAAATAATCTTTGTCCAGGCCCCTTTAACTAAAAATGGTACGTTACCATATTATTTCGGTGGTCATTGGTTCCATCTATTTCTTAAAATTATCGTTTCTACCATTCCCTTTCGGCTAGCACATGGGAATCATATTTTTTACAGACAATGTATAGGTAGAAAATAAATACTTACTATATAGCGATGTAAAATATTTTCATGTTGAGTGTCCATTGGTAAAGAAGATTTTCAAGGGTGAGTATGTCATGAATTTCCAATCTATGACTCATTTATAATAAGCCCCATGTTTAGGACTGAACCCATTAATTTCACTATTTTGGAAAAGTGTTTCTTGCCTATTATCAACATACATGCATACAGTCCAGCAGCTTGAATATCTAGGTGTACGGAGAGAATGTTTAAAAATAACATTAGTTTTGATGGTTTAACATCACTGTAAAGCAAGTTACTTAATATTTATTCCATAATCTGGCCCAAATAGAACATTAAATTCAGTTTTCTTGTTCCCTTTGTTCGTGAAAACTATATACCAAACTTGTTTACATTTGAGGTAGGTATATTTAAGATGCTGAAACGTTCCGAGGGACACTAACTATATTATGTATTTTTCTGTCTAGACAACAAAATCGCTGTTTTGCTATTATATCATTTGTGCTGTTACATGTAGCAGAAGATGGAATGAAATCTTCAGCTTTTCCATCGAATATTATTAACTACAATGTATTCGTTAGTTTTTACTGATTATTTGAAAGTGTTCCTTGCCAACAATATCCAGCTTTTCTTACATATGCGAGGCTTTGTTTCGTCCATATTGAAAAAAAAAAGCACCAGAAAAACTTTGATTAAAATTTATTACTGAGCATTTTCATATATTAATTTGTTACATTCCAACTTTTTGATACTTAATAAAGTAATTGCTGTATATCAAAATTTCCCTTCTTTGTTCATTTCTTCAACAACAAAGCCCCCCCCCCCCCACCTCTGCAGAACTTGAGGAAGATTTGCTATTATAAGAAATACTTCATGTTTATTGCAACTCTTCCCTCTAGGAATAATAGTTTCTCCCTTTGGGCTAAATTTTAGTTATTTGCCCATGAAAATCCAATCCAGCTTTAAACTGATGTTTTACTTAACATTTGCAAATGTATTGCTTTATGTACCTGTACGTAGTATTGTGTGATTCACGGCTTCCTACTAGCTTGAGCTAGTGGGTTAACCCTTTAGCTCAATCGGTAGAGCACTGGACTTGCATCCGATTCTGTTCTCTCCTCTGGAGGGTGGGCGTCATTATGGAAAATTCTAAATTTTAACAATTACAAAAAAAATGTCGTCAAAGACCATACTACATCATGATGTTAGTAAATATTTCTCCAAGTTTTGTGGGGGTTTTTTCTAAAATGAGTTTGCAATGTTGTTAAGGACAGGTAAAGGACACACAGTGAACAACTTGTTGTTTTGAACATTATTCACTTAATTACTCCCATTAACACAATGTTGTTTTGAACATTATTCACTTAATTAATCCCTTTAACACAATGTTGTTTTGAACATTATTCACTTACTCCCTATAAGATAAAGATTTCCAATAATTGGAGGACTTTTTATGAGACTTTTATAGTGCCTAATTAGGTACGTTGAACACCTTTTCTATATCAAATCATAAGGAAATACCAGCTAAAACAACATCTATTTTTGTTAACTTTTCTTTGAATTTCACAACTGCAAGGATTTTCATGTTCAAGACCGCTAATAATGAATAGCATTACAAAATTTGTCCAAGAATATCTGATGGTATTATGAAGAAATTAATCTAAATTAAATCAAATTAAAAAAAATAAGAATTTCTTGAAAAATTTACAGAAGGTAAGTTACGTTTTAATGCGCACATGTATGTACGTTGCGTATGACCTTATGTGCTATGGTACCAGAAACTTAACATGAGCATATGCAGTAATCAGCTGGCAGTATGACCTCTCTGTATTCGTTAGATAAAATTTGACATTGCTGGTGACCATGTTTCTTATAAGTCTGATATTATTAGTCTGTGAGTTATGTGAATTGCATGTTACTATGGACACGTATTGGGGTGGGGGTGAGGGGGTACATGGTTTTCGCATCCCTACATGTACATGTACCAACTCCGGGGGGTTCCCTGGATATTTACATGGAGACACCTTTTGCAGGGGCGTCAATAAGGAGTCCCTGTTTTGCGCTATTGATGGAATAGAGAAGCAGAGGGCCAAGGATATGGAATGCGATGATGTTTAGACAGGTTTGTCCTCAACAGTTAAAATCATTTCAGTGAGATTCTCACCATTATGTATTACATTAGTTAAAGCTTAGCTAAGAAAGCCGGCAGGTGCCAGGTTCAAAAATATTTTATCTGGCGGCCGCCAGATAAAATATTTTTTTCCACCTGGCACCTACCGACTTCAGTACTTAGCAGTGAATATATTATACTGATTAAATTCAATTTTAATGATTTCTTTCAAAAGTAATGTCAAAGCAAACCCTTGGAAAGGAAAGTCTGATCAAAGAAACAATGCATCAAGGATAGCTTTGTATAACCTTCTAGTAATATACCCAGGGTTCGACATTAACGTTAGTCCGTTAGTCTCAGACTAATACATTTTCATTCGGACTAATAAAATCTGTGGATTATTAGTCCGAACGGATTAATAAAAATTTCTGGAAAAAATGAATAAATTACCGATGTTCGATTCTCGACAACTTTCAATGGAAAATCCCGCATGTATTTTTAGCTTTCTAGCTTCTTGGCGGGAAGTTAGTTAATTCCGAGTCAATTCGGTGCTAATTTTAGGACTGATTATTATGAAGTTAAACATTTCAGCGATCATGATTTAGTATGACACATAAAGAAAGATGTTACAAAACATTGATTTTTTTTTTTTTTTTGACGGACTCATAAAATCGCGTGCTGACTAGTAAAAGTAAAGGACCACTAGTCCGGCCGGACTAAAGCCTAAAAATGTTAGTGTCAAACCCTGGATATACCGTATTTTTAGACCTGCTTACATGTCAAATACAGTCAAATAAGATTTTGATATTTTGTATTTCAAAAGCTTTGGGATATGTATATTTAACAAATATACAAGAGGATTGCTTGCATCTCAATATATATATATATATATACGAGGGTTGTCCCAGAAAAACGCGAACTTTTTAAATATCTCATAAACTACATGACCAAAATTATTCATTTTTAGCATATTATTGGGAAATGATATTTTTGTCATTTTGTCTGAATAATATAAGGTTGTAATGTTTTACATGTATGTATTTAGAAACTTTAAATGAAACATTTAAAGGGTGTTAAATATCGGTAGTCGGCGCATGGCAATCTCTTGACTTTCAAAAAATGCATTGACAGCGATGTTTTCTTTGTTATTAGGCTATACGTAAATATGATGTGACCAAAATTACATCCATAGAAACTGTATGATCTAGAGTACGTGTGTGTAAAAAAAAATCAATACTCTGACAATATGAAAATGAATAAGAAAAATATGACGTTATATGCACAAACACTATTAGTTAGATATTGTCAAAAACGGCGACGTCGGGCGATAATGCGGAGCACCAAATTATCACTCAGTACTGTGTGGACCATGTTCATACGCTGAAAGAGATGGGGACCAGGGAACGACACATATACTGCAGTACATGTATCGAATACTGGTTTATACATAGTAAAAGAGGTTCACAGATGAAGGGACTAGTTATCCGATGGAAGAAGCGTTTAGTACACCTACAAAAATGACAACTGAAAAGTCTAGAGCTGGACGTCATACGTGGAGACCGCCGTTACGTGTAACTATGCGAGCAGTTAGATTTATGATTGGGAAATTGTCTTTCAAAATAATCAATTCTTTGATTTATTCTTAACTGTCGCATGTGTGAAATGGATAACTCGATAACTAAAAGAAAATTAAATGCAATATCGAATTTATGCTTCGAACAATTTTTTAAAGATGCACGTTTCCTAACAAATTCAAAAACTTCACGAGCTACGTTTTGACGTCGTCGGTGTTACGCCGACAGCTATTCTGAATGATTCGTTGCTCAAGAATAAAAATGTTATTAATAGAGATATTTTATTGAAATTTTTGTGAATTATATAAAAAAAATATTGATTATGGTGAAATTTTTAACTTTATAATATTTGTGAAACAAAAAATATTGAAAATGTTCGCGTTTTTCTGGGACAACCCTCGTACACGTATATATTTACATCCACTGAATATAATTTCCTTTATTACTTATAAAAACCATTGCCGTTAATCAGCCCATAAACAATACTAAGCAAACCACCTGCTTAGATTCCTTAAGCAACGGCTGTTCCATCAATTATGCACACATTGACATGCACATCTATAACACAATATTTAACATATTTAATTTAATTTGAATGTTTTTTTTCCTAAGATATAAATAATTATAAACAATAAAATGTCTTTCTTTGGTTGTTAGTACGGGAATTAACGTCGCAGCTATTGCAGAAAAAATTCACATAACTCGCTTACGCGGGTTATGTATTTTTTTCTGCAACAGTTGCGACATTAATTCCCGTACTAACAACCAAAGAAAGCATTTTTCCCTGACGCCACGTGCGTCAGGCAGTATAAGGATTAATTTTTCCATGGTCCAAAACTAAGCAATAATTCTTAATCAACTAGATTTTGTGCAAGCTGATTTACATCGGAATTTGTTACCTGCAGGGGGGGGGGGGGGGGGTAGGGGGTCACTGTTTCACTCCATATAATCTCACCATTGTCTACTGGTAATTACAATACAGTATTATTCAAAAGATTTAGGTGTTTATTATTATATTCAGAATACATAGAGGATATTCAATGTTTTGTAGATGAATATGGAATTTATTTCACGAGTGGGACAGGATTTTTTTGATATTTTCAAGAGTGCGAAGCACGAGTGAAAATATAAAAAAAAATCCTGTCTCAAGAGTGAAATAGATTCCATATTCATCTACAAAACATTGAATTTTCTGTTTATTATATTTTCTTTGATTTTTCCTTTGCCTCTGTCTTTTCTTAACACAGTGTGATAGCTAGGTTCGATGTCAAAGTTGAGCGGTTGAGACGTCATAGCTTAGCAGTCGTGAGATTGAAAACATTACATAGCATGGATTTTAGCAACATATTTGGGAAGAAATTTGCAGTTTTAGCTCTATCAAGATGTTTAGTTACTATCTACATGTATATCTTATGACAGGCCAGAAATTATTTTTTACTTACTTTGATATCCTTTCACACTGTGAGAGAATATCATTTTGGTATCCTTTCACACTATGAGAGAATATCACTTTTATTCAATAAATAAATTTCACTGTTGAAAATGTAATAAATGTAGAGTACTTTTTCATTATCTTAAACAAAGTTTAGGTTTTCGGGGACCTTTTGCTGTACAGTTTTAATCCCAAGAAAGCAATGCATTTTATTTTGTTTTTTTCACAAACTACATATGATTTGAATATAAATTTTTCCGTCTGTTGTAGGTAAATGAACTATTGGTAACAAGCTAAGGTGAGATAATTTCAGAATAATCTCACAAAGTGCATAGGCCCCTCAGTCCTTTTGCTGTAAGCAGGCCTCCCCATTATACATTTACACCGAAAACCTTGCATAGATGTTGGGCTGTCTGGTATTCTCTTCGATTCCCAAATTATTGTGGACTTCTTAAGCCAGATACCTGCCCACGAGATTACTTGTTATACGTGTCAGTTGGGCCAGAGGAAAAAGAAAAATAGTCTGATCGAAGTTTTCTTGTCCTCTAACCGATTGTCTCATTGTCTATACAGCGTCTTTATGTCAAATATCGCCTGTTGTACACAATCTTTTCAGCAATCTTAACATTGCCTTGTTAGAACTACACCACTTTTAATGCAACCTGGTTGAAAAGGTTTTTAAGATAAAGATTCATGTTTACAAATGCCAGAGTGGTTTGGGGATTTTTAAGCATTTCATGGAAGTAAAATTAAAATAATTTAAAGGCAAAAAAAATATGACATGACTTCAAAATGTGTCCATATGGACAACGAGAAGACAAGATATGATATCTTACATTAATTTTGTGAAAATACCCTAAAAGATATCCTAAAAGAGTCGATTTTAGTCGGAAAATAAAAGTTTTGACAGTTTATGTTTGCGATATTTTCTCCATCTTCATTGCCAGATACTTCGATGAACATGACGGATAAGATGATGTCACCTTTTATACTGGATGATTTAATTTTGCAAAAATGAGTTAATTTAAACTTAATAGTCGCAGTAGTACATTTACAATGATAAGCTATCGAATGTTTCATTCTAATACCAATATTAATAGAACAGGTGCTTGTTGTTACATAAATACAATAGCCAATCAAATTAGCATAAAAACCTGGTACATGTACACACCTGTTTGGTCGATAAACGTGTTGTGATAACTTCAGTAAACATGATATATACATACAGTAACTACATTGTATATACTTAATCAATTATTTGTTGCAATACGGGATTTTTACAGAAGGGAGAAGTTTCTTACTCTCCAACAGTAGCCTTACCTTTGTTCAGATACACGGCAATGAAAGGGAGATTGAAATGTATCATGGGTTGCAAGAATATGACATTCGGTGTGGTTAAAAAAAAGTAAATCAACTCAACAATCTTTTCGTCATCGGTTGATGCAGAACTCTGGCTAGGTTTTAGACATAATCTGGGGTATGACGTTAACCCTTTAACTACCAGAGATTTTGCATTTTTTTGCAAAATTGACTAAAATATTTCAAATAGAAATCTAGACATTTTGTAGTCACTTTCACATAAAGCAACCAGATATATTTTCTAAAAGGTAAAATCTTTAAGTATTTAATTATGCAGAGTAAAATGATGTCACGGTTGTCATGGCAACGAATAAGACCCATAATTGCTACAATCTGTGTTTTCCCTTTTTTTCTTCCCAGAAATACAAACAAATTTACAAATTTACTTCCATAACAGATGATTTAGTGATACTATTAAAACAAATCATGAAGTCAGTTAGTTTTTAGTCATACTCGTCAATTTTATTTAATAGAAAGAGTTTATACAATAACACAATGTCCGTCATCCGTAAGGCTTTGGCTTGACAGCTGTCTGATTGTCGTAATTATAAGCAATTTTAAAATCGCTTTCCCTCTCTACAAGTTTTGCCTAATTTCAATTGATTTGGTACACATGTAGATACACAATTCTTTATTTTAGTATTCTTATTTCATTGAACCGTGTTGCCATGGTTGCAAAAATAGGAATTTAGAGAAGGTGACTTCTTAAGGATTGTTAAGATTTCAACAAAACACGGGTACATGTATACTATATTCAACACCATGGCACGTTAAAATTACAAATATCAAAGTTACAAAAATTGACATCTATAAAACTTGGACGACGGGAAAGGAGGGGGGGGGGGGTATTGCTTGAGCATTGTCTCTAATTCGTTTGTTAAATGTTGACTTGATGTCATCAGAATCATGAAAATATCTCGCCTTAATTTTTTTTTTCTTTTTTGGAAAAAAAAACCTATGGCATGTGTTTTATAAGAAATAATGCCCAGTCATTTTGACATTAATTGGACCCCCATTTACAGCAGAGTTTTATCATTGAATAAAACTACTTGCCTGGTTCCAGCGATCTCCATCTGAGAATTCACAACACTCTGTTATGTATTCGAACATGTATCACTAGTTCATCAAAAAGTTTTAAAATATCATCAAGAGGAGAGTGTGGCAAAGAACTATGCACACTTACTCTCAATTCCAGCCTACATTTTACACCTATTTAGTTCAATAAAATGACAATTTTTTCCATTTTTTTACGCAAACAAGAGTTCAATAGTGATTGAATTATGATATTAATACCAGTGTCAAATTGTTAATTGGTCTTAATTACAAATCTTTTTATAAGGAACCTAGAAGATGTTATCCATGGAAATCAGGCTTTAAAACATCGCCAGATTTTGAATTAGTACTCAGATTTTAAAATAATCATGGATATGGATAAATGATCCTGCAGTTTTCCAACATGTCTAACTAATATAAAATATAACATATTTTGTCTGTAATAATACAACCCCCCACCTCCCCCCCCCCCCATATGAAAAGGTGAAGACAACGAACAGTGATCGATCTCTAAAAATCTACAAATAGCATCGTTTTCTAAAATGTGTGTATGTCGGGGGGAGGGGGGGGGTGGTACCGACAAGCAAAAATTAGCGCTTTAAAAGGAAACGGTATGTCCGGGATGATAAGAAAGTTAAAACAAAATAATGCAGACCTTGTTTATACATTTTACTTTATACTTATCGGATACACTGGCTTTAACTTACACAAGTTTGTTTAAAGTTTCTGCACAATTCTCCAAAATTGCATTGGTACCACGGCGGTAAACTCGTCTGATGAAGGAGCTATCTATTTGAACCTGGATCACTGCAATCCAAAAACTACGTCAGCAACATTATTCTTCAAACCCTTCATACATGTATGCTGCGCTTTAATCTGAATACTGAACTGAAGAGTCTCCGAGATTAAGAAACGAAGATGCATATTATGACTGTTTTATTTTTGCCTATTTTTGGATTGATTATGTGAACCAATGCTAAATTGTCTACATGAAGCAGTAATTTTTGGTGTTTAGGTTTAGACGACCAAAAACTAATCCGCAATATTATGGGCTTATCCTGATGCAATTTTTGGATTGCAGTGGTCCAGGTTCAAATAGATAGCTCCTTCATCAGACGAGTTTACCGCCATGGTACTAATGCAATTTTGGAGAATTGTGCAGAAACTTTAAACAAACTTTTGTACGTCAAAGTCAGTATATCCGAAAATATTAGTACAATGTATAAACAAGGTCTGTATTATTTTCATAACCGATACCTTGGAGTAATATGTATATACTATCATCTTCCATCCCTCCCTCTCCCCACTCCTTCCCCACAGTATCGCCACTTACTCTCTCTCTCTCTCTCTCTCTCTCTCTCTCTCTCTCTCTTTTCCCACTCGCTACTCTCCCTCCCCACTTCCTCTCTCTCCTCACGCTCTCCCCACCCACTCTCTCTCTCCCTAAACACTATATCTTTCTCTCCGCTCTCTCTCCACTTCCTCTCTCTCTCCCATTCTCTCTCTCTACCAACTTTCTTTCTACCCACTCTCTCCCCACCCTCTCTCTCTCCCCACTTCCTCTCTTTCCTCACATCCTCTCTGTCCCCACATTCTCTCTCTCTCTCCCCACTATCTCCCTCTCTCTTTTTTTCTTTTGACCGTCTTACTCATTTATTATTAGGACTTGTGAAAAAACTAATATATATGCATAATACATAGATGTTTCAAAGTTATTTACAATAAAATTAATGGAAAAAACACTTATTCCAGAATATTGACAAAACTCTTATGTTAGTATGAAGAAATTATAAAATGTTTATTCTTGATCTTTTTACTTTACATTGGATTTGGCAAATTTGTTTATTTTTGCAAAAAATGAATGTAATTTAAAATTATAAGGGCGATAACTTCAAACAACAGAAAATACTGCTTCCCGGTTCACAATTTATTCATTGCGTTATATGTTTGCGCATTTAATTTTATATGCTGGGGAAAAATATTTATATTCTTACTAACATACAAGGAACATATGTTAGCTTGAAATCTAAGTTGGATATTATTTGTTGTACCGTTATGAAAAATAGATGTGCGGCTAATGCCCTAAATTCCACACATGCAGAGAGGGGGTCTATAAATATTCTTTATTTGATCCAGTATGTAATAAGGGTTTGATATTCACTATCCTTTTCCCTTGTATGCTTTCAGTTTACTATATTTTCATAATTTTCATCTTGTTCAGACATCGTGTCGTTGCTTTCAATGTTAACCAAAATGCACTTGCATCATGACTCACTCGTTGTTCTACGCATTACCCGGCATATCATATATTTCTTATTGCATATAAACGTTCGTTTGGTGTTTGTTCAAATACGTACTCTTACATGTAATAAAACTATGTATAATCTTTACTTGTTGCATGGTTCTACTCTGCTAACCATAGATTTCTACTAAACGGTTTTGAAAGCACAGTGTGAAATGATTAACCGTTGGGCTATCAACGTAATTTGAGTAAATGTTCACCTTATTACAGGTCCTAACAAAGCTTCTGGGAAAATTAAAACCATTCACTTAAGTAATAGAGCCATTCAATCAAAAAAAAAAGTCAAGCAAATTGTGGGCTTAAAAAATTGTTCCAAAGTTGCCTCTGTCGCGCATAGGAACCCTCCTCAATCTACATGTACATAACATTATAGAGATAAAGTTTATAAATTGCAAAACACTTGAAGTTAGCATTTAATTCTAAGTCTGCAGAAAAAATTTAAGAAGGAATGCCACACCAATTTTTTTTTTTCATATATCTTTAAGACATCCCCTTTAAACTATGGTTTCAGCATTAAAAGGCCGATATTAGCTCTCAATTATTTCATATGATTTTTGCCCAATTTTTCAAAGAAAATGGAAAAAGATTTTATTTGCAAATAAGATGTTTTAGAGTTAAAATTTGCTGTTAATAAAAGCAGAAAATGAATATCTAATAAAATATGGAAACAAAAGCAAGCTGGACATTTTAATTCTTTTTACTAAAAAATTATTTATGAAAATAAAACACAATATTTGTGAATATTTTCGAAATCTATGGATAATATATTCAAAAAACAAGTCACAGCTACAATGAATATGCTAGACAATCATATTTTAAAAAGAAATTAAAATGAAATGAAAATGCCAAACTTTAGAATTTTTTTTTTTAATTTTGGCCAATCCCGATCGGAATTTAAACTGATCCCAACCTGAATTTTGTAATAGTTGGAAATAGATAACATTTTCACAAGAATACTAATTTGTTTGGGTGTAATACGGATTAAAAGGTAATTGAACTTGGCAATCAAATAGATTTCTTAGAGGTAAATACATAAAGAGGACGATAATTATTATTTCATTTATTTTGTGTTAATTTTGATCGGGATCAGTTTCATTTTGATCGGGATTGATCCAAATATTAGAATAATTATTTTCGCTTAAATTTAGCAATTTCTTTTTTATTTCTTTTTAGAATATGATTGACCAACATATTCCCTCTAGTTGTGACTAGTTTTATGAAGATTTTATCCATAGGTACAAAAATATTTGCAAATTATGTGTTTTATATTCATAGATAATATTTAATTTAAAAAATTAAAATGTCTGTCCAACCTCTCTTTACACATTTTATTAGACATTCATATTATGCATTTATTAATAGCAAATTTTAAACCAGAGAGTATCTTTGATTTGAACGTACAGTGTATTTTATTGTCTATTAACTTTACACATGGGATTGGGCAAACGTTCTAAAAACTTAATACGTCCTTTCCCTACATATAAATTATACCAAACATATTTACATATATGGGTTTCAGCTTAAAATAAATAAACACAGAAAAGCATAATAATCAGAGGAACAATATTCAATATAATATATTTCTTTTATAATACACAGTCAAGCTGTATAGAATTCGTAAAAAGTAATAATTGTATCAACCAAAACAACCTGACTTTTTAACAAATGTTTGTACAACGGAAGTCAGGTATTCATTTTCAACATCGTTTAACGTTTCATCTCCCCACAGTAAAGTGTGAGTACATGTATCAACAGTATGTAATTTTCCCATTCGCAGAAATGTGTCAAAAAATTCTTTTCTGACTCTGTATATTTTTTGCATGAAAAGAAATAATGATGAGTACCTTCAACTCTTCCACAAGAACATTACATTACATCGAAAAAGATCGCTATTAAGCACACAGCTTATATGTAATATATTTAAGCGTCGAATTCCTTAACTGAAATAAGAGGATGGCATAGGTTTATTGTAAGAAATAGACTTTTTAAAAATAGACAATGAGGAAGAATTTCTTACAATAAGAGGTAATGAGTTCAATTCGTCAATAACTAGGAGGATGAAAGTTGATGTTTGCAATCTGCATTTAGGTATGTTATAGTTATATGAATTTCTCGTACTGTAACTTGATGAATTACAACGCAAATTTGCATGGGATAATCATTATATCAGTTAGATATTCAGGAACTTGGTTATTATAAATTTTATTCATTGTAGTTAATCTAGTATTTTTTCTTCTTTCATGTAATGGTTCCCATCCAGTTTCAAAGTATAGTGCGTCTTTAGAAGCTAATAGAGTTAAGAGCTAATTCTCACTATCGACAACATTAATTACATCCATCCCACACCAAGGAAGCAAATTCTAAGTGGGGTCTAAGAAAGGTTATGTGCATGAGTGAAAGAGTTACAACAAAATTATTTTTTTTAAATAAGCATCTTTGCAAATAAAACATCTTTTTCATTTTCTCAGAAAAAATACCCCAAAAAATCGCATTAAATAATTAACAGCTAATATCAGTCTTTCAATGCTGCAACCATAGTTTTAAAGGGATGTCTTAAAGATCTATTAAATAAAATTTTGGTGTGGCATTCCTCCTTAAATTATGAAAAGGACTGGGGAAGGAGGTAGAATTATACCGGCCTGGAAGGGTTTTCTGCGGTCGAAAAATAACCCTACTTGTCGTGGAATATTGACCCAGGATCATTTTTCTACGTAGAAATTTGACCCCCTGGTCAATATCCTACGGGGGTCACTTTTCGTCGTTACACCGGCAAGATCAAGGTCGTTAACAGAAAAAGTATAGAACTATTGTGCGGGCTCTAACTTTGTTATGTAGAATTATATAATAAAAGCTGATATCTGATACAAAGATTGTTTCTGACTTGAGAATATTTTATGAATTAAAGCAAGGTCCTTTCAGCAAGCTAAATTTAAGGTCACTGAGGAAAAAAAGTATAATATTCTTCTGCGTAATAACTTTGTGCATGGGAATTATTGGAAGCTGATACTTGCTACAAATAATGTTTATGGCCTGGGAATATGTGATGGATTTGACCAAAGGTCATTTCGGCAAGTTCAAGGTCACTGGTTAAGAAGTATAAAACTGTATTGCGGGCTATAACTTTGTAATTGAGAATCATTGAAATCCCATACTCGGTAAATGATTGATTATGACCTGGGAGTTTGACATAAATTTGACCCAAGGTCATTCCTGCGAGGTCAAAGGCACTGGTAGAAAATGTATAAAACTCTTTTCTGGGCTATAACTTTGTAGCGGAGACACAGATAGCTCATACTTAGTACAAATACTTTTTATGGCCTTAGGGTATGTCATAATCTTAATCGAAGATCATTATGTTAAGTTCAAGGTCACTGACAGAAAAAGTGTACATGTAACATTAATGACAGGCGTATAGTTTTCTAATGGAGAAACACTGAATGTTCCTATTTTATTCATAGACTCCATGTTCTTATGATCAAAGAATTCGTCATTTCTAACTAGGTTATTTTGGCAAATCTAGGTCATATTTACAAAACTGCGAGTGGACACTTAAAAAAACTGCATCGGCCGTACGATTTTGTTAGTTTGCTTAACGTCCCGTCAAGAATTTTTCATTCATATTGAGACGACACCACTTGCTGGTGTAGGACTTCGAATTTAGACCTGTTTTCGGTACTTAGTCGCCTTTGAGCAGTGAGGGATCTCTTTCGTGCCAACACCTAGTGCTGTTTTTTTAGTTAATTTGAATGGTTGAAGAAATTCATTTGAGTCGTTTTACTATAAAAATTGACGAGGTACAAAAAAAAAAATCATTTTTAACTTATGATATGAGGAGACTTATCAAGGCATATTGTCATTGTTGCTCAGGTTATTTAATAGTGTATATGTAATGCCACATTTGGCTTTCTCAACTTATGAAGCAGTTTTATAAAAATTTTAGTCATCTTTCACTTTCGTCAGCATTCTTTATAGTAAGTGAAGTGATAGATCTAAGAGAGGATAATATTCAGATTTTAGACTATGGCATATCAGTGTTTATAAGAAGTTCAACAAGAGGCCCATGGACCACATCGCTCATCTGAGCTCATTGGCTAAGAAGAAGCAGAAATCAGTTCAGTATTGAACGGGGGAGGGGGGACTTTAATACACATTACCTTAGGATGCTTCCATATCTACTTATCATGGCTTTGCTTTTCTTAAACGGAAGAATTTTAACTATTTTTTTTCCTATGTTTTATACCGTCACAGAAGCTCATTCTGTAGTCAAGAGCTCTCGCTCCGTGATCAGAAGGTCGTGGGTTCGAGCCCCAGGCGCGACTGACCTAAGTTGATAAAAAATAGGTAGCAACTGTTCCTTCCACAAGTGCTCGACATTTTGAAGTGAAAGTTGCGGGTCCTTCGGATGATAACTTAATAACCAAAGCCCCATGTCCCGGCAGGCGTAGGCACGATAAAGATCCCTCGCTGCTCAATGGCCCTGAGTGCCGAGTAAAGGTCTAAATTTGAAGCCCTTCACCGGTATATGATGACGTCTCTATATGAGTGAAAAATTCTCGAATGGGACTTAAAACAACATACAATCAATTAATCCTATGTTTTCCTATGTAAAACTATTATTTCTCATTGTGGTCCCACCCTACCCACCCTAAATTTGAACAAATTTGAATCTACACTACCTGTGGATGCTTCTATAACAAGCATTCTGAGAGTATTGCATTAGCAATACTAGTCCCCTACCTGCAAGTGTAATCTGGTACCCGTTAAGAATTGAAAATGCCATAATTCAGTCAAAAATCAATGACGCGGGACGAAATGCAAACTAGATTTATAACTAATCAAGGTGAAGTCACATACCAAAAATCAGCTCAATATCTGAAAGCGTTTAGAAGAAAATTGCGGAAAACCCCTAAAAATTGATAAGGCCGTAATTCCCCGTCAAAACTCAATGAAGCGGAACGAAATGCAAACTTGATCTGTAACTCATCAAGATACATTCGCATACCAAAAATCAGCTCAATATCTGCGAGGGGGTGGGGGGGATTGGACAACAACACAACTTTCTTCAGCCGAAATATGCAAATGATGAAGACTGATTTTAATTAGCGAAAATTAAAGAGATTACGGTATCTACTTATCAAATTTATGAACCCCATTTGTTTTCATTAATTGTGTATGTTTGATCAGAAATGGTCCAATATAATTAAAGTTAAATGATGACTCAAATTCATGTGCTTCTATTGAGATATCTGTATCATAAAGCGAAAGATTTATGAAAATTATGAGTATAGCGAAGATATGACGAATTATAACTGCACTGTAAAGCAAGAAAAGACTGCACAATACAAGTGCCGTAAAAACAAAGATTGTATCTACCGATTCGTTTTTATCGTACATGTCAAGGTCACGCCACTTTTATTTTTAGCGTAAACTGGTAAACAACATTCAATTGGATCGTGCAAAGGTGAGAAATATGTTCTAATAATCTTTTCTGAAGATTGTATCAAAATACTTGGTCTACTGACATTCATTTTTTGGTTCTTGAGACCATGGTTAATAGGCCTTTCAACTAATTTTTCAAGTTGCGTATATGGTAAAAAACATTTCATAGATAGATTTATAGGTACAAGAAATTATCAAAAAAGATAATTACTTATGCATACATTAAATTAAATCATTAAAAAGTTTATTTATTAATAATTGACTTGTACGATGTTGTGTTTTAAGGACAGGTAACTCAAGTGTAGAACTTGACCAACTAAGTGCCGATTTATGAGTTATCGTTTATAGGAATGACATATAGGCTGCTTCAGTTGGTATTGTTATTTACACAAAAGGGTTCCTTACATTGTTTTGTACACAGAAGTGTTGACCAAAAGAAGGAGAATGTCTTCACTTTACCTGAAATAACGGGATCAAATGAATGGGGAACGGACTATATTCAAGATTTTTAACTCTCTTTGTCAATTGTTATGAAAAAAAAAATATAATGTCATGTTTTTTGTGTGTGCATTTTTGTGCTTCCTATATAAATATATATATTTCTACAAGTAAATGTAACAATTAATTATCTTACTTGTGTTACTAAGCACGAAGAAGAACGACCAAGTATAAAAATTTACTCAGGTTAAAATTTGGAAGGGGGGTAGATTTCACTTTATATTTTAATTTAAAATTTTACTTATATGTAATTAAACAGTGTCCGTAACTACATGGTAAATAAGTTTCACATTTGTGCTAAATTTTAAAACCACTGGATTCTACTGACAGCAAAGAAAGACTTGGAAAACGCTAAAAACTGACTTTCTTAAAAATACTTAGATCCTCGAAACTGCTCTAAACAAGTTCCGGTAATGAGTTATCGTTCTTAACATCGAACCCTAGCGGCAGTTGAAAGGCCTACGATGGTAACTTCTTCAACTTTTCTGCGCTCGCGTACAATAAACAGGAAGAAGTAAAGTAATTTTTTTTTTTGTCTTTTGCCATACAATTTTTTTCTCTCCATAAAAGTAGATTTTTTAGGTTCCGAAACCAGTTATTTTCTTAACCCTAATACTCTCAGGAATTGAACAAAATGTGCACTGATCATGCAAAAATTCTATGTTTGTCATTTTCCCGTTTGTGCGTCACAGTGTCGCTTTAAATTATGAGATGATGTTGAATTTCACCTTTCTTTGTGCAATTTGAAAAAGACCCTCCAATCAAGGTATACAATGTACCCATGGTTGTTATATTTATTGCCTGAGGCCCCGCCCCTTCACAACATGAGTTCGGGCATCTTACTGAAAAGTTTCTATTGCTCATTGTTAATAATCTTGATTAATGCACATATAGCGATTTTGCAAATCCTTTCAAATTTTATTTACATATTTCATTATTACCGGGGGGTTTGATTTGGTCTATTACGATCGATTACATTACAAACATTTTGCCAAATTTTTATGAGTCCTTTTACAATATATTATTTCACTGTATTTGACAATATCGTGGTAAAATAAATTTGAATTTTATTTTACTGTCACTAAATAAATAAATCTAGTAATTAAAAACTGCAATGATTATGACATGAATATCATATTTTAAAGTAAAATAATCGTCAATTAGGCAGATACAAGTAAACAACAATTTTTAAAATGTTCAAATATATTAGGAATAGGGTAATATTTTTATGACAAAAGCATAAAAAGCCTGTGTCCCCAGTTTCACATTCAGGAATCCTACTGCAAGAGCCATAACTCTTGTACTCTCTTCCAAAAGTGTTATAATAATAGTCAGATTTCTGAGGATTTAGACGCATAATTAGGACAGGTATTATGCTTGAATTTTTATTTTAATTTTTGATTGAAATTTGATTTTGAAAAATGATTGGGAAATTAACTTGCAATTAGTTATAGTGCAGCATTTTCTTTTTTACAGTAAATGATATTTTTATCTGAAGTTTAATAAATGCCAGAAAGCGCATCAGTTTAAATCCGTATCACTTAAAGAAGAATGCAAAATAGGGACATATTCTCGAAGTTAAAACAAATTTAATCTAACCAACTACATGTAAGAGGGGAAATTGCTGCCCTGGTTTTCCTTTGGTTGAAAGTTGAAATATTTAAATTTTTAAGGATGTTTAATACTTACATTATATGAATATTAGCTGCCTTTCGGATAAAAATTGGACAAGTTTACTATAAAAATCTGCTGCCACTCTTGAATATTTATGCATTGATTACATGCTTGTTTTCATATCATTAATGTCAGTTTAAAAGTTGAATGATTTGAAAGAAGTAGGAACCTGCACCAAAGAAAAAGTCCCTCACGTCATGAACTGTCTTATGGTAACATTTGCCAGATGTCTTGGATTGAATCAACTACAGGACGGCGAACTCATCTTCAAAATTAATACATGTATGTATATTTTCATATAAAATGGTAAAGTTGTACAGTATAAAATTGAATGTAACACTTTTTATTACATGTACCTTTTTTGAAAAAGTCACACGATGTTTACTGAATACATTTATTGCTTGTGCTAAAACTTCATGATCACATTTTATCTATTCAGTCTTCAAATGTTTAGAAACTGCATATCAACTTCCAATTTGCCATTAAATGAAGTGTATATTAGTCACATAGCAAAATAAGTCTCGTTTTCTGTTTTTCAAATAGGGAATCCCCATTATTCTGAAAAAATGCCTCCTTGAAACAGAATAAATTTGATAAACGCATAAAGAGACAGGATTTTTCTTCAAAACTGCCATTTCAGATTTTTGTTTCAAAGAGGCATATTTTTAAAAATCACAAAAAATCGAATAAAAATTGTTATCGATCCGAAATGCTAAATGTGCACATAAAATAGCGCCCAATACTTTACTGTCGGAACTGGTCTAGAGGTAAAGCGTGTGGACGTTATGCAGAGATTCTTTTACCTGAGAATGGGTTCGAATCCTGGAATCTTTGGTATATTATATATATATATATATATATATATATATATATATATATATATATATATATATGTACATTTTTTTTTCTCATGTAATGGAAGTACAATGTAACATCTCCCTTGATAGAGAAAGAGAGAGGTAGAGAATGTCAGAAAATTAATGGGTAATATTTTAAATGCATGCAGTATTAAATTGTTTTCCTTGATATTGTGATCTAAAACTAATAAGACATATATTTAATGTTATTATTTAGTGGCGATGTCTTAAAAATAAAGTACTATCATTTTAAATAATTCATTTTTTCTCATACGCATTTCGTTTCATTATTGTTCTGTTAATTAGTGGCTCAGATTTGACTTGAAACAACTAAAATTGAAATGACTCAATGGAAATTCTTGGATATTGCATCAACAACGTGATTATTGGACACATTTTATATACTGAATTAAAAATATTAACACACACTGTCTAGAGTACATCTTTCAAAATGATGTGCAAGATGCCCTTGCCATTAATTGTGCTTTTTATCGTTCTAACTTTTCTCGTGCAATATGGCGACAGTGACCATAGATGTGAAAAAATGTTTACTCACAGGTCGCCAGTCCATGTTAGGCAAAAACTATGCATGAAATAAAAATGTTAAATGTTTTGTTATAACAAGCTGGACATACCCGTCGTATAAATTAAGTCATCTACGTAGCATTATCTATATTTAGAGATAACTCTTCATGCGTCATGGGTATTTAAATGTCCTTCTCGATATAGGGAATACTCACGAGTTTCTGCAATACCCTCTTTTTAAGTAATAAGTAATTTAAGGTGAAATATCCCTCTGCTTCAATTTTTTTAAATTCCCAACATTGATTTTCATCAACAACAACATTAGGTTCAAATGGAAAATAGTTTGAAGTATGAAGCGTTGCTTACTTTTTCAGAAATGAGTAATATTATGTCTAATCATGATATAAAGACAATTTGGTATGGTGAATAGAAAGATCAATATTTTTTTTATCTCACCATAAAATTAAGAATATGAGGTATATGTATCTATAAAAATAATATTAATTTTACTATCGTACCTATCTAATTCACATTAGAAAACATAATGAGGCTTTGCGTTTTAAATCAGAATATCACATTGTTTTCTGTGCTTGTAAAATAAAAATGCATCAATCTACAAGAGTTATCTTTCCATCTACAGAAGTTATTGTTCTTCAAGTTATTTTTCTTATTGAAAAAATATTAATTATTTGATTATAAAAAGTCTGCATCTGAAGTTTCTGTAACATTTAAAGAATTATATGTCAAGAGATAGAAATATCTCAATTTTTACAGGAACTGAGTATAAATGTTTTAGGTAAAATATTATAAGTGATTGTTGGCAATAGAAAATGGAAATCAATATTTGTAGGATAGTTTAGGTTTGAATGATTTTACTATAATATGGTCCTCGTTAACAGACTCTGGTAAGACAATTCATGGGATTGCATAGAATAATTTCCTGGAAAGTTATCTCTCTTATCAGAGGGATATTACACCTTAAATTAGATTCAAGATTGTATGAATTACACAAAGTGATTGAGCATGCAGATCCAAAATTTTCTGGGGAAAAAAAAAGAAGAAAAATCAGAACATACATGTACACGTACATGTACATGTATACCAGGTTGCCCATTAGCAGGCCCTTAGGAACCGTGAGAGGGACATGGTGGGCTTTCTCCTTTGATATTTACCAGTGTACATGTATATATACTGTCAAATTAGAATTAAAGCAAATTTTCGATGTGCCCTCTGCCCCCCCCCCTCCTTTCCCGTGAAATCCCCAACTGAAATTGCTTTCTATGGACTTGCATGCTTCAGCCCATTTCTGACTGACTCTTATCACCTCTTTCCCCACTTGGGCAGTTCCTATGTTAAACTGCAGTGTCTTGAGTCACCAAAAGTTTGTGATTTCTATTATCAGATTAATAAAAAAAATTAAGGTTAGTTTATTAATTGGCGGATCGGAGGGCTATTTAAAAAGAGGAGAATAAATAGAGTTATGTAATGGAAAATGAAACATTGATTAAAGCTATAGTCTATAATGATAAATAGTAATGATAAGTTGCTTATATGTCGTTACATATAAGAGGCTTACTTCCGAGCAGGCATTACACACGAGCCTTTTCAAAACCATTGTTCCAATAAATAAAGATTTGAAATTTTTGTTTTAGGATATTGGAATAAAAAAACGAAAACCTAAAAAAAATTGGGCAATGACATTTGTTTGGTAACAGAGCTATCTAAAGCCATCGATTTGGTTGCAACATGCGGTTTCGATGTAAATAATTTCTTAGAAACTGCTATACATGCACAGGTATATATCAGTTCGTAATCCGTCTTTGACAGGCTGAATCCAGATAACAAATTTGATTATCTCCTTGAATAAGAGACGATTGTCAATGCGTTTGATCAATGTGAAGGATATTTTTTTCCTTAAACATATACATACACGTATAAAACGTAACAGCGGGACAGGAGAAATTACAGATTGATGCACATGATTTCTTCCTCCGTAGATGACTGCAGTTATGGGATTCATAACATTTACTGTGTGCGATGTGTGATAATTTAATGCGGAAACGGCATATCATTTAACAAAATAACTTAAGAGTAAAGTGTGTCGAAAATAGGAGTACATGGTTTAGACAATTTGGCTGTGCGATATAAACCGCTTTAACTCCATAATTAAGTCATTTGGCTGGATTTTCAACTATGATTCCTCAGGATTGTCTGAAACAAAATACCCAAGGTTTAACTCAAGGTGAGCTTTTTTTCTTTATTTCCTCATTTTTTTTAGGCGCTCCCCATCTCAAATCAATAACAATAATAACAGGTCCGTAGAAAGCGGGGGTGGGAGGGGGACGGTCCCACTTTTTCTTGAATGTTTTTTTTTTCTTTAGATGTTGGTTGCCCCCCACCCGCACCCCCCCCCCATACACACTTTTTGTTGCTGTAAGGTCGAGCACTGGCATAAATTCCAGGATTTTTTTTGGGAAGTGTCCCCTCCCCCCTCCCCCTACATTTTGGTAAGTTTAGTTTTTTTCCCTTTTGAAACCGTTGCTACGGGCCTGGATAACGTACCCCATCTTTTATTTTAAAATCAAGAGGGCCTAAAACTCACCGCCATTTAAGTTCCCTGTCTCTCTCGGACGTGCCTAAAGTTTCAAACTACATGTAAGCTTGATTGAAAGCTTATGTATGATGCATATTTTCACAAATAGTTTACATTCTTTAATGATCAGTTACTTTGTCAAGAAATATGCTTACCTACACACACGTTTAAGTCAAAATCTTACAGCCTCTGGTCAAGATATATAATAAACTGATTTTTTTTTTTTTACTAATTTTGACGGGGGAGTGCCTATGATATAAGTATTTATTTCTCTTTTGAATTTTGCCACAAAGTACTATAGGGAACTGATACAGATTCAGAAATGCACAGCAGAAATACTGGCAACAAGACACTACTTGTATATCCCCAAACCATACATTATATGTATAAAAATACCGGGATAAATTGATCGAAGTGCATCTGGTCTTATAAAAATCAGAGGCTTAAAAATACCACATCTCTGTCTGAACGCGCACGGGACCGTAATTATAATGTATGCAGATACGTGTTACATGTTTTAGCTCCCTGGAGGAAAAAATATAAATTGAATTTAATGTGACAACCAATACCAATTTTTGCTATTCATTAAGGACATGTACTCTTTAATTTCTTTGCGTCTTGTTGGCTTTGAAGAAGTTCATTAGACATGTTCTTATCACCGAACATTTTTTTTTAAATTTTTAACAGGTTAACGAGATAAATGTATGGCTTGACAATTTAAGTCTCTCGGATTCTTCTAAAGGTTTTGCATGTTAAGATACTTTACTGTCTGCAATATTATCTGCAGCAAATTTCAAGAAAAAAGAATACGGTGCATATACATGTGCTTTGTATTCATTGTGTTGATGCTATAATCATAATTTTACAATTGCCGATAAAGAGGGAATTCTATCTATTGCTATTTGTTCCTCTCACCATACAATCAGTTCTCAAACATGTCTTATAATTTCACAATAAAATAAAAGAAAAGGAATTTAGAAAACTCTAGATCCGCCATTATTTCACATAAAATAAATGTCCTGATTGTTTTAAAAAAAAAAAAAATCACTAGTATTTAAGTGAATTCTGATAAATATTGCACGTGTCGCCTGATTCCAAGCCACGAGAAGAACTTTACAAGATTCCCCGAATGATTAATATTTTATGAGCTTTTTCCCATTACCCAAGTAAAATCGGCAAAATAAAGTTATATAACTATACTGATAAATATCTTGCAGCAAGAACTAACACGTTAATATTGATTTTTATCTGTAAAAATTTAAGTTGTTAACAAGTTAGTTTTGTGCGGATAGGAGTTTGCCTTAAAAAATATGAGGTGAATTTTAAAGAGTTCGATTTTATTTAGGATTTCGTTCAAATATCAGGAAAAGATTTGCATTTTTTTTTTCTCAAAAGAAAAATAATGCAAAATGGAAAAAAGTCATATTTTACTTCTCTGCAATGGCTTTCAATGAAAGGTGAAATGGGTATTTTTTTTAATAGAGGGAATGGAATTGAAATAATGTTGATATATGTGTGAAATAACATAATTTTGAAAAGCTTTCATTTTTCACTTAGTTTCATATCAGAAGTAATGTTCTTTAAAATGTGGACTTCGTTATGAAACATAATGCCATAATAGTTTAACGTAAGAAATATAAGGGACGCTATTTTCACAGGACAATGTAACAGGATTAGTTGACCATTGTACAACGAGCCAATCACAAAGTAGGTTAATAATTAATGCTGCAGGTCTAGATCTAAGTTAATCTGCTGAGAATTACGATTTCTTTATGTCAGTTTTCTAATGTCGACGCTATTAATCAAATCTATTATAAATGTTTCCTGTATATTAAATTGAAAATATTGAGGAAGTAGAAAATCGATAAATTGTTTCGGTTAAGCAGCATTTTCCTTGACTTTATTCTTGTTTTATAACTTTTTTAGTCTTGAGGTTTATGGTCCTCTGCTTTCACTGAAAATGGGGGATACTTTTGGTCTGTCTGTCCTTCCGTCCTCTGTCTGGAGTACCTTGGTTTCCGGAAGATGTCTAAAAAGACCTTTTGGCTTTTGCAATGAAATTCCATATCACAACTCCCCATGGCCTTAAAAAGACCTCTATCGATCTTGAGGTCATTAGGTGAAGGGCCAAGGTCAGAAATTCATACAATGCCAAAAAAAAAAAAAGGTTTCCAGATGATAACTTTAGTCTTCCTCGAGCTTTTTCAATGAAATTTAATACCATAACTCTAAATGTCATTGTCAAACATATAACTTTATATTACAATGTCATTCTTTGTAAGCTTCTAAAAACTAATTTAAAAAAACAAACAAACAAACTGACTTTAATGCCAAAAGTGGAAAGTACAAGGTCGACCTTTTTTCTTTCTCCATCTTGATTTCTTTCAGGTCATCCAACCTTTTCTTTTTACTTAAGCAGGGGACACAAATTCCCTGAATAAGCTTTATCACTGTATATTTAGTTTTAGAATGAACATGTTAAACACAGAAAATATCTGGGAAAACACAATTTTTCAAGATATTTAGTCATTTACATAAAATGCATAACTGATAAAATCATAGAAAAATGCCTCCAAGATAGACAGTACTTCAATTAAAACAGAATGTTAATTATTTATAGTCATCAAGATGTCCTTTGATTCTTTTGTGAAGTAAATGAATTTCCCCAGTCGCCACAGAAAACGATTGGAAACCAACATAGCAATTCCAAGGGATTGCCCATTATGTTTTTTGGTCTATTAAAATATAGCGAATGAAGATAGATAATAAATTATTCATAATTCTGAAGAGAATATGATACACATTTTAACACATAAACAGTCTGGTCAAAGCGGTAATCAGTGTATATATTTTATCATTTACTGTTATTTATTGTGTTACGAAGTTAGAAAGGTGACCATGAGAGAGGGAGAGAGAGAGAGATTTGTATTTGACACAGTTCTTGCCCGGGACCATGTATTGTTCTTCATTCGAGAGTTTTTGCACAAATTTTCAAATATTATAGGTACGCTGGAAGATAATACAATAAATCCCTAGAGATGAAATAGTTTATGTTGTAAATTCTTGTGTACATATTCCGCACCATGCCTTAGTTTATGGTAGCAATTTAATTTGTCTAATTTAGAGAAGTGAACTTTTATTGTGACCCCACGTCGTGAGTAGTCCCCCTAAATCCTACTTCCTTTAATTTGGCTGAAGTGACAATGAATGAGGAAGATAAATTATGAAGTTCATTATATGCTTTCTTTTATTAAAAAAAGTTATAATGACGTGCTTCATAAGAAAATCGATGCATCGAGAGTATCTTTAGAAGCCAGCAGTGTTTGTGTCCCCACAGACACTTCATTTCTCTCTTCTTTTTTTTTTCTTTTGCAACACTCTTCGAACCAGGGAAAATACTGTCGTCATGTCGCATTAGGTCATGAAAAATCATACATGTGAATATAGGCAATTGACACTCTGTGTTCTATTTGCACCTGTACAAAATTATTTTTCTTTGCTTTTATTACTAAATACCCAAAACTGTTCTGCAGTTGATGTCAATTTAAATTCAGTATAATAGAGTAAAAAATTAATGCATGAGGCGTCGCTACTGTCTACAAAGTTTTAGAGGGCGAAGTGAGCAAAGCTGTTTTTATCACTCGGTGAAGATAACGAACATCTAAGAAAGTAAATTTACAAACAATACAAATGATACTGTATGAATAGGGCATAAAACATGGACACCTGGAAATTCAAGAGGTAGGATAAGGTGCCTATGAGAAGTAAGCATCCCCTGTCGACCGGTCACAGCTGTCTTCACTAGGCTACAGCCCTATGTATTCATCAGGTAGAGGGGATATTTGTAGTCAAATTCTGTATTTTATAGTCAAATTCTGTAATCAAATTACTAGACTTGAGTAGTTCTGAAACGGAAGGGGACTAAAGGTTTATCAAGTTGTAAATTTTGAATTTAATTGGGGGAGGTAAATGCAAAATTTATAACATGAAGTTGTAAATTTTGCATTTACCTCCCCTAGTAAATTCAAAATTTACATCATGATAGGTTTCATCCTCGTCTGTCCGTCTCTCTGTTCCCTGTCTGTGTCAGTCTGTCCCACTTGGTTGTTCGTACTTTTCACTAAACGCTTGCAGATATTGAGCTGACTTTTGGTAGTTATACATGTATGTACCCTGATAAGTTACAGATCAAGTTTGTATTTCATTCCTCTTCGATGAATTTTTACAAAATTATGATGGCATTTTTTATTTCAATCGGGAACCAGATTTTCCACTTGGTTTTCCACACATTTTTCGCAGTCACTTTCAGTTATCAAGTTGCTTTTTGTTATGTGGTCTACATTGACGAGTTACGGATCAAGTTTGCATTTTGTTCTGCTTCAAGGATTTTTTGTCGGAATTACCGGTATGTCATTTTCAATTTTTAAGGGGAACAAGATTGCCTTGCTTGTAGGGGACTAGTATTGCTTCTTCAATATTATCAGAATGTTGGTTACTTATAAAAACAAAGTCTGGTATAAATCACCTATCCTTAGGTATTAGCCCGCGTGGCGCAGTGTTTAGACCAAAGGTCTCGTTTTGTTCGTTAATTCGAATCCCTCTTCCACTGTAGGACGTGGAGACCATATGAGACGTTTAAAACGAAACACCGTGTAACAGTAGATGATTCTTCATTACTCAATGCCCCCAAGTACCGAGAAGAGGTTTTTACCCCGGCAATAGGTTTGTTTGTTTAACGTCCCTTCGAGAATTGTTCCCTCATAGTCAGACGACACCACTTGCCGGTGGAGGGCTGCAAATTTAGACATGTACTCGGCACTTAACTTAGGCCTTTGAGCATTGGGGGATCTTTTTCATGCCAGTACCTACTGCGACACAGGACCTCTGTTTATAAGGTCTCATCCGAAGAACCTATCTCGACGTCCAGCAATGGGATTCGAACCTGCGACGTAAGGATCAACTCCTTTCTCTGCCACTCTAGCAAACGCTCTTACAACTGCGACACGCGGGCGACCCGGCAATAGGTAGCGTCCTAACATGAGTAAAAGACTAAAACAAACCAGCCAAGTCCTTTATATTTTTAGTCCATTCTATATCCAAAGTCTACATTTTGAACTGCAGTGGAAAATTTACAATTCTGTTTTACAATAATCAATGACTCAATGATAAAAAGCAATTAGGGACTGGTCAAAATTTATCGACACATGGGACCGGTGCAAACTGTTAATTTATTTTAAAATAGTCTAAAGACCCCATTGTATCATGTTTGGTTAAAATAATTGGTCCCATGCTCTTTACCTTTCAAAAAGTTGACGTCCTCTGCTATGTCTACCAGAAACCTTAACTTACTATGACATTTTCAATAACTCAGTTCATTCTGACAATTCTCAAACGTTTTGTCAAACGTTCATAAGACCCAAAGAGCATGCTAGTTTAACACATGTACATATAAAGTTAATTATATGCATCCGTATAAAACACAGAAATAATATATGCAAGTGTTCATTATTTACAACAGGGATGGTCCTATATATATCTTATTATCACTGATCAATAAAGTAAATGGCACACTGCATAGACGTAGGATCAATCATTAAACAAGAATTAATTGTCTTATAATGAAATACATTATGTAGATAACGAACAGTATTCAAGCTCAAAGTCCATTTAGACAATACAAATCTGGAACAGAGAATACTCGGACCTCCATAAATATCAGAGGTGGGATCAGGTGCCGTTGAGGAGTGAGCATCCCCTGCCGATCCGTCACACCCGTCGTGTGCTCCTTGTCATGATCGGGAAAACGGAAAAATCCGTAGACAATTCAGTGTGTAAATAATGGCCTAACAATAAGTATGAAAAAACTTCAGTCAGCATTTGACTTAATGATAGGTTGCATTTGCTGACAATGTCATTGTATCGACCATAAAACTTGCGAAATGATGACTTCAAACGAGACTGTTAACATCCTTGTTTTATCAAATTGTTTGTCAATAGCTTGCCTTGTTTTAAAAATTGTTCATACGTAGAACATGCTCTTGCGTATTGAATCAACTGGGAGAGAAAAACACCATATGCAGGTGATAAGGGTGTATTGCTGCACAAGTAAGGGAAGTTGACGATTGAAAAGTTGAAGTCATCACCTTTATCATAAAACTTTGTTGTTAGGTTACATGTATCATTAAAGTCTTTTTATAGTAAAATATTCAAATATGAAACAGATGCGTCAGACTCTATGGTATCTTTTATTTCAAGCTCACTGGGATATATCGAGTCGACAACTATTCTTAATTGATATCACGTCGTCGATATATCTGTTGACGGTACCCATGGGAATTCCAAAAGATTGTTGAAAGACTTGATCTCCAAAACTACATAGATATTGTCAATCAGAAACTCAAGCATCTTTTTTAATATCAACTTCAGAGTACTTGTGTGTACAATCAGAATGCTTTTTAACAAAATAACTGCATGTATTAAACAAGGACAATCATGTTCCTTATTTTTTTTTAAATCAAAGTACTGAAAGTACTACTACGAGTTGATGGTATTGATTATATAATCTTTAAATGAGTTGAGGTCTCTAGTCCATATATGGAATATATGATATTGTTGAAATTATGTGCATTGATGAAAACTATCACTTTAATTTTTTTTTTTTTTTTTTTGAGAGAGAGAAATAAAATTATATTTTATTTACACCTTTTCCATCATGTATTTTTAACATGTATATTTATTTTTTTTTAATACCTACTGGAATGTATAATAATTTATCACAAATCAAACCTTTAAACATAGAAAACAAATAATACTAAGTTAGTTTTGGGATTTTTCGTAAAATGACAATTTAGCTTGCATTTAAAGTAATTTGTATTTTTACAAAATATTAAAGGATACCATCATTGAAATGGTCACAGAGCACAGACTATCATTATTAAAACTACCGAGAACAGTTTTTGGACACTCGATATCATTTGACAGAAATTTATTATATATCAAGTGACTAGAAATTTCAAATAGAGAAAAATGGCAGAACTGTTGTAAAATCATATTACAGAATTAAAACAACTAAGTAGACAAAAAACAAGAAAAAGCTTTAAACACACATAAACCAAATAATAGGCCAAACCTACAATAGTATTACAAGTAGAGAATTATTATTATTTACAAATAGCGCAGATTGAATTATTTCATTCACATGCTCATTAAATATTTTCACTGCTTTCTTCAATTTACAAACAATTTAAAATTTTCAATGCACATCAATATGTTTCAATTCTCGTGATTAAGCCAGTCTTAACATTGATATCTTTTACTTTCATTTATATGTATATTACATAATTCAATTTTCTTGATTTAGTCACTATTGAAATTCAACTCCTTGTCTTTCAAAATTTACATGCACATTTGATATTTCAATTCTCCTGATTTAGCCACTCTTAAAATTCAACCCCCTGTCTTTTATGATCATTGATATGCACAATAAATATTTTAGTTCTCTTGATAAGCCTACTCTTGAAATTGAACTTCCTGACATTTAACTGAAATGGGCATTTTATATGTCATTTCGTTTGGTTTAGTCACTTTTGAAATATATCTACTTGACTTTAATTAATATGCACATTTTATATATCATTTCTCTCGGTTTAGCCTTTTTTAAAATTCAACTACTTGACTTTCATTGATACAAGTATGCATGTTAAAAATTTCAATTCTTTCGGCTTTTCGACTGAAGACTTTAAATTTACCACAATGGCATGCTATTGACTATTTACATGATCTATAAACTCATGAATTAATTTGATTTCTTGATCTCTTCACATATATAAATATGCATTTCACATTTAATTTATCAATAATTCCCCTCTTTTTTTATTTATTGCCTTCAGTACTACTAATTCACTTTATAACATGGTCAGCATCTGATAGCAAAACACAGCTGGACATATTAAAGGAAACCACTTTCCAGTGTAGTGCCGACAATTAACGAGATAAGAATCACAGGCGTGTTAAGTGACCATTGCTGTATTTAAAGCTTGCTGTGAAACAGATCTAGAATGTGGAAGACAGTGTTTTTAACAGGGAAAAAGAAATTGGAGCACAAAGTTGTCTGCTGCTGAAAAAATCTAACCCTTGAAGCAATCGAAATCTTTTATTGTTTGCACAAGAAATAAGAACTTTAATTTCAAAATTGTTTTTACTGGCGCAGCTCATTTCTTCCGTTTGAGATAAGTAGTTGATTTACATCGACCTTCTGTACTGCAAACTTCTCGCTTTGTTTACAAACATAGACAGTGTTCTCTGTGTTGAACGATTCATCACTAACGCGGGAAAACTGCTCTGTTCATTAGCATAACAGCGCAAGAATTAGTTTATTTATATACCTCTAGCACGTCAATCTTTTAAAAATAACCTAGTTTGTACAATGTTCAACTTTGTGAATTTTCTTTTAAAATCTGTTTTCAAAATACTTCTTATTATATAAAACATTTATTGATTTATAAATCAAAATTTTGATTGCACGACATGTCACTTTTGTTGACCGCATGTCCCTAACACTATTTTCTTTTGCGGATGGACACAAATTCCAATAAAATTAATAATAAATATTCATGTTTATAAACACTTCAAAGCATATCAGGAAACATATTCTTGTTCTGTAGATTATGAAAATTGTAAATAAACCAATATTATACAAGAATCCGTACGCAAAATACTCAGATGAAAGTGTGATTAGTCTCGATACATTGGGGAATCCCTTACAAGTCACATAACATGAGTTGATACCATCAACTCGTAAAAATGAAGTGGGTGCAGTATACAGGCATCTGCAACAAAAAATGTCAGGAATAGTTTTAGGCTTATATACATGCACTGTTAATATTAATAGATAAAATCCAAGTTTCTGTAGAATAGGGTGAGAGTAGGGATCAAGGTACATGTAACTCATTGTCTACATTCATTATAGTTCAATCTATTAATCAATTATCAATTGAAAGAAAACGTCTTCTTGAAGTTTTGAATACTTTTTTCTTTAATAAACCTTTATTTGATTGAAAAAGTTGTCCCATGCTTATAAACTGGGGAAAAAAATTGCAGCCCCATAATGTATTGCTTGAAGACAAGAAAAAAGTCCTTGTTCCCATGCATTTTGCACTGGTCCTACGCCTCAGTAAATTTTGACTGATCCTTTAGAGTGACCTCTGAACTCGTATTCATCATTTCACACCAACCTCTATCATGTATAATTACATGTATATACTAGTCTTCTGATAGTATAATTGTTCATCATTACTCACACCAAAGAAGCACAATGAATTTTAATCCATTTTCATGTATCTTCAATCAATTTTATCACAGGCATGTGCACTGTAGAAAAGTACTCTCAGGTTCGGTGTATGTGTGTGTGGAAGGGGGGGGGGTATGATCGATGTCAAGATGGTATCTTCATTAATAGTTGTGATTTTCAGAGTAAAAAAAAAAAAGTTGCACACTAAGTACATATATAGACTTTCTGTTATGGTGATAATGCGGATTTTCTTGGCTTGTAATACTTACTAGATTAATGATACCCGGATAATGTTTATAGAAATATGATTTCATGCTGATCTAAGTTATGTTACTCAATGTCAAAGATATTTAAGTAGCCTATAGATACTATGTATAGCAGAAACAAAATTACAGACAAATTACCATACAGTACGTGGACGCTGAGTTACGTCATTTAGTGTGAATGTTCCCTGAATAACATGCCATTTTAATCATACATTTCCGTTTTTAATCTCAAAATAATGGTGTGCATTAAAGTTCAATGTTATATGTGGTCTTTCATGGCGTTTTCCAATAAGGATGTCACTTAAATGTTTATAAAACAGTGATTGATCCTTTTATGGGAAAGCTCCTGATTTAAGCTGATTTCTTGTATAACGTGAGCACGATTATACAGCGACTTTGATTGATAAATGAGAATGAGTTCCGTTCAGAAAACGAAAAACTCTCGTACTTAATTTGGAAGTAACGGACAACATATTTTCGAATAAAATTTTTACGTCTTTCAATCGGAGACCAAATATCTCGAGCATTATTAGTTTTCGTTTTGTTGAACCGGAAGGGACAAGATCAATGAGTGGAAATCATGGCCTCGTTAGATTAGTTATCATTCAATATATAAAGAAGAGTGACTTAAAACTTCTTTCACTGTTGTCAATGAAATCTTGAGAGATATCCTATCACAATGGAGATTTTGCTTCGAATTCATTAGGCGTGAATATATGGATTCCCATTTCCGGTGCAAAGACCTACTCTCAGCGAGCTTATATTGATTCTTTAAAAAAAATATTATTTTTATGATCAGACTTGGCTACCATCTGTTGTATCGTAATATAATGACATTGTACAATCATCTTATGAGCGGTTAACCGTAAAGTGACGTAAAACTATATATACATTGCATCGAAAGTGAAAAGTCAACATACTGAATATCGATAATTTTTGTATATCTGTAATTGATATGTTATTCACTGTTGATCGTCGACCTTATTGTTTTACCAGTACGGAAATAAGCAGAACTGTTAACCGTTGGATAGGGTATGTCACAAAATCCTATAAAAATGCAAAACCTCGCGAGACCTTCCATCATTTGCATATTTTTAATTATCAGCACTCCAGTAATTATTGATGATGTGAACTGTCAAGGAGTAAGACCTCGCCAGTTTCTTACAGAATCCCCGAGATTTTCACAGAATCAGAATAGTTCAGAGCTTCACCGTAACGCAATCAAGACAGATCAAAGTGCGGCAATTAACGCTGATATCCCTCCGCTGCGGTTTCCTAAATTTACACACACCCGTGCGTATGACAGCGTGAACCCTGCCGAGAATGACAGCAGGATGTTTAACCTAACTGAGCATCAATTTCTGTGTTTTAATGTGACCAGAGCTCCAAGAGGTAGGCATTTTGGTAGTTTATTGATTATTTACAAAGATTGAAATTTACACAAAAATGTTTTACTCTTAGCATTTGCATGATATTTTTTAAGAAAACATTTTTCGTTGTAGCTCGTTAAATGAAGATAGAGGGAAAAGGGTCGTTAAATTAAATAAGTACTTTCAAAATTTCTTTGGATAGATAATGTTTTATCTATGAAATCAAACACAAAAATTTATGAAATAAGCTCGGGAACACAAGTAAATTTGTATCTTACAAACGATATTATAGCGTTCACAAAAATACACGGTTTTTTCGTAACTCTTTAGATATATATTAAGCAAAACAAGATGGTTACCTGAAAATTTTAAAGGAACACATTATAAAAGTTTCTTGGTAATGTCAAGTGTAATAGACAACCCAGCATTTTGTGACGTAATATAGTTAATTAAGCTTCCGGTCATGTTTATCTCAAATCTCAGTTTAATTTAGGGATGTTATTGTGAAATTTCTTTTGAAGCCTTCACTTTTATTGTGAAAATTAATTTTGAAACACTTTAGAATATTTAAAAGAATGGTACATGTACATTTAATTTTATAAATAATATACACGAAAGTTTTATTACTTTGAAAGTACGAAATATACATTCGAACTTATTTCTGTAATATGTGTGGCTCACAGAAAATCTAAGAATTATTGACCCGTTTTAATCAAACTCATTTCCAGTTTAAAGATATATTTTAACATCAAAATTATAATTACAGAATTACATGTACACGGTATTGTATTTGCGAATATGATTATTGATTATATGTCGGCGACGGACATCGGGTTCTTGATTTGAAATTCTTTGTAATTGACGTTTATTAATTGGGTTTCTTTGGTTAATTCCATTCACAGTAACCTTAATGGAGTACCCGATTGAAGGAAAGTCTTAAAAAATCATAAGATTACAGTAGGTGATTAATGTTAATTATTTACATAACAGCGGTAAGTCACCAATTTTTAAAGTCTATCTGAGGTCTTACTGTATAGACAAAAGACATTTTCATTTATTCATAACTTGGCTGTTTCTTATTAATCCGATTACAGGATTTGTGAATAATCGAGACGTTTTCAAGATTTTCTGCACAATGAATTCCTTTCCATTTTTTTTCCCAATTGAAGTTAAATAAGTCACACATTTTATCAGGTTTTTATTCATAAACCATTTAAAAGTTAGCTTGCCTTTGATAAAAATGACAATCAAAACGCAATTAGGGCAAAGTAAATGTACCGTGATCAAGAACATTGATATATGTAAAAAAGAGAAATAATAAAAATAAATTTCTTTTAAATACGCATCAGCGTAAAAAAGTCCTTATTCACCATAAATGTGTGTTAGATGTCAGAAAATGTACATGAGGGGATTATTTTGTATCATTCTGAGCTATATTCTTGTTTCAAGGGTGCTTTAGGTACATTAAACAAAGTAATTGAAAATGGATCTTTTCACCCTTGAATAAAATGTAGATATTCAACATCTTAAAGATTAAATCTTCACCTTTCATCTGTGTGCTAAATGCATCCATGATATATATCTTTGATGCACTTCAAATAAATCTCCATGGACTTCAATTGTTTTATTGATGACGTACGAGGGGTTATCAAAAACTTCGTGGACTAGCGCCATAAGATTAAAACCGATTTAGGTACATCAATGAATTTTAAAACATTTAGTTAGGATCGTCTTTTCTATCCATAGAATAAACCATGAATCATAAGTTTTATTTTTTTAAATAAATGTTTAATGTTTTTGTAAGCAATGGTATGTCCAGGCGGCGCAACCTTAAATATGACGGTTTTTCTTCCTGAGTGTAACTGAGAAAAACTCTTTTAATATGAGCATTTGTCATAAAAAAATCCCGTTATTTCAGGCATATGGTACGACACAATTGTTCTGTAAAATTTGCAATTTTTACCCCATTCTGTACGTTCTATGAAATTCTATTGTAAATTTTATATGGAGTGTTCAAAAAATTAAGGCTTGAAAATGACATCAAAAAGGGGGAGGGGTTTCTTCTTCCAGCATTCTATAAAGTTTCGAACCTGGAAAAACTGGTATAGACCTAAGGAATATTAAAACGGGCAAAAGAGAAATAAAATGCATCCAGAGTATTTGTTTTTAAATGCCCAAAAAGATTCAGAGAGATGATAGATGCATTGTTAATGTCGATTTGTAGTCAGGGTGTCAAAAGTCAGTCACGTCAAAAAGTGACTTTGATCATGTGTGGTAGAATTTGAACTCCAACAAGCTAAGTATTCTGGCATAATCAAGTGAGAATCTTTCCCTTTGTATAGATTCATTTACAATATTATATGCATTGAAAGTAGCTGTTCATGACATGATAAAGTCATATAAACAAGATGGGCTTTAGTCCTTACTTAACTCCAGGTAATCTCATCAAGATAAGTGTATGAGGTAGAGAGAGCGGACAATGAGAAACAATGACGTTGTCGGACGTCAAGAAACTAAACGGCGACAGCGCCGGGTGATCATATAATGTCTTTTTTATTTTAGAATAATTTGGAAGATTATCAACGTATCGAGCTAAAATTTTCAACATTTCTTAAACTTTTGTTGTTTTATGTTTCTTATACATTTTGTAAGCACAGACTACATAGTATTAATTTTATCGCATCAGTCCACGAACTTCTTGATAACCCCTCGTATATGCAGTAGAAATAAAAACCGCCACGATAAAAACGGAAATGGCGAAAAAAGCATGAATTCTTGCGATTAATCTCGGGGTATATGTCTAATCGTTTTCCCACCCAGACTTATTGCAAAACTCACTGAAATAAAGATATGATGTAATAAAAATTTAAATTTTGATTTACACTTACCTTAACAAAAATAATGTAGTTTACAATAATTAACTATGGTACCATAGTTTTTATGATAGTTTAATTTGAAATTCAAATTTCTTTATTTTCTCCAATTCTTGCATGCAAGTTTTAGATATTAAAATGAATTTGCCTACTAGAATTCACATATTATTTCACGAGATGAAAATGAAGTTCGTAGTTTGACGAAGACAAAAAGATTATTTAGCGGATAATTAAATAACAATCGTTTAGATTTACTTATATATATATATATATATATATATATATATATATATATATATATATATATATATATATATATATATATATATATATATATATATATATATATATATATATATATATTAAAGGTATAGATTTATTTCACCTGAAAGAATTTGTAAGTACACTGAACACTGGTATGTAGCTATGATCTCCAAAAATAAACTTCTTCAAGTAGGATAAATCTTAGGTGGAAAATGTCCTGACACTTCAACAAATTGCCTCATGACCTATATGGACCAATTTGTACATATTTTTTTTCAGTTACAGTCGATTGTCAATTTGAGGTTTTCTACATACGTAAAAACAGGGTCCTTGGAGACTTTTTCTACATCATATACACAAGTATATCCACTGCTTCTAAATAGGCAAAACTCTAGTATTTCTATTGTCGTGATTGGTTTGGAACATATGGAAAAGCAAACGTCACTTTTACATGCCATTCTGAAATCGGGAAAATGGCTACAGCATTAGCCACTCTGAGAATGTCAATTACCGAAGTAACAATCAAAATGGACAAATACTCCGAAGAGACAGATTTTGTAAATGTGACAGCCATCGAGTTAAGCAATATATGTACACTTCAAAATGTTATGTCTATACTTAAAGACAAAATGAATCGTATGTTCATAAAATTCGGCATCTTTTTTGCATTAGTTATTCTTTTCTAAATATTAAATCTTTGTCGTCAATCAAATTATATACAGCTAAATCAAATGCAGAAAAGTAATGAAAACGGGGGACGAAAGCTTGATAAAATTTTAAAGTTTTTCACGTTGATAATTAACACAGATATAGGCCATGCCAGGCATGGATATCTCCACAAATAATTAAAACTTGTGAACACTGACTACAGATGATATATTTTTTTCCGATTTTAATATGTTGTATTTATTGTTCATGGTAATTGTCATGGTGTGAAAATTGAAGTTTTACGAAAAGAAATATCACATCTTGATGAATTTAATAATGCATCTATAAAAATATACAACTATTCCTATTTATAACTTAGTACATGTATATGAAACTATTTTATGAAGTTAATATTCAATTACAGCACATCTGTTACTCTGTTGCTCGCTCTACTGGAAAAATATACAAACGCACATCTTTAATATCTATTTCGACACCTGAACAGGCGACTCAGGTCGATCGAAAAATGCATTTTTGACATAAAAGTAGAGTGTCTTTTAAGAATGAACTGGGTGGGGAATGAATTTTAACATTAAAACTTTGTTTTTACGTTCTTACTGCAATGCATTTAAATGCCTACACACATGAAGCTAAGATCCTCTAAGAAATGATTGAAAAAATACCATTAGCAATAATCAATAGTTTAGTGCATTCATCATTCCATCTTATATGAAAGTATAACTCTTTTCAGGGACTTTTATTTCGAAGCACGATCTTGTTTGCTGTTGATTGCTCTCAAAAATCAAAGTGCTTATGATCTGAAATTTCATACAGTACAAATAATGATGCGATAAATTGGGCAATATGCTTTCCTATCTCTGAAGTATGGTGGTATATTTCTGCCATCACGCGTCAGATCTTTATGTCGACTTGTCAGATAATTATGTTGACTTGTCACTTATTCACATGTATAAAAATTGAACATAAAACGCGTCCATGCCCAGTCTGTGCCATCCAGTTGACATGTTTTTCTGACACGTCAACATAATCATCTGACAAGTCGCTTAGAGATCTTACAAATCAACAGTACCTTCTGACAAGTCGATATAACTTTCTAGGAAGTCTTCAAATTTATCTGACATGTTGATACATGTATGACATCTGACGAGACTTTATAGATAATTTGTCGATTTGTCAAATAATTATGTCAACTTGTAACAAATATATTGACTTGTAAGAAAATTATGTTGACTTGTCAGATATTGCGATGACAAGTACTTGTCAGTTAGTTGCATCAACACGCTTTAAGAACAAGAAACTGTCAGTGTGTTCCTAGTCTAAATGGATATTATCTGACAAGTCGACATACAGATCTGAGAAATCTACATAAACATCTGACATAATATTCTTACATATGATTGCATATGACGACATGTTATGTGAGCATGTTTAGAGTAGAAATCATGGATTAAAATTCTGATAGAATATTTAAGAATTATTTATGTACCGTTGATGGTGTAGATTTATTTCATTTAATGCACGAAAGAAAAAATTATCTTCAAGCACTGAACCTTTTGAGAAATACGTTATGCAATGCAATATGTAGCGATTTTCATCCAATAACCTGGGAATACGTATCAAACTTAGTTTGTCAATATGTCAAATTTTATTTCTTTATTACTTTCTTTTATTTCATTTTTTTTTTTTGGGGGGGGGGTCAAAAATTAAAATATGACCCCTGTACCTAATTAACCAAAACCTCGTTTTTGTTACTCTCTCAGTCGCTTCTACATTTAACATTCTCCTCCGTGGGTATTAATTTGATTTTACTTTGTTTAGGAGGAAAAGATGTTGTTTGACGTAATCGTGATTATGGTGACATGAGTTACCATGACGATAGAGCATTTGCTCATTAAAAGATTATTACAGGAATATTTGAATCTTTTTACTTACCATAGCAAATTTTATTATAAATATTTAAGGGTCCCATACCCTAGAGAGTTCTACTTTCAGTTTACTGAGTTTGGATCAAACGTGCTTCATAACAGAGCAGAGGTTTTAAAGTGACTAAATTTTATCTTTCAATACATACTCGTGGAATTAAAAAGAGTTTTCTTAAGTTCTTACAGTCAAAACAAATAAATATCCATTTTGTTTCAGAATATGATGTGTTGATATGTTCTAAGTAAACAAGAGTTAATTACCTTTTTTACGTCACAAGCAACATCATGTTGCGCACTTTTTTAAAACGGTTTTCTCAATATTTCAGCATAACTAAATTAGTTTTAAAATTTCAGATGTTATTGTAGTGTACAAAATGCCTTCCTTTAACTTTAAAATATAAATTATACTCTTAAATTACACTAATCAAAAGGAAATAATGGTTCGAAATTTTAGGGCTATACACCCCCTCAGTAATAGGGCGAGAGATTGGTGATCTCCCCCTCAGGACGATACAGCCCTTACTCCTAGCAGCTCTCTCAGCAAGTCCTAAACACATGTATCATGGCTGATACACTACTAGGTATACGATGTATCATAATATCGCGTCTTCGCGCCATGTAGCAACCGCTAATGATACCACGCCGCTTAATGATAAAAATATCATTCAAAGTTGCAATTGCAACGCTTATTGCCGTAAATTACTGCTTTAATAGTTGACACTCTCAACTGCTAATGCTAAATCGCCGCTTAATGAAAGAATTATATCGCTAGGCGGTTGAGAATGTCAACTATTATTGAATTAATTTATGACATTAAGCGTTGCATTGCAACGCTTAATGATATATCTATCATTAAGCGGCGTTTTATCATTAATGGTTGCTACAGCGCCATCGACCCAATCCCTGACGGTGACATAGTTAACCACGTGGCCATATTAAGATTCAATGATTTAATAACAACTTTCGTGTACGTAAGAACAGGGAAACATATTTATCATGACTGATTTCTTATTTCCTTGTTATTCTAAGAATACTTCATATTGATTCTTAGTCTCCTTACGCCTTGGAGAAAAGGTTGACGCGTCTAGACTTGCTTGAGGAAGCAGAAACTGCTCATAATTCATCACTTCTTTTTTCCAAGACGGTGTTGTCAGCAATATTCCATTTTGATATCTGTAGAATCATTGCAAGTACAAAGCACAAAGTTTATTCCACAGAAGTGTCGTTTTTTTTTAATTTGTTAAATATATTTTCCATGGAACTATTTGCTCAAAAATACGTGACGATATCAGTTTTCATACGCTGAATATATCAAAACAATATTACTTCATGAAAATAATCAGTTATACTCTTAACATATTAAAGACTGTTAATTTAAATGGGAAATCTCCACGAAAATATATCTAATAAGAAAAATAAAACACTTTTTTTCAAAATCAATATCAGTGAAAATATTGATCCGTTTTTCGTTACCTTTCCGAAGCGCTGATTGCTTCCACCTAATCTGTCTCTTTTTGACTTTTTTTCCTTCTTTATATTAATTAGAAAACCGTCTCTTGTCCTTTATTGACGGGTTATTTCACCACATACGCATGACCAGGCATTACGTTTTCAGAAAGAACATGGAAAGAAAATCTTAGGTATCTTTTACAATGATGCAATACTTAGCTTTCTGCTTCTATAAAGGCTCTCTGATTATATTTACAGTTTTCTCATACGGCCCAGTATATAACTTTTATTTAATGTTTAATATCCCGAGTAAAGTTATTTTGTTTTCTCAACATTTAAAAAGATAATAAACCATTTAATTGCTTATTCATTTGCTTTTTACTTCACATTTTCGTTTTTTTTTTCCCATTGACTGAAAGACACAAAGATTTCAAATAAAGATACCTTTTCTTTTATCTCTCTGTGGATCAGTTTGATTTTAATTCTGATTGAAGTTTCCTCAAGGTACATGTAGTCCGTTCCTCAGATTCTAGAAACCTTCAGTTAAGTTATTGAAATAATTGCTCACAAAAATGTCACCGGGTTCACAAATTAATGAGTACTTCCCCTTTTCCTTAAAAAATCACCATTAGAGTTAATCATATTAAATGGGGAAAGGTATCTAATTTCAAATATAATTTCAAGAATTAAATAAAAAAAAACTGTTTAATAAGATATGCATTTTCTAATCGAAAGTTGATCAACAGGTTTAGGATAAAATATTAGGTATCAAGGAATTAAGAAAAAAATTTGCATGTTTTCATACTTATGTCGCATTTTAGTTCTTCTATCAACGTTGTTTGACAGAAAAATATATCGTGTAAAAAGATTTTGATATCCTTCCCATACAGATATCGCCGATCACTTCCAATTCCATTTCATGCTTAAAATCATTGGACTTTGAGGCAAAATAAAAGGAAATTCGATTTTCTAAAAATGTCATTTTTTTTTTTTTTTTTTTTTTTTTACTTTTATGGAATGCAAAGATCTACTTCTGACAAGACCGTTTCTACGACTTCAAAGAACCTTAAATATTATTAATAAAATGCATAAAATGAGAATGATTGCACAAAAAATTCAACTCAACCTTTATTTTGAGAATTCAATCATTGTTTCTGACTGGGGACATCCCTGACGTTTAACTTTTCAAAGGGTACTTTTCTGAATTTCGAAAAGTTTAATGTTTTCTCCTCCAGTAACAAATAGACGTGTCCAGAGGCAACAACTATGATTAATTGATAACACCTTGATTTTTCATGCGGATATATTAATTTGAAAATAGTTCAGTATAGAAAGATATCGCAATAACTAAAGGGTGGACTATTGAAGTTAGTGCTAGCAATAACTGATAGCATGTATATGTACCGTTATACTCACTCAATAGACATAACGAAACTTTGCAGAATGAAGCAAAATAATAAACATCCTTTTCATTTTTAACTGTTGAATGCAAAGCAATTCAAATATGTATTTTGCTTCTAAAATAATTTTTGAAAAAAAATTCTTTAAAGGTCTTAACAGTGATTTAAATTGTGGGCAGCTGTACGCAGAGCCCATATTTATGCTTCTATTTTTTGCAGATCCATCAAGGTAGCAACTGATGTCTGACTCCCGTATTGCAAAAAGCAGTTGTGTCAAATATGTCCCATGAGTTATTGGGCCCTTTCTTTTCTGCGAGGGCACCCGAGTCTATGTATAATGCATCGTATCCTCATTTGATAACCTCGAACATTTTGCATTTTTTTTTTTTTACAAATTCTTTGAAACGAAAGATGCACATGTTTTAATAAATAATAAACAACATAGCCCGGTTCTTAATACTGAAAGATTTACATGACTGTATACATGTAGATGCTTAAACTAGGTTGATCCGCCTTTTCTTTATCCTTCAAACCGTCACGGTAGCTCAGTCCGTAGATCGGAAGGTCGTGTGTTCGATCACAGCCACGACTGCATTAAGTCGATAAAAAATAGGTAGCAACTGTTCCTTCGCCAAGCGCTCAGTACTTTGAAGTGTAAGTTGCGGGTAATTCGGATGAGACCTTAAAAACCGAGGCCCCGTGTCACGGTAGGCGTTTGCACGATAAAGAACCCTCACTGCTCAATGGCACTGAGTGCCAAGTAAAGGTCTAAATTTGAAACCCTTCACCGGTATATGGTGACGTCTCTATATGAGTGAAAAATTCTCGAATGGGACGTAAAACAACATACAATCAATCAATCTTTATCCTTCATTGTATGTAAACTGCATAGGTTTTAGTAATGTAATTTTGTGCAGATAATTTCGACTAAATCATCAATGTTCATGGGGGACCAATGTTCGTGGATTTCAGGAGTCACCCGTATCCACGAATTTACATCATCAAAATGCCAACATATTTATTCATTGAATCTTTGTATAATACGAGTTACCCACGAAAATCCTTATAAACCAATAAAATTTTGTTTGCCCACGAACAAATTAAAATGATTAAACAATAATAATCACAAAGCACCTCTCTCTCTCTCTCTCTCTCTCTCTCTCTGATTTCTCTATCACTCATCTTTTTAGACCAAAAATATTTTCTTATGTTTAAAAGGAAAGTTTCTTAGGGTTTATAGACCTAGTCAGCAATCGGCTCTTTAGCACCACAAGGTTTAGCATTTCATCATAAAGTATTTTTTATGGAGCTCTTTCTATTTTTTTTTCTGTTGTTAGCAATTTTTCCCTCATTAGGAGTATATTGATGTCATTTTGCCTAGAGCCTTAGAACTCAGATCTCCTTTGAAAGGCAGTTTCTTTTCCTTCAAAACTAGGAATACGTACAGCGTCTCAGCCTATTTCTTATCATTTTTTATCTTTTTATAATTTAAGTGTGGTTCAATAAATCACATAGATCTGCTTTCTACATGTATTTTTTCTTCAACCATAAGAGAGTTCGATGAGCATACCATATAATCGATTAGATTGCATGACTAATGTGAAAAATTTCTTGATGAAAAAAAAGACTGGTAAAAATGAACTGGTCACATTTAAGGGTTTACCCTAACAAGTCATAACTGCTTTTAAAAATGTGATACTTATTCACTTAAATAAAATTACAAAGACAAAACGTAATTCATTTATTTATGCAGGTACAGACACATCAAAAATAGATCTATTTTCAAAAAGCCATTGACTTCGTGAGATAAGTAGAAGATTACCAGCGTCCCACTACATCTGATTTTCAATCAACCTAATATCTGATAAACATGTCTACATACATAAACGGCCAATCGTCACATGCTACCTCCATCTACAAAGGCTATAGATATATACTGTGATACAGCACAGAATTTTTTTCTGTTTCAATGTTTATGCTTATTTTTTTAGTGTTTTTCTCTCTGATTTGCTGATCCCATCTATTTACGCTGATTTTATGCTGATGTAGTTAGATCAAGGCTACCGGAAGTAGCACTTTTGCACTAGAGGAAGTTCAAATTTTAGCATTGCGATTTTAGCATATTTATGAGTTGATTTATACTTATGTCCTCAACAGTATTGACAGAAATATGACATACTAATTATTCATGCTAATAATACTGAACTCGTGTATATACTAGTTATGTTTTATGTAAATAGTGACTGCGTACTGGCTTATACATGTACATGCACTTAAGGAACCCTACATCCAAACCTCACATTGAGAGTTTATTGCCCTTCATTACCATGCAACTAATTTACCTGATATAAGTCCTTAAATAAAAAAAAAATATGTGTTTTCAGATATTCAATGCATTTTCTCAAAGAAACAAACTCGGCCATAGCTTGCAGCTTGAATATAATTTAAGATCATAAATTTCACGATATTGGTGAAAAATATGTGCTTTTCATCGCCAGATAAACGGTTTGTTCTAAATAAGGATTTCACGAACGTAAAATTATAGATTCTGTTCCCCTATATCACTAAGTACTTTTTCTATTTAAATTCATGTACCTACGTGTCAATACATACATATTATTATCTGTCATGTGTCTCAAATATTTAATTCCTATACACTGAACTGTCTACGGATTTTTCCGTTTTTTTTTTTTTTGTTTTTTTTTTTTTGTTTTGTATTGTTTTTTTTTTTTTTTTTGATCATGACAAGGAGCACACGACGGGTGTGAACGGTCGGCAGGGATACTCACTCCTCCATGGCACCTGATCCCACCTCTAAATTTTGAGGTCCTGTTTTCTGTGATCCAAATATCGTTTCATTGGACTTTCGAGATTGAATACTGTTCGTTATCTCCATATTTCATCCATACCCTTTTCACCCAACTTGCACATTCAATCTCTGCATTTCGAGTTATCAGCTGTTTCAATAAAACCCGTCTATCTTAAGGACTATCTCACCTACTGTTAACCTCTACGAAAATTACACGTGCTCAAAAATAAATCTCTAAAATAAACTTTAAATCGATATCGAAGTGTTATGACTGTTGACTACCTGAAGAATATTGTATGTACAAGATTAAGTCGGGGAACAGACAGTATTACTTTAGAAGTATGTTATTGTATTTTTATAACCAGATTTTCCTTTACATGAATATTTTATCCTGTAAATTATTCTAAACAGCGAAAGAAAGCAGTTTTATAAATAACAATTCTAGATTGTTCCAAAGACACTGTGTCTCTTGCATAAATAATAGGAAATGGTTGTTTTGAGCTTGATTCTGTCTATAATGAAGATTTGCAATCCTGGTCAGACTTTACATTTTCATTTTGCCAAAACACTCCAAAACAAGGTCAAATTCAAGACCACAAGGTCACTAACCTCGATACGAAAATCCTATTAATAAGTAAAAAAAGCATGACTTTTGATAAATCAAAGGGTGGAAAGCAAAGATTTTTTTTACTATGACTAGGGCAAAGGACTAGCTCTAATTCACATAGTTTGTGGACATGAATACATTTTGAAAGGTTTGTGAAAATGGTGAAAAGTGGTCTTTCAAAAACATGATAAGGATATATCAAAGCTAAAAAAAAAAAGTTTAAACGTTCAGAGGAAAAAAAATTAAATTAACTTTTAATTTGATAAAATATATGGTCAAACAAGAGGTCACACAGTCAATGACCCTCATGAATTCCAACAGATAAGGCATTACAAATGATTAACGTTATACTTTACCTCTTCAATTGAAAAAAAGCACAGTGTTTTAAGTCTTAAGAACAATACATGTATTCATTTTCATTCCTACGTTGATTCGATATATCCCTTTGAACTCGAAATAAAAGATACCACGAAGCCTGACACATCTGTTTCGTATTTGGATATTTTACTAGAAAAAGAAGTAATTGGTAACTTACAAAAAACCTTTATCATTTACATAATGACTTTAACTTTTCTATCGTCAACTTCCCTTGTTTATATGTAACAATATACCACTATCACCTGAATTTGGAATTTTTGCCTCCAGGTTGATTCGATACGCAAAAAATGTTCTACGTACGAACAATTTCTAAAATGAGGCATGCTTTGACAAAAAAGTTGATCAGTCAAAAATATCAACATTTTCGTTTAAAGTCGACATTTCGCAAAGTCTATTGTGGAGACAATGACCTTGTCAGCAAATACAGTATATCATTAAGTCGAATGTTGACTGGCATTTTTACCGTTTGCCCGATCATGTCAAGGATCCCAGGACGGATGTGACCTGTCGACAGGGAATGCTTATTCCCCCATGGCATCTGATCCCATCTCTGATGTTTTTAAAGTTCCGTTTTTCCTCTACTCAAAATCTGTATAGTTTCAACTTTTGAGTTTGATTAATGTTCATCATCTTCATATTTCATTCTTTTGTAAGGAATTCGCTAACTTATGCTGAATTTGAACAAGATTGCTGAAAGCCCTGTAATATCAATTAATTTAACATCCAAATAAGAAACAGATGTTATAAATCGTCCCAATATGAAACAAATGTGGAACACTCTCTGGTTTCTTTTATATTGAGTTTTTGAGAAATGTGGGTTCAAGGATATTTTAAGGAAAGTATGAGCAATCTTAGATAAATTCCTCTTATAGATAAATAAATGAAAAAAGATGAAGACAGTGATCGATCTCATTAACCCCTACAGGTGAAACAGGTAGTAACTATATGTTTCGTTTCCGTCCGTCTGTCCGTTTGACTGTCACTCAGTATTTCTCTCTTGGTTTCCCGGTTTTTTTTCAGATACTTTTCTTCAAGATACTAAATTGATTTTTGGTATGTGAATTTACTTCGATGACTTACAGATGAAATTATCTCAGAATTATGTGAGTAAATTTAGGAAATGCTTTTCAGTATACGTGCCTTTTCCTGTTATGGTTTAATACGTGTAGAAATCTTAATAATTCTATTCGAGTCTTAGAGCCCTCTCCTCTCTTAAATTCGATATCAACAGTATAATTTTTGGAAAGTATATGCGAAGTGCAAGGAATATTTTCTTTTAATATCAACTTTTTCATGTAAGAAATGGTGAAAATGATAGCTTTTCTTTCGTCAACTTCCCTTATATATATGTACCACTATCACCTGCGTTTGGAGATTATATGATATATATCAAGTTGAAAGAATTAGCATACACAGACAATCATATTGATACAAGGCAAAGTGTACCTTTCAAACTACTTCACTGGAGAAACAATGTAAATGTTTATGCTTAAAGGTCAAGATCTAGTAAATGAAAAGTGCCTACAGTATTCTCAACTTGAGACACTAATCTTTTAATGATCCTTTACAAATACAGCTTTATACAATAAGTTGTATTGGAACATAATCTTTAGGTAATCTCAGCGAAAAAGCTTAATTTAAATTATCATTTTTTCAATGAAAAAGAAAGAAAGTCTGGTAAATATGGGAGTTTTTTCCGTCTCAGACAAAGGAAATGTATCAATATTGCCTACAGTCTATCAGAAAACAGTTATTCATATCCTCTTGACCTCTTCTTTAAAATGATACTGAGTTAAAAATTAGGTATCGGGGCTACTTTTGACATGATTTCAAATTGAATTCTATGAAAATGCTTAATTTCCTACATAATTCTATTATAGCTATCAAGTACGGGAAAAAAATATCAGGGTTGGGGTCAATTACTTTAAAATGTAATGAAATACTTTCAAATACATTGATAATTTTGTCAATTACTTGCAATTACAATTACATTGATTTTTTCAATTGTAATTGAATACTCTCAATTAGTTTGACAAATGTAATTAAATACATTTCAATTACTGTTAGTAGTTTTATTTCAAACAATCTTGAAGAACATATACATATATAAACAGGCATTATGTCCTGAAATGTTTTTATAGTTTTTTATCATTAGATTTTCAAACACAGCATCACTCAAACAACATCTTTCAGGTCTCAAGATTTTTAAATTCATCCAGTACCATTGAAGTTATTTTTGGTTCTGAACAAGATGTTTTTCTATAGTGAACTTTTATTCAGTATTTTTGTTCCTGGGTATGAGAGGGGTTCACACCTGAACAAAATGAGACCTTTACCTATTGCCCTGGGCAGCGTGTCATGCTGAATAAACAAATGAAACATTATGAGACATTTAATTATTGCACAAACACAAGCTCATGCCGAACAGGTATGCATACTAACGTGAAAAAAGTGATTGAAATGTAATTGAACAGTAATTGAAAATACATGACATTTTTGTAATATTCAGTTACTGTAATTGAAAGCAGACTCAATTACAAATTACTTCCAATTACTTTGAAAAATCTAATTAATTACACTCAATTACAATTACTTTTTTCAATTACCCCATCCCTGAAAATTATGTTCAAAGCAACTATGACGTCATAATGGATCTAGCACCAAGAAGACAATCTAAACTCATTTACTAGATATTGACCTTAAGATATAGGGAAAATCATTCCCTGTAGGCTTAAAGCCTAATTAAGGACAACAACAAAAAATTGCATCTGATCGGATACTCATTTGATATGGTACTGCATAATGTAAAGGTGGACGTAGGCTTAAAGCTATTTTTTCATTGATATTTGAAAATAATCAGCAAGGGAAAATAGCCTTAACACTGAAAATAATCAACAAGGGGAAAGAGCCCTTAGCACTGAAGTATAATATTTTTAATTTCAAAAACAATCTTGTATCCTCTAAAAAGCAATTAGAAGGAAACATTTCCGTCTTGTTGGTTACATTTCAGCATTTCTTTCTCAGTTTACACATATTCCAAGAGGGTAAAGCTATCACAGCAAAAGTTCATGGTAGAATAAAGAGATGGATGCAATGCCTAACATATTTCACTCAAATGATTGCATTTAAAGCCTCACCAGTCATAGATGAGTAAAGATTTTGCTAAACTTATATAGTTATAAAGCCTCTAAAACAGAATACACGTCATGGTATGAATCGGTAGAAAGAAGTCGTGAACAATTAAAGAAAAAAGCTGACAATGTTTGGTCTGAAAGTCTGAAATTCCCTTACTAGCACATATGTCGAATAAACAATTGAATATCATATCGTTTACTAGTTCTGTGAACATGAGTGCCAAATCAAAGACTGTTTGGTGCGTTGTTTAGCTCGCAGCAGGGTGACATTTTCTGTCGTCTCTTCATCTATTACGACACTTAAATATTTTGTAAAGGATGAGTCCGACAGAGAAAACTCCGAGACAATAAAATTAGCGAAGAAAATGTTTACCGAAGGTATGGCACCAAGGGAAAGGAAAGGGAATGTAAAGGAAGAATTGCGTGAACGTACAAATGAAAATTAGACAGAATGCTGAGCGATCCCACCGATCGAGAAAGGGGTATAGAAAATTTTATGGACTGTACGAACATTTAGTCGTTTGCTTACATTTCCTAACAATCAATGAATTTAATTAGAAAGTCTACCTTTCATATTTAGAATTCCAGTGATAAAACCGTAGAACATTCTACATTCGTACTTCCCATAACGTTCCTACCCTAACAAAATACAGAAGAAAATTAAAGTTAACACTGGTTTTCTATAGTATCAAAGTTCTTAGTATTGTAAATAAACGTATTAAAAGTTTTAGCGATATGGTTAATCAAAGTTATCACTATAGTAAAGTAGTTTTACCATGAATTTTAAACTGTTAAACTTCATTTTAAGCAATTCTTATGTGAGAAGGTTTAATTATATATACCGAATACTCGCATACCAAAAATCAATTTAGAATCTGGAAGAAATTTAGAGGGGGGACGGAAAACCCAATGGGACAGTATAACGGAGAGTGGACGTAAACAAAACCTGGAGGTACTTCCTGTTTCGCCTATAGGGTACAAATAGGATACAAATAGGATACAAAGTGATTCAGGGGATTATTTTATTCTTATTCAAAATATCTGAAAATATTATAAATACAGAATAATAAGAAATATGTTTTCTATAAATCATATGCAGGTTTGAATTTCTTGCGTGTGTATTCTAGAATGGTGGATCATAGGATTGAGAAAATTTTCACATTAATAATTATCAACTGTTTATTAAGACTTTTAAAGTTTTTGAGATGGGAAAATCAATAATTCCAGGAAGCGTGTAACACATATCTCTCAAAGGATATGTCGTTGAGAGATAAAAGTGACACCGTAAACGTAAAATAATAATAAAAAAAAAAAACAAAATCCAGGTAGAGGATGAAGATAGAAAAAGCACGGAGACAAAAATATCTTACATATATCTACTGAAACAAAATGCATTCAAAAACCCAATTGATTCAACTCCATGGCATGTCTTATAAATTATTAATAAGGTTTTCTGATCAAAGCAGATAAAGACATATCTTTTCTGTACATATAGATCAGTCACTGTTAGATTATCTTGTCCTTTTAGTGGAATTCTTCGGCAACATTTATTTCGAGGAGCATAAAATACATTAGCGGTAGCCCTTCTTTTCTGAATTTCAGCTAATGTTATTAATTGATCAAGTATTCCTATGCATTTGGGAATCTCAATAAACCTTCTATTAGTGTCTTTTTTTATCGTAACTATACGCTGCAGAACATGTTCCTAATTGTCCAGCACTTTGACACATCTTATTAAGCGATCAAGTATGTCTGCTCTTTTGAGAATACCACAAATAATTGGACATTTGGTATTCAGTAACTTGAATTCGACAATGACCAGTGAAATACGAATCACTGTCTCTTGTCTAGAACTGTCCCGGAGTAATTGGTCGTGTCTGTACATAATGAGAAAAGTTATTACTCTCTACAGAAATTTGATTTATAGGGAATAATTAAATACGTTAAAGGGGACATTTCTGGGAACTTTAAATTACTGTACAAGAAAAAGTGATGGAATGAGAAAAGCAAGTCCCGAGGAATCATTTGGTTAATAAATTTCTAACATCAAAGAATTGAACCATATCAATTCAGGTTGACGCATCACTCAATATAGTTTTCAAAGGATATAAGCCTCATTTAGGCATAATTGTATTAAAAGAGCTATATTTTGTTAATCTCTCTTCTGTAATGGATATATGCCGAATACAGTTCTGTATGAAAAAAATATCAGTCAGTTTGAGGGCCGTTAGGACCGAAAACTGTCTGATATTTTTTTCAAACAGAATTGTATGAGGCATTTGTCGTACTTAAAACATTGCTTTTTGATTTACCTGAGACAGTCCGATATTTTAACAAAAGACAAAAGTGTTAATGACCATTAAAGAAATTCTTTCCAGAATGGATGCTTTAATGAAAACTACTGAGTATTATTTTTTTTTGAATAAGCTAAACAAATAAGGGTATACATGCAATTGCTTGGATTAGAGAGTAGGGGTAAAATACCCTTAACTCAGATTATGCATTGGATTTTGATACAGACAGTGTAGTGAATATTTTTTGGAATTGAAAGGAAAATGCAGACTGGAACTTTGATTTGAACTGAACACAGAAAATAAAGCTGATGTTGAAGGTATATTAAGTACAGACATTGAGAATAACTTCATAAAAGATTGCATGTGTAATAGATATATATATTTTTTTTGCTACAAGAAAATAGAATTCTTCTATGATTAAAATGACAGATTAACCAGCCAAATCTGCTTTATAAAAACCCAGAATAAGAGAATTTCTAAATTTTTATCACTAAATGAAAACATATCACTTTAAGTCTAAGAAGTTCATTACAAGTTCAAAGAGCTCATGTTTTATTTTAAAGTTTACTATTTTAGTATATTCTTTTAATTGGAAGTCTTTTTTTTTAATTTTCCAATTCTGTATGATCAGTACTAAATAATATTCTGATTTAAAATAATTATGTACACAGTAAGATGAAACATTGCTGTTTGCTTGAATAATCACATTTTAAATTCTTTTGTCCAGTAACAGTCCGATTTTGAGGGATATCAGTACTGAGACAGTCTGATTTTACAATTAATATCAGACTGCTCACTAGTATCGGACTGCCACAGATAAATTTTTAGACTGCAAAAACAAAGGAATGACATCACAGCAACGTTTTAATATAAGCTGCATTATCCCCATATATGAATATAAGGAAGAGTCAATGAAACCATCTATAGCCTTTGTATCTCTTATGGTTCATTTCTATACAGAAGATACTATTTCATTTATTGTGCCGTTACGGTAGCTCAGTCGGTAGAGCGCTCGCTCCGTGATCGGAAGGTCGTGTGTTCGATTCACGACCGCGACTGACCTAAGTCGATAAAAAATAGGTAGCAACTGTTCCTTCGCCAAGCGCTCGGCACTTTGAAGTGAAAGTTGCGGGTCCTTCGGATGAGACCTTAAAAACCGAGGCTCCGTGTCATGGTAGGCGTTAGCACGATAAAGAACCCTCAATGCTCAATATCCCTGAGTAAAGGTCTAAATTTGAAGCCCTTAACCGGTATATGGTGACGTCTCTATGTGAGTGAAAATTTCTCGAACGGGACGTAAAACAACATACAATCAATCAATCATTTTATTGTAGTTACCTTTTCAAAATTGATGTTACTTTATAATTTCTTCAATAGGATTTACAAACCCTATTGATGAACTAGGTACTACTTGTTTATATACATGGTTATGTAAAAGAGTCCCCAAAACTGTTCAGAGATTGAATTCTGTTAGTGGAATTTCTGAGGAAGGATTGATAATTTCTTCAACTTTTAAAACACTTTTTTAATCTTTGTTAAAATCTTAATGGACTCGGAATACTTTCATTGAGTGGTATTTTAATTTAATTTAAACAATGTTTTATTCACAGAAGTGAATGGGATTTGGCAACAGGATCAGCCTATTTGGGTGGTATATTTCTTGCCAATTGTTAGGTCTTTGTTTTTATACCAAATTTGACTATAGATTATTCCGTCTACCCGATCAATACATGGGGCTCGTGGAAATGTGACCGTTCGACGGGGGATGCCTACGATTTCCCAATTCTTGGGCCCCGTTTTGCAAACGAAATTACGACTGAAACCAATAGCTTAAGTTGTAAAATATTGCAAAATTAATTACATGTATAAGGTTGAAAATTACTTGCATAATAATTTCGTTCTATTTTTTCCCCCTTTGGATTAAACTTTTTTTTCAATTGATATAGAAATGTAAGTTATTCACAAAATTACACTTTGGTCTTAGTCGCAAGTTCTTTTGTAGAGTAGGACAGTGATCCTACCTTTTGATTTTTCAGGGATTCATTTCCTCTTTAATTTTTTTGTTTGTTTGTTTTTTTAGGTTCCTTTTCTTTATCAATTTCATTTCACTTGTATTCTTTCAAAAAACAGCTCAGAGACACAATAATGAAATATAAAAGAACAACATGTGATACCAAATGATGTTTAACGTTTTATATACGACTGTTTAAGGCCCATTTCCTGATATTTTGTCTTTGTTAACATTTTTGTAGTCCTTGTGGCTTATGATACATCTGCGAAAAATGTTCCTTTTTGAGTGAATTATTGCCCTTTAGAGCGAAATCGTCAGACAATATATAGTTTTCGATAAATAGAAAATTTAAATCTAATTGCATTTTTTTTTTTTTTTGCTTATATAAATGCCATCATTATTATTACTCCACTCAAATTAAACGTTCAATTATAAATAATTTTTTTTAATTATCATTGTTCATTTATTTAATCTTATTTAATCTATTTTTGTGTTAGAATTATTATTTGGAATTGTCTTGCATCCTTAAATACGTGTTGAAATTACATTCAATGAAAAAAAAAATCACACTTTATGAATAATTTCAACTAATATTCAAGAAGTTTTAAACAATGCAGAACAGGATACAACATCACGGACTTCAGTTTACCATCATATACAAATGACTCTTCTATTGAGATTGCTTTTGTTGAGAAATTGAACCCAGTTGGCTTCTGATGAGACATATTTCTCGTGCATTTACTGGTGTTCCATTAGGAAAGTCGTAATAGGCAAAGTACAGGACTTTTTTTAATTATATAATTAGGTCTTTCCACCTTTCTGTGGAAAGACCTCTTGAAATGCTTATGTTTATTATTATTATTATTATTTTTCTTCCCGGACTTTTGAAACCGCAAGACTTATCGAAAAACTTTATAGTTCATGATACTGGATATTAAAAGTTATTCCGAAAAACGACCCCCCATGTTTGAACTTTGACCTCTTACGAAGTTATTGCCCCTTTCGCAAGAATAGCTTGTTATCGCTACTCCTTCAAAGCCGTAAACCGTAGAGGTACGAAACCTTCATCAATGTCTTCGACTAATTGAGGGGACTCTTCAATCTATTCATTGCGAAAGGATTTGTTGACCACTTCAATGAGTTATTGCCCCTGAAAGTTTTCGATGTTCACAAAAAACTAAAAATTTTCAAAACCATAAGTCGTTGAGACATGAAACCAACTGCATTGAATTCTTTGACCTTTGACCTTGAAATTTATGTCAAGGTCAAAGTCAAGGTCATTCAAACTATGAGATATTTATAACTCTCTTGTCTTTCAACATATACTATATGTCTTTGCATCTTTAATATGTCCTTCTAAAAATATTTTAAAGATTTCAATTTGTCCCCTAAGCTTAACCCCTTTGAAAGTTATCGGCCCTTGTGCAAAAAACCTTGTTATCGCTACTCCTCTGAAACCGTAGACCGTAGAGACATCAAACTTTCACTAATGTCTTCAGGGTCTTTAGACACAACTTCAATCTATTCAGTGCAAAAGGATCTGATGACCCCTTATATGAGTTATCGCCCTTTAACATCTTTGCGCTTAATATTAGGCCTTATAACTTTAAAAGTATAAGTCCTAGAAGCATGAAACCAATTGCAATGTGATGCTTGACCTTTGACCTTTAATGTGTGGTAAAGGTCAAAGGTCAAGGTCAATTCAATTTTTTCATTTTTTTTTTCTTTAGCTTTTTCTATTTTTCAAACTATTTCTGGATTCTTTCTGTATAAAAATTAACTCTAAAGAGTAAAATAAAAAAAATAAAGAAATTTAAAGAAGGTGGAAAGACCTCTAATTGTTCGAGAACAATTAGTCTACTAGTTTATTTATTTATTTATTGCATGAACAAACATATGCGATTGCTTAATTGTCATTTCATATACAGATATGCCTGTATTGAGCTGAATACTAGGAACTGGGAATATTCTAGTGAATGTTCTATTGAAAAAGGAGTATTTAATTAAAATGGCTCAAAGCAGTGTCATTAAATATCGACCTTTAAAACAACGGTCTAATAGTGGAAGAAATACTTGAGTGAAAAAGATCGATTGTAAAATATCAAAGAAAAATAAAATGCCTCAAAGTCCCAAATAATCATTAATTATTAAAACTCATTAATACTTCATATTTCAAAGAGGTTTGTTATCTACATTTATCTTAGAATAAAACTACTTTAAGAAATGCAAAACGTGTTATCTATGGACCCATCTTTAAGTGAGTTTTGCGTTTTAATCGATAAATATCGTAAAGACATTGATGCTAAAAATGCTATGTCATAAATGAAATATATAGACATTTTAAAAGATTAATTTTTCTTTAATACTCACATTGCATTAAGATCAATCTTACAATATAATATTTGATACTTGAAGAAAAATGATAAGATTCTAGTGTGAGCATAAATGGCAACCTGAATAAATTGCGAACTTTCACTTTTTCTTTCAGATAATGCATATATTAATGAAACAAAAATGATTGAAGGTATATCAAAATTTCCATTTTAATTTACAATATCTTAAAAATGATGTTCAATCTAGACATGTCTCAGAGAGAAAAAGAAAAGGTTTTATGTAGGACTTAAAAAAGAAACATTCGATATTGCTGTTTTTTCTCTCTCCTAAATTAAGTTTAAGCTTCACATGAAATAACGAGGCAGTTTTGCAATATTTCAATATCAAGAATATATATACATCGAACATGTATATAAAATTTGTCTCTAACTAATCTACAGACTAGATTTTATTCATTGCATTCATCGTGGCAAAAGCTATATTATGAAAGTTATTTTATCAAGAGTTTAAATATATACTTGTCATCATTTAAGAAATCTCTTGATGAAATATGGAGATAAAGGAAAAAAAACAGTACTCAAGCTCATAAGTTCATTCGAACAATACAAATCAGACGCAGAGCTAACACGGACCTCTAAAACATCTGAGGTGGGATTTATCGATTAGTATAGCTATTTTTGATGAGGATTGATAACTAGATCTGTGAATGTTTACAAGAAACTGTTGAAACGAGAGTTACCGAACGTTATACTTTGAAATGGAATCGTGGTGAAACGTATTAGATCTTTAACCTTTGGATCATGAACTTCTAAGAAATCGTTACTCTTTCTGAGTAATTATCTCAGCGGTGTACACAGTAGAAAGAATTAAAGAAACACTTTTATCTGCTTTTCTGATCAAACCTTTGCGGGTTCCCTGTCTTTAATGTGTCTTTAATCATTTAATCCAAACCAATTCAAGCATTCCTTCACCTCTTTAAATATATCGGTCGATATTAACTAATGGGAAAATAATGATTTAAGATGTTTTTCAAATGTATTATCGGTTAACACATTTACCTTCTTCACTTCGACTAACAAGGAACTAGTTCTGCTAAACACAAAAACTTTAGAAGTAAAAGCCTTTCTGGTACAGGAAAGGAAGAAAATACATTCTCCAGGAAAGAGAAACTATGTTTGCAATATGCATGTAAAAATGTGTTTTTTATTCGAACAAATCTTATTAAAGTTTAGACAAATGAGAATGAAGCATTATAGATTTTGTCGTTTTTGTCCTTATCATGAAAACACTCTGTCTAAGGCAGCAAAACAGATTTGCCGTGACTTAGTTAATAAAAGTAAGTTAAAAAGATAAATATTCAAATAACTTCATACTAACATTAGTTTTTTTTTTTACAATATTCAATATTCTAGCAATTAAAATTTAAGCACATTCCTCGTTATATTCTATATGTGCTGCATCCAAACACACACAATCTGTGTAAATTTAAAGTATGATTAATGTTTTCTTCATTTTTTCTTCATTTTTTCATCAAAAGTGTTTATTTTCAAAAGCAATAAAATTTTTGCATGGGTCAGTACCATCTTTTCCTCTCACTATAGAAGGATAGTGTTCATCTGCAGTCAGATGAGTTATTTTGCTCTGTTGGGCAACCATTTTCCTTGGGTAAATAGAATGTTCATTTCTGCCAGAAGTAAATTAAAGAATATGACCAAGGGGAAACCTTTACAATCAGGAGATAATAAATTCGATCATTAAGGGCATCCCAAAAAATGACCATTTTTAGCTCTGTCACTTAGTCTGGATGTTAAAGAAAGTACCGCTTCAGGATCAACAATGACGATTCCAGAATCGATTATCCCTGTTGTTTGACTCTCCATTAATTGTCAAATGATTGAAAATGCAGGGTTGCTTTGTATCATTGTACCGTGTGTGTTAAAGTACATCGTAACTTATAGGATTTGAGGGAGCATTATTAGAGCGAGATGGGGTAAACATTAAAAGTTTATTTTGGACTCAAATGTTTACCAGATTTTTTTCACAGATGTTAACACAGCTGGGTAAAGCACAAGTTTCTATGGCCTACTTAAAAATTTCTCTTATTGTCTAAAATGGCAATATATTTTAAAAATGACATTGCAGGTTTGAATATTTATCTTAATTTGAAAAAAAGCAATTGTAACGAAATAATATTGATATATGTACAGGGAACCCTGCAACTTAAGAAATAAGAAATATCACGAGAACTCTATAATAAGAATTAATTAATGTTAGCCAAAAATAGTTCCCCTGCTCTCTGTTTTTATGATATGTCACTTACAAGGGTGTATATTTCAAAAAGAGCGTTGTCCAAAAGTGGAACTTGGTACCATCAATGAAATTTATAATTAACTAAGATAAAATTTTAGGCTAAGATTGTGAGATTTTAAAGTTGCACCTCAAAGAATAAAGACGAATGAGAAACTTCAAAGTCCAATTCATGTACGAAGATCTCGATATTCCACGCTGAAGAAAAACATAATGGCATAATTTGTGAACATTATTTTATACACAAGTACTTCATTTTCGTATGATTTCGTGATTCAAGGCGCCGAATTAGATACACGAGTTACTGGATATCCTCAAGAGGATATCTGGAAATATCACGAATTCATTTAATTGACATTCTGTCTCGTGTTAAGGTCGAGAGATGCTAAAAACTGTTGTATAATTTTGTAAAACTTTTTGTTCACGCTTTTTTTTTTATTGCTAAATCACATATTTATCGCAAAGTTTTCCTATCAAGCAAACATTATTTCTTCAGTCTCCCGAAATATATTCTCTTATTTTTATCTTACATGCCAAAGAATACAAAAAAAAAATAAAATCCTCTTAAATATACGAGGGTTTTCCCAGAATAACTTGAACTTTGAAAATATTTCATAAACTACCTGACCAAAATTATTTATTTTTGGCATAATGATGGGAAATAATATTTTCGTCATTTTAACCAAATACTATAAGGTTGTAATATCATATGTATTTAGAAACAGCATTTAAAGGGGGTTAAATATCGGTGGTCGGCGCACGGCAATTTCTTGACTTTCAAAAAAAAAAAAAACCCATTTCCATCTATGTTTTCTTTGTTACCAGGCTATACAGAAATGTAATGTGACAAAAATTATATTCATAGAAACTGTACGATCTAGAACACTACTTTGACATCATAAATAACAGAAATATGACGTTATATGCACAAACGCTATTAGTTAGATATTATCCAAAAAACGGCGACGTCGGGCGATAATGCGGTGCACCAAGTTATCACTCAGTACTGTGTGGAGGGAAGTATTAATCCTGTTTATACGGGAAAAGAGCTAGGAACGAAGGAAAGATACGGATACATGTATCAAACACTGCTTTATACATAGTAAAGAGGTTATCCAGTGGAAGAAGCGCTTGGTAGACCAACAGAAATGACAAAAATCTGGAAGTCTAGAGCTGGACGTCATACGTGGAGACCGCCGTTAACTATGCGAGCAGTTAGGTTTATGATCGGGAATGGACAATTATCAATTAAAAGAATAATTTTCTTGATTTATTCTTATCTGTAGTACATGTGAAATGGATGAACTCGGTAGCTAAAAGAAAATCAAATGCAGTATCGAATTTATGCTTCGAACAAATTTTTAAAGACGCACGATTCCTGAACAGATTAAAAATTCCACGAGCTACGTTTTGACGTTGTCGGTGTTGCGCCGGAAACTATTTTGATTGACTCGATCGTTTATCATAGAGAAAAATGTTATTCATAGAGAAATTTGAATGAAATTTCTGTAAATTATTTTAAAAATGTTGATTGTGGTGCGTACAAATTTTAAACTTTAAAATATTAGTGAAACGAAAAATACTGAAAATATTCGCGTTTTTCTCGAACAATTTCATATTGTAATAAATTGACTTGTATCTTAACAACAAGGAATTCAAGAAGATGTTTTGACAAAATACCACTTTCACACGTACAAAGTTACACCAATCAGTAATTACCGTTTTTGTGTAAATAAGGGATTAATTGTGATATTATATGCCAAAAATTCGGTAACTTTTACTAGAACAAAGTCTAGAATTACTCCTCCCGAACTCTTTATCTTTCTGATTATACACCATCAAAATTATTTGGATAAAACTAATGCCTAAGTTTTCACGACAAATTAGGCCAAGTAAAAAGAAAAACTATTTGTAAGCCATCAGTATTTCAAAAATAATCGTAAGAACCATGGTGTAAAACATTGGCTCTTTTCATTTAAAATACATCCTACTTGTATTCGACTGAGTTGCTATGAAAATGTCTTATTGACAATGCACGTCAATGGGATTGGACATAAGTTCCAAACACTTGGGTCGTCCTCTCTAATTTATGACTGTTTTATGAACTGTTTATTACATGTAAAACGTAAAATACATGTAAAATGTAATAAGTAATTCGGGTAATATCTGGTTGATTAATAGGACAGGTCTGCTCTAAGCCCAAATTTGCTCTTGAAATCTTTTTCTAGGTGTTGTTTCAAACTCGTTTTCTATAGCAAGCCTGCTCTAAAGGACATCTTGACCAAAATATATTTGACAATGAAATCTAATTTAGAAAAAGATTGTGTTTTGTTATAAATATTGGTCAGTTTCAAAAACTGCAGCATTGAGAAATATTTACAAAACTGGACACAATTAGATCAACTCGAAATTTTGAGTACTCTTTTACGTCATTTTTTTTTATCATTATTATTTTTTTTTGTATGGAAATAGGCCTTATACTTTTGTCTCCAAAGAGATCCTTGCAGTTTTTTAATTACTAGAATATTTTTTATCCAAATTCTCTTATCGTAAATGTCGAACAAATACAAATAAATATGACATTCAAAACCCAGATCAGAAACATGAATCTTACAGATATTTTTTAAGTTTCTTTCATCTTATTCCACTTATTTCTCATTATAGACATTGATGAGTCGAAGAAGATTATAGTTGCACTATAAACGGTTATTCTACAGGAAAAGGGTTTTCCAATTAGAGATAAATGTTCATTTTCCGCCGAATTGTATTGGGTGGAAACAAGTAATTCTGTCAAATGCACTCCGGTGTCAAAGAATGCGCTCCTTAATTAATTTAAATAGCATATTGGAAATTAATGATTGCAATATACTGTTCTGACTACTTTGAAGTCAGATTGAATGGTATCTTGATCTATAAGGTTCATCGAAAAAAAATGCAACATTTAGAAATTTTATATATGGCAAGTCGTTTTGCAGAATAGGGTTGATGGATATAGAAGTATTTTATTGTATACTTCTAATGTTAACTTTAAAAAAATAACGTCCGAAAAATAAAGCATGACTATTATTGTTGTTGTTCGAGAAGTTCCAGAAATGGCAAATTAATAACGGCGTAAAGTTGCTTGAATTTTGGATAATTTTCCTCCCTTGCAATTGATTATTTTAGGGTTGTAGACGTTAACCATTATACATGAAAGAAGATAGTTATTTTACTTGTAAACAAATATACATGTACCTTATTTGTTCTTTTTTTAATTTTTGTTTTGTTTTGTTATTTTTTTAAAATAATTTAAGGGCTTTAAAGATTAACCATTATGTATAAAATAAGATACCAATTTTACTTATCATATATTTTATTTCTTTCTTTTTTTTCTGTCGTTATTTTAGGGCTGTAAACATTAACCATTCTGCCTGAAATAAGATAAAAAGTTTTTTTATCATATTTCTACGGTACCATTTTTGATATTGTAAAGGAAGGCATTATAGTATTTTTCGCTACTGGAGTTCAAAGTGAAATGCAAATGGGTGAATGCATGTTGTAAGTGGTCGATCATTCTTACACATATTCTTTAAAATCAGAAGATTGGGCAAAAATAACGAAACTACCTAACTTTAATCGAAATAAGTTATTTTAACTGACAAAGATATATGTATGCAATTTTATTTCGTCACGATGACATGTCTTGGTGCAATTTTTATTTCTTTTTTAAAGGGACCCTTATTAGATAAAGCAGATTCTGACATAGTTTTCCATTGCGTGCATACAACAGACTACAGTTATGTAGATTAGTGCATTTGATCAGATTTTACCAAATTATGCTATTCCCAATATTCTGTTGCATCACCGAAGAGATAAATGCAGCACTGATGGACATTTTTATTGCCTGTACATGTGCATTTCAGATGAAAGGATGATCACATCCATCAATTATATAGAATATTATAACTTAGATTTTTCTCCCTAAATGATTTGTAGATCGACGTGTCTTTTTTCGAGACAGATAAGCCAAACGAATTCAAAATATAATGCTGCGATAAATTTTCATAGCAACTGGTCTTGTACCAATAATCCTTTTATTGTACAAAATATGTTTGTTTTTTTTTTTTTTTATTCAATATGAATTGGTTCTTTAAAACATAAATCAAAATCAAAAATGATTAGGACTTGATGTATTATTTCCAGATTTATTCCCTCTGTTTCTATTGTATTTCAAACTGAAGCATGTGACCCTACACTTACCGAAATGTCAAATATTCTTCGATATTATTTCTTTTTCGATATCTATCGTTTCTAAATTGATTTACTAGCATTTCTTTAAAGTACACTTTATATCTTTATATTGGAAAACACTACTGGTTGGTTTGCAGCATGAATGTTGATTTTTGCTTTGATTGTTCATTAGAATATTTGCTTATGCTTGCTGATTTGCGCTGAATAAATAATTTAAAAGATGATTTGATATGGTCAACACTACCAGCAGATGAATTCATATATACAAAGGAATAGGATATATTGAATGAAGTTCAATTGCAATTTAACCATATTAAGCTAAGGTATGTATTTTTGTTGTGCTCGTACATGTATGCATGAGATATTTTGTGGTGGTTGTAAAAAAATTTTCAACAATATCCGCTGGAATAATTGCTTGAAATTAAAATAGAACAAATTTAAGATTTTCTGTTTTTTTTTTTTTTTTTTTTTTTTTTTTTTTAAATTCTGGTAACGCCAATGGAATGCTGGACTTAAATTAACATTAATTATCTGTGCTTGCTGGTTGATATCTTTGCTTGTAGTTCTAAATACTGATTTTCTATACAAACATATGGTCAATGTTCTGTTGAAGGCATTTGGAAATCCGGGACATGTGAGAGAGATTAAGTTACATGCATTCTAAAGTAATTAAGGAAGTTGGATCCTGCTATCTCTTAAGAATTATTTGTATAGTATATTTTTAGTATCTACATACATGGCTTATTACAAATTTAAAGAATGGGGACCAATGCGCTTCTTTGGGCGCTACTGTGCACTTTTAGATCGGTACCAATATAAAATTTCACTGCACAAAATAACTTGTGTGTAACCTGCATGGGAAATACGAATCCAAACTTAGCAGTACTGTAAGTACTAAGCAACAGAAAAACAGGATCATTTTATTGTTTAAAAAAAAAGCATCCGCCAAAAAATATAGTTCCTCAAATAATGCATTTTGTATGGAATTTAGGCATGGGTTTTTAATTGAATATAATTAAATTAGCATTGTAGAATCCAAATTTATTTTAAGAACTAAAATATGATTTTAGAAAAAGAGGCCAGACAAAAATCTGCTCAAAAGTTCAGGATCGAACCTCCTTAGAAAGAGACAAGACCCTGTCAAATGACACAATTGACTATGTCATAGTCTCTGTTACATGTAATAGTAGATGCTAAGTGTTGCTAAAACTAACAGTATATGTATATTTTTTTTTTTTTTACAGCTTGTTACATGTAAGCTTCAAAATTCAAGATAAAGATGAGTTTTAACGATTATGTCAATATTTAAAACCTGCGAAATAGATTGATCCACCCTTCTTTTTTACGCTGCATGTCTAACAAGTCAGTGACGTCATACAATGTATATGATATGTTAGTGCAGTGAGAGTACATGTTGAATACACGATCAGTTATATTTAAAAAATCAGGTAACAGTCAATGCATTGTATGGGATGCACTGTATGTTTCAAATCGACACGAAGATAATGATTTTTGTATGTTTGGTAACAGCGATTCTCTATATCTAAATTTCAATCCGTTTGTTAAGTTCTGTGACGTCACGATCTTTTTCCCAAAGTCGGAAAAATGGAAACGTTTTTAAGTGTTTTTAACGCTTAATTATGTCTTGTTTAACGATGACTGCGTGATGTTAAGGTAAGATTCACCTTTCAATATTACTACAACTTATTAAAATGGATGACATCATTTCAATTGTAAATTTTATATTTATTGACGGATCTTTTTCTCAAACGAGTTTTTTTTAATTTTTTTTTTTAAATTTCAATAGCAATTCTCTGTAGCCACTTAAACTTCTTTGCCACGCATAGTCACCAATTTTGATGAAACTTTGCCAATTTTTACAACTTGACACCAGAAACATATATCAAATAAAATTTTGTTGCTATGTGTTTTGGTTGCCAAGGTAACAGTCAGAAAAGTCGCTAAAATTGAGAATGTCAGCTACTTCGAATTTTTATTGACCCTAAATTAAGACTAAGAAAAACGAACAAACCATTCTCACAAAAACCTGACACCTTGTTGCCATTTATGCTATAAAGAAACTATTTAGAACATATCTCTTACTAAGTAGTAACCATGGGTGAATATGGAATACGTTTTAAATGCTGAAAAATGCTCAATATTCCTTAATGATAGATGGTACATGATCAAACTCGATCAACTTCTTAAGAAAAACATTAAAAATATTTGACCTTAAGAAATTAGGTGTTGGCAGTATTATTCTAAAAATGACTTGTAACCATGCGTAATTTGTTGCTAAGAGTGGGTTAATGATACTATCTTGTGGGAAAATATGAAAATTCAAGACTGGCAAATATACCTCCTTTGGATCTTTCAACACCGACAACATAAGAAAAATTGGGATTAATTGCTACTTCGCAGTGTAACCATGGAAACTACTTACATGTACCAGTTGTTTAAAGTGATATTTTTTGCTGCTTTAGGAATTTACTAACTTTTAATCAAGAAACATATTGTTTAACTCACCTTGAATAGTACTTATCTGGTAGAACTAAAGTTGAATATCATATATTGATAAAGTTTGATGAAAAATACAACACTGTTGCTATGGTAGTTAAGAAGGAAAATTTATCGATTTTGTTAACTTAATATCAATATTAAACCTTATGTGCTAGCTTCTTGCATTCAGTTAGAGATTGGGTGGTAGTCAAAATTAAAAGTCAGGTTAGTTGTTCATAAATAACGATCATCAATGTTTTGGGAATCTACATAAAAGGGTATGTATCCAAAGAAACAGAATATTTTTCGGATTATTATGCATATGTTTTCTGCTAATTCCCATAGCAACGCATTATTTAAAGAATTTAATTTGAATTTTTTAAAATGCGAAAAATAGGAACACTCCAACGCCTTTAAAAATTGAACACTAATCATACAGAAATATGCCTTTTATAAAGGTAGGATCAGATTTGAACACACAGAGAGTAAATTTGAAATCCATTCGTAGAATTAAAACCATGGCAACCACTGCCATCCAAAAAGAAATATATTTCATCCTTAGTATATGTTACAAGGATCTTTTGTCTATTATTTGGTTGTATATTAACCTATAATTGTTTTTATTTTCAAGTGCAAGGCTTTATAAGATTGAATAAACAAAATTATTACTTTAGTTTGAATACTTTGTTTCCATAGTAACGTATAAAATAGTTGATTTCCCAAAGATGTTTATCATGCATTTAAGACATCAGGTCTTCAACTTTTGAAAACATTGCCACTTGTTTGCAATGCTGCAAACGTTCGCTATGGGACTCTGAACATTTTAAAAATGCATTTTTTCAAACTTTAGAACATTTTGTCGTGGTAACCATGACACGTAGCAACCAATTTTTGCCTGATTTGAGTTTACGGTATCAAAGACTTTTATCATAGAGGGTTTGGTGAAATTCTGAGACTATGCTTGCCACAGCTCCTATATAAAAGTTCAAGTCATTATAGAGAATGGCTCTTACTTTTTTTATTCTTTTGTCATTGAAGCTGTCTTGAAAAGTGCGAAATTTATCCAAACCACATGCAGTGTGAAATTTAAAAAAAAAAACTTGCTTTAAGATTTAAGAAATCAATTCATATTCTGAAATATTTGAGGAAACACGTGTCCTCATGCATAATTTTGTTTTATTTGTGTTTGAAAATTCACATCATAGACTCAATAATGGACCGTTCAACATAACATTTAAACAGACACTGCACATGGCAATATTTATTATATCTCTCAAATATAAGTCAAGAAATCATATCACAGAACTGTTTTAAGCCGTGTAGTACATTCAAAATTAGAAATATATAAAACAGAAAAAAAATATATTGATATTTTCAGCTCAAGACCCTGTTCCTCCTTAAGAAACTTGAATGTCACGTTCTTAACATGTTTGAGACTTTTAAGATGTTATATGGTTTTCTTTCTGTTACTGTAAAAATATTCCACTATTGTTTATGTTCCTTGTTTTTCTATTGCGGGAAGATGCATGTTGTCGTATGGTCACTATCATGTAGAGGCTAATATCCCTACGAATAAAATAATACTCACTTGCTATAATTTTTTCACCTCACCAAATCTTTAAGCAATAAAAAAATTGCTCCTCGTCAAAACAAATCTTAAATACACTAACACTTTTTTTTTAAAGTTGACAAGTTAATTTTAAAGGCAAAATATACATCTTATGCAACAAATCATCATAATTAACTTTTAGAGGATACTTTCCCATTTTCAGAATTCAAATCGCGATTCCAGTGATTTGTCGAACTGATATAAGCAAATCTTCGCGACGCCTTATTTAAGCGAGATAGTCATTTGTTACCTATAGGCAAGACACAATTTCTACGAATATTGACTATTGTTTCATATAATCTTTTATTATAAAAATGTACGATAGAATAACATTTTTGGAAGCAAACAGCCTCGCGTTATCATGCCAAAATAAAGTTGTCGCAAATAAAAAAGTAATTTACAGTATTTAGGACATCTTACCAAATCTTACTTTGTTTTCCTCGTCCCCAAAAGTTTTATATAAACCATTTACTACAATGTCTATGAAAAATGGTCGCTATTTTAATATCATATTTGTAAAATAATTTTTGAAATATTAGAATCTGGGTCATAACCTTCAAATTTCCCAAGAATTTGCTTTTTATTTTCAATATCTATTTTTCATTTTATACTGTCAGAGTTATGCAATAAGACATATATTTCAATTCCAATCCTTTTCGTAATTCGTATTTTGCCATTTAGTATTACTTTAAAGATTTTTGTTTGCTTATTTTTGAGAATTTTCCACTACTTGCAACAAATTTAAACTTATACTCGGCACTCAGAACCGTGCATTAAGCAGTGAGGGATCTTTTTCGTGCTAGCACCTACTGCGACACGGGACCTCGGTTTACACGGTCTCATCCAAAACACCGGTCTTCACGTCCCGCAGTGATATTCGAACCCGTGACATAAGGATCAACGTACACCGCGACTCTAAAGCAAACACTCTAACCACTGCACCACACGGGCGACTACCTGAAAGGATACTGAATATCTATCTAAATTTAGATATCTTCTTGAGAGTAATTTAATTGTAAATTTAATTAAGTTACCTACAATCGTACAGTACTGTATATCTATCATTCATTAAAATGTAAAAAGAAATTTGTGAAAAGGATTCTTTGAAAAAGGTAAATTAACAATAAAATCCCTTAGTTATCTTTTGACTATACCAGGTTCGTGTGATTCAATTACAATAAAAAATTCTTTGGGGGGAAAATTCCTTTCATTAGACTCCTTTCGTGAATCATTGTACTACTGTACTTATTCTTATCAGATTGGGTATCAAACAAAATCAATGTCTTTGACTTCTTTGTAATATTAATTGTATCTCTTTGTTTTTAGTGCTTTCAAGATGTTTTAATTTTCTACATTCATTGTGTTCTATTTAAATAAAATTTTTAATTTATATTTGAAGATAAGTTTTCAAACGTATAGGAGGATCTACTCAAAGCAAGTTGGTACTTTTATGTACAATCAACAGAGCGATACATTGAAGCTAATTAAGAAAAACTAATTTATTTTGGAAAATGAGTAGCCATTCCTTTTCCTTTTGATATACTATACCTCTCCATTTAACCTAATGTTTCCAGGCTTAAATTCAAGTTGATAAAAATCTTGAAGATGCTTTACTATATGCATTATATACAACTTATCAGTGCCGGCTGTAATTCTATTTTAAACCAAATTTGAGAAAATTGCATTTTAGTCAATATTTCGTATGGTGGTGCATGTTATTATATATGCTGTTCTGTTTTAACATGTCAGTGTAATGGAAGTTCCGTTAAGCCTTTATTTGCTAATGGCTTTAATTTGAGCGAAGGTATTTTTATTCTCGATTATGAGAATAAATTACATACATGTATTTTTTTTTAATTTCAAATAGCATGGTAAGAAAAATATCGACCTAATTTCATGAAATGCTACGTTGAAATACGCTAGCAGATATGAAAGTTATGACAGTTTCATTTTTGCTTTGCATTCTTATTTGTTTCGAAATGTGGTTAGTTTTTCAGATTGATATAAAATGATGCTAATTATTTTAAATGTCACATGCTAATGCTGTTTCATGAATAGTAAATCATCATGTGACTTTCATTTTAAAACTGTGATAAAAAGAAGAATAAGACATTTAGAGTTTATGATTTTTATTTTCATCACAAATAATCACAAAAGTTCTGAAAATGATGAAGTTGAAACTCTTCTAAGTCATTCAGATATACAATATCACGTACATGTAAATGACTGCTAAAGTCATATACCATCTCCATTTGTATATGAGATAAATATACATGTATCTGAAAAATTCAACATTCATGATAAGCGAGAGGGCAGACTAACTCCGTAGAAATATGTAAATGTAATGCATTCCCGGTATTTCCTGATCATGACAAGGAGCACACGGCGGGTGTGACCGGTCGGCAGGGGCTGCTCACTCCTCCATTGCACCTGATCCCACCTCTGATGTCTTAGTGGTCCGTGTTTGCTCTGCTCCTATTTTGTAATGTTTGATGGACATTTTAGCTCGAATACTGTTCGTTATCTCCACATATTTCATTCAAACATTGGTCTCTTGTTTTGAAGAAACTACAGTGCATATTTATTTCCATTAGTAACAAATGCACAAATCGATTGTGTATACTAGACCTTTTCAAAATTGAATTATTTGCATTTCAATTGAATGCATGCAACATAAAAATTTACATCCATTCCTGTCTTGATGCAAAAAGATAAGGTCAGAACTATGAAATAAAACGAATATAAATTAAAAATTGCTATTACTATGGCGTCATCGATAACTAATTAATGCATGTAAGAAAGGTGAAGCAATTTCTGCATAATGATTGTTATTTTTTATGGCGTTTTTAAAATATTCATTGGATTTTTATGCGTAGGTGTATCTATTATTATTTGTTATTTTTTATGCCGTTCTTTATATATTCAGGGTTGTCCGGTAAAATCGTGGACAAAGAGTTTTTCTTGAAAAATAATGGGTGCACTAAGGTGAAAAACAAACAAATGTTTATTCATCATATTTAAGTGCATCTTAATTTTTTTATATAAAATATTGACAAAAATAGATACTTTATTATGCTTTAATAGGCACAGGGTACGGTCTTACGGTGCACGATAAAAAAAAAACAGGGTTTCATTAGCGAATACAGGAGTATTATTTCGAAATAAAAGTATTAAATAGATAAGGTTAGGGTAAAATTATCCTATTTTTAATCCAATATCTGTTATTTCGTCTTTTGTAAAATATCAAGGCATTTGTTAATTTTTGGAAGCTTCCCGAGCATTTGAAATGGAAAAGTGGTAAACGCAACAAAAAAATGGCGACGTTTGGTGGCGTTACGGCGCACCGGAGAGCAGTTCAGTTTGATTTAGATGTAGTAATGACGCCCTTAAAAACTTTAAATGACTACAGAAGAAAAAAAAATATAAAAATATCACTAGATCTTTCGTATACAAGTGAAATGGAAGTTTTCTAAGCGGAAGCTTTTTGATCGGGTCCCCGGGTAGAACAAAACATACGGACAAACAGCTATATACTGTCAACAGCGAAAGACGCTGTCACTGTAGACCGTCGATATAAGATAGCCTATTTGGTTGAATGATTAGTGAGAGTACTGTCCATAACTTACCAAATATAATCTTCAGAAGGTTCCATGTGTATGTGAGATTGGTTCCTCGACTGTTTATGGAGGAATAAAGGGAAATTCAAGCATATGCATCAATGAAATCCCCGAATTTAAGTGGGACTTATCAAATTTTTTTGTAGCAAAGAGGAAACGTGACACTGCTTTAGACACTTCGACGTTTATCATCCATGCACCGGTAGGCGATACCACACATAACACAAATTCTCATATTTTGTTTATTTGAGCATATATCTATATGAAATTTGCTATGTATATTGATGAAAAATATACTAAAAAGTAGTGAAAATTTTAGAACGCAGTGATGATTATTTTTCACTCTAGACAACTTGTTTACGGGACAACCCTCTTATTATTTCATTTCCCTGTTACTGAATATTGGGAATTGTTTATGATTTATCATGACCTTTTGCTTAGACTGTGAATTTAGCTTGAAGTCTTAACAAGTGTAAATACTCACAATTATAAATGCAGACACGATCATTCTAGGAATACCGAATAGCAAGAGACACGTATATCCACACAATTAAACTCGTCATATGTTCAGCAATAAGTCTTCACCATTATATTTGAAGCGCTTTCATCAATATATGTGGCACGAATGTATGATGGATATAAAAAGCAGAGAGAAAGTCATGTATTTATTTTTCTTTAACTTAAAAGCAAAAATACTGATATTTGGATAAACGTCGTGCGGGTAAAATTAATAATTTACATCTCTAAGGTGTATATAGTATCTCCCATGGATTTTAGTTGGATATGATTTTTATCCAACTAGTTATGTGTTTTCTATCCCCAAACAACGAGATTGGATTAAAATCATGTCCAACCCCAAACCAATATGTGAATCCACTTCAATTGACTTCATCAATTTTATGCATAAACCATTGTGACGTCCCAATCGCTGATTTGAAAAAGATATCATATAAAATTCTTTAAGAATTAATGCTAATCAAAACATGCTCTGCGTACTGAATTCAGGTGGAAGAAATAACTTTATATGCAGGAGGGAGTAGAATACATGCATTACAACATAAAATTGATAGAGTATACATGTATAGACAACTGATAGTTAATGCTGCAGTCTTCATTTTGTTTAGTTGTTAGCTTGTCATTTACATCCACAGTCAGTAAAACAATTAGCCAAAGATATGAAACAGCTGGACTCTGTGGGGTTGTTATTTTCTAGTTCAGTGAGATCTATCGCGTCGAAGCATAAATATAATTTAACATCTTTAATTGACAAAAAGTTTTCGATATATTTGAATGTCAAATTGAAGCGAGATTTGTCTTTTTTCCATCAATAAATATTTAGTTAAGTCTACTTTATATAACGATAAGCGAACGAGTAATAAAGGAGCACAATAAAGACTCACAGGATGTTAAACAGATTGATTGTAAACCTGATCTCCAAAAACTACGTACATGTAGTTTTTGTAGATATTGTCAATGAGGAACTCCAGTATCTTTGAATATCAATTTTAGCTTACTAAAACTTGTGCAGAATCAAAACATTTTTTAACATAGTGATTTTATAGAGGAGTGTTGACAAGGTATGAAAATATCTGATTTCCAGTTTCATTGAAGAAGCAGTCGTCTGTGATATCAGTAAGTCTGGTCTTTAACTTATGGCGAAGAATTTGTATAAAGTATTGACAAGTCATGCTTGGATGCTTTTGATTTTTTTTTTTTTTTTTTTGGGGGGGGGGGGGGGTTATCATTTCAATTTTTTTAAAAAGCTCTTTTAAGCTTTTTTAAAATCCACATTTGATTTCCACCATGTCTTAAATATATTGCAGCATTCTACTTAGAAGTTTTTCCCTTACAGCAGTTAATATTTTCGGAAGGCATAAAGATTGGAGCTTGTGGAACATTAACTGTACCCTGCAATGCATCATAGCAAGGTTGATATTAGATATAAATACATGTATGACATAAATATTTCAGTTTTTTTCTTCTTCTTTTACATGCAAGTCTACATGGTGACTGCAAGCAAAGGTGTCTTAGTCTGTAGTTTTAGTGCATTTGAAATATCGAATAGTACCAACCAACTTTTGAATTAAGAAACAAATAGTACCTCCTACTTTTGAAAAAATGTGAACATAAGGAATAAACTATTTGACTATTAAATAATATATATAAATTGGCAAAATAGGTGGTCTCCAAGATGTGCCTTATCATATTACCATTACCATTATAACCATTGCTTAATTCAAATCAAAACAATTTTCTGAAAAAAATGATAAAGAATAAACTTTTATGAGCAAAATGATTAGAGTGGATAAAATGATTTATATGAGGAAACATGTAGGTGCATCCCAAGGGTGAAAGGTAATTAGTGACAAGATATTTAAGAGTGGCACTACTGTCAAACAATCAAGAATAAAATCGTTACATAAATGTCAAAAAGTACAAGCAAACAAAAGAAAATTACAAACGTACAATATTAATATTGGAATCAACATGTATATTTAACACGTCAAACAAAATATGACATTTTTCAAACCAGTTTCAATGCATCCATATGTTGGCCATTGAATAAAAGACTAATGCAACCAAATGCTGGCCTTTAGTACAACACATTTTGAATACATTTAAAAAAACTGATGCAGCTATATTCTGACCACCATCAAATTAATGTCTAAAACCACCAAAATACGGTCAATGGAGCCAAATGCTGAGCACTGACCCTTTGTACCCGTATTTTACTTCATAAAAATACTAATTCTCAGCATTTCAAAGGGTAGGAAAATAACTGTATGGCACCTTTCTGATTTTTTAATTGTTGGTTCAGGCATCCCCTTAATGCTGCCTCTGTGTCAGCCCCAATGCGGAAAGTATGACCTTTACACAGTTTAGAATATAGGACGGGACACTTCTTAAGTGAGAAGGGACAAACGATAACTCACATGGTTCATTTAAATTGCAAAAGAGAACCCTTTTGGTCTAGGAAACTACTAAGTAAGCCTTGGAGTTTGCTACTGGGTATAAAGAAGACACGGGTAATGGTGTGAGTTAGATAATAACTGGAGAATTAGTCAGTTATTTTAAAGATTTTGCTTTGAATGATAACTGACTGAGTTTCATCATAATGGACATCAGAGCACTGAACAACAGTATTGTTAGAAGTCTTAGATTTTACAATCAACTCCCCATGACACAAGAAGGCATGAGATACCAGCAAACTAATGTTTTCAATAACTGTCTCAGATCATATTGTGGTACTATCTTATCAAAAGTGTTAATAATTTTGCATAGAATTAAATGGGTAATAGGCAAACGTGAATCTTCAGAAACACTGGATGAATGAACACTTTTGAGGATTCTTTTATAAGAATTGACTGACAGGATCAAAACCGCTTATGATTTTGTATACAAAACTGAAAGCTTAGCAGTGAGATGCTATAATTGTACATAGACTCTACTGTCGGTTAAATGAGTGACTAACGAAATTAGCACATGGGGTGCAGGAAAGCAGAATTTGACTTGATTTTTCTTTGCTAAACTTTATGAGATATTTCCAACTTCTGTGGTATTCTAATTCTGCATCTACTTCAAGACCATGAATATTGATTACCTTACAAAATAGATCAGTTTTATCCCTTTTGATTTGTTTAAATCAAACTTTGTGACACCAATGTTATCCAAACATTCCACAAAATGAAATATAAAGTTTAAAGATTTTTAAAGAAGGATAATTAGAATAAAATCTCATGGGATTAAATTTTCAACATATATATTTTTTTTCCTTTTGATGAGTCTTATTTTTGTTACTAATTGAAAATATTGTTATTCGATACAACTACTTAGATATGTTTCTTTTTCTACCAATAGAAGCGCTGATTGCGTCACAATGCATCAATTTAAAAATTAAAGGAAAACTGAATCTGTCACACTGTTTATGCTAAGGATGTATTGTGAATTGTCATTGTAGCACTTTCATCACGTTCGCTTGGCGACTTGAAGCTTACCGCGTGTGCAATTGCTTGGTATGATTATCTGGAATATTAACAATTACAATTGTGATCATATCAGTCTTCTGAGAAATTGCTTTGAAAGAAGCCAAGACCATAGTCATTTGTGCGTTTTTCCAAAGGACCCTGCATCCTAGTCTTTTGGGGATTTGTTTTTATGTGTTAAACGGACAGTAATTTAAATAACTGTCTGACTTGGATGTTGGCGTAAAAAATAAACCGGTCGGAAAACAACGGGTGAACCTTATAGTGAACAGATCTTGATTTAAAGTCAAGAGAAATTGAATACATTCAACCATTACAGAGCTGTAGCTTCATCATGGTCATATTTAACAAATGTAAAACAAATTTATCGATTTCAGAAGATGGCAAAGTGTACTGCAATGCAACCTCTGACCCCTTTTCGTGCTGGCCATTGACACAAGGTGGACATTTTGCAGTCATTTCCTGTCCGGAGGTCCCAGGAGTGGACGCAACTAGTAAAAATATATACTCTCTTAACATTTTTTTTTAAAATATTTTTTGTGATTATTTATACTAGATTGTTAAATTGGCTCACTCATCTAATTAATCTGTGGATCGATTAAAATTTATTTTCATTTTTAGATAACTTTTCTCGCTATTAAACAACAATTAATTTTAATAATGCAGCCACAGGTATAACGTTTGTATTTCTCTTCGATTTGATAAAGCATCCGAAGGCGTGGTGTTAATTTTTTAAAAATCTATTTCCTGTCACAGAAAATGCCACAAAGTTCTGTTTTCCAAATGGCACATGGATGGAAAAGGCGAATTATAACGCTTGTCTCACGCAAGGAATAGCTGTGGAACGCGATAATGAATTCCAGGGGGTAGGTGTAATCTTGTCTCATTAATATAAATAATTAATGTTCTAGAAAAAAATCTAGTGCATTCTCATTACTGAAAATCTAATCATCATTTATTAATGTGAAACTTTTAAAGAAATCTATTTCTCAAAAAGATAAAATTACTTGGAATAAAAGTCATGTCACTTTTCATTCATGATCAATTTCAAGCAATAACAAATAACTTTAGAAAACTCTTTTAGACTAAAGTTATGAAGATTAAGTTTTGTCAAATGAAGTATAAAATGGGAAAATGGCTTTTTTGTAATCCCTTTCAATAAACAATGCCACATTAAGGCATAATTCTTGTGAAATTGTATTCAGACAGAATTTTTTAAAATACTCTATGCAGCACTATTTATGAGATATGGTTTAGAAGAAAAGAAACATTCACAGTTTCCAAATAACGATAAACGCTTTCTGAATTTATCTTATCCATCTCCAGGGTTATATAACTTTGAACTGATTATTTTGCTAAGTAATTTGAAAAACCTTGCTGAGCAAAATAATTGGTTCAAGATTGTGTAAACCAGAAGATGGAATATATATATATAAAACCAGAAATTGTTTGTTCAATGAGAATTTGACTGCATTTTCTTTTCTTTTTTTTTGTGATAATTTACTCTGCGTGACATCAACCTTTTGCTTCTTTTTGCAAAAGTATAACAAAAAGCAAGCAATTCTATATTCCATATTATGCAATATGTACTTCTATACGTCTTTCAGAATTTTCAGCTGCAAAAGGGGTTTCTTTTAGTTGCAAGCTCTCAATGTTGTCGAATATTGAATTTCATATTTGAAATGTAAAATCAATGGAAATCTTCAGCTAATAGGAACATTATAAAAATAATAGTTGCATGATAGTTTTCTTCTTTTTTCCTTGAAATGCATGTTCCTGCTTTTCAGTAATGCATTTAAAATGATTCTTCAGCCTATAGGTGTTTGGAATTAAATCCGTGGTAAATCCCCCTACACCCTTTATTGAACCTGGATAACTAATATTACAGGAATTAATGTGTGTGTGTGTGTGGGGGGGGGGGGGGGAGGGAGGTGTTTCCTCAATTAACATGTGAAACATACAATGCGTGTAATCTAAAAAAAAGTATCAATTGATACCCATTTGGTTAAAAGATAATTTACATTCAGTCCATGTTTTATTAAAACATATTATTAGAAAATGTGGGCTGAAAAAAACTCAAAAAGGATAAAGGAAGGAATTCGTGTATTTGAAATAAAATTGAATGACATGGCAAATGTCATTAGAAAAGAAACATTAATCAAACTGACTGATACCAATTACAAATGTCCCCTAAAATCGAGCAAGTAATTAGCATGCTCGACTTTTTTTTTTTTTGGTTTAATCAATAACGTGCAGTAGATGTTTGATCTTTTTCTCCCATTTTCCCTAAAGCATTTTGATGCCGTATTAAGTTCATCTCTTTATTACAGGTTAAATTAAATTGAGATGAAAATAGTTTCCGTTTTCTACTCATGATGATACTTTCCATTATAATCATAGAGGCCTGGAGTGGTAAATTTTCAAAAATGTCCCATCAAGATAGATTCTTAGTTTGAAATTACAAATTTGCTTTGCCGTACATGTCAAAACTTGATACATGAATCGACTACATGTAATTTATCTACGATTTTGTTGGTTATGTTAACTAACGTGCCACCCTTTATTGTAAAATCTGAACCTAATAAAACTGGAAAGAACTATACCGATAATCATCTTTTAAGGAGATTGGATCCTGCCATCTTAAGTAATGAGATTTTTTTTATCAAGTATATTTCTAGAATCTAAACACATAGCTTGTTGAAAAATCAAAACGAAAATCGGGGTCAATGCGCTTCTTTTGGCGCTCGAGAGCATTTAGTTTGACCTTTTTGCACTGTAAATACGTCTTACACATTAATCACGCTTTTCCTCCAATATTTTTATTCAAATAAATTATGGGTACAAACACAGTCTTATATCATCTTGAATAGACACATTAAAATTTGTGACAACAAACAAGTTTCAAATAAATGTATACAGGGTTATTTTTGCCCCGCATTATTTTCGCCCTTTTACACTTGCAAACAATTTTGCCCCCATTTAAATTCGCCCAGTCACAGTTCTGTTTAAGAATTATACTGTGTTCATTAAATTCGCCCCGTTTTAAATTCGCCCACCTGTGAGTAGGGCGAAAGGGGCGAAAATTAAACACGGGCGAAAATTCCCTGTATACAGTACTTCGCATGTTCAATTATTTGATCTTTTTGTACAAAAAATATCATTTTTCTGGCATTAAAAATTTAACAAGCAATAAAATCATTTGAAAGTAATTATAATGTTTTACTGAATTTAAGAAGAATGGTTAAAAGCATCTTATACTTCGTATATTCAGAAAAGAAAAATTAAAAGAGGGGTGTCTATGATATTAATTTTTAGATATTACTAAAATAGTGCTAATTTTAAGCTTATATTAGGAATACATTTTTATGAATGTTCACAATATATATGCTATATTTATCAAATATGTTCATAGAATTCAGGATAGTTTATTTAATATATAATTTAGTACCAGCATAAAACAGTTCACGGCACAGAATAACTCTGTGTGCAGGCTGCATGGAAAAAATAGGAATCTAAACTTAATATACTTTAAATACTTCGAAAGAGAAAAAAGATCATTTTCTTCTTTAAAAAAACCTTCCGCCACAAAATATAGTTCCTCACTTAATGCTTTAGGTGTGGAATTTAATCATGGAGTTTAACTGGATATAATTAAATAGGTATTGAAGAATCCAAATCTATTGTAAGAACTAAAGCATTATTTGAAATATAGGTTAAGACAAAAATCTGCTCAAAAGCTCAGGAGCGAACCTCGTTAAATTTAACAATTAATCAAAGAGTTTTATTCTCAGTGAGATATCATAAATTAAGAAAGAAATGAAGAGAAGGAGATACATTTTTCTTTGTACATTCTCAGTATTACCATGTGAAAATGAATAATAATTTTTTTTATCTGATAAATATAAACACAAGTGCCACTTTCTGTTTACAGAAATTAGCCACTGTAAAAACCACATTCTTATTACAGGGACTCTCTTAGTAAAAACTAGTTACAATTTCTGTTAACAGAAATAAGCCATTGTAAATATCATTTACTTATTACATGGAATCGCTAAATTAAGACTAGTTGCACTTTCTGATTATACGAGTAAGCCACTTAAAATTCAGTTTTTGTCTTACAGGGATTCGCTCAATTAACATGATTTACTACTTCAACTTTCTGTTGACAGGAATTAGCTACAGATTATGTCTCCCGAATCATTTACAATCTTGGATTCACCATCTCCACTGTCGCCCTTGCCATTGCTTTGTTTATTTTTACGTACTTTAGGTAAGTGCACAAAACGTCAATTGAAGAAATTCATTGTTATACTTGGCTCTGCATCATCACACTATTATACTGATTCATTCTAAAATTTAATGCATATCATTTGAATTTTTGAAGGCTCTTTTCTTACAAGAATATGCTTGAAATAGAATAAAATATTATTTTTGAACTCTATTCAGATACCGGTTCTGTCACTTTATTAGTTCTATACAGAACCGACTTTAAATAAAGAAATAATTTGAAGATTAATCTGCTGTAAAAAAGAATTCATTTTTTTTATTTATTTAGAATTTGCATTGTTTGATTTTTGCCCTAGCTTGATATTCTTTACGGCATACAAAAGAGTTATGGCTAAGTGTGATTACAGTACTTCTTTACAAACAAGCTGAATTCAACACGAAAGAGATAGGCCCTTGACACAAAAAGGGTTAATCTCAGTTTCTAAAAATACTTAGTATCTATGACATCTTTTTACAAATACATATTGTAATTTATTCTACTCACGGAAAAATCTCGATATCAAAAAAATACACAAGTACATTTCTGAAAAGGCTTTTCTTTTAGAATGAATAAAAAAAAATCTACAGTGTATCTTATTGTATGTGTTGCTATTATATCGAAGGTACTTCTTTATCTGTCAAATTTAAAATACATGTATATGTGGTAACGTTGTTGATTGTTTTTTTTTTTTTTTTTTTTTTTTTTTTTGTTTTTTGTTTTTTGTTTTTTCAAATGACGATTAGGGCCATTCATCCCTGTGTAATTAACACCCAGCCAACTTTTTTTCTGGATGGGCTTGGATCTATGGAGATCTACTTCCTTTCCGTCTTGACCCAATAAAACAACAGGCTTTTTAACAAATCTCCTTTAAATATGAAAATACGCCATCGTGTATTTTCAGTCTCAATGTCTAATTCTTCTACAATGTTTATGAATTAATAACAATTTTCAATGTGCCAATATTATTACGCAAGTGACTTAAAGCTAGGTATAGGTGTTTCAATGTAAATGAGTTTATAGAAACGCACAAGAGGTACATCTATTATACATGTACATATATACTTTTATATGTTCAAATTTGTTTTCTTATGCATACTAAGTTCCCACGACATGTTATTGCCAGTACACATTTTGACCACTAATTATGACGTCATTGTTCTTTATTAGTTGAGGTAAAAAACGCATCAACAAAACAACTTCGACGCAAGGGCATACCCTATTTAATTTTCCTGAAAAAATGTATAATGCTAAGAAGAATAGTCTAAAGATTGATAAAGAACTGCACAAATCCTATGAACTTTACTTTCTCATATGATAAGAATTTGAGGATACTTACACCAGACTGTGATGTTTACACTCTTTCAACTCAAAACATTACAAATAGTATCCAAGCAATTAAACAGTCGGTATTTTTGAAGAAATATCATCAATCCTTGGATTATTCTGCTTCTAGTTAGACCTTCTTTCTGTAGATTTAATAGGGCATCCCCTAAAACCGAAGCTATTTTGTTGATTTTCTGTATAACCTTGTTTAGTACATGTAAAGAACAATGACTTCATAATATGACGTCATAATAGGAACTGGCTATCGTTGGTACCAAGTTTGTATTAGAAAATGTTTAAACCTTTTGTGTAAATACAGGTTCATAGATGGAGGGTGCCAATTATTTTTTTTAAAGTCTTGTTTAAAATGCCCTTATTAACAAATATAAACCACATAGGGTTGTATTTTAGCTGACGTGTTTTATACCAATTTTTCATTTTAATTTAATGTGGACAATTTTGTTTTAAGACCGCTGCCTCCTTGTTTGTTAAAGTATGGTCAAGCCTTACGGCGTTATTGTACCCCTCAAAAGCCGTTCGAATATAATGAGAAATAGATCTTTTTAGCATTAAAACAAATAGACCCAACTTTAAAAAATACAAAGCAATAGCTTAATAGAAAATATGATAAAGTACAACTAGATTTTCTTTTGTAGTAAATTGAAATGTTGCATGTATAGGCACGCATATTCCTCAGCTCTTAACTTTCTTTTTTAATATTTGAGTGTGCATCAATTGCCTAGTTAATAGTCATTCAAAACTTGATTTCTTTCTCATATCTCCCAGATAATCAGTTACATTTTTATTGTCATCATCTCTGAGAGAGTGCTGCAAATGACAAGTCCTTGCAGATTGTTGGCCAATTATTGCATAATATTCAGCTAAAGAACAATTTATAAACATTATTGACATCCTTAGGAGAATTCTCAACTTTTAAATTACTAAACGTTTGTCAAAATGTATAAATCTAATTACTGTTTATTTGGCAGTTTCTGTTCAATTTTGAGAGTGTTTCACGTGATATTTTTTTTTCATTTTATTATTTATGATTGTAAGTTAATTTATGTATAAGAAAAAAAATACATAACGTTTGCGTTTTATTGTAAATAATATAATACCTACTTATTAGTTGTCTTAACTTTTTAAAATCCAAAATGCCTTTTTTTGATTGTCACAGACAAATGTTTTGATATAACTTTTTTTTTTTTTTTTTTTTTTTAAATTTATTTATTTATTTTAAAAGTTGTGAAATATCTTTTTGATTTCCTTTTTGGCATTAATAATTTTGTATTTCCATGCAACATTCATAGCTGCAGCATCTGACGTTGCACTTCTTTCAGGTGGTGTGAGCCAGTAAAATATTTACGTATTTAAAAATTTTCAAAAAGGGAAGTAGTTCGAAGAAGGCATATTCTAACAAGGGATATATTTGAACGTATTTGTGCGTTGCCTGATATGATCAAATCATTAACGTTCCTGCTAAAATACGCATATACAAAGTATGAAATGGTGAACATGCTAATTCAAAACAGAATCATGGCTATCTCATTATTGAATAAGACGTCCCTCCTTTGCATAGACGATACAGAATATACTGACAAAGATTAAAAATAAAATAAAAATAATAATATAGTTATTAAGCTAATATATAACATCCCGATATAAAATTCTTAAGGTGATATTTAACATTGTCAGACCAAAAAATATTATAATATTTCTTGAGATATATGCACAACTTTCGCTATCCAATATCTATTTAGAACTACAAATTGGGCAATTTTGATAGCACAAGCTTATAACTAAGTACATGTGAGGCATTAACGAACTGTTTAATGTCATGTTACAAAAATGTGATAAAGCGAAATTATTTTTGTATTTATGATAATTCCGCATATTCTTTGAACAATATCATTTTTTATTCCATGTGAAAATTATTGCTTATAAAAATATTTAGAAAATATATTTATAAACCCAATAGGCATGACATCGTCCGAGTAAGCTGTAAAAGCTGTAAGCTGTAACAATGTCTGAAAACATCAGATTGTTTTTTGTACGAACAATAGCTTAATAGAGGCGGGTTACTGAAAAAAAAGTAGATGAAACAAGGGTATCTACAATATAACAGGGCTCTAATTGGCGACTAATTTAGTCGCCATGACGCCTAAAAATTATGATTGGCGCCCAAAATTTTAATTTTACTATAAGTCGCCAAATTGGCGACCATTTTAAATCGACTTGGTGTTCGTCAAATTACTGAACTAAAAACATTTTCATTTTTTTTATAAAGAGCAGAAAAGAAGTTTAAAAGTTAGCAATGGACATGTCTCTATATATTTGACTGATATCAGTTTTTAAATTGGTATCTAAGAAAAATTTACCCGGCGACTAAAAATTTGCATTGGCACCTAAATTATTTTAATTAGGAGCCAGTTGATGCCTAAATTTTAGAAGTCACATAGAGGCCTGTATAGCCAATTCAATTGCCTTCTTTGCAAATACATTCTGTCGAATGTTGACTAACGTCTTTCAAAAAAAAATTATTAGCCATTATTTTACATACTGAATTGACTACAGCTCTTGCTGTTTACCATGTCAAAAAACAAACAGCGGATGTGACTGGTCGACTGGGAATGCCTACTCCTCCATGGAACCCATTCCAAACTCTATAAAGTTCATGTTTCAACTGGTTAAAGAATTAATTCCGAGAAGGGATGCAAATATACTCTACGTAAACCGGAATAATCTAAATATATTATTTTCCTTTGAATCAATTTTTTTTTTTCAATACATGTAATGAAAAGTTAATATAAAAATTTACAACTTTAAGCTAATTGCTATTTTGCCGGTCATGTCTCCTCTCAGAAAAGTATATGATGAGAAAAGTACGTAAGTTTATATTACTCCTTCAATTATGTGTCAAAATATATAAATAAAAGACTAATCTTAAACACTGGGATAAATATTTGAACCAGTAATAATTAATGTTTAACAAAGTTTGAAAAAAAACGGACATTAAAATGAGGGTATTGATTTCCAAATGAATTTAAGTATAATGTAAAATTCAATTTTAACAATCAATCACCTTTTCAATAAAAGAATTTCATTTCTTTTTTTTTTTTTTTTTTTTTTTTTACTAGCAAGAAAAATCAAAGGAACACAGTGTCTATAAAACTTTTTAAGACACAGAAGATATTACTGACGAAAGTTTTGTGATGATGATGTTTGTTTTATAGGAGTTTAAGATGCCTGAGGAATATCATCCATTGTCATCTTATCGTCACTTTCATCTTAAGGAACATCATCTGGATCATCATGCAGCATACGCTTCTTCCAATTGTCAATAATCAAGAAACTGTAAGTAATGTCATTATGAAATAAATTTAATAGTACACAAATATATATCAAATTCTTCCATGTATTAAAAAATGTAAGTACTGTGAAATCACTTATTTTCGTGGGCGATTAATTTTCGTTGTCTTAGAGGATTGATGAGACCCACAAAATCATGTCCTCCACGAATTATAAATTCTGAAGTATATAACAACTCAGCACTATTCTTTCACGAAATCAAAACCGTACGAACAATTTTTTTTTCCTGAAGGTACGAAAATTTGACACTAAGAAATTATGTAATTTTACCGAATACTGAATTATTATAAAGGAAAAATAAAAAAAAAAAATATTTCATCTTCATCAAACTAAAGGTATAGCCTTTGCAATATGAGCGCTTCAATCTCATTTTAACGATTGCAAATAAATTTTTGAATTGTGTTGAAAGAAACTATTATTTCATTCAACATTAAAATCTTACCATTTCCAAACTTTTATTAGCTAGCTATAGTCTAATTGCATACATAAAACTTGAAACAAACAAGTATGACACGATTTTTTAAAGGTCAATGGAGATTATCATTGTTTATTTTGGTCATTGCTGTCAAGCGCACAAGATAGTTGTCGTCATTTCCAGAGAATATTCAATTGTGGCATGTTAATTTATTTTGAACATGTATTACGTCTTTACCTTATTGGCGGTGAGCAAAGAAAAATAATGATGGATCCATTTTGGAAGTGGTGGCCATCTTCGTACTGTTGAATTTCTGTAACACTTTGATTTTGTCGCAGTATTAATGCAGAAAGTATGATCTGTTGATTAAAATTAGTTTGGTCATTTTGGTATTTTGGGATATAATGAAGAAAGTGTTGATCATGGTTTCGTGGGACAGACTATATTTATACGTATACTAGGCCAATGAAGCTGAAGTATTTTTTGTCCTTTCTGCTTGACAGCCATCCATTATACTCACACTCTAACACCTTAAAAATAAATATTCTTTGGACATCATAAAAAAATACAATAAACATATCAGTATTATCAAATGCTGCTTTCTATAGAGGAAACTCATGCGCGGATCTAGAGTGGGGTCGGGGGGACCCCTGGAATTTGCAGAGTCTGGGTAGGAATTTTTTTTTGACTGGGGTGGAACCCCCCCCCCCCCCTCGGAAAAAAAAATCCTGGATCCGTGCCTGCAACTGACGCATAATGGGTTAAACATTATTTAATTTTTATTTTTCATCGTCAAAAGACGTCTACGTTGAATGAATTCGAAGCAGAGAGGATTTAAGCCATCCAATTTTTTTTCTTAGCCTCACCCCGGCAAAAAAACAAAAATAGAAAATATGTCATTGTTCTTAAAGTCAGACACTGTTTATGGTCTTTTTGTGCATAGGGAGATCTTTTTATAGAGACATTTGGGCGATGTACAACTTATCCAATTTTCCACGATTTCAAATAGTCGGTCTCTGTCTGAATGTTATGGGAGTCCATAAAGCGCTTTGCGATGACCAAAATTAGAATACTGCCAAATTTCTTTGCGAACTGTCGAGTTGTGGAAGAAGAAGATCTCAAAAAGTTTTTATCACGTCTCAATTTTTTTTGATATGACAAAGTTTACATGTTATTAAAATCATATATTTAAAAATCTTTGCTAGAAAATTAATATTGTTGATGTTTCAGCGATTCAAAGTTTGAATTTCTCAATATGCATATTTTGATCGCCGATGCCATGCGACGTTGCTCTGACGTCATAGGTGTCAAGGTCAAGCAAAGTACTTATTGTGTATACAAAACGGCTCATTCGTTGTGTCTATTAAACTTTTTCGTAAGTAAATAAGTGATAATTGGATAATTGACAGCTAGTAAGGTATAATTTGTGGCTTTATGATGCACAAATGCGCACAAGAAAGGTTTTAGGAAGACTTTTTTCCACATTTCCTGGACTTGTTCGAGAAGTGAAAGGGGGCCCTTTTTTCTACAAACGCAAGAGCTTTGTCTCCATTCAGAACAATCGTTTATCCCGATCACGATTTTTTTCTGTACTATAAAATATTTTAAGGACATGGTACCTTTTTAAAACGGAAAAAAAAATACCCAACACGCATTTTTAAAGTTGCACAGAATCTAGCACATGCTAGTATGAATGTTGTGAACTTCGTAATGGCGTACGGCGCCATCGAACACTGTTGAAGAAATGTCATTTCTAGTACATGATATTCACTGGAACAGATAGAATATTTATGTACAGTTTATTAAAATAATGAAGAAGTTGAATCTGAAATTCTCATATTTATAAATATTTACGAAGTCCAACTTCAGTTACTCGTTCTATTTAGTCGGAAGTCCCGAGTTGCCAACGTCTTCGTCTTCGGTGTCCTCTCCTATTGTCGGCATTTTTACTAGGTTATTTCTCTCTGCTGGACATTCATACATAAAATATTGACTGTCTATAAGCAAAAGAATATCGTCGATGTCAAAATTTCCACCGACCTTATTGTGTAGTGTATATTATTTAATGTCAAAATCTATTTGATACATTTTTCATACGATAAGCTTTACGAGTTATAATTGACCATTGACACTATGACGTTTCAGTACTACGTGACCCCTATCTAATAAGTGGAGATTTTTACTTCGAGAACTCTATATTACGGGCGTTTTATAGCCTAATTATGACTGTTTTCAAACTTATTTCATAATTAAACGATAATTATATGTTTCAAGAATAGAATAGTGTTTTTTTAAATTTTTAAAAAAATTAGATACGTGATAAAAACCCTTTAAGGAGCACTCATTGAAATATCCCTTAATGATTGGCGGTTACGTTGCTTTCTGAAGCGACCAACCGAAAGTTTGCTGGCAGATTGCTTTGCGGCCAATAGAGATCATTGCTAAATCTAGAGAGATTGCTGAGAGATCGAGTACGACCAAGGGAGATCACTGTAAGTCCGAATGAAAATACTGATAAAACATTAGGCGTTCAAAACAATTTCCTTTCTTTGAAAACCGTATGAGGGATAATGAGTAGATCCAAGAGATTATTGGGAGATTTATATATTTGCGATCTTTGAGAGACTGTTTAGGGTAGGTCAATCACGAATACTGTGGAGATTTGTGTGAAATCATCGAGAGATAAGGGCGACGGTCAAACGATCGCTAAGAAATCTTTCCAATTTTGCATCGCTTAGCCTTCTATCAAAGGTCATCACCTCTCTGTAAATCGGAATTACGGAATATATAAATATAAACCGAAACTTCTCAGAATCATAGGTATGTATGAGTAACATAAAATGATTCCTGTATGATTTGTTTTCTGCCTTATATTGTGATGGCCGAAAAATAGAGTTTTTGTGTCATCTTTCTGATATTCTTTTGACACAAGGTAGAAGAAATGATCTTTCTTCTGATTTCAGGAATGTAAATGATATTTGGCCTCATATTTTGCCTCTAATTATTTTTATGATAAAAGACCAAGTCCATAAATCTCTGTGGTATTTTTGCATTTCTAGAATTACAAATTTTGTAAGATTCAGTTGAATGGTCTCTGTCTCGAAACCTTCATTACATGTATAACCTCACAGCGAACTCAAGATTGAAGGGATATTGTAACTTATGTGTATTTGGGTAGGTGAGTGCGTGCGTAATAAAGTAAAGTAATATTTTACATCGGGATCGATGTCATTTGTTGCCTTTTTTGTGGTTAATCTGGCTTTTTCTTCTTACTTTTTGCAATTGCAATCACAGAAATATTTGATGTTAATATATTTCTGATAAAATATCCAAATATGAAACAGATGTGTCAGACACTGTGGTATCTTTTATCTTATGCTCACCGGGCTATATCGTGTCGACATAAGAATGCAAATAACTATTGCTAATTGACAATACGTCGTCGATATATCTAAATGTCGAGTCGAAGGCCAAAGCAAGCGTTTTTTCTCTTCATGTCAAAGATTTTGAACAAATTCTGCTTCATATGAATACAAAAATAGGTCTGCTAGTACCTGGGCGCAATTTGGACCCATTGGAATTCCAATATAAAGGCATTACATAAAAAACCATGTAAATATTTCTGTTTCAACGAAAACAACCATGTACAGGCACGTACGGTTTGAAGATTATTGTCAGTTTTCGACCCGTTCCGATGCAGCCAAATTTTCCTGAGGTCGACTCTAGACTCAGTAATAAGACGAAATTGATCACAAATAAATTGTCCCTATTGGTTATGACTTTCTCTCTTCCATGTTTTCTAAATTTGTATTCTTTCAAATCAAACATGTTGTGTGATTACAACATAATGGTTATTAAATGTTCTATATTCTGTTAAAGTGTACATTTAATCAGGAATCAATGGTATAACAGAGTGACAAGAATTTTATATGATACTGCTTTTTGTATACAATGGTTTGTTTTAATGAGAGTGGTAAGTGTGTTGTACGTAGAAAGCCTTTTAGAAATGGGCTTCATTCTGAGGGGCTGTTCCGCTTTGTGGTGTCATTGTAACATCGTAATCTCGAATTAACTAATTTGATACAAAAAACAAAAAAAAAATAGCATTTATTAGGTCACCTGAGTCACTCAGGTGACCTTTTGCTATCCATTTTTGTCCGTCGTCCTGCGTCGTCCGTTGTGCGTCGTGCGTTAACTTTTGAACATTCTCAACTTCTTCTCTAGATCCGCTAAACCATTTTCAACAAATTTTGGCATATAGCATCTTTGGGTGAAGAGGAACAAGAAATGTGAATTTCATGGTCCCTGTCCCCCTGGGGCCCAGGGATGGGGCTAAAACCACCAAAATTGATGTAATCTTTAAAAATCTTAATTCCTGGGCATCAAGCAATCAAACTGTTTGCATGATTGTAATAAGCATTAGGCCCTCTACCAAAATTATGAAAATCATGGCCCCAGGGTCAGGGGTTCTGGTGCTAGTATGGGGCTATATCAATCATATAGTGAAATTGCATTATTTCTTTGAAAATCTCCTTCTATTCTCCTGGAAATAATTTAAATGAATTAAGTGCTTAGTTATGATAAGCAATGATGCTTTTTCCAAAATTGTGAAATTTATGGCCCTGGGTCAGGGGCTCTGGTTTTAGGGCGGGGCTCTATTGATTATGTAGTGAAAATGCATTAATTCTTTGAAAATCTTCTATTCTTCTTCTGGGTATTATTTAAACAAACTAAATGCATGTTTATGATAAGCATTGATGCCTTATCCAAAACTGTGAATTTCATGGCCCCTGGGTCAGGGGCTCTGGTGTTAGGGCGGGGCTCTATTGATTATATAGTGAAAATGCAGTAATTCTTTGAAAATCTTCTTCTCTGCTCTTGCGTATTATTTAAACAAACTAAGTGCATGGCTATGATAAGCATTGATGCCTTTTCCAAAATTTTGAATTTCATGGCCCCAGAGTTGGGGGACTCTATTGATTATATTGTTTAAAAGCATAATTTCTTTTAAAGTATTCTTTTCTGCTCCTCTTTATAAAGCAAAGGAACTAAGTATAAAGTTTTGATGAACAAGAGTGCTTCTTCCAAAATTGTGAGGTTCATGACCCCTTAAGTCAGATGTTCTGGTGTAATGGTGGGGCTCTATTAATAACATAGTGAAAATGCATTAATTCTGTGAAATTAACCTGTCTGCTTCTTAGTGTCGTGCAGAAAAACAAAGTGCATAGTTATGATGAACAATTGTGCTTGCTTCTTACAAAATTTTTAAAACTTGTGATCTCCAGGTTTTGGTGTTTCTCGGGGCCCTGTGTGTGTGTGTGTGGGGGGGGGGGGGGGGGTTATATTGATAATAAAGTGAAAATATGGTAATTATTTGAAAATCTTCAACTTAGTGCATAGTTATGATGAAGAGGATATCTCTACCAAGTTTATGAATTTCATGACCCTGGGACATGGGTTTTAGTGTTAGGGTAGGGCTGTGTAGAATCTGTAGAGAAAATGCATTATTTCTTTGAAAATCTTCTCTGCTCCTTGGCATATCGAAGGCAAACAGAATCAAAATTTTAATAAGCAAGGATATTTTTAAAAGATTTTTGAACATCAGGACCATTTGGACAAGTGTTCCAGTCCAGTCTGGCCAGGGCTCCATTAATTTGTATTCAACTGAGAGAAGTTATTCCCCTTTGCCATTCACTTTTGATAATTAATCACTGTAAATAATGTATTTGAAAGTTAATAGAATAAGAGAATTATGCAAACAATTTTATTGTATAATACAAAAGTACATCATAGTTTTAAGGATCAGGTAGACTTGTAAATAATAAAATAAATTAGAATGAGACAAAAATAATTTATAAATGTTCTTCAAAGACCAAAAGAGGCCAATGTGAGAGGTCACAATATGGGGTGAAGAGTAGTACAGAAGAACTAATAGTTTGTTAATAGTCTGCATGGTGTAAGTGTTAAATGGGAGATACAGATGTAGATTGGAATTTAATGTATGAGTTGTTACTGTTCTTTGATCCTGATCATCTTATTTCTCTTGATTTTGGGTCTCTTGTAAATTGAACTGTACATTCAGGCAATTATGACAAGAAATTTGTTATTGCAAGCAATACTGTACTGTGAAATCACTAATTTTCAGGGGAGTTTAATTTTCGTTGTTTTCGCGGTATGAATAGCCTCACGAATTCATGTCTTCATTGAAATGTAAAATTTAAAATTAATTACTACGCGGGTACGTTAAGGCAGTACACAGATCATATTTCGGCGAATTTAGACTTTTTGCATAAAATGTAATATTGATAAATCGGAAAAGCCATAGATAAAACATTTACTATTATTATCCATTGTATAGACGTCATTGAGTCCGAGGCTAAGAGAAGCACTCCACTACGACATCATCACATCATCATTATAAAAAAACATGATAAGAATATATCAGCGTACCTGATTCTTAATCTTTAATTCCTTATGAATCACACATAAAATTCAATGTATATACTTTAAAACTCCCATTTCATATATTTGTTTACATGAATTCTCGTCACATTTCATTTTCACTCGGCAAATATTTGATCAATAGTTATGACGTCATGGGTTTGGTATTTAACCCCCGTGATAAATACTTAGCTATTTATACCACCCAAAAACGAAAAGATTTAGTTTATATTATGTTTTTGAATGATTCCATTTATTTCTTGGATCTGAAATTAAACTTTAAATATAGATTTTAAGAAATCATTATTTCTAAAGATCACGTCATATAGTTTACTATGACGTCATATTGTAAAGGCAAGTAGGATATCTCTGGGTGTAGCCTTAACTACCCGCGTATTCAGGTGTCTTTCACCCACGAAATCAAATCTCCATTAACCGATAATTTTTTCCTCGAATCTCGATAGTTTAACCCCACGAAAATATGTGATTTTAAGATATGTACATGTGACCTTCGTTCTTTTTCATCGCAGTGATGGCCATATTGAATGTTGTTTGCACAACTACATTTGGTGATTATTATTATTATTAATATTATCCAAGCCATTTGTAAGAAATCCTTCTAGGTAAAGTAGGAGAAATGTCTCCCCAACTCGTAAGTGATGTCATAAAATATTCTCCTGTTGTTTAAAATAATCGGGTTAACTGTTTTTATTCCTCTTCATCTCTACAAGGAATATTATTTAACTTCCCAGCTATATGCTCCATTAAAAGGACAAGTTCGTTACTGTGCAGGAAATTATGTACTTTTATCACAATTATTGTTATGTTTGGTTGATGTAAAGAGTGAACTTTTCATCTTAATTTGAACTTATTACTTGGGAGATCTAAGAAAAACCATAGAGATTTACCAGTAATAATGTGGCACTCCGAACGATCTAGTTGTCTTAAAATAGCCGGAAGACTGGCTGAAATAGCTGGGGAAGTATTGAAATATACGCGCTCTGTGTAATAGCTGAACAGAGTTTCGTGAAGAAAAACAATTTTTTCCGGCTTACAGTCACAATTTTGTCATTATATCAGACTAGACTATATCCAATTTTATGTGCAATAACGGTTTTCCTGAAGGCGATTACTTCTCTCCAACCATATGAATGCATTTTACTGATAAAGTGACATATATTTAGGTATTTTAATTTCTGTTTTATCTAATAACCACTCACACAAGCATTTGCCTATCTAGGGAAGGAACGTCTACTAGAAATACACAGTTATTATTCATATAACAATACTGAATAATTCTTGTATGTGTGTATGTGATTTTTTTTTCAATTTTCTTGGAAATAAATACCTTGGTCATTTCATGTTATGTATTATACATTTTTTATGTTTCAGTGGGCTTGCAAACTTGAGGTAGCTATTTTCAACTATGCTCAGATGACTAATTTCTTCTGGATGCTGGTGGAGGGTCTGTACCTTCATATTATAATAGTGTGGACGTACTCTGCAGATAAAATCAAGAGATGGTACTTCATTGTTATCGGTTGGGGTAGGTGAATGTTTTTTGTTGAAACCAAAGAAAAATATGAAATAGATTGCCTCTTGTTCAAAGAGCATGTACTAATGATACAAGATGCATGTATATATTTTTATTTTAATATCAATATTTTCACAAAAAAATAAAAGAAGTATTTTCTATATACGAATGAAGTAGAGTCTTGAACCTACAATGTATATGAATATTTTATATTTTTTGTGTGAGTTGGATCTCTTTATATTAGCGTAGCATCAAAAGAGTACATGTACATTCTCACAATTCCTGACTTGAAAAAGGAGAATATTTCTTTGCACATGAAATGGAAATGCAAGAGCTTGTAATTAATATCTTTTAATTAGTGAGACAACTACCGGGGAACTTATGCAAAGAACTTTTGATGGTGAAAACAAGGGTTTTTTTAATGTTTTTATTTTTTAAATGAAAAGATTGATAACCCTTTGGATATATAACAATTTTCGTTGGTCTGGTGTATAAGACAACGTATTTTTTGTTAGAGTTAAAGGTAGTTGATTTTCAATGTTGAAAATAATTTCCCCATTGTCAAATGATCCTCAATTGATTTCCTAGACTAAACATGACTATTATCAATTTTCACGTATATTTATAGCTATAGTTTGTCATTATTATAAAGGTTTAATTGTCAAAAGAAAATGTTTCATGTACATGTAACAACTGATTTTCTTCTTTTTCATGTACTTGGTTTAGAATTTAAAAAAATATCTAGTACTGATATATGGAAATTGATACCAAATATTTTCCTACTAGGTATACCAATGATAATTATGGCGGTGTGGGTAACCCTTCGCATTTATTCAACTTCAACAGAAAAACACAAGATCTCCGTGTTATTAGAGTAAGTAGTTTTTACTATTAAGATCACAAAACATTGAAATACACTGAACATGTATGTTGACATTGTGTATTCAGGTCTGGAAATACATGTAAATTTAAAGACTAGCTCTTCTATGCATAATGAAAATTCATTTCATGCTTTGCTCAGAACAGTTTTGTATGAATTCATGTGACCCTCCAATCACGTATGTTTCCGTTTATTAATGTCTTCGTTAGTCCATTTTTTTTTAAACAGGAAAATTTAAATTCCAGTCCATTGAATATATAAGATTCAAGAACTTTGTGGCAATTCGGATGAAAAAGTAATTTGATGGAAAGAGGTTGATTTGACTACTCATATCAATTGATCTTGATTAGATGTCTTGTCGTGACGAATAAGATTATATGTCCACCTATAGATTTTAAAAAATCAAATTTAGTTTACTTTTCTAAATCTTTCTTTAAATCATGGTAGTTTACATTTTCTCCGTTATCCCTTGGTTGACAAAAAATTTAGTTCAGGGTTTGCTGTATTTTTCATCGTCCTCTGGATAAGAGCTTCATTTATTGATGTTTTATAGTATTCTTTACCATGCATGGAATGACAGCTTTATCATTTTGATGTTTTCAAGTATCCGCCATCATCCATTAGATGACGGTCTTTTTACTTGTGTTCTCAATCACACATAAGATGATAACCTCTCTAGCTTGTGTTTTTCAGTTGCTGGTTACCCCGTTATAATTCTAACCACAGTGACGACTTGGATTACATATATGTCGGACCAACTCTGCTGGTGTTAGCTGTAAGACTCAAAAACAGATACTGTAAAATCAGATATTTTCGTGGGGTCAAATTTTCGAGGCTATAGGGAAAAATTTGTTTGATTTTGAGGTAGAAGTATTAAGTGGTTATATAAGTATATGATTTTTTACATTTCATGGTGGACTTGATTGCATGGGTCTCTTCATACCTCGAAAGCAATGAAATTTCAACCCCTTTAAAAATTTGAGATTGAGCTGTTTTGAATCAAGTTCAAACTAAAATAAATGACACATATGATAATATTTTTTCATGCCCCTTAATTGCAGGTAAACATGTTATTTCTAGCAACAATCATTTGGGTTTTAGTTACAAAATTAAGAGCATCAAACAGCTTGGAAACGAGGCAACTAAGGTATGAAAGAAGTTTCTAAAGAAAATCAATAAAATTTCATTAGTGAAATTTCATAATATAGACGTTAAATCCAATTTTCCAAGTAAAAACGATAAGACATTGTGTATTAACATTACCTCAAGAGAATTGTAAAGGTTTAAATGTTACAATCCCATTTTTAAAAGGCTTAATCTGAATAAGAGATTCTAAGTGAAAATAAGCTCTGAGTTGCGTTTCATTGCCTTCTGTATTGCGAAACATAAATACTTTTTTAATATTCTTTTTATTTGTTATTTTCCAGAAAAGCTGTAAAAGCCACTCTGCTGCTTCTTCCGTTGTTGGGAATTACTTATCTCTTATTTATATGGCCGCCAACTGATCACGAGGCAGTTGTAGAAGCCCACAAGTTCATTAACACCTTTCTGCAATCTTTTCAGGTGCAGAGTTTCAGTATTTATTTTCTTTTTTCTGGTATATTAATACTATCAATTCAAAAAAAAAAAAAAAATGAAAACAAAATTATCTGAGTTCACATTTTATAAAATCTCTTTTGAAATACAAGTACCTCAATTAATATTCAATTTGTCGTATTTTATCGGTTTGGTCTTTGGTTTGATGACCTGAAAAAAAATACAAAACAGGGTAGAAAAACATAAGTTTTATTACGTTCTTGAGTTTTCTTCTTTTTTAATAGATTGATCTAATTTGTTTTATTAGCTCACTTGGACCAAGGGCTCAAGTGAGTTTTTCTGATCAAAGAGTGTCCACCGTCCGTCTTACCATGTATCTGTCGTCTGTCGTCTGTAAAATCTTTTTCTTTTTCTTTTTTTTTTTTTTTTTTTTTTTTTTTTGGCATTTTCACTTCTTCTCAAGATTTTTGGATTGCTTGATTGTAATCGAGAATTTTTCACTCTTATAGAAACGTCACTATATACCAGTGAAGGACTTCAAAATTAGGCCTTTTTGCGGCACTCAGGGTCATTGAGCAGTGAGGGTTCTTTATCATGTCAACACCTACCGTGACACGGGGCCTCGGTTTTTAAGGTCTCATCCAAATGACCCGCAACTTTCACTTCAAAGTGCCGAGCGCTTGGCGAAGGAACAGTTGTTACCTATTTTTTATGAACTTAGGTCAGTCGCGGCCGTGATTCGAACACACGATCTTCCGATCACTGAGCGAGCGCGCTACCGACTGAGCTACCGCTTCTTCTCAAGAAAAACGTTGCTAATTTCAACCAAGCTGGCTTGAAGGCGTCCTAAGTAAAGGAAATTCAATTTTGTTCAACTGAAGAAACAAGTCTTCTTTTAAGAGGAGTAATTAGGAAATAGTAAAACTCTCCGTGGGGTCTTCAACTATCTTCCTCTTCCTTAAGAAACAATGGGCCAGAAAAGATAAGCAACCTCGGGTAATGCAGCTTGTTCAAATAATGGCCTCAGGGGTGGTTTGGGATACAATAATGGATATTCTATATGCGGTTATAAAAGAAAAATCGTTTTGAACAGCATGTCCATCATTAGTGATATTTATGTTAAACATCCTCAGGAAGTGCAGATTTCAGTTTGTTCAAATCACGATTCCCACTCCCACCATAGGGACAACTAGGTAATACTTGAGGTAAAAAAAAATAATTAAAACTTGTGTGTATGCTTTTATTCAAACTTTTTATAAATATGTATCCTGCGATGATGCTAAATTTGGGAATCAAATTTAACATCACATATAAAGGAAAAGGTATCTTAAGATAATCTTCTCTAGAACAGCAAAGCTACATATATATTAGTAATATTAAAATCAAATCATCCCAATGTTGAGTATATTCAAGTTCGGTTAAAAAAAAAACACCCTATACCTGTGACGGGATCTCAAAATGAGTTAAAGTTTAGGGAATAAAGAGGAAGGAGGAATCTTTTTTGAAAATCTTCAGAATACAAATTTGGGCTAAGGTGACTCAGGTGAGCATTGTGGTCAACGGGTCCTCTTTATCAAATATTACCAAAGATTTTTAGGATATTTTTGTCAGTATTTCAAACAAGTGAATATAATTAATTTATTCATTTCAGGGCTTCTTTGTCGCTTTGTTTTATTGTTTTTTGAATGGAGAGGTAAGGAAACAGTTCATACCTTAATATTCTAATTCTAAAATAAAGAAAAAAAATTGAAAGCTTGATAAAAATCCCCTCCTTTTTAAGGATTCATTTTACGAAGTGTGGGATAATAAGGAAACGTGCTAAACATGGATGCACGTTATTTACAAGTGTTTTGATTAAAAAAAATTTACTTGCAGGTAAAATCAGTTTTAAAGAAGAAATTCTCGGCATTTCGAGAAAATCGGACTTTGGCAACCAGGTATACAAAAACTTCCATCGGCTGGGCAAATGATATTACCATACACAAAGACCACATGCAACTTGCAAATGGAAAGCGAAATATGTCTGCCAATTCGCTCGACGGCAGGATGGTATCTAATAACAACAGTTGTGATGGAGATATCGAGTCAGAAAGGATGTTATAACGTCATATTTTCTCAGTCGGACGTAACATGCAAAATTTTGAAATTCCATTCGATCGGTGATCTTTCTGCTTGGTGTTATAAAATTAATTTTAGATGCTTTTGCGTGTGGTTTGATGTATAAAAATTTAAATGCCTATATCCTGATATCATTGAGCCCGCGAGAACATCGAATGGAGCAATGCTAAGAAGAATTTTACGTTTGTTAGAATATGATCTTTGCCCTATTTTGTGCGAAGCAAAGATGGACGTATAGTGTAAATGATTTTTCCCGTTGATACATTACACTATTTTTTTTTAATTTGACAGATAATATATTGAATATTTAAGCTGTTGTAAGATTAATTTTGGACATAAATGTATATTGACACTATAATTTATATTATGATCTTTTAATACTCGTTTTACGTGCTTTATGAACAATTATTTCATATTAATATTAAAAAGTTTGTTTTTATCATTGAGTTAATTGAGGTAAACATTTTGTATGAGGGTATCCATTATGTCATGTTTGTTTAACAGGAATATTAATAAATATTTCAACATGATATGCCAACAACGGAATATGTTCAAAGGAAAAAGATGGTACATGTGTACCCTTTTGGTAATATTTATTATAGTAAGTTAAGGTTTTCACTATACATGTACATGGGTTTTTGTAAAGTAGCTGGTTGAAATAATTCTACTTGTATTTCAGTTCAATAATATTTTAATTAATTATTTTTTATTTACATATTCATTTATCAATTTGCTATAAAGTGCCTCCATATATATCTACCATATTCAACATTTTGCAATAATTTTCATTAGCATTAGTTCTTATAAAAATTATATTGGAATCCCTAGGACAAAATTATCTATGTTTATATTTGATACTGTATTATGGTTTTCTTAATTTCAGTTTCTGAAATTATTTAACATTCTGACTACTGTCTTAACGCTTATATTAAGGGACACATGATAAGTTTCTAATAAAACGCATGACTTAATGAAGCCGAGATATGAAATAGGGACTCCAAGGTCAATAATGTCTAAGGAGTCGCTACTACCATTCTTATAGCAGCCCTCGTCACTTAGTTTGGTAGAGAGTGTTCTAAAGTTTCAAATGTTGATCGCCATACTTCTTATCGATTGGATGTTTAATTTCAATGAAATGAATTCTATTTTGCATATGAACAGAGAAGCCAGCAATGAGCATAGACTGACCATGTTTTGCTGCTTACTACTATCATTCCCATAACAGCTAGCGTGTCAGTTTTCTTGATCGACCATAGTAAAGTTTCAAAAATTGATCACCCATGGATTAAATGTTTGATTTCAATGGAATCGATACTACTTCGAGTATGAAACACAGAATCCTGCAACACCACTCATAATACTGATAATGGGACGTTAAACAATATACAATCAATCAATCATAATACTGACCAATCACAATGATTGGTTGTTTACGAGTTCGGCATTTCTAGTACGTAGTCAAAGTCAAAGCAGTCAAAGCCCATTTTCTGCATGTGTCATATTTGGTTTTGATTAGATATTCGTAGTACAAGGAAGAGACCTTCTAAGTACTACTATATTGATTTATTACAGTACATGTATTTGATTCAGGCAATAAAGCACTATAGTTTTTTGAACATTTAAAATTGAAATTCTAGCTTTTTTTGTCTGAATCAAACGTAATTTGCATTTTTTTAGCTATCACTTGCATATTGCACCCATGTACTAGTACTCGGGAGTGTTGTTTTATTAGTTTTCATGTAAAGGCACTTATTATTTTTATCCGGTCAATTCACAACTGAACATGAGATTTTATGAAGTTTGTTTGATGTTTAACGTCCCTCTCGAGAATTTTTCATTCATATGAAAACTCCACAACTTGCCGATGGAGAGCTGCAAATTTTGACGTATGCTCGGCACTCAGGGCCATTGAGCAGTAAGGAATCTTTTTCGTGCCAGCACCTACTGCGACACAGGACCTCGGTTTATACGGTCTCATCCGAAGGACCGGTCTCCACATCCCACAGTGGGATTCGAACCCGCGACGTAAGGATCAACTCCTTACTCCGCGACTTTAGGGCAAACGCTCTACCACTGTGCCACGCAGGCGACGATTTTAGGTGGTAAAACAGGCTCTGACCGACCATTTGTTGCTGTTTTTTATCATTCAACGTGTTTGATGCGATTGGTTGGTATTCACGGTGGTATTCGGGGGTCCTGTGTTTCATATGTAAAGTAGTATGTATTTTTTTTAAATCAACCAGCCATTCAATGAGTAATATGGTATTCAACCTGTGAAAGTTTAGGACACTTGAACAAGAAAATTGACAAGCTGTTATTAGAATGATAGTACAAATGCAGTGCTTGTAAACAATCGTTCAATGCGTTGATCAGTATTATAAGTGTATCGCTGGATCCTCTGTTTCATATGCAAAGAAGCATTCATTTCATTGAAATCAAACATCCAGTCGATAAGAAATATGGTGATCAACATATCTGAAACTTAATCACGCTCGGCCAAACAAAGTGACACGCTGCTATTGGAGTGATAGTAAATATTTTCACAAGCATTATCTAATTTAGTATGGTAATTTGGATTGTTGGGATCGGCTTTGACCGAACCCATTTGATTCCATGTTTAATCGTTCATTGAAGTTCAGGAAAGCAAGTCAGATCGAATTTAGAAAGCACGAAGCACATGAATCCTTTTCTATTTATACAGTAGCATTGTGGACTTCTAGCTTATTATCGTTTACAAAGAAATTTCAAATTTTGGAAATATTTTGAATTTTACCGTTATGATGATTTTAAAAAGTGCTTGAAACATCACTTAGCTATAACATTACATAAAATCACATTGCCTACAATTGATTTTGCACACGGCTCATAAATCGTCTGTAGTTAAGCGGGAAACATTACATACAAGATCATTCAAACTAATTTTGCGGGATACACAGACGTCGGGACGGGTGGGGGAGGGGGGGGGGGCTTAGCCCCCTGGTTTGCAGAGATAGACATAATATAGGCATTGCAAATATTGGCTTAGCCCCCTAACGTTTTTATTTATTCGTTTAGACACCCCCCCCCCCTTTTTCAATTCGCTTCCGATGCCTATTGGAGATATTCCTGAACATAATTTATAATCCTGTTAATAAGAAAAAAGTCGTTTACAAAATGTTCATGCATGAATAGTAAAGTATTATTTCCTTTCAACTTTAATTAAGAATTCTGTAAAACAAAATGTGTTTGTGAAACACTGATTCCTCCGTATGGCAACTTGTAGCTAAGGTTAAACTTTCTCAAATGCAAATCATATAAGTTGCTACCCAAAGTAAGGTCTCGTCTTGAGAAATATACATGTGAAATATGAAAGTCCTAGGAGCAACCATTGAATAGACATGGAAAAGGTTAAAGTTTTTCAAAAATAAGTCAAACATTAAGGTCAAATGGTCAAAATTAATGGTGCCCAAGGAAAGGCCTTCGCAAAAGAAATACACGTGTGAAATATGAAAGCTGTAGCACCAACCGTTCAAAAGTTATGGCCAATGTTAAAGTTTTTCAAAAGTAGGTCAAACTCCAAGGTCAAAGGGGCAAAATTGTTTGTATCCAAATGAAGGGCTTGTCACTAGAATTACATATGTGAAAGTCCTAGCCCTAACCATTCAAAAGTTATGGTCAAGGTTAATGTTTGGTAAACTTTTGCAAAACTGGGTCAAACTCCAAGGTCAAGGACAAAAGGTCAAATATGATGGTAGCCAAAGAAAGGTCTTGTCAGAAGAAATATACATGTGAAATATGAAAGCCATAGCTTCAACCAATCAAAAGTTATGGGCAATGTTAAAGTTTATGCGGACAAACAGACAGACGGACGGACAGGGCAAAAACTATATACCCCTGAATCTTTGATACGGGGGCATAAAAATGATAATTAATTTATCTTCAGAGTTATTTATCTTTTCAAATGTTTATCCTATTTGATTTCATGTCTCTTATCCCATTCAAAAAGAAAAAAGTCCACATTACATTTTTCGTTCTTTTTTCCAAATAAAAATATTTCTTAGGGCCAACATAATGTGTGTGGTCATACTTTTTCATGTAACAACAATGCCGTATTAAAATTTGTTCTAGTATTTTTAATATGGAATATTTAGAAAAACATGTTTATACGGCTATCCTTTAAAAGTCGTAATCAGTTGAGAAATAATGAGAAATTAAAAATAATTATATGTATGCTCATAGAAAAACAAGATGTGTTTTTGAAACACTGATGCCTCCGTATGGCAACTTATAGCAAAGGTTAAACTTTCTCAAATGCAAATCAAATATGTTGGTACCCAAAGTAAGGTCTTGTCTAGAGGAATATACCTGTGAAATATGAAAGCCCTAGCAGCAACCATTGAATAGATATGGAAAAGGTTAAAGTTTTTCAAAAGTAAGTCAAACATCAAGGTCAAATGGTCAAAATTAATGGTGTCTAAGGAAAGGCCTTCTCACAAAAAATATACTGGCGAAATATGAAAGCTGAAGCACCAATCGTTAATAAGTCATGACCAAGGTTTAAGTTTTCAAAAGTAGGTCAAATTCCAAGGTCAAGGTCAATGGACTACAATTGTTGGTATCCAAAGGAAGGTCTTGTCATAAGGATTACATATGTGAAGTAGGAAAGCCCTAGCACCAATGGTTGAAAAGTTATGACCAAGGTTAAAGTTTTCCAAAAGTAGGTCAAACTCCAAGGTCAAGGTCAAAGGGGCAAAGTTGTTGGTATCCAAAGGAAGGTCTTGTCAAAAGAAGAAAAGACATATGTGAAGAATGAAAGCCCTAGCACCAACGGTTCAATAGTTATGGCCAAGGTTGAAGTTTTCCAAAAGTAGGTCAAACTCCAGGGTCAAGGTCAGAGGGTCAAAGTTGTTGGTATCCAGAGGAAGGTCTTGTCACAGGGGATTACATATGTGGAGTATGAAAGCCCTAGCACCAACGGTTCAATAGTTATGGCCAAGGTTAAAGTTTTTCAAAAGTAGGTCAAACTCCAAGGTCAAGGACAAAGGGTCAAAGTTGTTGGTATCCAGAGGAAGATCTTATCACAGGAATTACATATGTGAAGTATGAAAGCCCTAGCTCCAATGGTTCAATAGTTATGGCCAAGGTTAAAGTTTTTCAAAAGTAGGTCAAACTCCAAGGTCAATTGGTCAAAGTTGTTGGTATCCAAGGAAGGTCTTGTCACAAGGATTACATATGTGAAGTATGAAAGCCCTAGCTCCAACCGTTCAAAACTTATGGCCAATGTTAAAGTTTTTTTTCAAAAGTAGGTCAAAGTGGTATTCAAAGGAATGTTTTGTCACAAGCATTACATAGGTGAAGTATGAAAGTCCTAGCACCAATGGTTCAAAAGTTATGGCCAAGGTTAAAGTTGGGTAAAATTTTGCAAAACTGGGTCAAATTCCAAGGTCAAAAGGTCAAGTATTGTGGCACCCAAAGAAAGGTCTTGTCACAAGGAATACACATGTGAAATATGAAAGCCATACCTCCAACCAATCAAAAGTTATAAGCAATGTTAAAGTTTTTGCGGACAAACAGACAGACAGACAGCTAGACAGACGGACGGACAGGGCAAAAACTATATACCCCCGAATCTTCGATACGGGGGCATAAATACGATAAAACGTAATTGTTTGGGGAAAAGATAAAGAGGAACAATCTTAAAGGCGACATGACACTACTTAAAGAGTGCACTTTATGGCACAGAATGAAAAATACGGGCGGTTCGAGAGGTGCCTTGATTCTTTTTAAAGAAATTAAATGTAAGTATGATTCTTTTTAAATGTCAATCTTAGATGACACCGTGTATAATGTACGTGCTTCTAGCAATTTTATACATCTGCATCCCAAAAATGCCCTTAACTGCTGATAAGAACTATCCTAGGGTTAGGATGGTGATGCATCGAAAAATGGGCCAGTTCACTAGTATACTGACACTTTGGATTTCAAATATTTGGTTCAAACAAAAATTTACTATAATTAACTCTAGTAAATACTTTGATTTACTATGAAACTCAGGAACTTTTTTGGAGATCTCAAAGTTTAAAATCGCTTACATTCGGTAACAGTGATGTAAAATTTGGAAATAATATGTGAATATACAAGTATTAGTTCCATTTGATATCTAAAAAAAATGTGCATGTATGAATTGGAGAGCATAAAATGTAGCAATCTGAAATCCAAAGTAAAAATACTTTGATTAACTATAATAAAAACTTTGATACTATAGTAAGCTATAGTTTAGCATAGTTAACTACAGTTAACTATAGTATTTTTTTGTTAGGGATATTAGAAAAAAAGGTCATGGTAAGTAACATACAGGGTGACATTAAGAAGGTAATGGCGTATATGTGTATAACATGTACTTTCAAAGAGGACGCATTTTTCTTTCTCGTTGAAAAGAATGTTGACCTCTGCAGAATGTTGACATGTGTGAAATAAGGTGCCGAGGAGGAGCAAGCATCCCTTGGAGCCCTCTGTACTGATCAAGTGGTATGATCGTTTAATTCAACTGAAAATTTTTACTGAAGCTATTGGTTGATTTTCTACAGAAGATAAAACGACCATGGAATTGGCAAAATGCTGAATTAAAAATAGATTTTTGATAGTCTTGCCACATCAAATTATTTGTCAGTTGTCTTTCTCGCTTTAAAAAATTGATCCTACTCAAAGCATATTTTAGAGTACCCAATAAGTTAATGGACCTACATGTAAACAGCATACACTGGTAATAAATAAATGGAATATTACAACATACACTATACCGGATCCTGTTAAAGTTCTCTTCCCGTTCGTATGATTATTCTACTGGATCAATTACCATTTGCGCAATTATCCTATTCAAAAATGTCGTCACAATATGAAATGAATGGTGAAGGAGAGCTTTTAAATCTTCTATTAAAAAAAGACTTCAAGTTGTTAGTTTAGAAAAACGATATTTCTTTATACGCAAGCCTGGTCAAGCTCTTATTTAGATAAAAAAAAAATTGCATTTATATCAAAAGTCACCTAGCTGGAAGTAGTTGATAATTCTATCAAACAGCAGTTCTAGCCCCTAGCAATATACTGATGAATAAAAACATTTTCATTTATTTCAATTTATTACATTATTTTATTTCAACATTTGCGTTATTTAAGTTTCTACCTTCTTGGATACTTCCTGATAATTTTTAGTCAACAGCAAATAGGGCTATTTTTTCATAGAGACTTCCGTTGTGTTTAGGTCTTTGTATTATAAAATCTTTGAGTCTGTATCATGTACACAAAACAATCAAAATTTTACATAGAGACTTGAGCATGTATTGTTAACTGATTGTACAGTATTAATAATTTTAAGGTGTTTTCCCCTTCTTTTTCAAATAATTTATTCAAGCTTAAAGTACATTCATCTTAAAAATATTCATTTAAAACAATACATACAGATAACGTTAAACAAAAGCAACCTTTAGCTTTGGTAAAAGTATTATTTGGATCCACCAACGGTGACCTACATATATCTAGGTCACGGGTCGTTAATTGTCATCCTACACAGGAACAGTTCAAGTCGTAGCTGTTGCATGAGCTGTATCGGTAACATTTGTCAGACAATTGGTCGGTAAGTATTGTACTGTAGTCACACTCTTTAGAAGTACTTTAAAATTTCATTTTAAAAAAATGAATAGGCCTGTTTTGCGATCCTTTGTATTATTCAGCGGTTACACTAATAGATATCAAACAAAACGAAAGTAGATTTCATGAATGAAATTGATTTTGCTGTTTTAAGTTCTTATTTATTGGAATTTGTTTTTAAAAAATCAATTAAAGTTTTGTAAATTAGGCCCATGAATGCCTATCGTACATTTATTGCTAGATAGATATTCCTGGATGGTAGATCTAAACAGTGACAGTGGCGGATCAAAGACTATTTTCAAAGTTATCAATTATGATTGTCTCTCCTTGCTGTTAGTATTTAACACGAAATCTCGAATACCTTTTTAGCTATGTGATTAGACAAAATCAGTGTATTATTTTCTTGTTGAAAAATCTCATCAGATATGCTTTGTCAGGACAATACAATAAAACCGAACATGTAGAAAATAATTTGATTATCTGATTTTGCTCCATTTAACAAATTTATAATATTTAACATGTAGGTTGGTGTTTTAGAAGGAAGTATAAGATTTTTACGATTTCTCTTTAAAGTTGGAAATTTACAATTCATATTTAGAAACAAATAATGTTAGAATTTCAAGGGATAGATGTATCATGCAGCAAATAAAAGTGTCACGTAATGTGCAAAGTCAGTTTTTTGTGGATTTAAAGATAGGGGCCCTATGGGCTAAACAACGTCTCTAAAATGGGCTAAACAACGTTTCTAGAATGGGCTAAACAACGTCTTTAGCTCTTTGTCACACTGGCTTGACCTCTGAGGTCGGATCTTAAATCAAGGTAAGAAAAAAACATAATGAATACTTAAGTAGGTACATCCTACAGATGTATGTGCGATGAACGATGGATTTTAAGCGAGGAGTACATAAAAAAAATTCAGGAACACATTAACACACATAAACAGTAGAATGAACAAGGAACAGAGAAGGAAGGGGATTTTCATACTACTCGTATTCCAGTTTAACAACCCGTTTCATAAACTTTGCACGTGATTTTCGACATTTTACAACCTCTTTTTCTATTTTGTTTTCTTTTCCTCATGAACGAAGATATCGGTACAGTCAAATAAGACTCTAATTTAACTGCTTCCTTAAAAGGTTAACTCATGTTAACAGTATATACTTACATTTAATTTCTTTAAAAAGAAGAGTATTTCCAAATCATTGTTTTACATGCAGAACCTACTTCTTGTCAACTATACAGTGTATTATATTTTTATCAGCAGCATATCAGGGGAGAAAGCAAGTAATGTGTAATGGACCATTTCAGAGTGAAAAACATGAAAAAAATAATTGTTCCAAATAGCAGAACGAACATCATAATTCTCTAAAGGACATATCAGTGAACTTGAAAACAAAGAATTGTCCACAAATCTGGTATCGTTAACTTTTTACAACAATATCAAGATACCATTGATTTTAAGGTAACGTTACGGAAGTTAATGCTTGATCAAGCCTGATTATGTTTTAAATAAAGCTGAATTTGACCAATTTTTCGTTTCTGATGTTCAGTAAAGAACGCTAAAGTATGATCCATGAAGTCTCACATGAACCCGAATTTAAATTAAATTTTTGGGGAAAATATCGTTACGGGAGTTAATCGTTACGGAAGTTAATTCCCAGCAATAAAAGTTAAAATTCTCTTCAATAGTTAAAATCAAAGTTTGTTTTAGGATATTAAACAAAAGTATGAAGCGTTTCGCTCCCAAAATAATAAAATATTTTATACCTTTAATGCAAAAACTTTCCTGAATTACCGTTACGGAAGTTAAATTGTTAAGAGAGACAAATGTTTTTGTCTAATTCATTTTGTTATGTCGAAAATGTAATCGTCTAAAATAGCTGACTCGCAACTAGAATCGATGATATAAGGTTCCGTGGTCACTTTCAGATAAGTGTCAGTTCTTTTTGAAATCTGCATTCTATGTGTGAAATTTAAAACAAAATCGTTACGGAAGTTAGACATTTTTTAACATTCATTGCAATCTATTCGGAACGATTTTACGGCTGAAAATTTCATCTTGAAATTTGTAAATAAATGAAGCGACATTAAGATTTGCAGTGGAATACGTTTTTCAACATTACATTATGTTGATATCAAAACTTGAACTGCATATATATCGGTGAATATTTACAAAACCTTGCGTGTATGTTAAGTTTTAAAGTTGAAATCGACAAAAAAATTCTTAATTGGTCATCTTTTTGTAGAATGACTGTGTTAATTCTCTATTGCACTAATTTATGATAGAGCTTATATATTAAAAAGGACTTCGTGCTAACTTTTGAGTGCGCTAATTTATATACGTTTACAATATCTTGATTTTACAGAATCTGAAAAAGGATGTCAGCAGGACAATGGCAGCATTACAAGGAGTGTGATCGATGTACTGGTGACATTAAGGAAGCTGTGCAGTGGCACTGCACCAAACACAATCTTAATCTTTGTGATACTTGCAAAGACACTCACAAGACAAACCAATGTAATATCATCCGGTACGGTGATAAATTCAGGGAAAATCTGAACCCCAACCCAGTAGTGGCCAAGGAAGTCACGTGTCCTTTTAATTTTCTGAGAGATATTGGAAGCGGTAGTCACGACCAGTTCTGGATTTTGAGTTCAAGAAGTAAAGATCTCAAACTTGTGAATGCTGAAGGCAAAGAGTTGAAAAACGTGACAACTTCTGATCAGCCATGGCGTTTGGCTGTGTCACATGACCGGAAGTTCTTTTTTTATACAAATATCAGAGCAAAGGTCGTTATGAAAGTGGATGCAAAATCAGGAAGAATAGCGAAGATGTTTTCTACAGGAGAATACGAGCCCAGGGGGATAGGTGCATGCAGATCTGGGGATCTTTTAGTATGTCTCTACAGCACTAGCAGCAGTAGTGGAAAAGTTGTTAAGTATGATCAGAACGGGAAAGAAATTTTGGAAATAGAGTACGACCAAAATAGACGAAGAATTTACATGAAACCACAATATGTCATAGAAAACAAATATGGCAGAATTTGTGTTTCCGACTATGAAAGGCGCGAGGTCATTTTAGTTCAAGAAAATGGGGAATTTCTTTTTTCTTACGACGGAAATAAGGCAAAGGGTCTTGTAGAACAGTTTGTACCTGAGGGTATTGCTACAGACAGTCGAGGAAATTACCTCGTCGCTGATTACTGGAATAATACCGTGCATGTCATTAAAGATAACGGAGCATTCGTTTGCTATTTACTGTATGGGAAAATCGAGGGTCCTACAGGCATTGCGATAGACGACAGAGACCAGCTTTGGGTCTGTGAATACAGCACAAGTAGTGGAGTCGTCAAGGTCATGTCGTACCTTCAGTAGTATTACGGTGAGCCGTTAATGTCTGAATTTAAAGTGTGATTTGAAAGTGTACATGTCAATGTATGAGTTACATGTTAACAATGGGATGTTTTTCATATACTTTATATTCTTTATATATATATATATATATATATATATATATATATATATATATATATATATATATATATATATATATATATATATATATATATAAAATAAAATCAAAAAGTAACGTTTTGTTTTTTCTTTCTTTTGCAATTTAAGTCTGCATACACATTGTCACCATTTAAATAAATGTGAAAACATTTCTACATAAAAATGTGTACATCTCAAAGAGAAATATGAATTAATCTTTCAACAGAATCTCCAATAATATGCTTCTATTGATATATCTCTAGTTCTCTACTGATCCTTAAATATCATGCTAATAAATAAATAAAAATATGTTTGCCTCTTTTATTTGGCACTTGTGAAACACATCAATTGTACATTGCGATGATGAATAAACTGAAATAAACATTAGTCGAGTAAAAACAGCCCTCTAGCTTTCTCTGTTTTTGTCGTGGAGTGGGAGCAGAGGCAAAGAACAAGAGGACTGATTTTAATAAGACTAAATAAAAACTCTAAAGCCAATAAATTAAAGGTCAAGAAAAATGTCGCTGGCCAAAATTTGGGTATACATGCATTTATAATTTTCTTTCACAATGATTTTGAATTTTTTTTTTACATTATGCATGCTAAATTACGCCCTTTTTCGAGATAAAAAGAGTTAAAGACAATGTTTGAAATTCTACAGCACAAAATTCTTTCATCTCTGGCTGTGTTCTCAAATTTGCTTTTACAAAGTACTAAATGTATTTCTGATGATTTTTCTTTTCTTGGATACTTCTTTACTAAATGACAATCATTGAACAGCCCCAAAATTTCAACATTTTGTTCTATTGACAGACATCAAAATTTAAGTGTGTTTTTATAACGTTAATGACATCATGACATTAAAAAAAATTCTAACTTTTTTTTACATCAAAAAAATTCTTTTTTTTACTATGATTAAAATTAAAGACTTTACAGGCAATTGCAATGGGGTCAGATATATATATATATATATATATATATATATATATATATATATATATATATATATATATATATATATATATATATATATATATATATATATATATATATTTGATTCCCCATTGTGGCCCAACCTACCCTCGGGGGTCATGATTTGAACAACTTAGAATCTACACTACCCAAGGATACTTCCATATATAGCTTTTCTGGCCCAGTGGTTCTTCAAAAGAAGACTTTTAAACATTTTTCTCATTTGTTTCAATTTTAAACTTTGATATCCTATTATTGCTCCATGCTACCCCCCGGGGGTCATGATTTGAACAATTTAGAATCTACACTACCCCCGAATGCTTTGATAGAAGTTTCAGGTTTTCTTGCCCAGTGGTTCTTGAGAACATGTTTTAATGACCCCACCCTATTATTGTCATATCTTGATATCTCCCCTTGTAAGAGGGCTTGGCCCTTCATTTTAACAATCTAAACTCCCTTTACCCAAGAATGCTTTGTACCAACTTTGCTTAAAATTGGCCCAGAAGAAGTTAAAGACGGACGGATGGATGGACAGACGGACGGACGACGGGCAACAGGTGATCAGTGAAGTTCACTTGAGCTTTCAGCTCAGGTGAGCTTAAAATGAATAGGAATTAATTATATGGTGTTCTATTTTTTTCAAAACATTGTTCTACACCTTGCAACTTATATTCCTTATTCCTCTGCGAAGTAGAAGTTTTCAAAAAATGTCTATACAGTTTGTGTTCTGTTATTTGAGCTCTCGAGTTAAAGGATTGCGCTGCTGAGCAAAATGACTCGAAGGCTGAGCAAAAGTATTTGAATGCTGAGCAGAAGAACGTGGAGGCTGAGCAAAAAGATTAGAAGACTGAGCGAAAGGACTGCCTCCAAAGCAGAGCCATGGACTGTTGTCACAAACTGGTGTAATTGGTTTAGAGGTGGTAGAAGGGAGATTCTGGACCCCTGGATGTTGTTGCCGGGTGGTAATTCTGTTATCGGGTGTATCTACAGGTTTGCCACTTAATAAAAACTTTATCACAGAAGAAGTGTCCAAGTCTTTTGCATGAAATGGATGTTTTTCGCTGATTGTAGCTGGAATTAATGCAAGCAGAAAAAAGCGTTAATGTTTGTTGTCATAACCAAAGAAGGTTAAGATGTTATTAAGAGGCAAAAAGTATATGCAAAATTATTATTTTAACAAGAAGCTAATGTAAATGTTGAAATGCGGAAGCCTGGAATCTAATGCAGTTCTTCAAACTGACAAGCAAATCGTTGAATTTACTTTTTACACATGTTTACGATATATCTATCACGTTTAACTCTGTTATATATATATATATATATATATATATATATATATATATATATATATATATATATATATATATATATATATATATATATATATATATATATAAATTATGAATCCACTTTATTTGACTTTATCATTTTCTAACTCAAAAACCTTTTGACCTCAACGCTGAGTTACCTTGCAAGAAAACGATATCATATGACTGATACTCTATGAAAGAGTAAACATGTAATACAATGGTATTGCAGGCATTTTTTTCCACTTCATCATGTGTTGTAAAAATGTAACTATTACTGGATACTGCGCGTAATTTTTACGCTTGTAATATAGAAGAAGAGAGGAACTAGCTCATCTTAAGCTTTTCACATATGTCAAACAAAGTAGACTTGACAATTTTTTTCATACATCTATGAATGCTTTTATTAATACAGTAACTGATAACTGTTATATTTTGATTCTGTACTTCAGTGGGTTTATATCAAATCAAGATAAATTACTCTTAACAATTAATCTTCATTGTGGTTTGAATGAAATGCTGAAGCTGTTCGAAATTAAAGAATGTCTACACTAAATTCCTGCTTTTTCTATGCGTACCGGTATATTGTACATTGTTATTATAAAACTTTCTGATAAAAAAAAAATAGGAAGAAACAGATGTCTCATATTTATGATTATGTACATGTACAAACAGGTTGCGCGGAGACTTTAAGCATTACCTAACAAAGTTGACATCATAGTCAATGGAAGTCCTCAGGACTGACTTTTTTTATATATATAAATTTTACCTTTTCCCTTCCGATTTTCCTGGAGTTTTTTGTAATATCGCTTTTTTGCCAGAATTTTCTTCTGTTCCTTGATTGCGGATTTTATGTATTCTTGAGAACTTTGAAAATTATTGCAGGTTGGAAAATTTGGAGGTGTTGATATCATATCCGATACGTCTCCCTCTTGCAGCACGAGTGACATTCCCAGAGATTGGTGATGTGCAAGATGACAGTGTAGTAACCAATAGCCTTGAAAAATAGTAAAATAAGAATTCAATCATCGCAATCATATAATAAAGCTAAATAATATCGATATCTGCTCATTTTTTAAGCTGATAATATTAATATCTGCTCATTATTTAAGCTAATAATATCAATACTTGCTTAATATGCTTTAAGCAAAAAATATCAATATCTGCTCATTTTAGACTAATAATATCAATATGTGCTCGTGTTTTAAGCTATTCATATCAACATTTTCTCATGTTTTAAGCTCATAATATCAATATCTGCACATGTTTTAAGCTTATAATATCAATATCTGCTCATGTTTTAAGCTCATAATATCAATATCTGCTCATGATTTCAGTCAATAATATCAAGATCTGCTCATGTTTTATGCTAATAATATCAATATCTGCTCATGTTTAAGCTAATAATATCAATATCTGCTCACGTTCAAGTGAATTTTTAGAATGCTCATGTTTGTTATTTTCACATTTCATCAATCCAAATACTAATTGCTCTTTGCTTAAGGGGGGAGGGGGTATGTTTGGGAAACAATATATTATTTTACCTAAAACTTTATAAGAAATCTAACAGGGCAGAAAAATAATTAATTTATTCGTCTCCGAATCTTAAAGTGAAAGAAATTTAAGCTTCTATTATTGAAATTAACTTGCATACACCTTAGTTTACCTGGGTTATCTGCTGTAATTCTAACAACAACATAACCGCCCCATGGAATATTAACTGTGTCTTTAAGCGGCGGATTCTTCAAGTTAAGACCGGGTACTCCATAATGCCAGGACGGATTTGCCCAGGTTGCTTCGGTGCAATCATCATTCAGGCATCTAATATCTTGATTCGGTGCTGTTGCGTTTCCAGTAATGGGGTCGTATTCAGGGTATCCAATTTTTACCACATGAAACTGATGACCATGAAAATGTATTGGATGCGGTGCTTTTATTCCTGTCAATAAAAAAATATTTACTTATTCCCTCAATTTTCCTTTTGTGTGTTTGTACAAGTCATAATGTTTTAATATTGTTAAATGTATTTGATCGTCTTTCATTTTCGAATAATGCCGAAAAATATTTACCTCGTGTAAAGAATACAAACTGGATTGTATTGTCAATTCCTAGTTTGATTGTGTGGGTACATCTGCAACTTTGAGTGGTGCAGTGTGATGTCGGACACGGTGTAGTCACTCTACCTTGAGGATAAGTCTAAATAACAAACAATACAGTTTGTGCATGTGGAATTGAAACTCTGCATAACAGTCATAGAACTGTGAAATATATTATGGGACACTCATTTGTACTTTCTAAAATTCTAAAATTTCTTTTTTATAAAATCAAACTTATATATAAATTAAAAAAAGAATAACTAGAGTAATAAGAAAAATATCATACCTGTAAAGCTGAAGTTGGATAAATAAATCGTATTCCATTGATAGCTGGATGACCACCTAGTCAATGAAGTTATATGAAATATCAAATTAATCATCGTACATATTTCATGTATGTACAAAGTAACATGTTTTCCTGTTGTTATAACAGAAAAAACACTAAATTTTATATATATACATGTATGTTACAAGTCAACTACGTTATGGTGACCTGATATAATTCAATATAGGAAAAATAATAAGCTTAAATCTCTTATTCATTTGTTCTTTTGAGAAAGTTAAAATCTTACGATAAATATGGAAATGAAAGAAAAATTCTTGCAGTGATGATATGGGACTTTCAACGGGAACTGGGAATCTAGATAATACTGCTCTGGTTGATCTGAGGCTACTTAGAGGTATGATCAACGTATTGGAATCAAAGGGTGGCAATCTGAAAGGAAAGTCTCAATACATTATTGTTACCTTTTGACTTTTAGGTTTTATTCAATATCAAAAATTTTAAAAATGTACATTTGAAATTTATAACATTAAAATTGAAAAGACGATAGAAAGGCAATAATCAATTTAACCCCATAGCATTTCTTTTAATTCTGAGAAGTTTCAGGATAAGTTGTGGATCAAACCATTTTGCTCACCCATAAATTTGGTTAACAACATAGCAGGGATTGTGCGCGGTACAAAGGCGAGGTATTGACGAAGGCTCCTGAAATTGGTTGACTCCATGATAATTGAGAATAGCACGAGTTTTTCTTGATTTTTCAATTGGGCCCTAAAATAAGAAATTTAATATACTGTATGCAGTGCATGATCTTTAAGTGTATGAATTCAAAAACGTCGAAATACGTTGAATTGCATTTTTGAAAAAAAATATTGAATAATTTCTTAACCTATAAACACCAAATTGAATGATCTTCCTAAAAATGCATCTAAGAATTACATTTCAGTACAAAAGGTAAAACAAACATATTGCGATTTCTTTAGCTGTCACAATGAATTGGTTTCATTTTCAATTTCTGCCAAAGCTGCTTTTGGTTTACTAGGTAAACAAGCATTCTGAGAGTATTGCATTAGCAATACTAGTCCCCTACCGGCAAGTGTAATCTGGTTCCCGTTAAGAATTGAAAATGCCATAATTCCGACAAAAATTAATAAAGCGGGACGAAATGCAAACTTGATCTATAACTAATCAAGGTAAAGCCACATACCAAAAATCAGCTCAATATGTACAAGCGTTTAGAAGAAAATTGCGGAAAACCCTTAAAAATTGAAAAGGCCGTAATTCCGTCAAAAGTCAATGAAGCGGAACGAAATGCAAACTTGATCTGTAACTCATCAAGATACACTCACATACCAAAAATCAGCTCAATATCTGCAAGCGTTTAAGAAAAAAGTGCGGAAAACCAAGTGGGACAGACTGACAGACAGACAGAGGGACAGACAGACAGACAGACGGACAGACAGACAGACGGACAGACAGACGGACGGACAGACTCAGAGGAAACCTATAGTCCCCTCCGGTTTCACCGGTAGGGGACTAATAAGGAGTGCATCAATTATTACATGACTTCATGCAAATGACGGTATGTTAATTGTTTGTCGACATATATGAAAGCTGTGAATAAGAACTTTATACAAACCCAGATTGTCCTAGTTGGTAGAGTTTCTATAGTGATATAATAATTACTGGGCGAGCGGTTTGCTTTTAGTTTGATATCAACACTCTCGCCTGGACTTATAACAACTGCATCACACTCTTGTTCCTCGACTTCGTTTCCATCAAAAGCCAGAACGGAAATTATGTGCTGCAACATTATAATTTGAAATATTTAAGTATTTAATATCAGCGGCAGTATAAAATGTTCTTTACAGAGTAGATTAAATCAATGCCTAAGTGTTTCAAAGGATGAAAAGTATTTTCTTTAGATTATTTATTATCTAATAATTTAGTTCTGATTATAACGCGTCAGTTGATTGGATGAAAAATTTAGTTTATAGCGTACATGTATAACCTGTGTTGCCTACGTCACAATGACTTACGTCAAAAACGTATCAAACTGCTTGACGTTACATGTAAAATTAGTACAATTTGAAGTCATTTTTAAAGGAAAAATTGTCTTATTATCTACACATACATAATGATGGAAAATTAAATTATAAGGAATGAATTTAATAGCTACCAAAGTTATACTGGTATAACCTGGGTTTTATCAGTTGACGCTTTTTATAAACCGCTTTGCGTTTTATAAAGCGCAAACTGCCCCAACCCAGGTTATACCAGTATAACAATTAAATTCGTTCCTTAAATCTCAATGAAAATTCTCCAAGACAATTTTTAGACTTTCATTTTTTTCCAAAGCAAGAAAGTCATTTACTAGTGATTGCTTTCTCGGTACAATAAACAACCTGCTGTCGAATGACTTTAAATAGATTCTTCATACATAAAAAGGGCATAAAAAAATTTACATGCACAACTCCAAAAATAAGATTATTGATGTGTAAATTAAAAGCCTACATACCGCTTCAAAAGAGATCTTAAAAGGCGAAGCAAATCCAACATTTATGATTCTGAAGCGATAAGTTCCTCCTTTCTGTACTGTAAAAGTCTCCAAGGGAATGTATGGTTTCTCTCCGGACTCAGATTTATCGGTATATCGTCGCCCTGTACAGAATTTGATTAAAGAAATTCAATGCAGAAATATTTAAGGAATGAATTTAATAGCGGTTTATAAAAAAGCGTAAACTGTTCCAACCCAGGTTATACCAGTATAACTTGGGTTGCTATTAAATTCATTCCTTATAATTTAATTTTCCATCATTAAGTGTAAAAAATAAGACAATTTCTCCTTCGAAAATCCCTTCAAATTTTACGTATTTTAAATGTAACGTCAAGCGGATTGATAAGTTTTTGACGTAAGTCATTGTGACGTAGGCAACCCAGGTTTTACGATTTATTTTAATTTTTTTATCCAATCAAATGATCCCCCTTTTTTTTTCTTTTTTTTTTTTTTTGGTTTAACTTGATATTTCATGTTGTTTATAGTCAATAAGAGTTGCTGTTAGAGAGTTTACAAAATGATGCCCGTCTTCACCGAATTGTTCCAAAACTTTCGCAAATAGATCCCTGAGTCAATTTATTATTACCAAATCTAATATATGAATTCTTTATCGATGCAAAGGCTTTAAAGAAATGAAAATGGAATTGGTAAAATTTTGAAAGAATATAAGAAATACATAAAGCTGATAAAACTGAATCTTCCTCTTACATATTATAGTGCACATATACGCGATCTTCTGAAAATTATTCGTGGCCAAACATAGAGGAATCAACACCTAGCTAATAAAAAGTTTTGATAATTATGTTTCTTTAATAAATTTCATTTTCGGGTGAAAAACTTAAAAAGTAGTTTACCTCTTCCATTCACTAATCCTACGTTTAAAGCAAATATAGATGCCCCTCCATCTGGCATATACTCCGATGGTTGACATTTTCCGTCATACTCTTCTAATCTGCGTTAATAAATAATTTATATATAAGTAGTCTATCCAATTTAACTATTCAAAAATCATATTCTTTAGGATATTACATGTAATTTTAATAATTGTTTCTTCGTGATAGGACATCTGCAAATTTTTGAAAATCGTTAAAAGTTACAGAATTTAACCTAATTACATATAGTAATTTATTTGCTTTGAAAACATTTTTTTTTCTCGTATAATGACATTTTACGTTAGAAAAAAATATTAAGTAAAAACACAAGGTTTAGGCCGCTATGAAAATTTTACCAATTAAATACATTACTGCCCTTTACATTTCCTTTATATTTTCTTAAAATTCAATTATTAAGTATTTTTACCCGAATAATCTGCTTCTGTATGTTTCGGCCGTCTCTGCTGCTGATCGTTTGGTCCAGTCTTGTATTACAGCGATAAACTCAGCAGAATACAATGGTTTTCCTAACTGTACATAGAAAAGTAACAATTCAATTAATGTATCGAAACCAAATTTAATTTTTAATCAAACTACTTGTGTAAAATGTGTTATAAAATTATCTATACCGTATGGCTTTACTGAAAGCTGCTTTTTTTTTAAGTGGAATGATTGCAGTCCTACTTTTTGTTGAAAATAGGGGTTTAATGAATTATTCCTAAATATTTCAATATAAAATCTCACTTTCTATTTACATGTAAATCCAGCCCTCACTCTTGAGATCATAATCTAAACAGCTTTGTTCTTCCATATCAATCTAAAAATTTCACTAACAGCTGTTTTCAAGAAGATTTTTTGTTGTTTTAGATATACATGAATTCCTGTGTGAAACTTTATCCTATCTCAGTACCAGCATCGCTCACTGCTGCCCAGGATACACATTTGTATATAAATGAATCAATACGCATGGTAGACATTTGCACGTTAGTTTGACTCATTTATACTATGTCCTTTCTGAGAAAGCCTTGAAAAATTTTATTCTATATATTTCCATGCAAATTGGTGCAAAGTAAATTTTACTCTGCCATAGAGCTTTAATATAGTTTTTGTCTATTGTAATCTATGAGCTCTTTATAACAAGCTATTGTATATATGTTGACTAACACTTTTTTTTCATTTTTAACCTCCTCGTGAAAGATTGCATTGCTCATAATTTGTCAAAATCTGAGTCTCTTTCTATTTGACAAGGTTTGTGGAAATTCAGGTGATTCTAGAGAAGAAATCTCATTTTTGACTAGTTATGCCGAACAGACTTGCTCACTCAGATAAATTAAGTATTGGTTATTTGACCCACTCAGGGACAAAGGTGAGGTAAAATAATATGACTGATTTGCTTTATCAAATTAAAGTGTTTACCTGTTTAGGCAGGACAACAAATGCCCCTGATAGTCCATCACTTCTCATAGTATTTGTGTGCGCGTGATACCAATGAGTACCAACTGGCTCTGCTATAAATCTAAAAAAAAAAAATAACCAATAAATTCTTTGTACGATTCATTTTGTCAATTCTCATCAGAAACACTATACATTACGTGTTTCTAATGTAATATGGAGACAACAAACAGTAATCAAGCTCAAAAGTCCATTGAAACAATACAAATCGGGAGCAAAGCATAAACATGGACCTCTAAAAGCATCAGAGGTTGATGGGGCCAATGCCACGGAAAAGAAAGCATCCCTTGTTAATAGGTCACACCCGCCGTGTGCTCCTTGTCATGATCGGACAAACGGAAAAGTCCCTGGACAATTCAGTGTGTAAATAATACAATTAGTATGAAAAACGCCAGTCAGCATTCGACTTGATATTTAATGATAGATTGTATTTGCGGATAAGGTCATTGTAACGACCATAGACCTTGCAAAATGTTGACTTCAAACGAGACTGTTGATATCCTTGTTTCAACATGTTTGTCAATAGCTTGCTTCCTTTTAGAATTTGATCGTACGTAGAGCATTCTCTTGCTAATGGAATTAACTGGGAGTCACATACTCCATACGCAGGTGATAATGGTTTATTTCTACTTAAATAAGGGACGTTGACGATAGAATTGTTGAAGTCATCACGTTTATCTTAAAGTTTTGTTGTAAGGTTACCATTAACGTCTTTTTCTAGTACAATATCAAAATATGAAACAGATGTGTCAGACTCTGAGGTATCTTTTGTTTCCATGAGACATATCGAGTCGACACTTGAATGGAAGCAAATAAATGCATTGTTAATTGATAATACGTCGTCGATATATCTAGTTGTCGAGTTGAATGCCACAGCAAGTGTTCGAGAACTTTTCACTCATATAGAGACGTCACCATATACCAGTAAAGGGCTTCAAATTTAATCCTTTACTGACTCGGCACTCAGGACCATTTAGCAGTGAGGGATCGTTATCGTGCCAACGCCTACCATGACACGGGGCCTCGGTTTTTAAGGTCTCATCCGAAGGACCAGCAACTTTCACTTTAAAGTGCCGAGCGCTTGGCGAAGGAACAGTTGTTACCTATTTTTTTTTTTATCGACTTAAGGCCCTTTCACAATTGGCGCACGAGCACTTTACAACACTTTGCGATCGGAATTTTTTAGCATCGCACGAGCTCTAGCATTTGTTGCACGATGTCTCGCATTCGTTGCATCCGTTTTAGTGGTCGCATCAAATCTCCTCAAAATAGTGGACATGCGCACTATTCAGACGCGACCAAATGCGATCCAAATTATCGCAGTGCAACGCACAAACATTAGTACGAACGTCTTACAATGTTTTGTGTACTAGTAAGAGTGATGCACGATTTTTAAAGGTCGTAAGATGAATCACAGCAGTGTTTTGCGACCACGAGACTGTTGCTCAACGTGTCTCATGTAATCTTGCAACGTTTTACTATCATTGCACGATTTATCAGCTTCAAATTGCCATGCAAATATTATATATACACCATCTATATTATATTTATATACCAATAAGATATCAAACCGCCGAAACACTTTCCTGTCATAATAATACAGTCAATAATTAATTACGCACATTCTAAACGATAACAATATTGGAAGAAATAAGAAAAATCACAGCACTGTGTCGGGTTCTCTAAATTTAGAATTGCGTGGCTTATGGGTGTTGCCTAAATGCACTCGAACGAGCATTCGTACCATGGAACGCATGATCGCACGAGCGCCGCACGTCCAATCGCATTGGCGCACGTTCAATCGTCCGATCACCTGGTCACTCGCACGATCCTATCGCATTATCTTACAACACTCGCTTTCGTTGTATATCAGTCGCATATAGACTCAAGATATATCGCAAGATTTAATGCGTTTGCATCGCACAACGGTCGCTTTAGATCCTGCGAATTTCGTACGAACACTTTTTCATATGCGATTATTTCGGCAACAGTTTACGATCCAAATCAAATTTTTTTGGTCGCACGAATATTTTGTCGCGTCTACTCGTGCGCCAATTGTGAAAGGGCCTTTAGGTTAGTCGCAGACGTGATTCGAACACAAGACCTTCCGATCACGGAGCGAGCGCTCTACTGACTGAGCTACCGTGACGGCTCTTCTCATGTAGAAGGTTTTGAATAAATTCTGCTCCATATGGGAATTCCGACAGATTCCTGGACGACTTAATCTCCAAAAGTATATAGATATTGTCAATCAAAAACTTAAGCATCTTTTTAATATCAGCTTCGGAGTTACATGTATGTGCACATTCAGAATGTTTTTAAACAAAATAATTTTGCAAATGTAATGACAAAGAAAGTAAATTTACGAGTTCCATTTTTATTGATTCTTTTATCTAACTTATAAACTGTGGAATGAAAAAAAGAACCTAGTAAATTGCCTATTAGAAACGTAACTATGGAAGCCGATTACCTGTATTCAAAACTCTGGCCTGGTAATATAGGACACTGTGAAATCATGGAGGCGCCGTCCATCCACGGTGTACCTCTGTGTAACAAACCGTGCCAATGGATTGTCAATCCTTCCACCTTTAATCGATTTCTTATACGAATTACCACCTATAGAAAAAAAAAACATAGAAGCAAAAATTATATAATATTCACTCTCAGTTCTTTTACATAAATAAAATTCATTATAGTTTGCAAATAAGTAGCTGACCAATCTTAGATTTATTTACATCTTTAATGAAGCTATAAAGCAGGCGACACATGCGTTCCTTGTTCATGTAACAATCTAGTATATATTCTTACCGTATCACCTTCCGTTACTACTATTTCCGGTCCTGGAATTTGTCCATTAATGGCGTATACCATTCGGAAATCCCCATCACCAGTGCTGACCAAATCTTTAAATTCTTGAATTAAAACATATTAAAAGCATATGAACCATATATCTATTGACATCTTAATCTCAAATATGGCTTAACTTATTCAATTTCAAGTAACGAGATTTAGCTCTTTACAATATGATTGAAAGAAACAAACAGGAAAAGTGTAAAAACAAATATTTTACTTCAGTTTATGAGTTTCATTTTATGAGTAACAAGTTTCTTGAAGAATTTATCCATCGATATATATATATAATTTTTCGTTAAAAAAAATAAACATTCTGTTTGGCTCTTCTAGACAAATTTAATAGATATTCACATTTCATCTTTTTTTCGCTCTAAAATGTCTTATTTGATCCACACATTTTTGTCTCTGAAAAAATCATGCATGAATAATGAAAAGCATATATTTATAAGCCTTAAAGCAATATAATTTTTATGAACTTTATTTGCTGCTATTTTCGTGTCGGAAAATTTTGATGTAAAAATTGTAATTAACTGTTTCAATGACGGAAAAAGTGAGAACTTATAATTTTCTGTTTGTATTTATCTCTGAGTTGGAAAATCCATTCAGAAGCTTTAAATGAGGCTATGTTACAATACCACTGTCTTGCACAATTTTTTTTGCTTGTTTCTGATATAATTGTTATACATTATATAGTGCAGAAATCTTTCATTTGATAAAATATAATGCTTACTAGTTTTTGTCTAACTGATCAGAATTATTAAAGTTTCATACAGAATTATCGTAAAAGCACATTAGTACGGCCAATTGAATTTTCAAAAAATGCAGCTAATGTTGCTTTAAACGAAAAAATCAGATTTTAAAATACTTAGTTTCAAGATACAAAGTAATTTTTGATGAGATATTCCTCTTTCATGTATACCTGAAAATGTGACGGCGTTGTAGGTTTCAGTACAGTTTGGTGTAGTTGATCGCCTTCTAATATAATTATTACTATCCATTATAATTGGTTGAAAATCAGGTTCCTCTGAAGTCCTGTTATACCACATCATAGTGAACTTGTAATCAACTGTCCAATCAAATTCACAAACACTTTGTTTACATGAAGGTGAAAGTTTCACAACATTGCACCATAGTAGGTTAATCCGGACTGTCAAAAAAAGAAAGAACACCAACCTTCTCTCAAACATTTCGTTGACTGTTTATAGCAGAAAATGTCACCTTATAAATAACAGTACATACATGTACAAGAGGGTTTTTGGCTGGATTTTCCACCAAAACACTCACGTTCACAAAACACGGATATGCATGTTAACAAAAAAGTTTTAAAAGAAAAGAAAAAAAATTACATCAGTATTTATTCCTCAAAGGCTTCCTGTTCTAAATAATGAAAATAGAAATGGAAATAATTATATTAATTAAACATATACATCCATCTGTTTTTACACATTAATAAACTCTTTAAGAATGCAAAACAATCATTTAATAATCATTTTATATCAAGATATTATTTAATGGATTTTTCCCCAGCGCCTTGAGGTTATACTTGACCTACTTTATGATTATAAATGATTGGTTTTGAAATTTGCACTTGTATCAAAAAATTCCTAGGGGGAAAAATGAGAATCCATCGATCTTTTGATTTGGTGTCAATGAATAAATTGGCTTTAATTTTGAAAGTTTTTCTTATAAATCAACGTTTATCACTGGGAACAAAAGAGATATTAAAATAAAAACTCCCTATCTGAAAAATCACGATCGCTAAACACAATTTACAGAGATCCATGCATGTAGGCTTGACAATCATCACTAAAGATTTTTTTTTTAATTTAATCCTTGTATTCAGATTAGTAAATAGCTTACATAAAATTTCTTATAATATTAGTTTTAAGATAACAAAAATTTCTCTTGTTATTTAGAATCTAGAAATACTATCATCCATCATTTATTTCAATGAATGGAAAACCCAATCATAAATTACATTCAAAACCTGGAATGTGCCCTGTCATTTTGTCTGAATCTTTATGATAAGCCCTTAGTTATAATACATGTATGCACGCATATTTTTAGCGAAAATGACTGACGTTTTTCAACCAAATCTTTGGTTAGTAATAAAATCTTACAAAGCATGCTATACACGTTAGATTTTACTCGTTGGCCTTTTTTTCTATCTTTATTTACAAAACAGAAATCAGAGAAGGATAAATGGCATGTGTTGAAAAAAGGCGTTAGAAATTAATAATGAAATAAGTGGTTTAGAGAAAAAAGAGTATGATATTAATGCTGAAATTTTTTTTTCTTTACTTAAAACTTTATGAGATTCCCATGAAAATGTTTTAATGCATCGTATGAATATACAATAAAAAAAATCATGTGTTATGTATTATTTGGAAGCTACAAAAGTGATTTATTGGAGACAGAATAGAAGGACAGAAATATCCCCGAAAAAGACCCAAAAGTTAAAGGATTAAATGAAAATTTCTGAATTAATATCTAAGAATAGAAAAGTGAATTTCTGACAGGCATGTTCATGTAGTGTTTATACACAAGGACATTTTGAGAAATCATCTTTATTACATGCTGCAAAAGCTTTAGTATGTTTTATACAAACATTTAAGCGTAAAGCCAATTTATGGTCACAAAATATGAAAAGGAAAACAAATATTATACAATTCATGCTGGAAATTAAATAACATCGATTCGACAGAAAAAAAATTAGATAGTGAAACTATAATCACACCATGGAGCACCAAGTACATGTATCACTTACGTGGTGATACCTGGTGCTAATGGCATGAAAAGTGAATTGGGAGATTTGTTTTCCTCAAGGCTGCTGAATGTTAAGAATATCTTAAAATAACATTGATAAAGGATATTTTTTAACGTGTAATTACCATACGTGCTTTATTATTTTAAGCTGTGATAAAATATTTTTTGTATGCATGTTTCTCTAACATCTGAATAATGATAATGTAATTAAAATGCACATACAATTTTGATCATGTATTAAGGGGGGAAAATAATGCTGATAATTTTGATTACAGTTTAATCTTAAGTGATGAATACTTGAACTTCCAAATGAATATACAGTTTGCTGACCTAAATGTCGACAATGATCGACCTATATGACCTACGCAATTTCTCTTATATAAAAACGGGTTCTTTATAAATTGTATGTGCTATAAGATATTTATAAATATGTACATGTTTATAATCTTCAAATTACAACAAAAACTAAGTTAAATTAAGTGAACGTTCTGATACAATGTACAATTGTATTTTGATTTATTTCACAGTTACTGTCAAAAACTTGAAAGAAATACCGATTAACCTGCATAATTCTTAGAATGAGAAACTTCAATTCTCTCAAGATATTTTTTTCTTTGTACTTTTTCACACATGATTTGATTTCGACGTCATATTTCAAACACTCTTGCTTCACACTTCCTTTCGCCCATGACATCTGTTTTGGAATTTTACTTTATTTAAATTCTGAAATGGAAACAATCATTTACAAAGGATGAGCTGGTTCTTAATTTAGAGAAAAAAAAATCTTTCATTGGTTTATTTTATATAGGGCTGTACATTTTTTTTTTTTCCAAATGGAAATTACAAGTAAAAAAAAAAGAGTATGAAATGTTGATCTTTAATGATGTAATATAAACTTTAAACATTTTCGAGCACATTGCATCGACGAGATATTCTATAGATTTAATCAATACTAGTAAACTAAATACAATTCCGTTGAAGTAAAAGATATTCAAATGATTTCATTGTACTTAAAATAAAATATAGAGATAACGAACAGTATTCAAGCTCAGAAGTCAATTTAAACAATACAAATCAGGAGCAAAGCAAACGCGGGCTTCCATAAACATCAGAGGTGGGATCAGTTGTCATGGAGGAGAGAGCATCCCCTGCCGACCGGTCACACCCGCCATGTGCTCTTTGTCATGATCGGGTAATAACGGAAAAATCCGTCGACAATTCAGTGTTTGAATTATAGCATAACAATTAATATGAAAAAAAATCATTTAGCATTATGACTTAACGATAGGTTGTATTTTACTGACAAGGTCATTGTATCAACAACAGAACTGATGACTTTTAACGAGTCTATTGAAATCCTTGTTTCATCTCAAAAAAACCTACAAACAATACAAATATTAAGCAGCCCACATCCCATCATTTATTCCTCATTCTCCTCCAAGGCACCTGATCGCACCTCTGATATCTTAGAGGTCCGTGTTTGCACCTATTTTGTAATGTTTTATGAACTTTTGAGATGGAATACTGTTCATTATCTCCACATATTTCATTGAAATTAATAAAAAAAAATGATTTGTATATTTGAAACTATTTGGAATGCACGGCTTGCAATGAACATGATCAACGTTTCAGAAATTTATTTTTGAGGTGAATGTTATTTCCGAAAAAAAATACTAAGATACTATCAATAGATTTTTTTCTTTAATAATTTGATCATAATAAGAGTATGAACTGTTGATCTTGATTGTGTACATGTATGAAGTAAATCAAAATTAAAATATGTGAAGATAACGAATGGTGATCGATCTTAAAAAAAACTATAAACAATATAAATTTCTGAACAGGGAAAAAACACAGACCCCCGGAAATTCCAAGATGGAATCAGGTGCCTAGGAGGAGTAAGCATCGCCTCCCCATCGGACACACCCGCTCTGAGCCCTACACATCGATCAGGAAAACGGAACGTTTCGTTGTCAAATTTAGTATTAAAATACACTAGACAAAATTGCTAACGCACCACTTATTATTCTTATTTGTGAATTGATCATTTTCCTGATTGGTACTAATATATAAAATATGCCATCTTTTCCAAAACAGTTGGATTGACAAATGTCTTGGTGTCATGTCAAGACCCTTAAAGGACCTTCTTGTCCGAAAACCAATTTCCCGACGTGCACAGCGCACCGTTTTTGCCAAGATATGAAGTTGGTGATTACCGATGGTGGCCTGCGAGGTTGCGACGGGAGCAGTCTCCCACTTAAAAATCAAATGATATACCCTGATTGACTAGCATATCGCTTAGTAGTCATCAAGTGCCTTGGTGTCCCTACCAGATCCACCCAACTTCCGGTTGCCCCAATTTTGTGGAATAATCTTGAAGTTATTGTGTGGTGCTTACTTAATGCCGTCGTTATCTATTGTAAACATTTTTATGATTGTTTATTTATTTTCAATAACTTTTCATCAGAAAAATGCATAATCTTTTAACTGTTTTAATTTTTCACGAAATTCTTCAAAGGAACCCCCTGCAGACACCATACTGGCTGCCTTAGCACGCTCTTCTAGAGTCAAACGCCGCATATGGTGTAACTTTTTTTTCTGAGTTTTTAATTGATACAAACATAAAGAACACAACCAAAAGGAAAAATATAGAAATTTATTCCACCAAAAAAGTATGGACATGGTTTTAATTTTTTCTATGAAGTGGTTACGCTTCAGTAAACATTGTTGTTATTTATCAGTTAAAATATTTAAATGTCTCATTTTTTTATTAAAGTAACATAATAATATATCAAAAATATCATAAACAAGTTTTGAAAAGAAAAATGTTAATTTATTTAGGTGCTGCGTTAGCAATTTTGTCTAGTGTATGGAGATAATGAACAGCATTCAAGATCATAAGTCCATTCAAACAATACAAATCTGAAGAAGTCAAATATGGACATCTAAAACATCAGAGGTATGATCAGGTGTCATGTAGGAGTGAGCATCCCCTACCGACCAGTCACATCAGCCGTGTGCTCCTTATCATGATCGGGAAAACAGAAAAATCGTATACCATTCAGTGTTTGAATAATAGCATAATAATAAGTATGAAAAAAATCAGTCAGCATTTGACTTAATGATAGATTATATTTCCTAACAAGGTCATTGTATCGTCAATAGAACTTGCGAAATGATGACTTTTAACGAGTCTATTGATACTCTTGTTTCGTCAACTTGTTTGTCAATAGCTTGCCTCGTTTTAGAAATTGTTCGTACTTAGAGCATGCTCTTGCAAATCGAATCAACTGAGAGACATAAACCCCATAAGTAGGTGATAAGGGTACATTGCTACATAGGTAAGGGAAATTGACGATTGAAAAGTCATCACGTTTATCTTAAGGCTTCGTTGTTAGGTTACCACTAACGTCTTTTTCTAGTAAAATATCCAAATATGAAATTAATGTGTCAGATTCCGTGGTACCTTTTAATTCAAACTCATTGGGATATATCGAGTCGACATATGAATAGAAGTAACAATTGTTAATAATATTATTGATAATACGTCGTCGAGATAGATAGATAGATAGATAGATAGATAGATAGATAGATAGATAGATAGATAGTTGAAGGCCACAGCATGTGTTTTCTTTTTCTCATGTATAAGATTTTGAATAAATTCTGCCTCATATGAATACAAAAATAGGTCTACTCATAACGGAAAGCAATTGGTACCAATTGGTATTCTGACAGATTGTTGGAAAACCTGATCTCCAAAAACTACATCGTCAATCAGAAACTCAAATTTCTTTTAAATATCAACTTCAAAGTATTTGTGTGTACAAAAAAATTGTGTTTTAACAAAATAATTCTGCAAATGACCAATGACAAGGGAAGTAAATTTACGAAACTGAAACTGAAACTGATTTATTTGATTAAACGCCTATTTTTACATAAACATATTCAATGGCGTTGTACAGTAAAACTTTAAAAAAAAAAGAATTACATATTATATACAAATATACATGGAGAGTAATCATTAAAATAAAGCATCAAAGTCCGAAAAGAAGTAATTTTTTAAGTTGTTTTTGAAATCATCAATAGATTTTGAGTGTTTAATATACAAAGGCAGTTCATTCCACAATTTTGGTCCGATGGTACTCAAACTCCTGTCGCTGAACGTTTTTCTTTTATTAAATGGGACTATGTAACAGCTTTCGGAATTTCGGGAAGAGCGCAATTTTTGATTTGAAGTCTGTTTTGACAGAAGTTCAATTAAATATTCTGGTGTTTGGCCCACTGAACAATTATACATGAATGTCAGAATCTTGAATGATATTCTAGTTTTGATCGGTAGCCAGTGGAGATCAAATAGAGATTCTTTTGAACTGTCATATTTCCTCCGATTTAAAACCAATTTGGCACACATGTTTTGAATTCGTTGCATTTTATTAATTTCGTATTGTGCTATGCCGAATAAAATAACATTGCAATAGTCTAAATGTGAAATAACTAATGATAGAACTTTTCCGTAGCTCCCTTCGTTAAATATTTGCGGATGCTTTTGATCCTTAGATAATTTAACATTGCTGTTCGACATTTCCTATTTACATGTTCTTTGAAATTAAGATTTTCATCTAAAAATGCACCCAAATATCGTATACATTCTACGGACTTTATTTCATATTCATTAATGTTAATCACTTTTGTAGCACATTTTTCTAGTTGTTTTTTACTGCCAAAGAGAATAAATTCTGTTTTTGGTGCATTCATTTTAAGTTTATTAGCGTTCATCCAGTTGTTAATAATCTTTGCGCAATCCTCAAGCTCGCGAATAGCCTCAATTTCGCTGTGTTTCGACGTTGGATTAAAACGTGTATTTGCGGTATGGTCATCTGCAAAGCCGAAAACTGATATGGAAGGAGGAATGACATCAAATATAGTTCCTGCGTACGCCAGATACAACCAGGGTCCTAAGCAGCTACCTTGTGGAACGCTGCATTGCAGCTGACGCACAGATGATGAAATGGAATTTACACATACTTGCCAGCCACGAGGTCGCAAGTATGAATCTACCCATTTTAATGCCAAGCCACAGATTCCATATTGTTTTTGAAGTACTTTTATTAATATATCGTGGTCTACAGTATCGAATGCGGCGCTGAGATCGATTGCTATGAGAGCCGTTACGTCTTGTTTCTCCATAGAGTCAAGCAGGTCATTTACGAGTCTTAAAAGCGCAGATGATTTACAAGAATGGAAACGTCTGTATGCCGACTGATTTTTGGGGAGTAGATTGTTTTCATTAACATGCGAATTGAGTCTATAGAGAGCGGATTTTTCGATAAGTTTTGAAAGAAATGACAGATTACTCACTGGTCGGTAGTTCGCTAACTCCAATTCCAAACCTATTTTCTTTAAAAGAGGTCTAACGATCGCCTGCTTCCATTTTGCTGGAAAGATACCATGTTTCAATGAAAGGTTAACAATTTTCGTAATGTTTGGTAAAAGGTCATTTAAAAAAGATTTCAAAATATTGGTTGGTAAGATGTCTAATTCGCAAGATTTAGTTTGGAGTTCCATAATAAGATTTTTTATTTCATATTGCGAGAGTTCTTGAAATTCACTAAATGAAGGAATATCTTTATGCCTTGGTTCAAAATTATCAAAATGTTTTAGTGATTGTCTAATCTTGTCTATTTTATCCATGAAATAGTCGGCAAAATTTTCCGGAAGAGCTGCGTCGCTTTTAGCATTCGGCATCGGATTTTCTGTCACAGTACCGGAAAGTTTCGAAACGAACCTATACAGCTTTTTGGAATCTCCTTTAAAGTTGAGTACTTTTTCACTCAAAATTTGTTTTTTCTCCCGATTTAACTCATAATTATACTTGTTGCGCGCTGTTTTCATGGCCATGTACTGATGCGGTTGTTTATAAGTTTTACATGTTCTCTCTGCCTTGCGTGAAACACATTTAAGATGATGAATATTTTCAGTAAACCATGGTTTTGGTGCTCGTACAATCCGCGTTTTTTCCTTTATTGGGGCATGAATGTCTAAAATATCCCTTACTGCAGTTTCAAACTTATCGACAGATTGATTAACATCTTCACAATCGATAACGATTTCACTTAGATCCTGCCCAAATTCCGCACTATCAATTTCTTTAAAGTTCCGTCGCGCAGTTGTTTGACTTTTGATGTACTCTTTGTTCACATTTAGGATAATTTTAACAATACAGTGATCCGAAACAAATACTCCAGGTTGACATAGAAGTACTTTTATACCATCAACGGCCTCTGTGATAACCAAATCTAGGCTGTTTCCGCCGACATGTGTACTAAAATTGACGTGCTGCTCTAAACACATTGCAAACAGTGAATTTTAAGTTAATAAATTTACGAGTTCCATTCTTATTGAAAAAGAAGCTGTCAATGATGTCAAAAACCCTGGGGATTAAAAACAAAAGCCTAATACATGTAATAGGTATAAAACATGTCAGTCAAGATACGACCCAATGATAGGTTTTATTTGCTATCAAGGTCATTGTAACGATCATAGACTTTACGAAATGAAATTTTTAAAATCCCTGTAACATCTACTTATCTGTTAGTAGCCTGTCTCGGTTTACAAATTGATCGCACTCAGAGCATACTTTTTAGTATCGCATAAGCTGGGAGAAGTAAACACTGTATGCAGATGATAGCAGAATACGATGGAAAAGCTGATATCAACTCGTTTGTCGTACAATTTAGTTATTAGTTGGTTTATTATTGTCTATAGTCGGTAAAACATCCAAATATGAAACATATGCAGCAGACTGTGCTCCTTTTATTTCGAATTCACTGGGATACATCGAGATGACAATGAGTGTAAGTAATTGTTAATTGATAAAACATCGTCGTCATGTCTGAATGTCGAGGTGAAGGTCACATTTAGGGTTTTCTTTTTCTCATGTAGAAGTTTTTGAATAAAATCTGCTTCATGGAAACAATATGAAATCGTTTAACAGATTAAATTCTTTACAAATCGCATTCCTTCTCATGTTTGTATTTTATATTCTTACACACAGATTGATATTTGCCGACCTATTTTTAAAACATAGCATACAAAAGATTTTTCTTGGCTTAAATAAATCAGATACTTTTTTCATTTATACATTCTATATCGGACTGATTTTATAAAATTGTTTGTTGAAATGTGCTTTAAAAATACGCGCACGTAATTGCAGGTGTATGTGTAGTTTTGTTTGACACGGAAGAGATGTTATGTACACATGATTGCAAGATAAATGGTCAACTTCCTTTCTTTAACTTCTCATTCTTATGCTCTATTACCATTTCTAACATCCCAAACAAGATAGTCCAGGTCGTTTGTAAAAGATAAAACTTTTTCTTCCTCGAAAGTACACACAATTCGTAAGATCCGTTTCACTCTTTTCTTCAGAAAATGTCCAAGGGCATTCTTAATGTTGAAGAACTTCTCTGGATTCAGTTAGTAATAGTAGTAGTAGTAGTAGTAGTACTTAGTGTAATCCGGGAGGTGAAAATATAATAGTACTTTAAGAAGAAGTACTTGCACTTGTAGTAGTATCGGAAGTAGTAATAATCGATGATTATTGTAGAACTAATTGTAGAACCAAGACAGGAACTAGTAGACATAAAATAGTAATTAGTATTATCATCTGGGTTTTTTTAAAATTATTATTGTATTTGAGTCTTTTATTTTGATTTCTTCTAGATATTTAATGTATTTATCTTAATTCTTCGCTACACTAAAAATTTCATTTCTCTTCCAGTGCCAATGACCTAAAGTCCGTGTCTGTATCATTTGAAGTACAAACTATGAATAGGTCTGCAGAAAAAAGGAAGAAGTCAAATAAATTACATATAAAACTTAAGAATGATAAATTAAGACAAATAAAACTAAACTGTTAAAATAAATAATATACTTGAAAAGATACCAAAGAAAAGATACAAGAGAACACCAAAGATATCTACTGTATGTAAAAAAAATATTTTATATTGGAAATAGATCCGCAACTTAAAACTGGTTATTGGGAATAATTCCAACTATTTTTTTTTTTTTTTGGAGGGGGGGGGGATAAATTTTAAAGACTGAAGCTTTCAATTGCAAGAAATGAATATGGTCCGATTGATTTGTCCCCTAGATGCGGTAAAATTTAGCAATAAGGGTAATATGCTTTTGAAAACTTTGATGCTGAGTGACACCCTGTTATGGCGATCACAGTAATAGACTGTAGACTTATGAAATATACATTGTTTTGTTTTATTGATTGAAATGAAGAGAAATAGAAGCCAGGGTGGAAGAAGGAAAAAAAAGCAGTTTTGATTATAGTTTTCTGAATTGTGCATTCTTATATCATGCATTTAATTTGATCGAGGGGTATGGTTATAACTGAAAATAAAATTGTGACTTTATGTTACAGTAATAACTACCTGTTTTTGTCGTGTATCCGTCCTAGAAAAACTTGAAAATTCTTATGTCTTATTCTTATAAGAGGCTCACCCCTCCATGACAATAATCAACTCTACACATCAAAATATATTAACTTATTCGCCTAACTTTCATAATGAAATGTTAAGTTTGTCTTTTCTACGTCTACGTATTTCTTATGTTCAAAAATAAAGTTCTTGATACGTGTTTTCAGATCTCAATTTCTTTTTTGACGTATCTATAAATAAGCACTTTGTTTCTAGTAGATCCGACCCAGAGAAGATGGGTTTTATTATCATAGCTAAGGCACTGAGGTTCAATTTCTGGTTGCTCATTTGGTAGTACTGATAGAAAATTGCCGTCTTTGTCAATCATTTGCACTGTGTGAGTGAGTTCATCACACACTAGAATGTGTGATAGTGCGTCTGTACAAACTCCACGTGGACAGAGTCCTGTTTTGTATGGAGGCCCAGTGTATGAAAAACTATATAAACCATCACGTGTTGTTACAATTAACTACTGCCCCTTTAACCAGATCAGACACAATAACATCTCCATTACAGTTTTCCGTTATATATATAACACTATAAAGTTCCTTGCCTGTTCTGTCATATTGAATAGTCTGCACTTCTTTTCCTGAGATTTTATACCGGGATACTTTGGCCTCAGGTCTTGGAGGTGTACTTATGAATCTAGATTTTCTCATTCCCACCAGCAGATCTTCATTGTAGTAGGAATAGTATACACAGACTGGTATCCACGGATCACTTGTTTTTATTAGTGTTCTTTTAGATTTCCTGTCCCTAGAAAGCATGGTGATGATATCCCATACGTCTTTAAAGATTAGGTCTCCATTAATTGTTACAGTGTATACTCCAAATTCTCCAAACATTTGACCAATATTTCTGCAAAGGGGGTGTGATCTCAAATGAAGAGGAAGTTCACCTGGTATAAAGCAATAATGGACGTCACCTGTTGTGTCTGTCAAGAAGATCTTGTTTGCACCACTTACCCAGACGGGGTCTGATGTGATATTTGATATGGTAGAGAAACAAATAAACATCTATCACTGCAAAAGAATTTTGTAGCACTGCAGTTGACATCATTTTCAGAATGTTCTCATCTTTTAGTTCCCTTAATCGTTCATGTGTGATTTGAATGTCTGCCATTAGGTTAATCACATCTTTCCTGTTAAACTCATCAGTCAGTAAAAAAACTGGAAGTAATTTAAGATTAGGGGCACCCCTAGATTTCTTCTTAGTTGTTTCCTTTAAGAGTGAAACGAATTTTACTGGCTTGTAATTGTTCAAATATGTGTTCATAATTCTCTTGGATGGCTATGAATTCACTCATTTTCTTGTTCTGTTTTTGCAATCTACTAATCATAAAACAACTGTTTCGTATTTTAGCATGAAATACTACTCTGTCGATGTGATCTTTTAGTTTGAGAACTTTGAAAGACGCCGCTTGCTGACAATTGATAACTGCTGTAGGGTTAGTGTGCATAGCTGTTTTGATTCTTTCAAAGACGGCACAGCTCTTATAAAGCGTATTACTTCTGATGCTATCAATGGTTTTCTTATGTTGTTGACGGTATTTTATATACGCTCCTCTCAGATCGAAAACCCCATGTTTTCTGTGGCCTTGACATTTTTTACACATAGGAATTTTACACCGATCACAAAATCTGTTGTATATCATGTCTTCGTGTGTAACACATTTTTCTTGAATCAAAATACATGTACATTTAAATTTTTCCCGGTAAATTACTACGTCATGGACGATAGTATCTAGATCGATAACATGCCTCTCCTTACACTTTCGACACAAACCAAGCTTGCATGTTTTTACAGTGGAATTCTGTGTCCATCGTGCACATCAGACAGTGTCTTACTTTACACTGAGAGGTGAATCTAGGAACCCTCCATCATGTCCAGGATATATATCGTATGTCAATATCCTGTAAAGAAACTGAATACTGAATAATATGAAATGTTCCTCCCAAAATCTGAAATAATGGGCTCAAGATCTAGAAGAACGTACATTTTTTTAAATATAACCTTTAGAATGCGAAAAGGATATAAAGTATGTCACAAACTTCACCCCTTCCTTATTGCTAGGTATTGCCAGTCTAGCATTATTGGATAGATCCTTGTACCCACCGCGGCATTCTAACAGGAATATACAAAATTCTTTGTATAATGTTCTTACTTACCCTACTCAGAAGGACAAGTCTCTAGAATTGACAGTGAATATATTACATATTTACAAAATTGATTTCAGCGTTTCATGCTAAAATAATCAAACGGTTCTGTTTTTTATGCATATCAGTAAATTGATGCAAATTTCGATCGTTGTTTTATATAGTTCCATTCAGTTAGTGTAAACTTTGGAAGTTAAAACTTTTTGTTCCATTGAAAATCGAAATTGAAGTGTTAATACTTCCTACATTTTATGATTGACTGCAATTCTTATATTTGTGTGCATGGTAAATATATTCCTCATAGTTTGTTACACAACAAATGCAAAAAGAAGACCCGTTTGCTGTACAGATTATTCAAGAGAAATTCATAGTGAATAATTGACAACGAAAAATATACATTTGCCACAGGGAAGAGAGTGTATTGATGCTATGAACAGTCATTGCATTTTTTAAACTATAAAAATGGGCCAGTTTGGGGTTCATATAGTTAATGTACAACTTACTTTACATAAAATTTGTAGAAGAAAATAAAATTACTAGAGGAATCAGGATCCACTCCCGTCGATCCCTTATGTGTGACCAAGACAAACTTTGACGCCCATTTTCATTGCATACAAGAGAATTTTTTTTTACCCAAAATGGAGAATCGGTACAGTTTATTCATGAGATTTATATCAGTGATTTCTTTTTAGATGACACAGTCAAACTCTTTTTCAAAAATTATGAAAAAATAATTATGTCATGTTTATTGAAGTAAAATGAAATCGAAAAAACATTTTTATTAAAAGGCGAGCTCTCGTTTCTTTGTACAAGTCTCTGTCAGAGTTATATTCAGTTGGCAGATTTTTTTTGTGATAAACAGTTGATAACCAATGATCAATACCAGGTTTTTTGACGATAAGTAGATCACACTGATCATGCACGGAAAAAGTATATGTTGCATGATCATTTGACGGGTTTTTTTTTTCAAAAATTTGTCGGTCATTATTTTGGAATTCACAATCTTGCTAATTTTTTAAACAACGTATAATGCTGATGACGTTGCGCACTTATATATTGCTAGAGAATTTCATATTTAAGCGTGTTTAGAAACTTCTTTGATCTGGAATTCATTAAAACTATGAATTTCGAGAAGCGTTTGATTGACACAAATCTTTGCACTTTCACGAATTTTAAATAGTTAGAGACACCGTGACGGAAAAACGGGAAAATTGACAAAAGTAGAATTTTTGCAAGACACATGCAAATTTTATTCAATTCTTGAAAGTGTTAGGTTTCAGAAATTTACAGGTTTCAGAACCTAAAAATTCTACTTTTATGGAGAAAAATAAAAATATTTTAGTTTGCCCCAACAAGAAAATATTGCTTCACTTCTTCCTCTTTAAGGTACACATGCGCAAAAAAGTTTAAGAAGTTACCATGGTGTCAATTCCTTAGAATGATATAAATGTCGGATGACCGAGGATTTTGATATAATCTTCAAAAAAGATGATCAGAACGTAATCCTCACTTTATTGCTCCAATTCAATATTGCTTACAAGTTTCACTCTAAAAATAAAAGACACATGACCTTGACATTGTTGACATTGACGATAACAACCACGCCATTATGGTATATATGATATATACAACTTTTCTTTTTTCCGGCACTTGCATTTTGCAGTCTTTTCTTGCTTTTACCGCGCAGTTGAGATCTCAAAACTTTGCCTTATTCATATTTCTCATAAATCTTTAGCTTTACTATACAATTATCTTAAAAGAAACACATGATATTGATTCACTATGTAACTTAATGTAAGAAAAGTGTTTAAAAAAATGTTGTTTATTAATGAAAAATATATATTAAAATTGTAATGCAAAAAATTCAGAGTAGAAATGTGAGAAAGCAAAACCAACTCACCAGTATTATCAGTCCATGCTCAGTGATGTGTGCAGAATAATCAAATTGAACATCCCGGAAAAACGTACTAAACATTAACAATAATAGATCTTGTGCCCGTGTTTAAAAATACAGGTACTTGACATGATGTTATTAAGAATGCTTTTGTCTTAGAAATTTAAGAATGTTCATGTACATATAAGCTCAATTCATTTAACTGGTGTGATTTATGGAATAGAATAGAAATTTAAACGATATTGCAACATGTTCTGTAGCCCCAGGCCCCTTTAAGCTTTTAGGTTAAATGTCTGTTTAGTCGCATAATAGGAATAAATCAAAATTTTTCTAAATGCAAAAAGATCGAACCATACAGCCATGAAATAACTGTTTCAATGATAATCAATTTTAAAAAAAAAAAAAAAATCGTAATTTTCTCGGCTCTGTTTACTCCGTACGGTTAGTTCACTAATTATTGTCCTATTATTTACTTCCAGTGTAGACAGGTAGGTTTGTGACTTTACTCATTAATGCTGTTTAAATCGTAAATGTCAATAAACTGTATGTAACTTATTCATTGCTGCATACATTTTTGAAATTTGTCATATGATGCAACCTAATAATGAGGAAAGAGTCATACATCCGTAAAATTGGAAAAAAAACATTTTAACATAGATTTTCAGCCTGCAGTGCATTACGACCTTTGAGACAAGAACGTCAATCTATCAATAGACAGTAAAGAATGTTCTTTTGTTCAAATGATTATGTCCTACACCCCCGGTTAGGGCCTGTCCTTTGACACAAATAATTCTAACTGTCCTCTGGTGTCTGGATGTGAAAAACACGTCTGTTGGTATATACCTTCTTCCACTTTTGCAAAATTAAAAAGCTTAATTTAATATACAAGTTTATTATAACATGTACAATGTAAGTATTAAGCTCACTGAAAACTTGAGAAAATCAAAATTGGAGAGTATTATAGACATAGACTGTTTTTAAAGGGTATCATGTACATAAAAATTTGAACATTAGAAATTGAAGCTTTCAAAGAATACTATATTGTTGTCAAAGTGGGATCTTTTTTTTTTTCCTTTCTCACTTCATTGACACGTTTGCTCAATAAAGAGATATTGTTTTAAACTACCTGTATATGCCAACACTACTTTATTCTGATGGGCCAGTATTATAGTTTCTGTGTCCTTTGATAGTGAGAACAGAAGATATGACAGTTTTCTTGTATTTAAGTACTGTATATTAGTTAATGTTGTTTATATTATGCAGCTTGAAAGATGATCATCTCTGGACATTAAAAAAAATTATTTAGTCATAGGGGGTTTATTATATCTGCTTCTGTATAAACTCTTTAAGGATGGATTCTTGTCAGCATTTTACGTCGTCAATGGGTCTCCATAAATTATGCAAGTCGTAAAATGCAAAATTCATATTTAATTATACTGAAGGAAAAACTATTAGTTAATTTGTCAGTTTAAGTAATGTTGAATCTATTTCTTTTGAAATTAATAAATTTTTCGTAATATTTTCTTTGATTTGCGACAATCGCCATAATATTCGCAGTTCGGTAGCGAATGTCAACATGTCCAGATCATTTTCCGTAGAAAACCCTGAGAGGGTTGTTTTGTAAAATCTACAAACTGTGAACATTATCGAAGCATTGCAGAAGCCCAGGGACAGTTATGACAAATTAAATCATAGTTATTTATGCCCGGGAAATTCCGATCAGCCAAAAGGGAAGCTTGAACTTGAAGGTCACAAACATGTGCAAGATTGCAGATCCACGTTGCCTCGTCTGAAGTCATGTCGTGTGCAGTGAGCATGTAAGTTAGTTATATATGTCTGAAGATTTTTAAAATTTTGAAATTGAATTCAATTACATGCTGGTTTGTATTGATTTATGGGAATTCGCACGGAAATTATAGTCCTGTTATCAATATTTCGTCTGCTTATTCCCGCGACTTGTCAACATTTGAAGAGGATATATTTCGTGTGTTCGTCAGGTTTATGAATAATAATTCACAAAAACAGCATTTTTTGTATATGATTACAACAAATTTTATATTTTTAACTAGCCTACTTTGTTCAAGACACAACAATCATCAAGGTATTAGAAAAGTAAGGTGTCCCGCTTTGGTACAAATCAAACGGAAAAATAACTTGATATTGTATGTGGAAATATCAATAATATTGAAACACACAATTGTCTAATGAAACATTATTGTTAAAAAACTATTTATATTATTATTTTTTTTTACTTTTCTGTACTTTTAGGATAAAAAATGTCTATTTATTTATATCCAATACATTATAATATAAGACATTATGCATATGGTAGAATCTATTAAAATATCTTCATTCATTTAAATCAATAAATGAAATACAGATGAGATAAGTTGTTTAATCTTATAATCAATTTCCATTAATTTAAAAAAATAGTCTAAGGGATGTTCATGTTTAATTCTTAGGAGAAAATCAACCTTACTTTACCCTAGACTAGAAAAAAGACTGGAGGTCAGAATGCAGGATGATTGAGCAAGGAGTGCTGGCAGATGGACTATTGAGGTACATGTATAAGAAATATGGACACAACTTTATCTAACTATCATGTAATGCAGCATCTGTGTTGCTATGTAAAATATATTACTTTTTTTTTAAATTATAGGTCAACAAAAAATTTGGACTTTCATCAGGTGGACACATGTTCAGCAAGAAATTCTCACATCAAATGAATGATGGCTGTCTGTGGAAAAGAGATTTTCTCAGAATATATCACAGATCAGAAGCAGGAATTACATATTTATCTGATCAAAGAAATGTTTTTGTAGAAATGTGGAAGTCAATGCATGTTATCATAGTTACTGCTGCTTGTTGCATGATTCCATTCTTGATTTTTTTCAGAAACTTTCAGTCAAAAATAGTTTTATTTATAATTATATAATGTTTAATTATTTGATTCCCAAGTACCCGATACAGTGCACACTTTGTAGAATGTGATTACTTTACAAGATCTTTGATTCAGATTTGAAATCTTACTCCCAGAGTGAATTTTTCAAGCATTATCTTTCATTAGATTACAGTGTGAAGATTTACATGTACTGGCATTACAACAACTTGTAAATGATATATACCTAGCTCTATGTATTCAGTTGCTTTACATTTTCAAATACAGTTAAAATCTTAAAATACAGTTCTGGAATACATAAAAATGTGCCTGCTTTAGATCATTTAGTTAAAGGGTGATTTTAAGCAAGAGCATGCCTAACAAAATTGCTGGTAGTGGCCGGGTTAAAATTTAGATTTTTACAAATGAACTACATACATGTACTTGCAGTAGAAACCCTCAAGAGGTAATTTTTAATTCATTCCAATATAAGTTATTGACACTGATCAATAAATGTTTGTGCTACAAATTCTTAAAAAGAAATTTCATCCTTGAATAAGTATTTTGCATCTAAATGTGAAATTAAGTTTGATAGCTGCATGCATATTATTGTTACAAAGTTCAAGGATGTCATTTTCAGGCAAAGATGTCAAAGGGCATTTGATTGTCATAGATGGCTTTTTTGTTATCTTAAAACTCCAGCAAATTTTATGCAATATGTGATCACAATGAGGAGTTATATTTATTGGTGCTGAACAAACTATATACTTATAAATGTGTGTAGGTATTTATTGTCCCTCGCTTTCGCGAAAGAGAGGGGACATTAAATCTCATTCATCTGTTGGGCTGTCTGTCACAGAAACTTTAACCTTGGCCATAACTTTTGAGTGAGAAGAGATTGGGCTTTTGTATATCACCTGTACATTACCTGTAACAAGACCTTTCCAAATATACTGTGAATTTTGACCCTGTGGCCTTGGCCTTGAAGTCTTGAAGTTTGACCTACTTTTCAAAAAAATTAACATTACCTTAAATTGGTCATAACTTTTGAATGAGAAAAGATAGGACTTTCATATTATGCCTGTTTATTACCTGTGACAAGACCTTTCGAAATTATACTATGACTTTTGACCCCGTGACCTTGACCTTGAAGTTTGACCTACTTTTCAGAAAATTGACATTTCTTTAAATTGGTCATTAAATTTAAATGAGAAAAGATAGGGCTTTTATATTAAGTACCAGTCCGTGTAAAAATCATGCAAAAGTGATATTTAAGTGATTCACTCAGGTTCTCAGAATTCAATGATTTTCCACACATAGATTTCTCTTGCACTATGATCCATGTATGCAAAATGAAAAATGTTTTGGATCATGGTTACTATGGAAACCTGGTCAAAGTAATTTCCTTAGCAACCAGCCAATTTTTCCATGTGAGGGGGCAAAAAATCACTTATCTTTAAGGCCTGAAATTATATACAAAAACTTTGACAATTATTCTTATTTACTGGTATGATAAAGACACACACTTTAGGTGTTTAAACAACACAAGAAATTGATATTTTGTTTAAAGCTAGTACTGTGGTAGACATTAGAATATATACATGTTTTTGCATTTTTGCTGACTCAGCATTTTCATTGATTTTGACAATATTCAAGGTCAATTCAAAATTAATACCAAGCTAATACAGCTGTTGCATGACTTTCACGTTAAAGTAGAGGACTTTCTCTTTTAGAGATTGACTTCGAAAGCGCGGGTTTTTTTTAAAATCCTATCCGTTGCCTAGCAACAATATTGGATGTTTTGGAAAATAAAAAGCTAAAATTGGTAGTGTTGTAACAATTATCTTATAGAATAAATAATTTTTTTTGTCCAAAAATCAAATTTTCAAGTAATAGGATATAACTATTATTTCTAAAGAAATGCATTGATAAGGAATAATTAATTATCTCCATGGCAACAGCAAATTTCCCAAAGCAACAGTGAAAATTAAGAGATTTTTTGGTATGTTTACACATGTATACAGTTAAGATATATTATAGTAAATTATTTTGTCTTAAAAATTGCAGATAGGCAAAATTGCTTAAGTAATATGGGTTTAATAAAAGTATTTTGTACCTAATTAACCCATGACATCAATTCTGAACTATTAACAAGCAATTTTATAATCACTTTACCCATTTCAATCAGGCACATTTTCCTAAATTTTGAGGCTGAAATAAGATTTTCTGAAATAACCTTCAAAAAGGAACTAAATACCTAAAAAGTATTATCATTAAAAAATCATTTGTATTATTAACAAGATTCTAGATAAAAATAATACTTAGGTTGCCATGGTAACATATTGCAAACTGGCAAGCAGGCAAAATAATTGTATGCAAACTATTTTTAAAATGGCCTTCATTAGTTATAGTTTTTCAGTCGCTTTTAGAAATAAGATACACCTGCATTTTTGAAGCATACATATTTAATTAATATGTATAAATATTATTTATCCATTCCAATTAGTATGTGAGAGAAACATTAATTTCATTCCCAAAATCAAGCATGATGCATGGATTATGCTCTCTCTCCTTCTCAGTGTATGCATTTTGTTCCTTTCTTTCTTAAGGACAGATGAGACGTTCTTCATTAATTTATGTTTTTCCAAATAATTTATGATTGACATTATCACATATTGCAACTTTAACAAGTTTCCTCACAAAAGAATGTGGATACATTTCCAGGTATTTCTGCAAGGTACTATTTATTTTTTTCTATATATAAATCTCATTTAATATCACTCTAATTTCTAATATCACAATTTTTGGTGTTTCATTTTTTTTTTAAAACTTGCTATTTTGAAAAGTAATCAATGATAAGATTTTTAAAATAATTATACATATTTATATGTATTACAGATATAAAATCAGATATTCAATGAAAATTTTGTCATACCTAAAAGGAAGACTGCAATGCCCATGTTTTTGTTTAAAAAAGCAGAAGAAATCTTGGCTTTGCAAAGACATTTTTTTATTCAATATAAAGAAACTGAAATTTATTCTATGCAAGACACATTCTAGTATTATACTGTCAAATGTTGACAAAAGCTAATTACCACATCCAATTGGACACATGCATAGGATTTAAGCTCAGAATTAAAAAATATAATACTCTACATGTACCTGTAATGCAACCTAAACATAACTCACAGAATATTTTTTTGAAAATTTAAAGTCATGGGCCACAAAACTCACGTGAAACACTTCACCCTAACAGATTTTTTTCCATTTCTTTCCTTTATTTCATAAAAATGTTGACTCCATGTTTTGGACATATTACGAAAAACTTAACTTAAAGAAAAAAGTCTTCATAATAAAGGGGGGGGGGGGGGTAAGTGCACCCTGAACAGTGTATGACACTCTAATACATTCTGAAACTTACCGCCCCCGATATAACACTCACATAAAGTATGCAACATGCAAAAAAAATATAATAATATTTACATATGGACCAGCCAGTTACCGCCTCTAATATAGTAAATAACACATGAAAAGGGAACATAAGGATATTTACATATGGAGCGGCCAGTTACCACCCCCGATAGAACACTCACATAGTTAACATGAAAATGGAACAAAAGGATATTTACATATGGAGTGGCCAGTTAACGCCCCCAATAGAACACTCACATAGTAAATAACATAAAAAAATGGAACAAAAGGATATTTACATATGGAGCGGCCAGTTACCACCCCCGATAGAACACTCACATAGTTAACATGAAAATGGAACATAAGGATATTTACATATGGAGCGGCCAGTTACCACCCCCAATAGAACACTCACATAGTAAATAACATATAAAAATAGAATGAAAGGATACTTACATATGGAGCGGCCAGTTAACGCCCCCAATAGAACACTCACATAGTAAATAACATATAAAAATGGAACAAAAGGATATTTACATATGGAGCGGCCAGTTACCGCCCCCAATAGAACACTCACATAGTTAACATGAAAATGGAACAAAAGATTATTTACATATGGAGCGGCCAGTTACGTAGGGTCCCAAATAGAACACTCACATAGAAAATAACTTATAAAAATGGAACGAAATGATATTTACATATGGAGCGGCCAGTTACCTCCCCCGATATGACACTCACATAGTTAACATGAAAATGAAACAATAGGATATTTACATATGGAGCGGCCAGTTACTGCCCCCAAAACACTCACATAGTAAATAACATATAAAAATGGAAAAAAGGGATATTTACATATGGAGCGGCCAGTAAACCCCGATAGAACACTCACATAGTTTACATGAAAATGGAACAAAAGGATATTTACATAAGGAGCGGCCAGTTACCGCCCCCGATAGAACACTCACATAGTTATCATGAAAATGGAACAAAAGATTATTTACATATGGAGCGGCCAGTTACTGCCCCCGATAGAACACTCATATAGTAAATAACATAAAAAACAATAGAACAAAAGGATATTTACATATGGAGTGGCCAGTTACCGCCCCCGATAGAACACTCACATAGTAAATAACATATAAAAATGGAACAAAATATTATTTACATGTGGAGTGGCCAGTTACCACCCCCGATAGAACACTCACATAGTAAATAACATAAAAAACAATAGAACAAAAGGATATTTACATATGGAGCGGCCAGTTACCGCCCCCGATAGAACACTCACATAGTAAATAACATATAACAATAGAACAAAAGGATATTTACATATGGAGTGGCCAGTTACCGCCCCCGATAGAACACTCACATAATAAATAACATATAAAAATGGAACAAAAGGATATTTACATATGGAGCGGCCAGTTACCGCCCCGATAGAACACTCACATAGTAGATAACATATAACAATAGAATGAAAGGATATTTACATATGGAGCGGCCAGTTACCACCCCCGATAGAACACTCACATAGTAAATGACATATAAAAATGGAACAAAAGGATATTTACATATGGAGCGGCCAGTTACCGCCCCTGATAGAACACTCACAAAGTTAACATGAAAATGGAACAAAAGGATATTTACATATGGAGCGGCCAGTTACCGCCCCCGATAGAACACTCACATAGTAAATAACATAAAAAACAATAGAACAAAAGGATATTTACTTATGGAGCGGCCAGTTACCGCCCCCGATAGAACACTCACATAGTAAATAACATATAAAAATGGAACAAAAAGATATTTACATATGGAGCGGCCAGTCACCGCCCCCGATAGAACACTCACAGAGTAAATAACATAAGAAACAATAGAACAAAAGGATATTACATATTGGAGCGGCCAGTTACCGCCCCCGATAGAACACTCACATAGTAAATAACATATAACAATAGAACAAAAGGATATTTACATATGGAGCGGCCAGTCACCGCCCCCGATAGAACACTCACATAGTAAATAAGATAAGAAACAATAGAACAAAAGGATATTTACATATTGGAGCGGCCAGTTACCGCCCCCGATAGAACACGCACATAGTAAATAACATATAAAAATGGAACAAAAGGATATTTACATATGGAGCGGCCAGTTACCGCCCCCGATAGAACACTCACATAGTAAATAACATATAACAATAGAACAAAAGGATATTTACATATGGAGCGGCCAGTTACCGCCCCCGATAGAACACTCACAAAGTTAACATGAAAATGGAACAAAAGGATATTTACATATGGAGCGGCCAGTTACCGCCCCCGATAGAACACTCACAAAGTTAACATGAAAATGGAACAAAAGGATATTTACATATGGAGCGGCCAGTTACCGCCCCCGATAGAACACTCACATAGTAAATAACATATAACAATAGAACAAAAGGATATTTACATATGGAGCGGCCAGTTACCGCCCCCGATAGAACACTCACAAAGTTAACATGAAAATGGAACAAAAGGATATTTACATATGGAGCGGCCAGTTACCGCCCCCGATAGAACACTCACAAAGTTAACATGAAAATGGAACAAAAGGATATTTACATATGGAGCGGCCAGTTACCGCCCCCGATAGAACACTCACATAGTAAATAACATATAACAATAGAACAAAAGGATATTTACATATGGAGCGGCCAGTTACCGCCCCCGATAGAACACTCACATAGTAAATAACATATAACAATAGAACAAAAGGATATTTACATATGGAGCGGCCAGTTACCGCCCCCGATAGAACACTCACATAGTGAATAACATATAACAATAGAATAAAAGGATATTTACATATGGAGCGGCCAGTTACCGCCCCCGATAGAACACTCACATAGTAAATAACATATAAAAATGGAACAAAAGGATATTTACAAATGGAGCGGCCAGTTACCGCCCCCGATAGAACACTCACATAGTAAATATTACAAAAAAGATGAAAAAATATTTACATATTCACAAAAAAATTTAAACATATTGATGTGATAATGTTTTGTATTAGATGATTCATATATCTACGTGTCTGACTCCAGAATTGTTGTGGTTTCCACTTTTCTGATGTCCAGAAGGATAGATTCTAGTTCCTCCTCACTAATCTCAACATTCTTCCTTTTTTTCCTCTCAGCAGTTAGTCTTGAAAAATATGAAGAAATTTGTCCAAGCTCTAAATATTCCTGTGGTTTAAATCGCTTGTTTCCTTCCTTGTTTAAGGCTACCCTCATGTTCTGTGCAACGATGGATGGGTGCAATTTCATTCCACTGCTTTCCCCTGCATGGAAAATTTCCTGAAGATAGTCCTTAATATCATCTGAATATCTGACCGATTTTCTTTCCTTCTTCAAGGCCCATCCCATGCAGCACTTTGACTCTCCCTCAGTTACTTCTTTACATGCATAACTGATAATTTTTCCAGAGAGGTCAGAACACACATTCTTCCATCTAACTTTGATATCATCGTATGTTGACATCTGTGAAAGAATGTCATGGCTTCCAATCAATATGTGATTTTGAAGATCGTTGAATGAAGAAAATACTTTTGTACATCCTCCTTCAGAACAGGGAAATTTTCTTTCTTCAGAGCAGCATTCCTCAAGCTTTGGTTCTCTGATATTTCCTTCAGGACTTATAGTTGTGAAGCCTGCCTTTTCTTTTATGGTGGAAAGCTCCTGTAATATTTGTTTTTGAATTATAGACATGGCAGAATGACTGCAAATTAAAACACTAAATTAAAGAAGATTTATGTTTTTGTAGTCTACTGAGATAAAACAATAGTGATAAACTAAGGTAGTACGTGTATAATGTTAAACTAAGATATAAATTGTTAGCTAATAGAATATTATTTTTGGAATGGTCACACTAAGAAATCTATCAAAGTTTTAAGATAGAGACATTAATTTAAACATTTCAGTCATAGAACTTCTTGAGCATTTACTATAAAGCTTACACTGTTTTCATGAGGTATGGCCAAAACATTGCCCTTGCCAACTCTGAAAGCTCTCCAGATTTGCAGTGAGTTGCCTTCAAACTGCACATTTGAAATTTTGGTGATCCCCTTGATAGGGCATTTGCTTGTTGTGATCCCAGAAGAAATCTCAACATGTGCAGCTTGACACCCTGTTGTACCCCCAAACATATCAATGGCCCTCTTCATGTCAGCTGCTGTAGTGATGTCATATCCTGAAGCTGCAACTTTTCTGAATTTACTCCTCATATGGGCAATTTTAGCGTCACTGTAAGATTTGCCATTCTGGGCTTCACTGTAGTCATATCGTGCAATGGACACAGCTGAAACAGTTGGAATGAGTATTTAAAATAGCTTGCTAAAAATAAAGAAAACCAGAAAAAAATGTCACAGCAGATATGATTGCATTCAGAACAGATTTGATTTAGTGAAACCCATGTTAGTTAAACATAAATAACTTGCATGGAATACCCTTTGTGTGTATGTGTTAATACATATACATGTTTAAATACCTGTTCGTTCACTTATTCCTGGAATGGCTAGCCACAAATTCCCACAATGGTAACAACCCGCATTGTCACTGCGAATATATGCTCTACTTATGGTAGGCAACTGTTTCTTTATTTCTGACAAGGTATGCTCCAACAGGCATGCAACTGTCATCCAATCCTGTCGAACTCCATCCATCATGTGAGCAAATGTCCTGTGCTAAAATTTGGTTAACAAAAAATTTGTTTTAAAATGTTGTCTTATATATAGTATTCTTTTAAATTTTGAAATAGCAATTCCTTAATCAAGCTGAAATTAAATTTCATAGTCAAAACTAAAGAACAGTTTAAGCTCACTTAAACCAAAGATTCAAATTTTAACAAAGAAATTATACACATATTTAGAGAGAGAAAAAATTGTGAAGAGTATTTAGGCTATACATGTATATATAGCTATTCGGGTCAAAGTAAATTTAGCAATTTATTGACCCATGTATCTCTTGTAACGCCAATTTTTGCATAATGATTTGAAGATAAAAACAGTGAAGAATATGTAATGAACTAAGTCTCACCTTTAAATTCAGTGCTTCATCCTTGTATATACAGACTGAAACATGCCAATTCACCCCTTTTTGTCCATACCAGTCGCTTTGTTTCTCACGATAGGAAATGGGTAAAAACTTCATGGCCCAGTCCATAATTAGAAGGACATCTCCATGCTGTATTTCTTGAAGGCGGTGTGTCCTTGCTAGATCTTGATTCATGCCCCTCACAATGTGATTCTTCCACTCACTGATCTTGATTTCTGCAACATCAATATCTGCAAGCATGTCTTCCTTCACTGTAGCACAGATGTCTGTAATAAGTTTTTATTAATATTTTTATAACTGTTTGTTCTCCAGTTTTTTTAAATGGAACTGCAAAAAAAATTGTGAAATATAAAAGCTCTAGCACCAAACATTCAAAAGTAATGGCCAAGGTTAAAGTTTTTCAAACTCCAAGGTCAAAGGGTCAAAATTGTTGGCATCCAAGGGATGGCTTGTCACAAGGAATGCACATTTGAATACAAAAGCCCTAGCACTAACTATTCAAAAGTTATGGTCAAGGTTAGATTTTTCAAATGTGGGTCAAACTGCAAGGTCAAGAGGTCAAATATCTTGGTACCAAAAGAAAATCATCATAAGGAATATACCCGTATATTTTAAAAGCTTTAGTCCAACCGATCAAATGTTATGGGCAAGGTTAAAGTTTTCACAGACAATTTACAGATGGATGGAAACTATATGCTCTCTAATCTTCCATTACAGGGGCATTAAAAAAAATCAGCAACCCCAAACTTTTAATGATTTTGTTGAAATCAGGAATTTTTTTTATAGATTAAGTTTGTCATCTCATAAAAATTCAGTCCCAATTTAGTGTAGAATGCTAAGTATTTAAGAGAAGATTCATCAATAAATTCATATCAGCTTAAAACACTAAATATCCTCTTCAAACAAAAGTTTGTGGAGGATAAAAGAAACATTTATTTATTCTTACCAAATCTTTTCATAATTTCTTTCAACTTTATGACTGTCTGAGGAAGCAAGCTGCATTTGTCACAAAGAACATCATGGTCGTGATCAAGGCAATTCTGCTGCAGACACTCATCACCTGGGTCACTGAGTGCAAAACTGATGCAGTGGTCAGCACAAGAATCAAACTGTAAAGTTAAAGTAAAGAATATTATAATCTTGAAAGTCATAACAATATCCTTTTTTTAAATAAAAAAAATGCAATCAATAAAAAAAATGCAATCAATATGTCCTATTAAACAATTAATATGTATAGTTCTATGCCTATAATTTAAATCTTTAAAAAGGAGTCAGTTATGTAACTGGGTTTTCCCATAAATGAAGAAAATGCTGGTTGCATCAGGTTTTATGGGTTCTTTAATTCTGACATGGATTTTATTATATAGATAAATCATTCCTACAAAACATGTTATCATAATGAATACTTCATAACATTAACATTGGTATACATATTTTATCACAATTTTTTTCAATTAGCATGAAATCTATTTTATGTTCTCCTCTGTGAATTAATTATACAGACAGATGTGTTTGTATTGGTTTGATGCTGAGACAACTAAGCATAATTCATAATGTACCAAAAAGAATAAGTACTTGTATATAATACCTGCTTTAAATGTGCTTTAAATTCTGTTTTAAGGTACATCCTACTAGCTAGTAGAGAATCCTTAAGCTCTTTTAGTTCAGTATGCAACAGGGCATTTGGTGCATATTTTTCCATATCTGTAAAAATCCGACAAATAGAACATTACATGATGTATAATTAGAAATGCTATATTTCTCAATAAATAACCTCAGAATAAGAAGATGTATTCATTTAAGCTCTATTTTCATTTGTCATTGATCATTTCAATTGTCAACAAATACATGTACATTGTACTATAAGTATGTTTACTACAGATAGAATATACCTGCCACTGTCGACAATAGTATCTCATATGCATGTCCTCCTTTCGCAGCAACATTGTCCAGACCTTTTAGGTTTGTACATTTTGAGGCTGGGCAGACACTTAAAACATGGAAAAGAGTTGATCTTGATAATGGGGCAAACTCAGTTTCCTCACAGAAAGACAAATACATTTTAACGAGTGCTGAATTCCAAACAGTTCTGACAACCTCTGGTATAGTAACTAAAGACCCATCATCCAGTTTTATTTCTTTTGTGCCTACAGATGAAACCTGAAAATATATTTGGCACATGGTATTTTTGTGCAAATAAATTCAGGAAAATGCATAAAGTTGTACCCAATTACATAATAAGATAGTATTGATTTACTATTATTAACATTTTTCTTTTCTTTATTACCATACCTGGTGAAAAGCAGGATTGAAGAAAAAATCTAAGGCATGATCTAGCTTCACTTTATCCATTCTGTGATGGAAAACAGGCCTCTTGTGACTGTGTGTTCCTATATATGATTAATGATAAACTATAGAGAAAAATGACAGTTTTTTTTATTATATGTAGTACATGATGATACATTTAATACATTTTAAATTGAAATTTGTAAAAACTGTTTTGGTTGCAATAAATTTATTGACAAACTAGAACTGTCCCAAATGGACAAATACCCCCTGCTGGGTTTTGCAGAGAAGGTAGCAAGACACTAATACTTACACAAATGACCTTGGGTCAAGGTCATGACACACCCTCAGCTTATAAGTAATCTTTGTGTAAAATGGGAACTCACCAAGTTTATCCATAAGAAAGATATGGACCACAAACGAATTATGAACTTTTTCTTTCAGTGACCTTGAACTTGCCCAAATGACCTTGGATCAAGGTCAAGACGCATCCTCAGGTCATGAACAATCTTTGTGTGAAGTAGTAGATTCAAGTTTAATCATATGAAAGAAATGGACCAGACACTAACAATGAAATTTTTCTGTCAGTGTCCTTGAACTTGTCCAAATGACCTTGGTCAAGGTCATGACATACTCTCAGGACATGAACAATCTTTGTGTGTAGTAGTAGATTCTAATGTTCCTACGTAAGAAAGATATGGACCGGACACATTTGCACAGACAGACAGATGCACAGACGGACAGAAGGACAAGGTGATTTCTATATACCCCCCAAACTTTGTTTGCGGAGGGTATAATAAGTAGTAGTACATATAGTATGATTGTATAATTTTAATGATGAATCTCATGTTCATTTGTCTAAGCCCTAAATTTATCCATGCACAGCTGCTAATTCTAAATTCACATTTACTTGAATTTTGTTAAGCATGTGAAATAGAATACAAACCTTTACTATGATCTGCAGCATATGTGCGTGCTTCATCAATGGCATAGATTGAGAGTTGTGGGATGAGTTGCTGTAGTTCCTTCTTTGTGTGAGATAAAGAAATCAAAGACAGGAGCTGTTTCTTAATATCTTTATCACTGCTTTCAAGGTAAAGATTTACCACAACCTTTTCTAAGTCGCAATTTGTTTCCGCATTTGAAGGCTCCTGGATCAGTTTCAAGAGTTTATTTCCCTGGCCTGGAGCTATACCTTAAGAAAAAGGAAGTTTATATATATATTTATATATACATTATTATTTTCAATGAGCATATACTTGGTAATCTGATAATTGATTTTTTTTTTAATATCAGATGGTTAGTGCTTAAAGGAGGAAAGTATACACATGCTAATTATGTTAGAGCTTAAACAGTTAACTTCAAAGCATTATTATAAAGAGAAACTTAATGGACACCCTATTATCCCATTTGAAATGAATAAAGATTGATTCTGCAAAAAATGAATTTCGGTTTTATGAAAGCCATTATATTGATGATTATATATACCTTCTAAGACTAGGTTTATAGCTTCTCCTGTTTTCCGTTTCAAGGTACGAAGGGTGTTTGGCATTAAGGAATCTAAATTTCTTCGCACTTGATATTTCAGTGGACTAAAACTGCCTCGACTAAGAGAACCCATTGTCTTATTTATATCATCAAGTGATGTTTCTATGTTTTCTTCACTCCAGGATGATACTTGTGATAAAGGTTGAGAACTGTGTATCTATGAGTAACAAGAGTCATAAATAAGGTGTTGCAACAAGAAGTGACTTCAAATTAAGCTTATTGATGAATTGAATATTTGATCTCATTTAATATCATAAATTCACTGGAATTATAATAAACACACTCAGTGTAACCAAAATCTACCTTCTTTCATGACAGCTCTATTAACTAGAGGCCCATGGGCCACAATGCTAACCTGAGTAAGCATGGCCCCTCTGTTCTTCATCAGCAGATTCTTTTTCCTACACATTCTTTTGTAGAACTTTGAATACATATTTATATGACTAATCATGGCTTTGCTGTTCATGAGAATTAGAAGATTTTTCAAAACTTTTCCAATGTACCAGGTAGTCCCAATTAAAACTTTGATTATCCATTGTGGCCCCACCCTATTCCAAGGGGGACATAATTTGAAAATTTCTGGGGATATTTCTTTATCAATATGGCTATATTCATGGCTTTGTGGTTTTTAAGAAATATTTTTAAAATATTTTAGCATTTTCTCCTATATATTCCTTTGTAATACTTTGATCCCCTGTTGTGGCCCTGTCTTACCCCTGGGGTCACAAAATTTTCAAGAACTCTTAATTATCATCTCTTGAAAGAGTGTGTGGCTCTTCTTGTGAAAAAAAACTTGACTACCGTTCACCCAAAGATGCTTTTGTCACAAGTTTAGCTGAAATTGGCCCAGTGGTTCTAGTGAAGAAGTCAAAAATATGAAAAGTTTACAGAAGACAGGAAAGTTTACAGAAGATAGAATAGAGATAGACACGGAACACCCTTTCATCAGGTGAGCTAAAACTGATATGCAGGCACTTACAGACTCTTCTTCTGAATGTCCCTTCAGGTCTCTCTGTTCTTCTTCCTAAAACAGATAATCAATCATTTGAATTCAAATGTATATATGCAATTTAGATGAAAAAAAAAAATCAAAATTGTGAGTTTCTTGATTATTTATGTAAAAATACTGTAAACATTAATGGTACAATGTCATTTTTTGTAATATCAATCAGAATTCCTTAAAATATACCTTTCTTGAAACAGAGTCTGAAGAACATTGCTCTTTGCATCTGTTTGTATTACATTGAAGAGTGCATGTCATAGACTGCTGATGATTCTTCAAAAGACATACAAAATCATATGATTCATGTGCAAACCACAACATGTGGGAAAAATCAATTATAATTGATGCAAGTATCTGGGTCAAGAAAATACAAGAGATAAATTCTCTCTTGTGATATGTGAAAAAATTCTAACATCATTAACTTATTAAAATAAGAAATTCACAATGCATGTATCATGATATTTATGACGTATCATGATGTATATAATTTTATAAATTAAGATAAGAGATTTCTAATTCTCTTACTAAGTGTATTTTTTTTTTATAAAATACATCCACAAGATAAAAACTTGGTATTTATTTTTTTGCAAATTAATCAGTCAAACTTTGAAAACTTTTACCAGACAAAGTGGGTCAGATTTGACTTCAGAATTGAAATCTGGACAACTGTCTTCCTCATTACCACAAAACTGAAATAAAATAAATACAATTCAGTCATTTGTAATTTATTTGAAATCAATATATTAGATAATCATATATTTTTAAAAGAAAAGAAGTCAGAATAATTTATTGCATTTTTTCTTCAATTCTCTGTAATTTTTATTACACAGAGGTTTCCATTGCATAAAAATGATTTTTATAAGGAGGGTTGCCATCTTCTACTGACTTACAGCCAGTTAACCCTGGATTTACATATTAAACATTATACTGAGGCATCCTCTTTTCATAAAATGATATATGGTATCACTCACATCTTTATTCAACATATTGGTATTTTTCATTTCCTCATACATTACTCCCCTACATTTGCGACAAATACCTGAAATAAGATCCAAAGATACTTTTGAAAGAAGTTCACAGGTGTTTTACAATCCACAAATGTGATTCATCAATAAACACAAGTACACCATTTATAATTCTTCAAAAGGATTTTTTTCCCCGTAGAAATTTTAACTTTAGAAATTACTTTATATATATATATATATATATATATATATATATATATATATATATATATATATATATATATATATATATATATATATATATATATATATATATATATATTTAGGAATGACTCTAATTCTTGGCCAAATTATTCGAGTATAACCTGGTTTGGGTCAGTTTACGCTTTATAATCCGCGAAGCGGATTATAAAACAGCGTAAACTGACCCAAACCAGGTTATACTCGAATAATTTGGCCAAGAATTAGAGTCATTCCTTATAATTTAATTCTAAAATCATTAAACAACTGTGGGTGTAAAATTTCGTTGCTTTTTATTAGTTCAAATTTGCTGCTCAATAATACAACCCTAGTAACGGAAGTGATGGGAAGCAAGGGGAGGTAAAAACTGATACATGGTCCTAGCAGCCATGTTTTTTGTTTACATGTGGTAAGATCCAAGTTACTGTTTGAAGCTAAAGGTAAATTTATTAAATCTGGAATTTTCCATGAATCCCGAGGACTGGAGATGAGAGGATTGCATGGATACAGACGATTCAGCTGGTTGTCAGGGGGGTGTGTCCCCATACCAAACCAGGTTATACAGAAATAATTTGTGTTCCTTTTTGGATATTAACCAATCAAAGGCTAGAATACAAACAAAATTAAATTATATATATATATATATATATATATATATATTCATATTTCATAGCATCTAGTAAATGAAAATGAAAACAATTCATGTATTTAACAATAAAATCATATCTTTCTAATGATTTACACCCCCCCCCCCTCTCCCTCAACACGCACACCTCCATTTCATCACTGGAATACTATTTGGAAAGAAAAATTATCAAGTGAATAAATAAATTTTTATTGAATTTTTAAATTGAATAGTTAAAAAAATGATTCATTACAAATTTTTTCAATAACGGATAAATTATTGGGAATATATATATATATATATATATATATATATATATATATATATATATATATATATATATATATATATATATATATATATATATATATATGTATGTGTGTGTGTGTTCCTGATTTAGCCCAAACCCCCGACCCCCCACCCCCCAACACATCGTACCGCAGTGATAAATAAATATATTGTTTAGAACAAATCCATATATCCAATGGAAAAAAAATGTCTATCTTTTGGATATTTATTGTATTCTTGCCGTGTATATTAGTGTTTTGTGTTTACCATTTATTTAGAAACAAAACAAGTGAATCGCAATGGGGCGAAAACTCTTTCCTGGGGCGAAAACTCTTTCCTGGGGCGAATCGTCAAGACTCTGGAAGTGAAACGTGGTGCCGCCCCACACTAAATAGCCAATCAATATACAGTAAATTTCGAAAGGTGGAAGCCACGGCAAGCATGGCAAGTAGGGCTGGGACGATACAACTTTTTCTATATCGATATGTATCCCGATATTTGAGCCACGATACGATATGTATCACGATATGTTTAATTGGTTATAAATCCTTTTCTTATATTGAAGTGAACAAAACATTTCTTCACATATAAGAATAATTTATTCAAAGAAGTTGTATATCTGTTGTAAAACTTAATTATTTTGCACAAGTGGTCTTAATTATTATGTATTTCATATTTAGATTTATATTAAGCATATTTATTTTACATATTAAACCCAAAATGTTAAGTAAACAAAGAAAAACATTAGTCAGAATTTTTTGGGCGATATGTCGATATTTCTTCATATGTATCGATATGCGTATCATCCTCACATTGAATCGATATTATCGATATCTCGATATATTGTCCCAGCCCTAATGGCAAGGTGAATTAATTGTCCAAATATTGGGCACTTAGGTATGTTTCAGTAGCTTAAAAGGTCATTATATGAAATTTTTGAACTAGTTCCATTAGAATAACAGAGTAACAAGATTTCTACTTATTTTTGTTAATGCGTATTTAACTCTGTGGTCGAATTTTCTCTGTTGTTTTTTATATTGATATATTGTCGAATTGTTGTTATGTTGTACGTCTAGAATTAACTCGAATGACGTTGTACCATTAACTTTATTTCAGTGAAAGAAAGAGAATCAGACGAGGCAAGAAAATGTGAAATTCAAAATGTGGATTAGATAACTTGGTCAGCTACATGCTACAGCCTACACTTTTAATATCAGGACACTGAGCAGCTGTTAAGGTCCGGCAAAAGTAAAAAAAATTAAAAGGTGCAAAAAGAAAGACCAGATCTGGATAAGCATCTCAAGATTTCTGTTTTTACAAAATGTGATATAGTTCAAAGTGTGTTAAAAATGCTGAGTAATTAAAGAAGTCCTTGGATCATGTGGATTTATTTTGAATACAGATAAGCAGGATTTTTGAAACCATATAGCCAGAAGAGACCCTCTAATTATTTCAGATTTAGTGAAAGACCAAGATAGGATTTTTTGGCCATGGCAACATATGACATGAAAGATGGAACTTTCTTTTATGAGGATTGCATTACACTGCATTATGTGATATTAAGTGAAAAAATACTGAACTGTATCATAAACAGTTTATACCTGTTCAGCTCAGGAGAATTCAAGCACAGGATATGATTCATATTCATCTTGTGATCTATAAAGATTGATAGTGAGTAAGTGAAATAACATTACTAACCTGATCCAACTGGCACCATGACCCCTTTGCGGGCCAGTATGAAATGTGACATCAAGGGAGTTATCGGTCTCTCAGGTTTCGCCTTGCCAATATGATCTGGGTATGCACACGTATGCCCTTTTTTCCACATAACTCCCAACTCTGCACGCAACTTGGGACATATAGAAAAATGTTCTGCCGACTTGTAGGAAAATATGCCCACTCGGAAACATAGTAAATGCCCTTCAGTTGGAATGTGAGAGTTACATAAATTTAAAGACCTTAAATGACTTGAAATATCTTTTAAACAGTTAGATATGGGGCTGAGGCTGCTTTCTGATGGATAATATATAGATGGTCCACAAATATGCCTGTGAAAATTCGAAAAACTACAAGTTTGATCTGAACAGAGAGTGTTGTCTGCTTCCATTGTTTACTGAATACACTAAAATGTATTTCCTTTACCAAAGAGTTCTACCAAGGGGGATAATAATACCAGGTGTTATATGAATGATTCAAGAAATGTTTAAAATAAAGAATATATTTCATACTTTTAATTATTCTACTGAATCCTCAAATACTTTCTCATTTTCTTGATGAAATCAGTATTCTTCAAGACAACAACAGTGTTAACATTGCTCACTTCTGTGATAAATGTAGCAATATGGAAAACTTCCCCATGTTCTTTTTAATTAGCAGACCCAAAGTAAAATTTTCATTATGTTTTATTTGCAGAATGATCTTTATTTTTCATACATAAAAATGTTATTTTTCGCAAGGTCATTTATACAATTTCTTACATTTTCTTTTCAATTCTGAATATCAGCCTTGTTGCTATGGGAAATTTGCTGTTGCCATGGAGATAATTAATTATTCCTTATCAATGCATTTCTTTAGAAATAATAGTTATATCCTATTACTTGAAAATTTGATTTTTGGACAAAAAAAATTATTTATTCTATAAGATAATTGTTACAACACTACCAATTTTAGCTTTTTATTTTCCAAAACATCCAATATTGTTGCTAGGCAACGGATAGGATTTTAAAAAAAACCCGCGCTTTCGAAGTCAATCTCTAAAAGAGAAAGTCCTCTACTTTAACATGAAAGTCATGCAACAGCTGTATTAGCTTGGTATTAATTTTGAATTGACCTTGAATATTGTCAAAATCAATGAAAATGCTGAGTCAGCAAAAATGCAAAAACATGTATATATTCTAATGTCTACCACAGTACTAGCTTTAAACAAAATATCAATTTCTTGTGTTGTTTAAACACCTAAAGTGTGTGTCTTTATCTTACCAGTAAATAAGAATAATTGTCAAAGTTTTTGTATATAATTTCAGGCCTTAAAGATAAGTGATTTTTTGCCCCCTCACATGGAAAAATTGGCTGGTTGCTAAGGAAATTACTTTGACCAGGTTTCCATAGTAACCATGATCCAAAACATTTTTCATTTTGCATACATGGATCATAGTGCAAGAGAAATCTATGTGTGGAAAATCATTGAATTCTGAGAACTTGAGTGAATCACCTTTTGCATGATTTTTATATGGACTGGTACTTAAATATGAACATTACCTGTAAGAATACCTTTCCAAGTGTACTATGATTTTTGACCCAATGACCATTACCTTGAAGTTTGACCTACTTTTCAAAATTTTTATCTTTGCTTATAACTTTTGATTTAGAATAGTTAGGGCTTTCATATTTAATATGTGCATTAGTAGTGACAAAGTGTTTCCAAGCATGCTATAATTTTTGACCCCTTTACCTTGACCTTCATGTTTGACCTAAATTTCAAAAATTTTATATTTGGTGATTACTTTTGAATGACATATGATAGGGTGTTCATATTTGACAAGTGCATTACCTGTGTCAAAATGTTTCTGAATATGCTATGATATTTGACCCCGTGACCTTGACCTTCCAGTTTGACCTAATTTTCAAACATTTCATCAGTTTGCTAACTTTTGAAGGAGCAAAGATAGGGCATTCATATTTGACAAGTGCATTACCTGTGACAAGCATTTCCAAATGTACTATGATTTTAAATCCCTTGACCTTGAAGTTTGACCTAATTTTTAAAAAGTTTATCATTGCTAATAACATTTGATTGAGAGAAGAGATGGTATTTACATTTGACATGTGCATTACCTCTTTCAAGACCTTTCTGATTGTATACTCTGGTTTCTGATATTTTTTTTTACATGTGCATCACTTGTGAGAAGATCTTTTGGATTTTATTATGATATTTGACCTCATGACCTTGATCTTGAAGTTTGATGTAGTTTTGAGAAGCTATAGTCTTTGCCATAACTGTTATTAATTCAATAATTTATGTTTTTTGTATGATGCACAGATAAGACAGGACAAACAAACAAGACAGTTAAAATATGCCATAAATAATGGCATTGGCATCCCATCCACTAAGACATCGAAAGCGGGGGACCACAATTCTTTGAATTTGCTTGTTGTTTTCAAAACTCAGTTTACAAATGTAAAATATCCAATAATAACATAATACCAGGGACCTATATGTATATAACTACATATACATGTATAGGCATATATATTAGTCCCTCTGATATTCATATATTAAGCTTTGAATGGCATGTTCACTATACATGTATATTGATTTCATGTTTATGTCATAAATAATGTATTGAAATCTTTTCTAGTCTATGAAAATTTTATGTATGATTTTTCTCATAACTTTTTGGAAGGTTTATTATTTATTCCTGGTTATATTAAAGGTTAAGTTGCTTTGAATTAGTCCTGTGCATGTGAAGAATGTATGTGATAATTTTTCTGTAATTGCCACTAGAAAATTGATGTATTTTATAAAATTGTCAAACATAACATTCATAAGAATAAAATTACAGAGGAAATTCGAAATGAATATTTTGAATATCATTAGTGTAAAATACCATAAAAATAGAATGTATAACTGGGAGAAATGAATGTATTTATGTCACAATTACACCAAATTGATATGTTTTTGGGGATTAAAAATCTTTTTTTATAGGCATTTGAAACACTCTGTAAAATGAAGATTTCAGAAAGTATAGAGCAAATTCGGGCTAATTTTTTTTTCTCGATAATTTGCCTGATTACTATATCTTTTTTACCTTGTAAATTAATCTTGAACCTTTGAATATTCATCAGACAAAAATCTAAATATTTGACATTATATGGTCAATTGTAAAAATTGAGATGAAATTTCATGTGAATTCATAAAAACTGAGAATTTTGAAAAAATATCGAGGAAATTCGGATTAAATATATTTATTGAATATAAAGGATTTCATGTTATCTTTTCACCAGCTCATTTCATATGAATTAGTCATCAAAAATAAGTAACAACTTTAATTTTATTGTGAAAGATATTTTTTCAGTCAGCAAAATTTATTCATATGCATAAATTTCAAAACTTCTCTGTGTAAAAGTACTATTTTTAGGACTGACTTTCAAATGACCTTGACTGAAAATCAAGGCCGATGACACCAAAGTTTTTGGATGTTAAAAGAGTGTAAACAGTCTGAATATTGAGTATTCAGAAAATCAAGATTCTGCCATTATAAGAAATATGAGAAGAATCCATCCTTAAATGCTGCATCTTACTGTCCAGATGTGGACATATCATTCATATTATTCACTGATTCAATATTCACATGTACAATATTTCTCATGTTGTTTTTGGAATCTTATTTTAGAGAGGGGGGATGATCATATTTATTTATCTTGCAGCATGTTTTGGTTTTAAACTTTCATTTGACACAGATAACATGCTATTAAAAACCTTAAGACAGCTGTGCGTTTGGTCAAGGCCTGCATTTTGCACAAGATCCTACAGTGGTGGATCTACGATTTTCACTGGTAGTGGACAGGTGATGTTGCAGCAGAATGACACCTCAGGCATTGCTGTGGTTACATTGGATAATCCAGGGAAGAAAAATGCTCTGTCGGGTACATCTTGTTTACTGACTCAGATTTTGAAACTGTTTTTTTTTAATTGATTAAATGCATTAGACAGCAAGTTCATTTTAGCAATTACAATCTGCCTAAGTGATTTACTGTTGTACAATTGCTCATCAAAGATTATTAAAATTAGCACTCAGTGTGACCAACTTTCTATCCCCGATTTAAATTTAATCATGTTTATAATTTAAGTTTTTCATAAGCAGGATATTCTTGTGCTTTTTAGGATCTATGATGGTTCAGTTGGAAGAGATAGTTAAGAGACTAGAGAAATGGGACACTGGTAAAGCTGTGATAGTAACTGGAAAAGGCCATGACTTTTGTACAGGAGGGGATCTAGAATTTGTCCGAAATAATCTAAACAGAGAAAGTGGTCACACAATGTGCACACACATGCAAGGAACACTGACAAAGTTGAAAAACTTACCTTTAATAAGTGTGGCTTTGATTTGTGGTATGGCTGTAGGGGGTGGGGCAGAACTCTGTACAGCTTGTGATTTTAGACTTGTCACAGAAGGTGCTAGAATAGGATTTGTCCAGCTTAAAATGGGTGTGGTCACAGGGTTTGGAGGAGGCACAAGATTGACAAAAATAATTGGCAGGTCAGAAGCGATCAAAGTTCTTTGTTCTGGAAAGGTGTTAAAGGCAGAAGAATGTCGGAAAATTGGATTAGTTGATGACATTTTATCAAATACAAATGAACCTTTTGCTAATGCAGTAGAATGGATTCAAAATAATTTCCCACATGAAAGGTCCTTGACCAGGAAAATGAAAGAAATAATTGTTGGTGCAACAGAATTAGATTCACAAAGTTCATTAGTTAATGAAAAAGAAATTTTTGTACCTACCTGGAGTTCCCCATTGCATGTTAGTGCTGTTAACAGCAATATCAAGCATAAAGAGTGAATTTTATATAATGTAAAAAAAATTCCTGAAATTATAATTTTATTATTAGGAGTTAATTTGAAAAGAATATTCTATTTGATAAAGCATAAAAAAGTTTAATACATTTCTTTTGTGATTGTTCTGCTGACTGTTATTATTGGTTAAAATGGTTCATATAAAAGGTTTGGATCTGTTCAAATCCTTGAAAATGCAAACGTTTGAATGAATAAGTGTGACTTGGTCATCTGCATTTTTGTGTCATAGAAAAGTATGCGTATCCTATTCAAAGTACAAATCTGATCAAATTCCTGTAAACAATGTTGGTCTCTTGCCTAGGTGTTGCTATGGTTTGGATGTAACAAAGCTGGTTTTAATTAATATTTTCCTTTTCCATGGTATCTGTGATAATTTTAAATAATCATCATAATTGACTATGAAAATGATAAAAAAAAAATGGGCATTTGTCTTCCATTTTTTTCCTACTGATATATATGCATTTTGCTTTAATACAGACCTTATCACTTTGAATGATTTTTTTGAGTTTGTCATTCTGTTCAAAGGAACACACATCAAATAACAAGAATGGATCTTAATTATCACGCCAGGATAATTATGTCAAAGTTCACGTAGATTTCTATTTTGATATATTTAAATATAAGTCAAATCTTTTCTGAATTTATTATAAATTATCAATGGTTCAGAAAAATCATTTTATTCTGTTTCAGGTTAGTTTTAAGCTAAGTTTATAACCCCATTGTTCACACAAATTTGGCATATGATAATGATTTTCCAAAAGAAATTCAAATGTGAACGATTTCATAAAACCATAACATTTGACAGAATTTGCATTTTTAGTTGACATTTTTAAAGTAGTTTAATTCATTAATAATCTCAGTTAGGGTTATATGAACTTATTTCTTATGTTAGAAGGTCAATGAACTTTAAATAATTGCACTAATTTGTAGCAAAGGAATGATCAATTCGATATCTTCATTTCTATTAAGATCAAGTAACTACCATAAAACTAATACATATATGGCACTTTATTAGAGAAAAAAAACTGGTTTTCTTGCACATTGAGATACATGTAATTGAAGTAATCAATATTAATTATAGTATTTCTGTTACAACGTAAGCAGAAAAGTAGACACTTTCAAGCCATTTGATTCTTTATAAAGAAAATTATATAATACAAAAGCTGTTTCTAAAGTTAAATTGATGTATAAAAAATGCTATATAAAGTTTTTTTGTCTTCACACAACAAATTGGTAGGGTTTCTATGTGGTAATGAAGTTTAAAAACAACAACAACAACAACAAAACAAACAAACAAACAAAAAACATAAATCTCCATGAAATATACGAAGAGTTATTTTGTGACTTATACAAAGTCTATTTTAGTGTCATTTTAAGATAAGCTTAAAATCAAAACAATGAAAAAAAGAAAAAAAACACTCTGCATATTCTAAAAAAGGCAGTTTATCAATTGAAACAAATCTTATTACAATAGCCAATGTATTTCATAATGTATATCTCAATGAAAAAAGTTTAGATAACGAACAGTGATAGATCTCAAAAAAAAAAAATCTACAAACAATACAAATCTGTGGACAGGGCATAAAGCACAGACCCCAGGCAATTTCAGAGGTACTGGTGGGATCAGGTGCCTAAGAGGGGTAAAGAATCCCCTGTCAACTGATCACACCCGCCGTGAGTCCTATATATTGATCACATACACGAAATATGAATTTCTAATGTTCATGATGTCACAAATTTTTATAAATCTTAGAATATTAGAAATATTTTAAACTTTACAATATCAAATATATATATAAGTAAGCATATAAGCCTTGTGACTACCTTGAGGTAAGCGTTTAAGGACATACGTAACGTAGTTTGAACTTTATTGTCTTTTTCCCTGGAGTTGAAGAGTTCCAATACTTAAAGGAATTGTGTGCTACATTTGTATGTCTATATATGCTGTTGTACACTTCTTCTAAAACAAGTTTGGATAAACAAAACATCTAGAATATGTGTTTAGTAATTTTTGTGTATTTTTCTTTGAATTATACAAGAATTTTCATCAATTGATATCTTTTCAAAACCCCTGGTAATACATGCTGATTTTTTGTCGACGAACATCTGATGGCACTATAATCTTAAATCAAGAATATCTTGAAAAATTATCAATAGGTAAGGTACGTTGCGTATGTCCTTAAATTAGCACCATGATTAAGAATACTCTAACCACACAAAATTGCGAATGACAGCATAGCTAGATTGCTAAAACTAAGATATGATCAGAAAATCATGCAGAGATTATATTAAAAAATATAGAAAATAACATTGCAGTACAAAATTTAAAAAAAAAAATCAATGATATATCATGAAAGACAACATGGCACTTTGTTTTGGAATTCTTCATTTAAACAGAAATCAAAAAACGTAACCATGGAAAAAATATTGAAAAGACCACAAAATTTATCTTGGTATTACTTACGGTGTATCAAATATAAAAATCCTTATTTGCAAAAAATATACAATATATTATGGACAAGATTTTTTTTACAAGGCTTTTTTTTTTTTACAATTGCACAACTCATTACATGTTTGAAGGTTATAAATAAGAAATATTAGAAATGAAGTTCTCATTCTTTATGTCCCAATTTTCTGTTATTATAATGTTTAATACAACGTCCATATTTTCCCTAAGTTTGGGACTAAATTGGACAAAGCAACACTCATTTCAATGTGATCTTTAAAGCCCAAGCCCAGAGACAAGGCATTTTACGAACATTTACCAAGGGAAATAACACCCTGAGTCCTTGTGACTCCTGGACAAAATAAACATCCGCGTCAGTGCCAAGCATAGTAACTGTGGAGACTTCAAAACCTTTCAGCGATCCAAGAAGTATTTCATTGTTTTCTGGCCAATCGAGTATCATGCAATAAATCATTTTCTTTTCTGATTTCGATGCTGTGTACCTATGTACAAATAAACATGATGACAGCAATGTGTTTGTGAAATTAAACGTCTCAGTGATTATTTTCTCTTAAAACACTTGCATAAACAAGAATCGTAATTCTAATGAAATAAAACTCAAGATAATGAATCTTTGTAAAAATATATCCAATATTAGATAAACATTCATGTACGAGGGTTGTTAGAAAAGTTCGCGGACACATTGATTTACGGAAAATCTATTGTGTATACTATGAGGTATGACCTATGTCTGATTAAATTACTATCTTCTGTTTAATAGTATATAAAAATCAGGTCCATTTACTAAAATTTGAAAATTTACAACGATTTTACAATGCGATCATAGGATTCATGGAGCAATCACTTGACGTTAAGTGACGTGACAACCAGATTTCAAACCCATTAAGCTTTTAAAAGTTCTAAATATCTTTCATTTCTTTCGACTTTTCTTGTCTTTTTCTTCTAAAAAATTAAAAATTCTATATCAAGACATGTTACTTTTTTTCTATAATGTCTTTTGTGCTGTTTCGGCTATATATTAGAGAATGTATACGCAGTTAAGCGATCAGGTATGGAAACAATGCAAAATCCATAGGCGCAACGTCCATGCGATAAGTGGGGTATTGAGGTATCGATGGAGTTGATCATTAAAAATTTTAATCCTTCCATTTTTATAAAACTAGCTACCATTTGAATACTTTTGTCCTTTGTACGTGTAGAGAATTTACAGCAGCATCTAGAAGCATTTTAGTCTATTTTTAGACATTTTCCTGTCTGCACACATACTTTTTTAGTAGCTCGGTGCTCCATGACGTTCCCATTCTTGGCTTTGTTTTTACGCGTTGATTATTTATAAATGGCTATAAAACTGTCATACATCCTCCAATTTAATTCAAAATTTCGGCAAGTGACGTTTGATGAATACTGTAGCGACAGGTAAAATATCATAATCCTTTCTGTGCTACAACTGTGCAATTTTTAATTTCAATAAAAAGTCTATGCAATGTAAACGTAAGAAAAAGTAGCATGCTCCGTGAAGCATGTTTTATCAAAATAATATAGCTGTATATTTTTTAAGGATTACCGGAAAACATCAAACCTTTGTATATTTACTGGAAAATAGGTAAAGTTTTTATCTGGAGAGTTTAACCGGTTTCGTGGAAATAGTGCGCTCACAATGGAACATGTCCGCGAACTTTTCTAACAGCCCTCGTACTTTGTATTTTGAAATTCACATATAGAATTATGTTAAAAAACTTTTTTCCTCAATTTTAGGAGTCAGTTGATCGTAAATGGCATAAAAAACGAAACCTTTATTTAAAAATCTATACTAGTATAAGAAACTAGAAAATCTTACCATGCTCTATTTGACAATGTGTCATTCTGGTGTATCCAAGGTGTCGTTTTATAAATTGCTTGTCCATTCACCTTTAGCCATGACCCAAGTTGTCGAAAACGTTCCTCAAAAATTGGATCAAAGGTCCCCCAAGCTGTTGGTCCAGCATTGATCAGTATGTTTCCTCCAAAGCTAAATGAACCAAAATTCATTGATGCTTTATAATTAACTGTAAATTTTATTTTCGAGTAGAATTACTTAAATTTTTTTCATGGTGATTAAATACAAATAAATTTATGGAAACAGGCCCCTAAACGCCGTGGGGAGGTCAATTTTTTTCCTGAGTATAGTATTTTGCTATAGTAAACTTTCATTTAGATGCTGGTTAGCCCTCCACTTTTTGTTGTTGTAGGTCAAATTCAGGATTAGAAAAAATGTAACAAAGAGTAAGAGAACGGTCCCCCGCCAGAAAAAGGACTTTTGAGTTTGGATAGTTAAGTTTTCCTCTTTTTGCATGCCAGATTCTTTGGGGTGGCTGGCCCCCCACTTCTTGGACAGTTTATATTTTGGCTTGTAAGATGTTTTTGGAAGTTGGTCCCCACTTCTTAACCTATAACATGCTTTTGTGAACTAATTAAATGCACGCTTTGGAAAAAAAATATATATATTATATAATTGCTAGGCAAAGGCGTACAGAAGATATCATAATGATGAATTTTGCAATTTCATAAGAATTTCTATTTTCATGATTGATAATTAAGTTCTTAGTACTCAGTTTTCCCCCTTTTTGCCTAACTGCAATCAGGCATGGTTTGAAGTATATAAGTTAGGTTAAAATAAAACGATTTTGAGCTGTTTGTATAAATCATGATATTTTTCTAAATAAGAATAGTTACAATTCATGTACACTTTCCTTTTTCTGAGTTTTGACCTCAAATCGGGATATAATACGGATGTACAGCGTTTACAGTTATCTGTTTTACACTGTAAACCCTTTAAAACTGAATTTACCTTATCGTAGTAATGACTTCTTCCAGCAGTTCCTCTATAGTGTTATAATTTGATAAGTCAGCATTTCTTCTGTATCCCCAGGAATATTTGTCTATTGTCATGGCATTCACCCACTTATGTGGCATCACATGACCTGATCATCGATTTGGGGAAAAAAATTAAATATATTGTGAAATTGAGAAATACAAAAAACAATCTATTATGTATTAATCACGCTTGATCAAATACGATATTCTTTTTTTCTAAATAGATGACTAGTTGGTCATGATCATATCTTACATTTGAAAAAAAAAATAGTGCATGACACAGACTTAGAGTTCTTTAAGACTCTAAGATTAAAGGCGAGTGAACAGGAAACAAAAGCAAACATCGGTACAACTACATGTACATGTAGCAGTATTCTAACAACATTAACATGTCTTGAAGTTTATAAACTCCAAATGGAGTTTATAAACTTTAAGACATGTTAATATTGTTAGAATATTGGCTAATTAATAAAGTAAGAAAATACAGTTACCCGGATTGAAGCGATCAGAACAAGTCCAAAATCCACCATGTTTGCAAAAGCAATCAGATCCCCAACGATCATTCACGAGAATGTAGTCTTTGACAGGACTATAAAATAAGCATGCCTTTTATCTACTATCGTTTTAAATATTCTTTTTCACTTGCCCGACCTTTTAACAGTGAGAGATATCAGTTGCATCAAGTTGTGGTATGTCATGAAAGATGTTTCATGTAATATTACTTGGTTCGTAGGATTCAATCTTAGCGTGCATAAAAGACATAGACTTTTGAGCATAAACATAGCCATTATAAATGATTTATTGAGCATAAGAATATTAAAGCTATCTTATCGTGCTTAACTTTGGAACTGCATAGAAAAATGATTTGTAAGATGAAATGTCTTACTTTTTTAAAATACATGTGTAACCAGTATGTGTACATGTCTGTTTAGTTCTGATTCGTGAATGATTTTACCTTTCATTGTACAACCAGGCCAGGAATATCGTAGCATTCCAATACCAACTTGGAGCCAGCCAACCGGCATCATTCCACAAGATGTCAGGTTTGTATGTGTTAATTATTTCAAAGAGTTGAGGATGAATGTAATCCTAAAAGAAGAATCCTGCTTTAATACTGCAATTGGAAACAGGAACTCCTTTTTTTATTTTAAGAATTTTTACCTCAGTCTATAAGCTAAATCCAAGTAACAATTAGTTAAACACATTGTACCACAAGAAGGAGCTAACCGAGTTTTCTTATAATACGTAAAGAAATATTAGGTGGAATAAACAATATGGCAGTACAGAATATGTGATACAGATGAGGTAGGAGGTGTACAGATGTCTTACTATTACGGGTGTCTCTACCACAAGCAATAATGAGAAACCAAAAACAGCTGCATTTTTTTTGTGTGCGTGTTTTAAACAGTATTAAAAGATACTTAGGTTTAGACCATGTTGATCTACTTGATATTTTCTGAAAAAAGCACTGTTTTTAATAAAAGAAGGAAAATTCTTTCACAATACAGAGTATACTTTAAAGACTGTAATTGTTATCATATCGATGGTATGGCATCATCCAGCAACAAATCAGAAATTCAAAAGCCCTTTGACTATGGTTGTGAAATAGTATACCAAAGATAAAGAAAAAATAAAGACGGTATCTTTGGAATTATGTTGAACAGTGTACTCGTTTATCAAGAACTTGGTCAAGAAATGCTTTACTGTAGTACGTGTGTACCTTACCTTTATCACTTCAATAATCGTTCATAAATAAAATATTATGTACTTTATATTTCATTGTTAGCTTATAGAAGAAAATTGCAAACAAGGAATAGCCTACTGTATCAAATAATTTATTATAGTTTACATTTTTTTTTTTTTGGTCTTATAGTAGGTGTTATTTAAATGTGATGAGAATATCATTTTTAATTGGTATAAAAGGCAATAAAACTTGAAGTCTTTTTAAAAAAAGAAATCAGAATTTTATTTATTCAATATCACATTATCATACAAGCAGCTTATTTACCCAAGATCACAATTACTGACTATACAGATTATCCAACAATTTGCACGTACATGTAGTACCCACCTTAACATATCTGTGGGTGGTTAAATTATTCCTCTGATCGTCCAGCCAGATCGGATTAAACCACTCAATCATCGCATGATATATTCCGAATCGGACATCTGTTCCCCTTAGTGCTTTCTGTAATTCTCCTGATGTTTACCAAGAACATACTCTAGTATAAATATCTTAGCAAGAACTGAACATTTATAAGGAATTTGATATGTTGAACGTAAAATAGATATTAACATTATTTGAAATAAACTTTCACTCGCTCATCTTATGGATAACTTAGCATTCTGTAATGTCCAAGAAAAATGTCCAAGAAAAAAATGTAATATGATGATTAAACCTTGTTGATGTTGAAATTTTAGACACCTTACTCTATTCAAAGTGAGTTTATTGTTAAGGTAAACGTCAGAAAGGTTTGAATCGGGGATGGAGAGTTTTTTTTTCATTTTCTTATGTTAAATAGCTTCATAAGAGATATAATCATGGTTTAAAATCCACAAAAGAAAAGCAGAATTATTAGAAAACGGTGAAGAAAATGGGGATTTTGACAGAAACAAAGTACATGGAATTACCCAGGCTTTAGCATTATAAATATGTTGCCCCAGTTACTCTTCTTTAACTCTGTGTAACACGATGGCCACAAACACTCACCGACAAGGTCCCTCTTTGGACCTACGTCTCTAGAGTTCCACTGATACGTCACATTAGTTGGATAATTGCTGAACCCCTCGCTATGTTTAGAGGTTAAAACCACATACCTGTAAATGTCCAATATCATTTTAAATCGGTATTATCATAGGATGAAATAAATGTTTCTATTTTTTTTTCTTTTCATCAAATGATAAGCAAGTTTCTTTTACGTATTTTTTAAACATTTATTTTTTTCTTCAGGAAAGGGTATTAACTGTATCGTAATTGCTCGGTGAAAGCTCAAAAACCTCTCTATTCACATTGACCCTTACATTGAATGACCAGCTAAAGGATAACCTGCATGATAGTTTGCACTCCTCGACTATAATTATAGTGTAAAGTTCAATTGTTACTATTTTGGCCAAAATATTTTACAAGTTCATTCATTTTTGTAAACTATATTTGTCTTTTTGATTCAGTTTTATTTTTTCTAACTTCTTGACTCCTTTTTGACTTAATTAGCCCCTTCCTATTTTCATCTCCTGGATGGCTGACAAATTATGCATTTATTTATGTGATAATTTGAATATTTAAAAAAAATTCGAGCATTAAAAGTTGGAAACTGTGTTTAATTCTTTACACAAAATAAATGTAGTACCACTAGCATGTAATTTCTAATTTATCTTGATAAAATGTTTATTATGAATATAAGCTACAGTAAAACACGCTTATAACGAAGTGCCAGGGACAGACTAAATTTTGCTTTGTTATAAGCGTAGGAACGGATATTACGAATTACGCTTATAACGAAGCAAAATCGTCCGTCCCTGGCACTTCGTTATAAGCGTAATTCCTTATAATTATTAAAAAAGTTAACAATATATATATTTTAAAGTCATTATAAGCATGTTCGCTATTAGAGTGTTTTACTGTATATGCAAAATATTTTAAGAAGGAGGGTTTTGATGGATGTAGTCTGTCATTCCTGTCAAATTTTCAAGGTCTTAAAAGTTTTGAATTAACAAAAATGAATGAAAGGCCATATAACAAATTAAACCTGGGACCTCATGAAGAACATCCCTCTAGAAATAAAATAAAAGGAACTTTAAATGTAGCTCTTCATTCACTTCATTTGCTCTTTTAACAGGCTGACAGCAGCAACATCTTTCGGGAAAATAACAAATCCCTATTGTTTTTATCTCTCACCCAATCACATCAAGCCTTTCAATAACATTTAACAATCTGCAACACGTGCATTGCGGAGTCAACTGCTCACTTCTTATGTCAACTTATGAAAGACCCAATTTGACTATAGAGTTCTTCTCAATGAGAGGAGCTGGACATTAGAGCACCTAGCTGATTAGTAATGCAGGGGTTCCGGGATCGATTCTTGGTCCAGCAACATTCATTGTGTGTTTTTTTAAAATTTCAATTAATTGATCCTCATTTCTATGCTACATATGTACACTATTATTATATATTAAAGCCTTCAAACCTCAACTTACTTAACACCAGAAGCAAGGACTATGTCGCGCCATTTATTTGGGTCGTAAAATTCGGCTCGGAACTCCTTTGCAAAATCTGCGTATGTAAAATTCGGCGGGTAATACTTCTTCATGAAATTCACTATATCACTTTGAGGTTGCCCCTTCCAAAACCACCAGAACCATTCGCTGTGGACTGCGGGCACAGAAAAGACACCCCAGTGAATAAACATCCCGATTTTGGCGTCATCGTACCATTCTGGCAGCGGTCGAGAGTCTATGCTCTCCCAAGTTGGTTCATACTTTTGACAGCTTGTGGATAACAGTGTAAGTAATGTTACAAGACACCTAAGAAGGACATTCATCTTCTCTGGGTTCACTGGGTGAATAAATTTAAATTTGTAAACACAAAAAAATGAAATCGAAAGTAGGTTTCAAATTATAAGATTTGCACGGTCGATGTTTAAATTCCCGGGAAATTAACCTTGTTGATAATAATAAAAAAAAAAAAAAAAAAAAAAAAAAGGTTAAAATACAATGTCATCTGTTGGCTGCAGTTTTAACATGTGAATGCTCACTTGTCGTTTTGTATCATATGATAAGATACTCTTTACGTACACATGCTTATATTTACTGAGAATCATTGAGATGTATTAAACTCTCTCTCTCTCTCTCTCTCTCTCTCTCTCTCTCTCTCTCTCTCTCTCTCTGAATCATTCTCCAAATTTTGTCTTGTATCAGACAAATTGAAGTAGTATATATGTGCATAAATTAAAATAACGTTTTGAAATGAACATGACAAATCTCAAATGATCTCGCTTTAGCCACACCTGCGTCGATTGTTATAGTTAGTTTTAAATTCTCAGAATTCTAAAACTTTAATGTAACACAATGAAGGTAATATTAAGGTAAAAGCTCCGTGACTAAACGATCTTGTAATGGAAAACAAATACTATTCAAGGACTGCAAAAATTACCTTACATTAAGCCCTTCATAAGAGATACACTGGCCAATGTAAATTTTACAGACTGAAAGTAAAGTTCACATTCAATGGCAAATTTTAGGGAGACCCCACAAACTCAAACTTATTTCTAATAAACAACTACAATATATTAATAAAAATGTTTATCATTTAATTATTTTTGTGCAACACCCCGAGCTAAAATCCTTTTCTCCTCTGAATTTTACCCCCCCCCCTCCTCCCATTTAAATCACAATTTATCTCTTTTTTTTTTTTGTTTTCATTTAATTGTTATAAATATAAAATTTTCACATGCACATATTAAAAAGGAAAAGAAGTACATGAATCTCCTATTTTTCTCTAAAACATTTTGTCAGGTATCGCAAAATGTTCCTATATCTATTCATTATTAAAATATTTTCAAAACATATTGGTCTATGATCATAGTTATTGTTAGGCATACCTAAAACACATTGATTAGTTTTCTTATCTATTGCACATAAACATTAATTCTATACCAGAATTCGCCATCATATCTTACAGTCATAATTATGGTATTCTAGTTCATACTTTTACATGTATACTCCCCCCCCCCCCCCCCCAAACACACAATCCACAGTGAGGCTAATTTAAAAAAAAATAAATATTGCGTCATTTCCTGTCTATTGTTTGAGAATAATTTTTAGAGACCACGCCCACAGACAAGGCATCTTTCGTATATTTAGAGTGGGAAATATAACTTTTAGTCCTTCTGATTCTTGCATAAAGTTCACCGGTGCGTCTGAACCAAGCAGTGTTACATTAGAAACGGGCGTGTCCTTCAGGGATCCAAGAATTATCTCGTTCTCCGATGGCCAATCCAACACCATGCAGTAAATAGTGTTCTTGTCAGCCTTAGATGCAGTGTACCTTTATAAAAATGGTATAAGATTTAAAGGAATTTACAAATAATATTCATATGTTTATATAACATATACAATCAACTATACAAAAAAAGTCATAGTTCTAATTTTGAATATTAATTTTTCTACTTCAAATAATATTACAACAATTGACTTAATTGAAAAAAAGAATCACAATTGCCAATGAATATTTCAAATACATTTCGGTAGGTACCTATGACTTGCATTCGAAATGCAACTTGATATTTTATTAGCTTAGTAGAACTAGGGATATGTTTTACGAGGACTTCAGAAATATTAAACCTACCATGCCCTATTTGTCACCGTGTCATTCTGATGAATCCAAGGTGTCGTCTTATAGATTGCCTCTCCATTAACCTTCAGCCACGACCCTAACTGACGGAATCTTTCTTCATAGATTGGGGAAATAGTCCCCCATGATGTTGGTCCGACATTAATGAGTATGTTTCCTCCAAAGCTGGAAACGAAAAATATATATTATACAGAATCTGTGTCATGGTACGTGTTCAAATGAATATTAGAATTAAAAATGTACGAGAAGCAAAACTATGCGTATTCCATGTTGGAAAGTTTATTCACCTTATGGTATAAATCACTTCCTCCAAAAGTTCCTCTATGGAGTAATACTGACTCAGGTCTGCATTTCTTCTGAATCCCCATGAACCTCTGTCTACTGTCATGGCATTGACCCATTTATGTGGCATCACATGACCTTAACAGTGTATAATAAAGAACCCTTAAACGTAAATGTGTAGTTGTATACGTATATATAAACTAGTATTATCATATTTTATACAAAAGTACCAAGCTCTATAGTTTTAAGCTACAGTCCTAGTGCTGCATTTGTTCGCAAAGTAAGATACTGGTTAAATTCTCAGAGTTACTGTACATCGTAGGTGGAAGCAATTTTTCAAAAGACTAAAAAATTACCCGGATGAAAACGATCTGAACAGGTCCAAATTCCTCCATGTTTGCAGAAGCAGTCATATCCCCATCGATCATTAACAACGATATTATCTTTGACAGGGCTAAAAATCATATTTACATTATCTGTCTTATACTGATAAGATTCTAAAATTCAAAAAATACTTCCAATGAGTTAACAGGAATAAAACTGAATTTTGTAGCCATCAATTATCAACTCAGAAATATAATACACGTCAAGTACAGAAAAAAAAGTTCTCTCCAAAAATAGTGTTAACGTTTACAAATTTGTTTGATTGTTTAATTTTAGTAGTAGGAATAAAATGGGGATCTTCATTAAACGTCTGTGACGCAATTATTGCATTCACATTGTACGTCCAGATGTGTGTGTGAACTGAAGTATTAAGCATACTAGTATAGTTATGTACAAAATGAAAGAACTGACTTTTAACCAACAAAGAATAAAAACAGATTATTAATTAGATTATTTATTTTGTTGCTAACCTCTCGTTGTATAACCATGCTAGGAATATTGTTGAGTTCCAGTACCAACTCGGAGCCAACCAGCAAGCATCATTCCATAGAACATCCGGTTGATACGTGTTGATAATCTCATACAGTTGGGGATGTATGTAGTCCTGGTAGATAAAATTGTAATCTTCTGAAGACGCATATACATGTACATATGTGATGTTTCTTCTGAAGTAATCTTATCTTTTGACAAAGTTTAATTGATTTAATAAAAATTAACTCGCAAAAGTACATGTATATTTATGTTTTTGTGTATGCTGAGTTACTGTATACAGGGAAATTTTCGCCCCTTTGCCCTAATCACAGGTGGGCGAATTTAAAACAGGGTGAATTCATTGAACACAGTATAATGTTTTAAAAAGAACTGTGATGGGCGAATTTAAAATGGGGCAAAATTGTTTGCAAGTGCAAAAGGGCGAAAATAACATGGGGCGAATAACCCTGTATACAGTATTTATTCTTCTACTGACTTTGACATATCTCTGTGTTGAAAAGTTATTCGCTTGATCCGTCAGCCATATTGGATTGAACCACTCTATCATGGCGTGGTAGATCCCGAACTTCACATCGGTCCCTTTTAGCGCTTCCTTCAAAGGACCTAAGAAGAAGTAAAATGAGAATTCATTGAAATATAATTCTGTTTTATAAATCAACTGGATTTCATTTTTGCTTTTCGTCACGAAAGAAGAGATCTTCGACCAGTAAAGCTAAATTAAGGGCATTTTAAGCTTAAGGAAAACAATGATGAATATATCCAATCAGTTTTAGGGTGTGTATGAGAAATTAGGCCATTCCAAGTTTTTTCTATGTTTAGCGTCCGCGTGCGCTTTGGTTTTTGACACCCCATATCAGAAAAAACAAACAAATTCAGGAGTCCTGAAATTGTTTATTCTGGTCGAAATCACTGAATTCTGTCAATTAATCTAAGTATTTGTATACAATATGTCATATTTGGAATATTGTAAGCATTTAATACCTTGATTTTGCTGAAGAATAGATATTTCTATAGAATAAATATAGAAAAATAGATTAATGGAATCAAATCCTTTGGATGATATCATTTTTATGACTAAATAAATAAAGACTTGTGTTTTACTTTTTGGTTTGTGTGTTTTTTGCGAATAGGTAGGTAGGTTTTGAAAGATGGGTGGACGCTAAACATAGAAAAAACTTGATATATTTAATTGAAGCATTATCCGCATATGGAGGTGTATGAAGCATATACATTGTATAATTCTTAAAATTGCATGCCAATCAAATGTTCAAAAGTTAACTTAGAAGAGTTAAGTAAATAAATAATTTAATACGAAAATCCGCTGTACATATGTATAGTCCGAAAATATCCGACTGTTTTATAATTATGAATTTTTGAACAACGAAAACAAAATTAATTAAAGAATTACGTCGAAGCAGTTTTTTCATTCATTATAGTAAAAATGAAATTCACCAACCACAAACTTCGAACTTGTGCCCAAACAATTCAATATTTCCCTATACTACATACTAAGCATTAAATCGATGCTACAGAAGACTTGTGACAGTGCAATTTTATCGCAGGCGACAATATGTACCTATCCTCACAGCACATATTGTCGTCCATTAGTACATATTGATATCGGTGACAATATATGCCGAAATGAGCCCTTTTTTTCCCTGAAGAATGGGAAACAAAGTGACCTTACATATTGGCACATATTGTTATGTCGGCGAACGCAATGCTGCGAATATTTACATACATGTAGTATGGTATAGGAGAGAGAGAGAGAGAATCCTTATTACTACTTTTAATGAATAATTATGTAAATGAATCGTGTCTAATTGCACCGGCCGCCATTCTCCCTCATCACAGTGTTGTCGGCAACAATACTAGTATTGTCCTCTACAAAAAATTGTCATATACAAATTTAACTTGAAAAATTCTAAATTTTTGTAGAGGACAGTATGTAAATGTTAATTTTTTTTTCAACTGGCGAAAATATGTGCTGATGGACGACAAAGTATACGAAGTGAGATCAGGTCATATTGTCGCCGACGACAACAATGCAAAATTCGTTAAAAGACTTCATATATTCCTGACGTTTAAAGAGCAAATACATGTATAACATTAAAACAATGATGTCGTTTGGTGCTCAAGAAACAATTGTTGTGAAAATGAGCTGTATAAATCAGTAACGTTGTGTTCGGTGTTCATCAAAATATATATATATATTTAAGAGTTTTGCTGCTATAACCAGTCCTCAAAATATAAATATGTATTTATTGACCTTTCGTATTGACTTCTTTCTAAGCAACTGTATTTCCGCTTACCTACAAGGTCTTGCTTTGGTCCAACATCTCGTGAATTCCATTGATACGTTACATTAGTCGGATACATGCTGTATCCATCGCAATGTTTGGAAGCTAAGACAACATATCTGTGGATAGATAAAGGGAAGATTTTATTTTGTTTTTAAGATTTTTTTTTTTCAAAAGCAATATATATCATACAAATATAGCCTTTTGATGAGGTCATTCTCTAGATTTATAGACCTAGACAAAGCACATCGACTGGGTAGAAAGTGCTAGGACGATATGCTTTCTCTACGGTCTATATACCCAGGGATTGTACTGAACCAAAAGGCTAGAAACACCAGGCCCCAAAACCATAAACTGAGAACAGACTTAAGTCAAAATTTTAATTCTGTATAACTTTTGAAAATTAAAACAAATTTTCATTGAATGTTTGTATTTGAATATTTGTTATAACTGTTGAATTTAAAATCAAAATATTCAAAATCTGAATTTCGACTTAAGTCTGTTCTCAGTTTATGGTCTTGGGGCCAGCTTTATTTGCTTTTTTTAGAGGCTTAAAATAGAAACATTCAGTATACATGGATTATCAATTTCTTCGATTGTCAATAGTAGAAGCATGCAAATATTTTTTTTTCAAATCATTTCTGATAAAATTTATGCTGTCTGGGTAGTACTTAGGTACATATGTAACATCAAATGCAAGGAGCCTTTTTCAATGATAAAAAAAAAAACAAGAGTAACATGATTTGACAATCACATGATAAAAAAAATCTTTTTAAAGATGAAAATTAAATTTCTATATTATTCTTAATCTTACTTGACCCCGGAGGACACAATTACATCTTTCCACATATTAGGATCGTAAAACTCCGCCCGGAACTCTTTAGCAAAGTCTGCATACGTCCAATTTGGTGGATAAAATTTCTTCATATATTCTACCACATTTGGTTGGGGTTGTCCTTTCCAGAACCACCAGAACCACTCACTGGTACAGGAGGGGACGGTGTATACCCCCCAATTAATGAACATACCGATCTTAGAATCATCATACCACTCCGGTATAGGTCTGGAATCGATACTCTCCCAGGTAGGTTGGTACTTTTGACAGTTTGCTAAAGAAAGAATTGACAAAAAGACAAAAATAATCACGTTTGTTAGAGCAGACATCCTGAACAGTGTTATACAAATTTGTCATGTGATAAACGTTTATAAACAGTGTGTACAAATATATTACTATAATCCCATTTTAATCTCGAGTACATGAACTTATGACCAGGTGACGATAAATAATTGCTGGCCAAATACATGCATGCATTCGCTATCTCTTAAATATATGCAGATTATTTATATAAATTGTCAAGTCCCGTTTTCGTCTAGGGTACGTTAATTATATGTGTAGAAAAGTGTTGAGGGAATATGTTGCCGATACCTGGTGTCCTTACCTACATCCAAGTCATATTATAGGCGTCAGAAGCAAATGGAAAAGGGGGGCCTAATTAAAAGAGAAAATAAAATTCAAACCTGAAAAAAACTTGTCAAGTCAAAAAAAAAAAAAAAGGTGGGATTGAAAATTGTCCAAACCCGAAAATCCTATTGGGGGGGGGGGGGGGGATCGAACTTCTTTCAGTACCATTTTTTTTCAAACGCTACCACTCACCCTTCTATGATTACACTGCAATGTTGCCTGTTGAAAGTGGGGGTGGGTGGGGTTGGGGGGTTAAACCTACGCTCCAGTGATCAATGCCTATATTATATCTATATTTGCAAAAACAGTGAGGTGGGGGGGGGGGCTACTTAGCGAACCTCACCCCCACTCCTAGCGTCCCCGGTTACGACGCCTATGCAAGTAACGGATAAAAAAGGATCGTCTGTTTCTAGACTTTAGATATTCTCCCTGGAGGAAAAAATAATCATAAAAATATGTCTTTGAGCAGATTGTAGTTCGAAGGATTTACATTAAGAAGGTTAATTTTTAGCCGGGCTTTGCTGAAAGCAAAGTCCTGGCTGTAGGCATCGTGATCGACTGCCTTACTATAAATAGCACATGTTCAGAGACAGGTATATTTCATATTGTTTTCGTCGATGTTATGTGAGTGGTTATATTCTCTGTTTTGTCTTTCAGCAAATAAATAGATAAGTAAATTGGAGTTTAAAAAATTAATTAATGTGCGTTATGCCTGAATTAGGTCGCCTGACAATTGTACATGGTGTATCTGGTGTATCTAGTAAAAGTACTGTTTGTTTGAAACTTTAAGAATATCTCTAAAAATATGTGCATTTCTTTAACTATGAATTACGTAAATTATTAAACCAATATGAATATAATTTTAAAAAAAAAAAAAATTCTAATTCAAATATATCTAAAGAAAAATCAGCAAACCATATGGTTCAACATTCTTTTTAAAAAAAAGTTTGGCAATTGACAGACAAACATTTTTTGTAAAAAATTAATTGTTTTCTTAAATGTTAAAATTAGTGACCTTAAATGTTTAAAATAGTGACATTAAATAAAACAAATGACTTATATATTCTCCTCACTAGCCATATGTTATTGGTAGAATTAAAAAAAAAAAAATAAAAATGTGTAGGAGGTCAGTTGGGTATATAACCGGAAACAAACAAATTTTTTTTAGCCTAATGATGTATGTATGTAAATATTCATGAAGATTAATCTTACAGTTGTAATACTGGTAATGCTGTAATGTTTTCAATATATTACTACTCAAATAGAAAAGTTAAAATTTGAATGCGTTTAAAGAAAAGGGTTTGAAAATACGGTATTACTTCGATAACCCTGAATGCAATTAAGATAACTTTCTCCTTTCTAATAAATAATTTCGAACAAAAATCCTTATGATGGTTAAGATCTTGTGTTTTGTTTGTTTGAATGTTGTTTAACGTCCCTCTCGAGAATTTTTTCACTCATATGGAGACACTACCACTTGCCGGTGGAGAGCTCCAAATTTTGTCCTATACTCGGCACTTACGGCCATTGAGCAGTGAGGGATCTTTTTCGTGCAAGCACCTATTGCGACACGGGACAAATTACAAATTCAGATCAAATTTTTGGTGAAAAGTCAATGGTATGTTTTGAATGTGAAAATTTTGTTCGAGACTTCTCACCTTGGATTCATCTCGCATGTGCTCCCAAAGCGCTTTACAGTATATTGAGCGTGCGCGCGCATTCCAAAAAAAAAAAAAAAGGTCTTAAAACACATGCAAGCTCTCAAGGGTGCTGGGAAATAAAAATCGTTTATGTTAATATATAATTAAAAGAAAACAACATATAAAAATGTTCATAAGTCTTTATCTAAGTACAACACATTATAATTTTTCAGAAAAAGTTGGTTAGTCTTTGCTTCAAAACTTCCTGTTCAGAATGAAGAGCCATGTATGTACGAGCCATAAAGACCTGAATACATCATGATTTTCTCAGGCAATGACCATTATGGCCGAACCTGGAACTAGAACTAGACTCATTATCATGTCATAAAGATTAGATAATTATAATTTTCGTGCAGCTGGTTTCCTAGAGGACCAGGAATAAAGAATATTTCTTTTCTGATTAATACAGGCATGTAGTATCATTATCAGAAAAAAGGAGAATTGTCCAAACCCGAAAATCCTATTCCGTTGGAGAAGGAATAGGGGTGAGCTACAACTTACTTTCACATTTCGAATTTCATTAATTCATTACCAAATTACCGTACTTTTAATATGCTACAATAAAATGATGGGTACAATCTAATTAAAATTAGACTATCCATTTTGCTTTTAGTAAATCTGTTCGTCGCTCGTGATAAAAACCTGGTTTATATTACGAAGAGTGAGTTGAAAGTTCTAATTTAAATTTGATTGCGAAGAGTCAATCAACCTTTCAATGTACATTGTCCATTGTAAAAGTTTATGTTTGAAAAATGGTGACACCCCTAGCTCCTCCAATACTATATATGTGCCTGTATGAATCAGCAAAACCACTCAAAGTGCACTGTTACCATGCATAACCATTGTGAGCTTAATGTTTAGAAAGGTATAAATGTATTTTCATTAAAAATATCACCAAGTCCTATCCTGGGGTCTTAACGTTGGGTTCTGGACCGTAAATTTTAATTATTGGTAGATGGGTTATTGTTAATCATAATCATACAAACTCTATTTGTTAAATATCAATGGTCAGAAAGAAAGATTTTCAAATATGTACTAATTTAGGATTAGACAATACACTCAAACATATTAAAGCCCGGTTTCAGTACTTTCAGTACTTTGATTGTTTTAAGTTAAATACGGATTTTCTTTTTTTGGTATATTTTAAGTCTTGCATGTGAATTGTAACTTTTGAAGGTCAATTAAAGTTTTAGCTTATCTTTATTTATGATTCATAACACTGTTGAAAAGATCGTTAAAATACTTAAGTTATGTACTTTTCTTAATTTAATTAAAAAAAAATAATACTACAAACAAATAAATATTAAGGTCATTTGTCCCATTCTTGTAATTCAATGTGTAAAACTTGGGAAATACTCAGTACCCCGAATTACATTGTATGTAGCATTGTAAACTTAACATCCATCGGTCACTCAACCTGAATCAACAGTTTATCTTAATTGCAGGGTAAAGCACAATAAAATAAACATTTATATACGCTCAAGGTTTACTGTACTGTCAGGTATGTTACTGAAGAAAAGCCTTTTGTGGTAAAGACTATTGTGGTACACGTTCCTCCCTTCAAGTCTTAAAATTTACAATTAGGATCCATGTTTGAATTGTTAAGGTAGTCCGATCCTCAGGTTCCTGAATTTACAAAATATTGTTTATTTACCCACAGTATTTCTTCAAAGTTCATCATTATAGTTAATCATATTATATGGGGAAATATTATCAAATCTCCAATATATACCGGTATTCAGGAATGGCGAATAGAAACATCAACTATGCATTTTCTACTTGAGAATTGATCAACAAATATATTTTAGGTTAAATATGTATCCAGGCATTCTGAGAAATTTGCATGATTTTTATACTTATTCTGTATTCTAGGCCTTCTATTTCCTTCAATTATTATAAACACTGTAGTACGTATAGTAAAAAGCTTGTGCTATCATTGTAAGACATCACAGGTCACTTCTAATTTCATATCATGCTATTAGTAAGAAGTATTGGTATCTAAAACTTGATTCAAGAAAATCCTATTTTTCTAAAAATGGTCCCAAAACCATTAACTGAGAACAGTCTTAAGTCAGAATTTTAATTCTGTATAACTTTTGAAATGATCAAGAAAATTATACCAAGTTTTCACTGAGTGTCTTTAAATATTTGACAAAATTGCAACTTTTAAAGCATGTTTTTTGAATTAAAACCAAGATATTCAAAATCTGAATTTTTACTTAGGTCTGTTCTCAATTTATTGTCTTGGGGCCTGCATTTATTTCGGACTTTTATAGGGTATAAATGTCAACTAAATTTTTACAAGACCCTTTCTAAGACTTTAAAGAACCTTGAATCATATTAAGATGCATAAAATGAAAATTGTTGCACAAAAAGTTTTCAATTTCAAGCTGCATGTTGAGACTTTTTCAATTAAATAATAATTTTAAGAGTGATCCTTCCTGGCTGAGGAGCAGATATCCTTAAATCATGATTTATATATATAATTATAAAGTTTTTACACCTATTCATGAAGGACATTAATACTCATAGCCACTTGCATGAGGTTACATATTTTTCTCGTTTAAAAAAGAAAAGGTAGACCTATGCCTTTGAGGTTACAAAAGAATTCTGAAGAATTCTTTCAGCTCTTAATTAAACAAAAAGCAATTGTATCAAAAAATTTATTAAGTAAAAATTCAAAAAATAAGTAATAATAATAATGATAAATAATTACATGTATACAGTGTTACACAACAAGAACATATGGATTTCGTTCTGTTTTTTTTTCTTCAGATATGTGTATGGAAAGATGAATACATATAATACAATATATAACCAGTAAATACACATACATGCATATTCTTTAAAGGATAAATCAATTGTGTAGATAAATAGTATTTAAAAAAGAATTCATTTCAATGAAAACATACAGTCAGAATATAATTTTTGCAATATTCTCTAGTTACACATGTAATTTTATATCAAAATCTCAATTTAATTCAAAATAGAAAAAAATATATGCACAATACAGTTATCTTGGAATGTTTTTAACTTTGAAAACTATTTAAATCAAGATAACATTGAAAAAAAAAACCCTCCAAAAGTAAAGGACTAAATAAATCCAGTATAATTGTGAAATTAATATAAAATATGCTATGACAGAAAATTAAACTGCCAAACTGTTGCTGTAAATACATTGTACAAAGTTAACATGTAAAGCTGCGTAGTCAGACTGTATTGTAGACTTGCTCTAATCTTAGCTAAAAGTAAAAACATTATCTTTCTGTTTCTTAACTCTACGCTTCCTGTCTCTCTTTAATTTTTCTACAACACTGAGCTATGTGTTTAAATTATGCAAAGTATTTAAAGAAAAAAAAAATATTTAAATGCATATTCATTCCCTTATAGCAAATTAAGCTAGTCTAATTATATTGCACATTTATCACTAGTACCCCAACAAAGACACTTCACTGCTTCAATCATTTTTATGTGCACTAAAATTTAGCACTGGATTTCTAAACTGACTGGTGCAGTCTCTCATAAGCTTGTTTATGGTCATTACCAAACAAGGGTAAGACATGTACCTGTTGGTTCATATAATGACTAAAATACTGGAGAAAGATCTATATCATGACTGTGTAAATTCTCCAAGACCTAAATGTGAATGAAATATTAAATATCCTTATAAAACAACAACACATTCATAGTGGCTGAATTAGCTGCTTTCAGAAACGATCTAAATATACAGTCAAACCTCATTATCTCAAACTCAATGGGACCAAGAATTCAAGATATCCAGCGTAAAATACTTAAAGAATATAGGGTTGGGACTTCCAAATCACTTTGACATTCCATGGTATTCGAGATATCAGTGTTCGAGATACCAAAGTTCAACTGTAGTACAAAAAACCAAAACACTCTGCAAATTAATGAAATGAAATCTAATAATCAAAGCATTTTTATATGCACATGCAGCACATAATAAATCAGGATGTTTCATCACTAATTTACTAATGAGTAATGACAATTGCATATTAAGTACCAAAAAAATTAAATCAAAAATTAATACTCTCTTTATCACATATAGTGGAATTCATAGTAGAATTGTCACAACTTCAATGTCTTTCAACTTCACACATGAAAATTATAAACATCCAAATAGCTTCACTTGAATTAAACTTTTCTTTCCATGCTTAAAATGTACATGTATTAAGATTATGCTAAGGGAATGTATTGAGCTTACAAAAATAATGTATATATGTATATATTGAACATGTCTTTACTTTACAATACACCATAAAATGGGTTATTTCTGCTGTTTTCAATTTTTGGTTTTGTCAAAATATAAAGTAGCAAAATATTCAAATCTTTTGTGCATACTAATCAATATACCTCAATGACTGGATTTTAAAAGAAACTGAATGTTACCTTGGAGGAATCACAGTTAAACAATGTCAGGCTACAGAAATTACCCATTATACAGTGTATCATTCACAGCTATATAGTTCTCTATTTGAGAGTTATTTTCAAAGCCCAGGCCCACTGACAAGGCATTTTACGTATATTGAGGACTGGGAATAAAACTCGAAGTCCATGAGCCTCCTGAAAAAAGTACATCACCGCATCTGACCCTAGCAGAGATACTGCAGAGACAGGAATATCCTTCAGTGACCCCAGTAAGACTTCATTACTTAACGGCCAATCCAACAACAAAGAGTAAATCACTCTCTTGTCTGCCTTTGATGCTGTGTACCTTCAAACAAAATTAGAATACATATAATGATTGTGTTTTACAATATGTTTTGACCTAGTCAAAATATAAACACAAGTTCCAGTGAAACTCAAAATATATCATGGTACGTCAATAAGCTAAAGGAAGAATGGCCCTTGGTTACCTTAAATGTATTTTTTTCTGATATTATGACATTTTTCTGAAAGGAAATGAACAAAATATACGTGGCAAGAAAATTATGTACTTTTTACAGGGCAAAATTACAGACAAATTATCATTAAAGATAAAAGTTTTATGAAGGGCACATAGTGATTTATGTATTTGCAGAGGGTCACTTCTCCTAAGTGCCTATTCCATATCAGTCAGAGCTAGATGCATATAGGTCTGACAAAAGCATGTGGTCAATCACATATAGGTCAGAAGCATCTGATCATTCAAATATAGGTCAGAAGCATGTGGTCAACTGAATATGGATTAGAAGCATGTGGTCAATAAAATTTAGGTCGGAGGCATGTGGTCAATCTAATATAGGTCAGAACCATAAAATGGAAAAAAATTGGATTACAGGGTTTGTCAAATCAACCACAATTTTAAAAGTTTTTATCAGTATATCTTAATTCTGAGTAATCTCACAAGTAATGAGTCATAAATCTAGTGGTTATGTTACACCATACCCCGAGTTTAGCAAATTCCCTTCAGACCAAATTTATATTCATTCTAGTGTACAAGTATATTTTCAAAAAAGGGCAGGAATCATTTCATATAATTCCAAGTGTGAATTCATTTCACTTCATAAATATCATATGTCTGTGCACTTGTTCATGTAAACTGAAAGCATGAAAAAAGAACACAACTCAAAACAGAAATTATATCTCCAGACCTCCAAAAAGGACCTACCATGCTCTGTCTGTTTCTGTGTCGTTCTGGTGAATCCAAGGTGTTGTTTTATAAATAGCTTCTCCATTCACTTTCAACCATGATCCCAGCTGACGGAATCTCTCCTCATAGATTGGGGCAAAGGTCCCCCAAGCTGTTGGTCCAGCATTAATAAGAATGTTTCCACCAAAACTGAAAATAAAAGTATAAAGTCTTTTACATTCATAAAACTCAATTCTGTTTGGATCTAATTAAAGAATGATGTTTTACACAATCACACCACTTCCTAAATACACATGTACAGTAAAACATGTTTATATTGAAGTGCCAGGGACAGACAATTTTGCTTCATTATAAACTTAAATTGTTATATCTGTCAAGTACACAATATATTTTAAAGCCACAGGGAATGAAAATCACATAGCTGTAAGCGTGTATTCATTATAAATGTGTTGCAATACAAGTGTTTTACTGTGCATGACTGTAACGAAATACTATACACATTTTGTAACAAAGAACTAAAATAGATCTTCATCCTTTTCAATATCCTGAGATACTTGTACATTTGAGGTTCACCATCTCTCTGTTCATTCATACAGTGTATAAAGATTTTGTTTCATAATTATACTTTCATGTTAAATACAAAAATCTGATTGGGCATTATGGACTTATTGAACAATTACATTTAAAATGAATCAAAATTGTTAGTCCTCAGAACTTCACTATATGTCTGTTTTACTATACAAAGTTGTGCCGATTGCTATGCAGGTTCTCCACTTTGTCCTATAATGCACTTATCTTAACAGTATTTCTCAAGGGGGCTTCAGTAAAAGGTTGAAAATATAACTTTACCTTATGGTGTAAATCACTTCCTCCAAGAGTTCCTCTATGGAGTAATACTGACTCAGGTCAGCATTTCTTCTGAATCCCCATGAACCTCTGTCTACTGTCATGGCATTCACCCATTTATGCGGCATCACATGACCTAAAATTACATCATTGCCTTGAATTGTCTACTTTAGGGCAAGAATGAGATTTTGAAAATGTGAACATTAAGAGAATAGGAAAACATAGGGGCTACACTTATCCCTTGTGCAAGCATAGCTTCACACAGTTTTATTTTTTAAATTACTCTCCCCTTTTGGGTTCAGAGAAGACATAATTCCTATCAAATTTCAAAGCAAAACTTCAGAAAGAGCCATGGATAATCCCCATCATTATTTGCTCTGCTATGCATCGCAACAAAAATTTAAATAAAAGAAGACGATTCAGGAAATTTTTATTTGTGATATTGTAAATGTAAATTTTTGAATATTTATGGTATAGTGTACCACCAGGATCATCTTCAGTAAATTTATAAATTAAAGAAATCAGATAATGGTCCACAAAGAAAACTTTCAAGAAAATGCTGAATCTACGTACAAGATTTATATACAGTATCTTAACATTTAATGCTGAAACAATACCAGGATGAAAGCGATCTGAACATGTCCAAACTCCCCCGTGTTTGCAGAAGCAGTCAGACCCCCATCGATCATTCACAATGATGTAGTCTTTGACAGGACTAAATTGTAAAAGCAAAAAATTAAAACAATAACATTCATGAGATTTTCAACATCATTTTTCCTTGTTATGTAGCAAACAAGATTGGATTAAAAAAAAATTGATATCTGTTTTATCAAATAACTAATTAAAATATTGCACAAGCTGTGAACTGAAATGTACAACTGAACATTGATATCTCGGATACCATGAATATGTCAAAGTGAGCTGGATGTCCCAACCATTTTTTCTTTATGAACTTTAAGCTCAAAATCTCGAAAGCTCAGGTATTTCTAAGTTTTTCTTGTTCCCATCAGGTTCAAGATAATGAGAGCTTTTGTACAAAAATTTCATACCTTTCGTTGTACAACCAGGCCAGAAATATTGTAGAGTTCCAGTACCAACTTGGAGCCAGCCAACCAGCATCATTCCACAGAATATCCGGCTTGTAGGTGTTGATGATCTCGTAAAGTTGAGGATGGATGTAATCCTTTTATATGAAATAATTACATGTAAATAAAATTAATAAACAAGTACATCATACAAGTGTGCTACTGTATACAAGGAAATTATTTCTCCTTTTTTATTTTTGCTCCTTTTGCTTTTGTCGTCAGTGGGCAAATTCAATATGGGGCAAATTAAGAATATACAGAGTTATCTCCCTTTTCAACACAACTGTATCTGGGCAAATTTAAAATGTGGAAAAAATTGTTTGTAGGTGTGGGGCCAAAATAACATAGGATTTAATATTAACAAGCATTCTGAGAGTATTGCATTAGCAATACTAGTCCCCTACCGGCAAGTGTAATCTGGTTCCGTTCCCGTTAAGAATTGAAAATGCCATAATTCCGTCAAAAATTAATGAAGCGGGACGAAATGCAAACTTGATCTATAATTAATCAAGGTAAAGCCACATACCAAAAATCAGCTCAATATCTACAAGCGTTTAGAAGAAAATTGCGGAAAACCCATAAAAATTGAAAAGGCCGTAATTCCGTCAAAAATCAATGAAGCGGAACGAAATGCAAACTTGATCTGTAACTCATCAAGATACACTCACATACCAAAAATCAGCTCAATATCTGCAAGCGTTTAGGAAAAAAGTGCGGAAAACCAAGTGGGACAGACTGACAGACAGACAGAGGGACAGACAGACAGACAGACGGACAGACAGACAGACAGACAGACGGACGGACAGACGGACGGACAGACTCAGAGGAAACCTATAGTCCCCTCCGGTTTCACCGGTAGGGGACTAATAACCCTGTATAGGGTATATAATCTAAACCACATCGAAACAACTGAATGTACATGAAAAATTGAAAATGAAAGAAACTTTTGCATATATATATCTACTAAACATGAAATTTTCTGTTACTTACATTGACATATCTTTGAGTGGTTAAATTATTCCTTTGATCTGCCAGCCATATAGGATTGAACCACTCTATCATTGCATGATACAGCCCAAACTTGATCCCTGTTCCTCTAAGTGCATCCTTTAAAGGACCTTTGAAAAAACAGGATATATCACTCACATATGATTGATGTAATAATTCTGCCTTGACTTACAATGTATGTGAGCTTTCAAGCTATTGCCATTAGCCAAGAGGTAAAAAATATGTAGTTTTCCTTTAGAAAGTGTGAAAAATACTGTATTAAAATGTGCAACTTTATTTTGGAGGGCTGCATATTTTGGCACTTCTTGTGTCTTCCTAATTAATGTATAGTAAACATAAGCACTGATAAAAAAATTTTTTAAGTGAATTCACTAACATATTACATAGAAACACTGAACAATATTTCATGATTGAGCTAAATAATCTTTGATCTATGTGTTAGTTTTTGTATTTGCTAAAATAAGTATGGTACATATACATGTACATGTACTACACATACTGTTACAGTAATCTATTACTGGTAATAAGCACACACGCAAGTACATGTACATGTACAACTAAGATTAATGGATTAACATATAATTATATATACACTGTAGGAAATGCATGACATTTTATTTTCAAAATGAAAACTTTAAGAATTTGACCCTATCTTCGAATTCATTATATTAAGTCTTCTCTAGCATGTCTTACTAGTAAAAATAAATGCAGGAAATGGGTTAAGCATCAATACTACATGTAACTAGTATGCATATATAACAGTCTAAATTCTCACCTACAAGGTCTTGTTTTGGGCCAACATCTCGTGAATTCCACTGGTATGTCACATTGGTTGGGTACATGCTAAACCCATCACTATGTTTGGAAGCCAGAACCACATATCTATAAACATTAAATATATATGTCATATTAAGCACAATCTATAGAATTATGAAAACTTTAGCATGTTAGGATATTTCTTTTATAAAGAGGAACATTAATAATTTTTCTTAACTTGGTTTACTCTATGTTATTCATTATTTAGATTACTATCCGCAAGCTTCATTTGATATTCAACAAGGTTTTAGTGATAATTCACTATAGTCTTTATAATAATAAAATCGAAGTTTCATCAATATATATAAATATATACATGGCATTTTGAAAGTTAGATGGATGGTCAATGACATGCAGACAGAAAGATAACCAAGATAAAACATTTACTTATTTGCCTCCAACACAAATACAGTTGAACTTCGGTATCTCAAACACTGATATGTCGAAGTGAATTGGAGTCTCTACAACTTATTCTTTAAGTATTTAACCCTTGATATCTCAAATACTTGGATATCTCAAAAATTTTTCTCGGTCCCATTGCATTTGAGATAACAAGGTTTGACTGTATCTTATATATATGTATAATTGTACATGTAACAGGAAAGGCGAAATTTATGGCTGGAATGGGAATCAGACTCATGACAACTGCATTACTAGTCAGGTGTTCTAACCACTGAGTTATACCCACTCTCATATCCACAGTCCATATAGTCCAAACCACTAAATTCCTCCCTCTGTCTTTGCCCTCAACAACACACAACCTAGGTTCTTTAGCACCTTGCAGGACTTTCACCTGCAGTTCTCGTGGTGGTCAACAATACCAAATTTAACAAGAAAAGAAAAAAAACAAGAAAAATCAGAAAGAGTATCAGAGGAAATGGTGTCCATTCAAACACAATTAACTGAAATAAAAACGATCTCAAAAAATTTATCAAAGTTGAAGACATCAAAGACACTTCAAAAAAGCTGTAGAGGAAATACTCTCCAATGCATCTATTTTGGAAATCAATCTCGAAAAGAAGATGAACGATCAAATTTTACGATGAAAACGCTATGAACGGAAGCTAACACAGGGTATTGCACAACTAAAGAAAGAAAACAGAGCTAAATGAATGTAAAGAAGCTCTAAATGACGTACATATAACAGAGTAGAGGAAAACAAAGGTTGACTTATAGAATTGCTGCTGCAAAAGTGGACTATAACGAACAGTACTCTAGGTGAATATATCAATAAATTACAAGATGTACTTTGCAAAGTACAATCGGCTTTTTCGTTCATTGACAAAAAATTTCATGGTTTTCCTGAAACATATATTGACATACTTTACACCAGAGGCAACAATGATTTCTTTCCACTTATTGGCATCATAGAACTCAGCCCGGAATTCTTTTGCGAAGTCTGCATACGTCCAATTTGGTGGATAAAATTTCTTCATGAACTCTACCACATTTGGTTGTGGCTGTCCTTTCCAAAACCACCAAAACCATTCACTGGTACACGACGGAACAGCGTAAACTCCCCAGTTCATGAACATTCCAATTTTCGCATCGTCGTACCAAGCTGGTATTGGGCGAGAATCAATGCTTTCCCATGTTGGTTTATATTTTTGACATTCTGCATGCATGGCCAAAAAAATCATCAGGAAATATAACGTCTTTATTAACTTGGATGCCATTTTTGTTTATTTTGCAAAACGAAAGTTACGAAAGCGTTTCTAATATTGAAACCATATGCGTGAAATGTCTGAAATTCCGAATATCTATTTCGCATCGGGTTCGGGGTTCTTAAAGTCTGTCGTTTGGTTGTTTGTTGGTGATCATGATGGCATGACGGTAAGCAGAGTCATAAAAAACGTTATTTGTTAAACTTTGGAGTGAAGAAAAAGGATGGAAATTCAAACAAAAACAAAACACAGTACGCTAGGAAGACGATAGATGTTAAATTTTGATAATGAATGTATTTTAACTGTTTAATGCCCCATAGGAAGTACTTGTGTTTGGTATTTACTTCCAGCATGAGTTGATACTATCAGCTTTATTTCCCCGGTCGCTATAATTAGGTGAACCATCTCATGAAACCCAGAGAATACGAACAATCAAGTAAAGATATATTACAAGGACTTGAATTTATAACATCAAATAGCTGCAAATACACCCCAACTAGGCCTAACTCAATTTCAGGATCCCCTGCTTCAAGCTTGTATTTTTGTTGATACATGTATATCAATCATTAGCTACTTTAAAATGACATCGTTCATTTTAAAGTAGGCTAATGATTGATATATAATATATTGACAAAATACGAGCTTGAAGCAGGGGGTGCCTAAAATTGAGTTAGGTACCTTGTGGTAAAAATAAGTAGGGGGTGCCCGGTATGTGAAACAAGTGCCTGTTGTTTAGCTAAAATATAACAGGCATTCAGGGAAAAAAAAGTCAGCTAGACTGGACTTGAACCTGAGACCTCTTGGGAAGTATCCAGCAGGTGCTTTAAAATACCATTCAGTTCCCATGTATAAATTAACCCATGCCTGGCCTTTCACATAAAGGAACAGATTGAAATATAATCATGATAATAGCTTCAAACAATATTGTTGGAAGGTTTTTTTTTTTTTTTTAATGATATGATATGGAAAATTAATTTCATTAAAAAAGTAGAAAAATTATGTATGATTATGCTCAAGATTTCTAAGGTCATAAAGAGTCAGGTAAGGTACATTTGTTGTTCGAGTTCCAGTCTCACCATGTGCCATAGGCCAAAAAAAATTAAAGTCTTCACTCTTGTTTCCTGCTACCTAACCAACCCTACTTTTTTGCTTGACGCTAGAGTTTTTTTTTAGTTTTGGAAGAAAAAAATCGGGAATTTCCAGAATTTCATTGTTCTGTCACTATAATCGGTTTCCGTAATAATACAAAACAAGCATTTCTTGAAATTCTCTGTTTTAAATATGGACTTTTATAAAATACCACTTGAGTTCTGCATCAAAAGACATGAAATTTAATTTTTAAAGACAGTATTGACAGACCTGTGAAATGTTTAATTTGATCTTGTATTAGTTCATATAATTTTCCTACCTACCTACCTTATTTTTTTCAGGCTGGTAGCAGGAAACAAGACTGTTAAATTTTTTTGCCCTTTATATGCAACATCGTTTAAACTTTGAACATTTTCAATGTCTTCTCTAGAATTAAATTGGATGAACCAATTTTGGTCTGAAGCATCAATAGGGAGAAATATGCTGTGAATGTCATAGTCCACCGCCCCTCCTCCCTGAGGGATGGGAGCAGACCATCAAAAATATTTAGAGAAACTCTTCCTTACGTCCTAGATTTCATTTTAAACATAACTGAATCCAGTACAGTTGCAACTTTCCTATGACATTGACAGTCCTCAGTGGAGCCCTGTTGGACTGTATCGGTAAATCTAGTTTTTAGACCAGTGAGCTACAGATCTGCAGGTGTAAACATCCAAGATTTAAATAAATAATTAAAAAAACCAACTACCCTGGTATAGAACATTGCAACTTTAGACTGTCAGACATGTATTGTATCAGTTGTACATGTGAAAATCTCATAATTTTATAGAACATGATAGAACAATATATTGTTATTTGAGAAGATTTTTGATTTTTTTTTTTCAGAATTGCAAGGATTTTCTCCACTTCTAGGTCATTCTGTGAGTCTGCACACATATAATTCAAGAATACTTTGAAAATATCAATATGGCTTCTGAAGTTGATGATGATCAGATTTGTGAAATGGAGTCTGAAAATGAAGATTCAAGAGAAAGTTATAGTACTGATACACGCTGTAGTTCTCCATACAGAAATGATGACGAGTCAGAAGACTCCAAGGATAGTGACTTCATTCCAGAAAAAGAAAAGCCATTTATATGCTCACTTTGTGACAAAACATTCAGTTTATCCTACAGTCTAAAGAATCACTTGAGGGTCCATACCGGTGAAAAACATCCTAACCTTCACAAATGTCATCTTTGTCCAAAGGAGTATGTTAAAACCTCAACCCTGCGAACTCATTTCCGAAGGCATCATGCGGACTCTGAAGACAAACCTTTTAAGTGCCTTGTCTGTGGAGAGTCATTTTCTCGCCTGGTTGAGCACAATCATCATTTAAAAAAACACAAGGATTTCAAGCCATTTAAATGTAACATATGTGGAAAAGGATTCACTCGAGAAATGGGTCTTAATCTGCATGTTTTAAATCACACAGTAAGCAGGCCTTGGAGTTGTGAGAATTGTAGCAAGACCTTTACGAACAAATTGCATCTACAACAGCACCAGAAATCAAACTGTTTGAAAGTTTATAACTGTGATATATGTAAGAGAGTTTTGTCTTCAAAACAATCATTAACTCTTCATAAATTAACTCACAGTGGAGTAAAAAACTTTCAATGTGAAGTGTGCATGAAGAAATTTAGGGCAAGGGATTCACTTAATAGACACAGTAGGATACACACAGGAGATAAGCCATATGAATGCCAAGAGTGTGGAATGAGATTTATACGCAAGCGTAATTTGGATGAGCATATGTCTACACATACTGGCAACAAGCTGCATCTTTGTGAAGTCTGTGGGAAGGAATTTAATTCCAGCACATACTTTACGGCACACAAGAGAATACACAGTGGCGAACGCCCATATGTATGTGATACATGTGGCAAAACATTTCTGCAAAGTGCGCATTTGAAAAGGCATGAACAGATTCACACGGGGGTTAAACCATATGTGTGCCAGGACTGCGGCAAGGCATTTAATCAGCTTGCTAATTTAAAAGTGCATGAAAAGACTCACTTATCTAATGAACATAAAAACTCAAGGGGTCGTAAAAAATCTCATTTGTAATAAATACATGATCATGTAAATAATGGTCGTGTACACTGATGTACACGATTAAAAGATTTCATGTATGCAAATTAAATTATTTTCATACCCAGATATCTTTGGGATTCCTTGTAACTTAGAATTCAAATTAATTTTGATTTTTCTATACCAAAGGCTCAGGTGAGCTTTCATTGTAGAAGATTCTCAGCTTCCATCAATCTGTCTCGTTTGTTTATACAATGTAACTTAAATGACTTTATGTCGACCTTCCTAGAACCACCAGGCTAAATTGAATACAGTAAAATATGCTTATGTGAACATACTTTAAATGAATTGATGCTTACAGCAATTTTCATTCTCCATGGCTTTAAAATATATTGTGAACTTAAACATGTTAAAGGAAATAATGAATTCAAAGCAAAATCTTTATCTCTCATTGGCACTTTGTTATAAGCATGTTTAACTGTAATCTGTACGGATATCTTACTGTTAAGGTAGTTCCAAATTTGTTTATGAAGATCTAGAGATAAGATAATCATAGCTCGCCTGAACAAAGTTGTGGTGGCTTATACATGTACATGTTCATGATATGTTATACCCTCTTCATCAATCAGCATCCAGATTAAATTTTTGAGGCCAGATTTGTCCCATATTGGTCATCTGTATACATGGTAAACCAGGGATCGACATTAACGGTTGTCCGATTGCCCGGGACAAGTAAATTCTCAGTTCGGGCAAGCGAAATTGTTGACTACTTGTCCGATCGGGCAAGTGAATTTTTCTCATACAAATATACATATTTATTTAGTTTACCTTAATTTATAAATAAAACAATAAATTGAACACTTGATTTCTGCCACGGACCTGACTGACAATGTTTTTGCATTCGGAATTCCTTGGTAGCGTTTCTGGATTATACCACTCATTTTAAAAATCGGGTTCATTATTTTCTTTTGTAGTAAATACGCTCTACGTCTAACAAAATTTTGTTAACTTCTTATTAGGAATTTATTTATTCAAGCATAGCATATAAGTACAGTGTAACACGATGTATCCTGATCAAGATAAGATGTATGTTTTGTAGCAACTATCTTCCTTAAGCGTTGCTTCACAGTTATCTCTCAAAGCACAATCACAAAAGGATCCTACCGAAAATAATTTTAAAAAATAGGAATTTTATGAAAAGGAAACTGAGGGTTATTGTTGCATGGCAGAGTGTGTTAGCAGGTTAAATTTACAAGCACAGTGGTATTCATTTATGTACAAATGCAGCATGTATCGACATTTTTCAGGTAGCTCAACTTGCCAAATTGACAGTAGTGTACTTGGTCACATTTTTTCTTACCATAACGTTTACAGTAATTAATAATTTTCTTTTTATCTTCTTTCCTTATTTTGGACAACCAAGTTTTGCATTCGGACAAGTCAAAGTTTGAGATCACTTGCCCGAAGGGCAAGTTAATCTGAAAGTTAATGTCTATCCCTGTAAACATGGTATAGTCTTGAAAAATCTTGAAAACAACAGGAAAAATGATGTGGAAAAAAGGGTTGGATAAATTTTTATTGAATTATCCTTATTATTCTTATTCTCAAAAGGGAGTCAAACTTTTCAGTATACAATTAATAACCCCTTATGAGGTCATTTTGGTGTCAGTAAGAAACCACGGGATGACCCATGAGTTGGCCTGACTCAGGCCAATGGCTGAGTTCAGGTCAGGTCACCAAATGAGTCAGGCTAATTAATGCACATCTATGAGTAAAAAGATTTTCAAAACATTTTTCAATAAATGACCAACTTAGCCCCACCCTGAGGGCCAAGAATTTCAAATTTTGGAAGAGGCCAGGCTATGTGTTTGTTATAATCAATGTATTAAATGGTTTGTAACTTGTGAGGGAGAAAACTGTGATGGAACAGATCAGGATTTGAACCTAGGCCCCCCGCATCTCCAGTTTGGTGTTCTACACTGAGCTATCTGGCCACTGGCTATTAAACTGGCCTAATCTCCACATTCCTCCCTCCTTAAAGGTCTTTGAGCCTGAAGACACCAACCCAGGCTTGTCCTTTGCAAGTCTTTCACCAGTCACATCCTGGTCATGGCACCAAATGTTACTGGCGAGGGAGAAAAATCATATACACCAGCGATCAAGCCTGCCTAACCGCCACAGGTTTATGATGCTGCCTCATGTCCATAAATAAATAAGATTTTCAATTGTAATTTTAATTATTGCAATTTTAGCTCACCTCAACGAAGGTTAGGCAGATAATATAATACCGTCGGTGTCAAGATTTCAGATGCTGCAATTTCAGCTAAAGAATGACCAGGTTAATGTTTTTGGAGCAGGTTCAAGTTTTTAGCTCACCTGAGCTGAAAGCTTAAGTGAGCTTTTCTGATCACCTGTTATCCAACATCCATCCATCTGTCTGTAAACTTTTCACATTTTCAACTTCTTCTCAAGAATCACGGGGCCAATTTTAACCAAGGTTGGTACAAAGCATCGCTGGGTGAAGGGGATTCTAAATTATTAAAATGAAGGGCCAAGCCTCTTTCAAGAGGAGATAATCAAGAAAAAGCAAATATAGGGTGGGGTCATTAATTTCTCAAGAACAACTGGACCAGAACAGATGAAGCTTATGTGGAAGCTTCCCAAGGTAGTGTAGAATCTAAATTGTTCAAATCATGGCCCCCGGGGATAGGGTGGGGGCACACTAGGGAATCAAAGTTTTATATTGAAATAATCTTCTTCTCTAGAACCACTGGCCCAAGAAAACTGAAACTTATGTGGAAGCTTCCTAAGGTACATGTAATGCAGATTTTAAATTGTTCAGATCATAGTCCCTGGGGTAGGATGGGGCCACAATAGGGGATCAAATTTTTACATTGAGTTACATAGGAAAAATTCTTTAAAATTCTTCTTTTCCTAAACCACTTGGCCACAAGAGACTGAACTCATATTAAAGCTTCCTGAGGTAGTGTTAATTCTACATTGTTCAAATCATGGGCCCTAGGGTAGGGCAAGGCCACATTAGGGGTTTACACTGAAATACATAATTATGAAAAAATTCTTTAAACATCTTCTCAAGAACCAATGGGCCAGAAGAGATTGAACTTAAGTGATCGAAGCTTCCTAAGGTAGTGTATACTAGATTCTGAATTGTTCAGATTATGGCCTCTGGGGGTAGGGTGGGGCCACAATAAGGGATCAAAGTTTTACATTGAAGTACATAAGAAATATTCAGTTTTCTTTATTTTTATGGATTCCAAAATAAGAAATGATGAAATTTAAAATATTTATTAGGCAAAACCATGCAGTTACACAAAGTAGAAAAAAAATATAAATGAACTTGTGGTATTTCCCAATTGCAAACAGATTCACAACAACAGTGTATAAAAAGATAGAGAGATTTATATTTAGATAAAAATAAAGTCTACATAAAAATAGTTACACTCTATCACATTCAAGCATTTTTTATGACGTTTTGGAATAATGTTGTCATAAATAATGGAATGTTTTGAATATTATGCAAACACTTGTCATGCATATCACTTAAAAAAGCTGATAAATCATGATACAAAAACACTGATGTTAGAGAGGTTAAGCAGATGACCGTGTACGTCTACGTGTACGTGTAGCTAGGGAAATCCCCTAATTTACTGCGATTTACGTCATCAGTTTTGCATACCGCGTAATTCTACAAGTTGTACACAACATGTAGATTCATAAGTACACGGAGGTAAGAACGTGTAGCTTCTTAAACTCAAATTATAGAATATATATTTTTCAGGCGGTGTTTGTTGTGATGTTGAGAGTTTATTATGTACATTTATGTATCTCCTTTAATCAAAGTCATAGAATTATTTGATACAAAAGGATTGTAAATTGACTTGTTGAAATGACGTTTTACACGTACCGGTACACGTACAGTTTGTTAAACAGAACGTGATGTTAGTTACGCGTACTTGTAAAAACACTTCTAGGTTTACACGTACACGTAGACGTACACAGTCAAATGCTTAACCTCTCAAAATTATCTTGTAATGTTATAAATATTGCTTATAAATTCATCTGTAATAAACCTTGGCCTTTGACCTTCAAGTTAAGGTATTCATTAGCAAGGGGGAGTTCAACAAACCACCATCTTCTATGATTACTGCCGTGTAATTGACCTAATTTAAAAAATCTCTGTACATGTTCTGAAAACAAAAGACATTTTGTACAGGGTAAAATTTTGTGATTTCAACATTACAACTTTTTTTTTCCCAGAAGTTCAAAAATTCAAAATTGTGTTGGTCTGTTGTTTATTACTGGACTGACATTGAGATAAATTTAACAAAACTCTACTCATTGCAAAATTTGGAAAAATTTCTCCCATGCAAACATTAGAGAGGTTAAGCAGATGACCGTGTACGTCTACGTGTACGTGTAGCTAGGGAAATCCCCTAATTTACTGTGATTTACGTCATCGGTTTTGCATAGCGCGTAATTATACAAGTTGTACACAACGTGTAGATTCATATGTACCAGGTACACGTAGGAAAGAAAGTGTAGCTTCTTAAACCCAAATTATAGAATATATATTTTTCAGGCGGTGTTTGTTGTGATGATGAGAGTTTATTACGTACATCTCTGTATTTTTTTAATATATTCGATCAGTGCATATTATCTATTCAAGATATATTACTAAAGTCAGGTACTCTTCACACAATTGCTCCGAAGAAAATAGTTCCATTCATGATTAGTAGATACAACATTACAACAAATGTTAAGAATAATGATGTATATTTAATACGTTAAAGAAAACAAAATTAACGTAAAAAGATTTTAAGAAAATCACTTTTCCCCAGAAAAGGAAATAAAAAGTTTTCATATTCCTACGCTCTCTGCCTCCTCAGTCTTTTTCACGAAAATATATAGGTCATCCTTCGATTGATAGTGATAAATCTTTTCACCAATTATATAACTGTCATGATTATTGTTCGTTAATTGCCGTATATTTTCTTTTGAGTGAGAATGTTAATCATTAACTGTGTGTGTTTTTTTTTCTTCTCTTTTTTTAAATAATGGAATGGTTATTATGGTTAAACACCTGCAATCGTAACTTCTCGGCAAAGCAACGTGATTTGCCGAGCTCGTCGGAAAGGATCTTCGCACGTGTGTAAACCTAGTCTATTTGGTCTTGCAAGCACAGGTATGTGCACCGTTCGCTAGTGACGCTTAGATCATGTAGACTGGGTATCAGTATTTGCTACGGACATGAAGAGGAACTATACACCAGTTTCATAACAAGTGCAGGTTTTTTACTCAAGCCCTAGACTGGGCTAGAGGGACTGAGTTATCTAAAACGATGCTAGGTCATTGATCTACTCAGTTTAAAAACACGAAAATATACTATTTTTGTAATTAAAAACATTTCTAGAAACAAAAATGAAGTTTATCTTCAAAACGTCTCTATATTCAAAATCTATATAAAGTGTTAAATGTCGGATTTTATTCCATGACGAAGGAATGTTCACAGCCCCAACCGATCTTGCGCTTTCCTTTGCGTTTAACAAGGGCCGTCAATGCATCTCTAGACGAGTTCATTGATTACTCTTGTTGACCCATCTTTAACATATGCCTATACTTTGAGTAATAGTACTTTAATAGCACAAAATTAAAAAATAAATTAAAATCTATCCTTGATAGATCTATAGTTTTGCTATTTAAAAAAATGGGCTATCTTTGATCTTTGCTTGGACTTGTTTCGAATTTTTACAGAAGATTCTATCATTGGAAAGTTAGATGGTACACATGTAGCACAGGCCCATAGTACGCGGGATTATTTTGGAGCCCCCCCCCCCCCCCTCACTTTGAAAACGTTGCTACAGGCCTGTAACATGCTATTTGGATTAAATATTCCTGAAAATGAGTGAGCTGTTAAATACATCTTTAAAATTATACGGTTAATTATATTTAGTCTATGTTCTATGTGAAATTAAAACTATTTTTTTAGGCATCTGCAACGTTGTGATAATAAAAGTCACTACACGCATGTAACGTTATATATGTACATGCAGTTTCCTTAGTACATGCATATTTTATTCAACAAAAGATGTTGAAACTCAGTAGCCTAAATATTATGTCATTTTAGGATATTTATGGCCATTGTATAGTTGACTTTCTACAGCTTGAGTATCTCTGACGTTTTATCAGTAAATAGTTTTTTTTTTTAATTAGAAATCATCTGAGCACAATGAAAATTCGAATAAATTAAAAGCCGAATATCTTGGATATGGGGTAACCCATATCTATTCTTGTTTAATCAAAGCCATAGAATTATTTGATACAAATGGATTGTAAAGTGACTTGCTGAATTGAAGTTTTACATGTACCGCTACACGTACAGATTGTTAAACAGAACACGATGTTAGTTACGTGTACTTGTAAAAACACTTCTAGATTTACACGTACACGTAGACGCACACGGTCAAATGCTTAACCTCTCTATTGACACATGTATGTGGCTGAAAAGTCCACAGGTGCTCTTTACTTATAGTTTCCACAATATTCTGCCAAAAATTTAGGCATGTACATGCATGATACACATACATGCCTAATTATGCACGATAGGTTTAACACAGTTTGACGTACAGTATATACATACATGGCCATATGGATTTCTCTTTGGATTTGTGCAGATCTATGCAGAAAAAAAATCAAATTAAAATGTAAATCAGTAATAATTATGTTTTACATAGAAGACATCATCTATACTTTATAAATAGCGCGTAATTATACAAGTTGTACACAACGTGTAGATTCATATGTACCAGGTACACGTAGGAAAGAAAGTGTAGCTTCTTAAACCCAAATTATAGAATATATATTTTTCAGGCGGTGTTTGTTGTGATGATGAGAGTTTATTACGTACATCTCTGTATTTTTTTTAATCAAAGCCATAGAATTATTTGATACAAATGGATTGTAAAGTGACTTGCTGAATTGAAGTTTTACATGTACCGCTACACGTACAGATTGTTAAACAGAACACGATGTTAGTTACGTGTACTTGTAAAAACACTTCTAGATTTACACGTACACGTAGACGCACACGGTCAAATGCTTAACCTCTCTATTGACACATGTATGTGGCTGAAAAGTCCACAGGTGCTCTTTACTTATAGTTTCCACAATATTCTGCCAAAAATTTAGGCATGTACATGCATGATACACATACATGCCTAATTATGCACGATAGGTTTAACACAGTTTGACGTACAGTATATACATACATGGCCATATGGATTTCTCTTTGGATTTGTGCAGATCTATGCAGAAAAAAAATCAAATTAAAATGTAAATCAGTAATAATTATGTTTTACATAGAAGACATCATCTATACTTTATAAATATCTTTGAACAAGAATAGATATGGGTTACCCCATATCCAAGATATTCGGCTTTTAATTTATTCGAATTTTCATTGTGCTCAGATGATTTCTAATTAAAAAAAAAAACTATTTACTGATAAAACGTCAGAGATACTCAAGCTGTAGAAAGTCAACTATACAATGGCCATAAATATCCTAAAATGACATAATATTTAGGCTACTGAGTTTCAACATCTTTTGTTGAATAAAATATGCATGTACTAAGGAAACTGCATGTACATATATAACGTTACATGCGTGTAGTGACTTTTATTATCACAACGTTGCAGATGCCTAAAAAAATAGTTTTAATTTCACATAGAACATAGACTAAATATAATTAACCGTATAATTTTAAAGATGTATTTAACAGCTCACTCATTTTCAGGAATATTTAATCCAAATAGCATGTTACAGGCCTGTAGCAACGTTTTCAAAGTGAGGGGGGGGGGGGCTCCAAAATAATCCCGCGTACTATGGGCCTGTGCTACATGTGTACCATCTAACTTTCCAATGATAGAATCTTCTGTAAAAATTCGAAACAAGTCCAAGCAAAGATCAAAGATAGCCCATTTTTTTAAATAGCAAAACTATAGATCTATCAAGGATAGATTTTAATTTATTTTTTAATTTTGTGCTATTAAAGTACTATTACTCAAAGTATAGGCATATGTTAAAGATGGGTCAACAAGAGTAATCAATGAACTCGTCTAGAGATGCATTGACGGCCCTTGTTAAACGCAAAGGAAAGCGCAAGATCGGTTGGGGCTGTGAACATTCCTTCGTCATGGAATAAAATCCGACATTTAACACTTTATATAGATTTTGAATATAGAGACGTTTTGAAGATAAACTTCATTTTTGTTTCTAGAAATGTTTTTAATTACAAAAATAGTATATTTTCGTGTTTTTAAACTGAGTAGATCAATGACCTAGCATCGTTTTAGATAACTCAGTCCCTCTAGCCCAGTCTAGGGCTTGAGTAAAAAACCTGCACTTGTTATGAAACTGGTGTATAGTTCCTCTTCATGTCCGTAGCAAATACTGATACCCAGTCTACATGATCTAAGCGTCACTAGCGAACGGTGCACATACCTGTGCTTGCAAGACCAAATAGACTAGGTTTACACACGTGCGAAGATCCTTTCCGACGAGCTCGGCAAATCACGTTGCTTTGCCGAGAAGTTACGATTGCAGGTGTTTAACCATAATAACCATTCCATTATTTAAAAAAAGAGAAGAAAAAAAAACACACACAGTTAATGATTAACATTCTCACTCAAAAGAAAATATACGGCAATTAACGAACAATAATCATGACAGTTATATAATTGGTGAAAAGATTTATCACTATCAATCGAAGGATGACCTATATATTTTCGTGAAAAAGACTGAGGAGGCAGAGAGCGTAGGAATATGAAAACTTTTTATTTCCTTTTCTGGGGAAAAGTGATTTTCTTAAAATCTTTTTACGTTAATTTTGTTTTCTTTAACGTATTAAATATACATCATTATTCTTAACATTTGTTGTAATGTTGTATCTACTAATCATGAATGGAACTATTTTCTTCGGAGCAATTGTGTGAAGAGTACCTGACTTTAGTAATATATCTTGAATAGATAATATGCACTGATCGAATATATTAAAAATACACAGAAAATTCTATGACTTCAATCATTTCTTTGATGGCATTCATGTAATGACATCAAAAATAAAAGTACACTGTATATATACTAAAAAATATTACATTATGAAATTTGTGTCAAATAAAATCTAAATATGGCTACAGAGGTACATGTAACATAAAATGATTGTCCCCCTTGTTATATGACGTACAGATTCTCAAATGCAATATGTCATCATTGATTTTTGAACTTTTTTGTATGTTTATCTCTTTTCTCTTAGGAAGTATTTTTAAGAGTTACAGAAATGATAAACAATAAAAGCATCACAATATCCCTCAGCAGCTTTGCAACAAAGAGGACATAAAATCTCAACTACTTAACATATATATATCATTCACAAAACAGGACAGATAGCAAATAAAATTTTAATAAGAATTAAATCATGCCAAAGCATTGTTTTGATATGAAAAACAAAAATGTGTATACAGATATATCAATTTCTTTAAGCAGTGATTGCATTAAAATTGAGCAAATAATTGGGGCTTTTTTAAATACATTTTTAATAATTCAAATTTATACATGTGTATTTGTAGAAGATTCTACAGTACAGCACAAAGAGCATCTTCATTCAAGAATAAGAAGGCATCGTATAATTTCCACATTTATATTCTACAGTTAACACTTTACAATCTATGTATCTCATTCTAAATATGATCTTTTTAAGCACTGAATTGTAAATTTTGGACGTTCATCATGTCATAATAGGGACGGCTGTGCTGGCAAATTGAATAATGCAGTCATCCTTGTTATGACACGATGAACATCCAAAATTTGAAATTCATTGCGTATATAGTTACATTTTTAAATTTCATGGTAGATTGATAAAATATCGGTTCTTTGAATATGCATGTCTTTAAAATGATATCGATCTTGTTTATGGTAAGTTTATACTGAAGGAGCAGCCGTAACTGTTCAACATGAGCATGAAATTTGATTTTTGTTTATGTTACACTTGAAAAGAGTTCAACATTTGTGACTTAATTTTTGACATCCCTGTGTGTGTAATGGTATTATAAATGCTGTAGCTTTGAACACACTTTTAAAAGAAAAACATATTATATTGAATGTATATATTTTTCTAGTGTATATCATACACAATATAAAAAGTATGAGTAATATAAAATGGAATACAATAGAAATACCTTTGATGGTATCATAAAATTATATGTTTACATTTCATAAGTTTATTTCTCTACTGTGTACTTAAATTATTAGGATCCATTTTCATTAATACCTTATGCACTGTCTATGTGCATTAATCTTTAATATAAACTCAAGATTATCAATGAGCATGGCCAAAATATGGTACTACAACTAGATCATGTAGATATGATGGATGTAAACAATCTTATTTTGTGCCAGATCATAATTGCACCATCTTGCCCATTAGTATCTTCTAATTTTTGAATACACTAATGAATACACATACAATAATTTACATGAAAGAATGTTCTTCATGAAACCTTAAAATATACATACATGTATGTGGCTTGTATCATTAATACAAATATTATTTGAAGTGTTAATTTTCTTTTTAATGAAGAAAAACTAGACTAAGAAAAAAACACAGAAAAATAAATAAATGCACAAATATATTTTCAATTTCTAAAATTAATTGTTTCCATAGAGATAATTTGATCTCACGGCAAACAAATGACACTCATTGTCTCTAGATGTCTAGGTGAGCATATCAACCTCTACATGTATATCATATAAGTACTAGCCATTTGTCATAAAAATTCTTAATATTTAGATCCTTAATGTCTCTTCTAAAAACTGAATTAATTTCAACATAACTGCATATGACCATGCTGACAACTTAAATGTAAAAAAAAAAAAAGTGATTTTGTTGCTTAGTATATTTACTGGCCCAAAAATAGAATATTAACTTTTTCTTGACAAAACTACTGGTAATATAAATTAAAATTTATTATTTTACAAGAAGTATTTTGCTTTAACATGTTCAAAAAGAAAAAAGCATATAATCACCTGAGCTAATTTGTATCAATTCCTATTTAAGTGTTATTTTCAAAGCCCAGGCCCACTGACAAGGCATTTTACGTATATTGAGGACGGGGAATAAAACTCGAAGTCCATGAGCCTCCTGGAAAAAGTACATCACTGCATCTGACCCCAGCAGAGTCACTGCAGAGACAGGAATATCCTTCAGTGACCCCAATAAGACTTCATTACTTAACGGCCAATCCAGCAACAAAGAGTAAATCACTTTCTTGTCTCCCTTTGATGCTGTGTACCTATGAAAATTAGAAATCACACTACAGCTAAGCTACAAATTAAAAAAAAAAATAAAATAAATAAAAGTAAAACAGTCCATTAAAAGAAGGCCAATTGCCCAAAAAGGTCACCAAACACATCTCTCTCTCTCTCTCTCTCTCTCTCTCTCTCTTTAATATGAATTATATGCCATGAAACCTTTTCTTGTGGTTACAAATGGCCCTTTGTGGCCTTGGAATGCCACAGTTTCTACTTTTTGCAATGATAAAGGGGCATAACTCTAACCACTAAAACTAAAGCTTCATACCAATGAAAAGACAGCTGCTGTCATGTCATATTAAAATTCAGTCCACTCATCAGAAGTTGCTATTGTCTGCCAAAGATTTAATTGCATAATCTGCCAAGGATTTGAGGAAAGTGTTACAGAATAAAAATCCTTGGCTTGCAAATATATGAAAAGAACTCAAGACATCAAATCCAATCAAAAATAATTTTTTGTGTATGGATATCAATAACCCCTTATAAAACCTCTGCATTAGCTAATGCTCTTGGACATATTTTCCTGAGCTTTGACCTCATTGTTAGTCCTTGATCTTATATAATTCCCTGATCTTCACTTTACTAATGACCAAGTGTTAAGTTTCCAGCGCATAAGGTACAAATGAAATACTGCCAAAGTTTTTGGTCAAGAAAAATAAAAAAAAAAATTTAAAGATGCTATGTCGCAAAGTATTTTCTATCCCGGCATGGGAACAAAAAAGAGGGGAAAACTTGGTATGTACTTTTAATGCAACAATTGGTGAATATTATACAATTAATTACATGTACCCCTTATGAGGTCAACATGGTGAAATAAGGACCTGAGACCTGGCCCACGAGGTGACCTGACCTGACCGAGGCCGCGTAGCGGTCGAGGTCAGGTCACGTCAGCGAGTGGGCCAGGTGGAGGGTCCTTATTTCACCATGTTGATCTCATAAGGGGTAATCAATTGTTTTATTATACCGATATAAGTTAAGACAATTTTTGTAGGCTTAATTACTAAAATAATAAATCAATTGTGTATTAGACTTATGAATGTTATTATCAGTGTTTCATCGGGATCGGGATTCGCTAGTGAAGTTGTTAACTTTTCGCCTGCAAGTCTTGTAAGTTTTTGCACCGCCGATTTATTAAAACACTCTGTGATTGTCAGTAACAGTACGATGACAATCTGGCGCAGACTTTTACTGTACAAAAGAGCCAAGTCTGCATTCGTTGAATTTGACATTGTAACGAAAGTTTCAATGAAAACGATAAATTTTTTATTAAGCATCTATTTTAGGACAATTATATTCCGTATCATAAAGAGACAATACATATTTTTATAACGGCATCTTTTGTAATGAACAGTCTTTACTGTATGCATAAATTTTTAAATTTGAATGGAATTTAGATTAACAGATCTGCATTTTTAGCTGTCATTAATTATAATGACTGGGTCATTATACCCCATGTGCAATGATTCCTAGGTCATTATTGCTGTAAATGGTACTTTTTGGAGTCATTATTGAGTTTTCTTAGAAAGCCTACCATACTCTGTTGGACTCTGTGTCATTTTGATGAGTCCAAGGTGTTGTTTTATAAATAGCTTCTCCATTCACTTTCAACCATGACCCCAGCTGACGGAATCTCTCCTCGTAGATTGGGGCAAAGGTCCCCCAAGCTGTTGGTCCAACATTGATCAGAATGTTCCCACCAAAGCTAATAAAATAATCAGGTTTATATTTTTAAGACCATGCAATGAAAAGCTGTTAGTCTAGAACTCCTTTCATGAAGAGAAATGTTTTAAATGACCACTATATATTCTAATTTCCATATCTACAGTGTTTCTGGCTTTAAATCACTTTACCTTATGGTGTAAATCACTTCCTCCAAGAGTTCTTCTATGGAGTAATACTGACTCAGGTCAGCATTTCTTCTGAATCCCCATGAACCTCTGTCTATCGTCATGGCATTGACCCACTTATGTGGCATAACATGTCCTAAAAATACATTAATGGTCCAGGTTTATTGCCATGATTACAAGACGTATTTATCTAATTTAAAAATTAATTAGAAAAAATTCACTTCGTACCAGGATGAAAACGATCAGAACATGTCCACACCCCTCCATGTTTGCAGAAGCAGTCATATCCCCATCGATCATTCACAACAATGTTATCTTTGACAGGACTTAATTCAAAAAACAAAAAAAATGAAAAAAATGTGTATCAGATAACAACCAATACCAGGCCTCTTTCCATGTTTGTGTTAAACAGAACTTGATTGCATTGGTTTTCATTTTCTTTTTGACTGAACAGATGATGGCCCTTTCTTAAACTAGCCTCTCAAGTATATGTCATACTGACATATAACAAAGTGACAATGTAGCATATACATGTATGTGATATTGCACACATTAAGCCCATACCTTTCATTGAATAACCATGCAAGGAATATGGTGGAATTCCAGTACCAACTTGGGGCTAACCAGCAGGCATCATTCCATAGAAGATCTGGTTTGTACGTGTTGATTATCTCTTTAAGTTGAGGGTGGATATAATCCTATACAATACAATGTAGAATAATAAGACATGTACACTTTTCTTTATTAAATATATATACTTTGACTTCTATGATATTTATCTGTGCAAACCACGTGCTATCCCTCAGTTAGTGGCAAATTCCTATTGTAGAGAAAATGCATATGACTTTTTGACTTCTAACTATCATCTATAGGTAAGAAATTGGCAGGAGACTGAGAGGATCCATCATAATGATAACAGTTTTTTTTCCTGACCAAACATGAAGTCTGTCCAAAAAATTATCTGATAGACAGAGAGCAAGGTAGGAATGCAAACAGGTTAAAATCAAAAGTATTTGATCATAATATCAGTGCAAAACTACAGAAGAAAGGTGAAAATTAAGTTCCTCCTATAAAATTATTGCATAACACAGCTAGAGCACAAAAGTAATTTACAAGTACTTACTTTGACATATCTTTGAGTTGTAAAGTTATTCTTTTGGTCTGCCAGCCATATAGGATTGAACCACTCAATCATGGCATGGTAGATCCCGAACTTGATCCCTGTTCCCTTCAATGCCTCCTTCAAGGGACCTATAAATAGTTTTCAATCACAGAAATATACCAGCTTTGTAACATTTATCAATTAAATTAGGAAATATAGTCAAACCTTGTTATCTTGAACTCGGTGGGACCGAGAAAAAACTTCGACATATTCAAAGGTTCAAGATATTGAGAGTAAAATACTTACAGAAAAAGTGCTTAGGGACTTCCAAATCACTTTGACATATACATGTACATGGTATTCAAGATATCCATGTTTGAGATACCTAAGTGCAGTTGTACAATGTAGTACGACATGTATAATTGTTAATATTTTCATTTTTTATTTAGAAAATTACATTTAGTCATTAGTCTGGCCTTTTCCTTAATCTGTTAACATTTAATTACATACTTCAAAGACACCTATAACATGTTACAGCTAAGATTTGGAAATACATGTAGGGGCCATCAGTTTTACTGCATTGTATATGTTGTATGCCTGATCTGATACACAAAAGAGGCCCATTTAGACATAGCAAATTAAGACACTTACCTACAAGGTCTTGCTTCGGGCCAACATCTCGTGAATTCCACTGATATGTCACATTTGTTGGGTACATGCTAAACCCATCACAATGTTTGGAGGCTAGAGCAACATATCTAGTACAAAAAAAAGCTTGACCAATATGAGCAATGCATATGCAAATCCCTTTATATGTATAATATGAAGAAAAATGTTGCAATGTACATGTAAATGACTTGCTTTTTATGCCCCCGTAATCAAAGCTATATTCGGGGACATATAGTTTTTGCTTTGTCTGTCTGTTTATCTGTTTGTGCGCAAAAACTTTAATCCTGCCCATACCTTTGATTGGTTGGAGCTATGGCTTTCATATTTTACATATGTTTTCTTTGTGACAAGACTTTCCTTGGGTACCAATATTTTTGACCTCTTGACCTTGTTTGACCCACTTTCACAAAATGTTATGAAATTTTAACCTTAGCCATAACTTTTGAACGGTTGGTGCTAGGGCTTTAATACTTTGTGTGTGTATTCCTTGTGACAAAACCTTCCCCTTAATAAAAACAATTTTGACAGTTTGACCTTGACCTTTTGAGTTTGACCTCCTATTTAAAAACTTTAACCTTGGCCATAATCTTTGAATGGATATGGTGCTAGCACTTTCATACATGTACTTCAGTGTACTTCTTTTGACAAGACACTCCCTTGGACACCATTAATTTTGACTATTTAACCTTGACCTAGGAGTTTAACCTTCTTTTGCCAAACTTTAATCTTGTGCATAACTACGGACCAGTTATAGCTAGGGATTTCATCATGTTCATATTTCACAGGTGTATTCCTTGTGACAAGACCTTTCTTTGGGTACCAACAATTTTGATCTCTTAACCTTGGAGTTTGACTTGCATTTGAGAAACCTGAACCTTTGCCATGAGCTGCCATATAAGAGGAATCAGCGTTTCACAAACATATCTTGTTTTAAAAAATCTTTTTTTCATGTGCTTGCCTTACACAAATAATGAAACACCTTTAATTTACATCAGAAGCTTTGATGATAATCTAACAGCTTCACTATACTTTCAAAGCTCACTAGTCGTTGTTTATTACATTATTTTAATCTATAAACATAGACCTTTACATAAGTTTTAAACATAGAAAAGGAAGCCCCAGAGGACTTAGTCTGATTTATTGTTCATTCGTTAACTGATCAAAGATTAGTATCTCATAATATATTAGGCTACATGCAGATAATTTGCCACTGTTTCTTTTATTAGGTTAGGAAATTGACTGTACATTCAGATTGCGTTTTACTGAGCGGTCCACAAAAAAATTCTGTGTTGGACCGCTCACACTGTGAGCTGTTGGAATGTTGAGGAGATGTTGGATCACGATAATGCTTTTTAATATTTAATTTTTAATATTGATGCCTCAATATAGGCAGAATCAGCTATATCTTATTTGCATTTGTTGGTTTTCAACAGTTGACTGAATTTTAAATATTCAGCAGACCAGTGTGCTCTGGTGTGGGTAAACGAAAATTGCATAAAATTGTGTCAGTTTCATCATAAACATGGAAGCCACAGCAAAGTATGCCAGAGAAAAAGAAAACATTCTTTGACTGGGTTCTAGGCCAAAATGCTTTTTACTGAACCCTCAAACCAAACTGTTTGCTTTCGGCCTGATCGATGGCCTCAGGGAAACAGTTTTGTTCTTGGGTCCGAAAAAAATGCATGTAGCCCTTGAGCCCAGTAAATAGATGTATAATAATGTACTTACAAATGTACACTATATAAAAAACGCAAAAATACAAGAAAACCCATCTCACTTTACACCAGAGGCAACGATGATGTCCTTCCACTTATTGGCATCATAAAACTCAGCTCGGAATTGTTTAGCAAAGTCTGCATAAGTCCAGTTTGGTGGGTAAAATTTCTTCATGTATTCTACGACGTCCGCGTGCGGCTGACCTTTCCAGTACCACCAGAACCACTCACTGGTACATGAGGGAACCGAGTAAACCCCCCAATTTATGAACATCCCGATCTTAACATCGTCATACCACGCTGGTATTGGTCGAGAATCAATGCTCTCCCATGTTGGTTTATATTTTTGACAGTTTACAGCTGAAGCAACGACGAATACAAGTGCCAAGAGAAAACAAAGTTTCTTCATTTTCTTTTCTGTAGACATACCCTCACATGATCAGGTGTTGAATTATAAATGAAAGTTCCTAAAAAAAAAAAACTTTTGGGAAAATTTACCTTTCCCCGGCATTTTAAAATGATTTTATAAAAATTGCATTAGTCTTCACACCTTTTTATAAGCATTTTTAAAAATAATTTTGTACTATTTCATTATTGAAATTACATTCCTCATGTCTTAGTTTCCAGCAAAAAATATTCCTTCAACCCACAACGAACCCCATCAGTCACATGTTGTTTTGTTGTGTAACCAACTGGTTTCTTTTCGGAATGTCTCTGATTTTTACCATCCATTAGTGTGAACTTTCTAGAGAGAGAGAATTTCAAAGTGAAAGTAGAATCTCGTGACAATCGCTCGGAAACTAACTCTTAATAGTTTAACGCAACTCACTTTATACAACACTCTTATCTCTAATGTCTCGTGGCCAATCAGATAAGACTGGATATAAATTTCTAGGAGGTCGCCGTCCCAGGTCTATTTGTTGCTCTTGTTGGACAAGAAAGCCGTGGTATTTAAAGTTAGCAATGGGAATCTCTGGTGTTCTGGTGCTAGCAGTTGTGGGAGTTGTCATAGGACTGGCAGTGTCGGGCCCTCTTCATGCATCTTGTAAAATTGACTGGTTTGTGTTAAATTGTTTACATTTTAATGCATCGGTACTGATATCATATTTTGACAGACTTGCAAAGTGTTTAACAGGAAAATAAAATCACTCAACAAACATGATAAATGTTTTATGCGCAACTGTATATCTTTCTAATTTTCCCAGATATGATTATACAAGAATGACCCTTTATTTAGCATGTTTAGTAGTTGAAGGCAAGGGGTCTGGGGGCTGCATTGAAGCCGCAGTTTGGATCCAGGGCAAATTAAGCCCTGGTGGGGGTCTGGGTGCAAAGCCCCGAAAGCTGACAAATTCTTACAAATAAGAGGTGTTTTTCCTTGATTTTAGGATAATTCACATATAACTTCTACATACATGCATTTCAAAAAAAAAAAAAAATTCAGACTGGGGGGGGGGGGATGGGGGTGCTGGATCCACCTTTGATAAGTATAATTAAGAGTCAGAAGAATCTCAGATTATTTCTGTTGTGACAGTGATTAACCCCTCCTCATTCAACATCTGGTACCTCTTCAGAAATTCCCCATGAAAGTGCAGGGGTCTCTGGCCACATAAGGTTCAACTCTCAAAGTTTGTTACATGATCACAATACCTTCAAAGCCACAGTGACTCTTTTGAAGAAATCAGCATCAATATTACATGAAAGAATTCACTATGTTACCATTAAGTTTGAAAACATGTAGGTGTCAAACAATCATGCACACACTGATCGCTTAATTCAGTTATTTCCCATTTAACTTGAATGGTCAAGGCAGAACACATTACCATATTAAAAAAAAAAGACTTTATATTGGGATCACATGTGAAATCAGAAAAAGTGAAAACACTTATTGCTCTACAAATAAAGTATTTTATCTATAGTATGAAATGTGTCTATAACACTCTTTCTTTGAATGGGTTGATGTCCTCCATTAAAGTACTATATGACACTAATAAAGTAATAGCAAAGAAAAATAATGAACAAGAAAAATTTGATGAGGCCTGGGAGTCATGGAAGAATTTATTTAATTGAATCAGTTTCTCTCTCTCTCTCTCATGTTTTTTGTAAAATAATGAAAAATACAATAAATCATAAAAAAAAAACATATGTTAGTGAGCAAATCACTGTGTATATGGGAAATAGAGAAAGATAAACAACAATACCCTGGTAAATGCTAAAGTATGTTGTGTCAAAGTATATAAAATAAATATTGGCTCTCCCCAATGCACTCACTTCACTAAGTATAAGTAGGTCAACAGTGATCAAAGGTCAATGTAAATTGAACCAGTTGTTAGGGACGGAATATGCATTATAAGCCTTACACACTGTAATAATCTAATAATAGGGATTCTGAAAATGGGAATGCGCTTTCCTTTGTGCAGGCATGCATACAATAAAGATATAACCATGTATCTTACTCTACCAAGGAAAACACTTTAACAAAGTTTTTTTCTATGCATATGTATATTCTATTTCTATTCTCAAGTTAGGCCAAAGTTTTTTTTTCACTTGGTTTACGATTCCGCCGACCCTAATTTTCACCAATCATGAAAATAAAAATAATGTCTTTTTCTGACATATTTTTCCGGATTTTTCTCAGCTGAGCTGGTGGGTTTTAAATTTTAGAATGCATCTTAGTCAAATAAGCGTTTATAAATTATATAGAACTTTACAAACATTTAGGTGACCGTAAATAAACACATGTGCAAACCAAAAATGGCGGTTCTGTCATGTAACAAGGTAATTCCTCACTGAAAGCAATGACACACACTTAAAGAACTTTTTCTGCATGGAAAAGTGAATAAAATCTTGGATGCATGATCCCTTTCTCCAATTGCAATGTCTCAATTGGCTAAATTCATACAGTATTGAGTAATATTGAGAAGTGTATGCCCAACCCTGATCGACCTAACAGACATACACCTATAGATAACAGGGATTTATCAGTGCCTTCTCAGGGGCCGAAATTCGGCCCCATTCCCAATTGAAAATGAGTTCAGTTTTTCCCAATTTGGCAGTATTTTTCCCAGTTGGTGAACACCGAACAATGCTTTTATTTTTAATTATCTTGGAGAAAAAAACAAAGTAAAATTGTCAGATTGTCTTTAATTTTCATCTATTTAACTCATTTATTAAAGCTACAGTCATAACACATGTTTAAAAACACTGTAAAAACATCGCCAACTTTTAATCCGAATTTCCTCCGTTTTTCTAAAAATGATGATATTGTGTAATTATATAGATTTATTAAGTTATTTCCACCTACTCAATTGATCTGCGAGTGAATGGTTAGGACTTTAGGCATTATTTCAGGTAGAAAAATATATTTTCAATGCATTAATACATATTAAAAGAGGACTTATAGAAAATGTGTACTTAGTATACTTTTTGCAGGAGGTTTATAATCTCCAGAAACAGATTCACTATAATGACCTAAATTGAAATCTCATACACATATGTACATGTACTACCATAAGTTTTATAAATACTTTATACTCATTGAAGTCCATTTTACTTTTATTAGTGTATTATTCATAATTGATCTTGTATGATGAAGATGGATCATATTTAATTGTCGTTTGGTTGCCCAAATTAGAGTTCATGCTGAAATGTTAAATGAATTACCCCTGAATACATGATTTAGCAACATTTTAAATTTTTTTTCCAATTTCATCAAATAGACAATAATTTGTTTACCCATTCCCCAAAAATGCATTTCCCAAAATAGGGAGATAAATCCATGCATGATCAAATTATTATAACCTTTATTTCAACGTCAATTACTTATAATATTGTTAAACAATTAAATTGTATTTTTCTTCAATCTAAATTAAACTTAAATTTGGATCCATATTTTTAGTTTGTGGGGGTACTGAGGTTTATAACACATCACATATCACTGAAGAGCATATAAAGAAGTTGAACATCATGAACCAAGTACTGATTGACATACAAAAATCAGAACTAAATGAAAATGACATTCAGTCTAAAGTTAGAAATGAATTAAAATTAAATAAAAAGAGTTATGTGATCTAGACAATAAAACTTAAAAGTACTACGTGTATTGATGTGTATTATTTTTATTAAAATAAAAATTGCTGGTATTTTAAAATGAAATTGTTGAATCCTAAATTATTTTTATTTTTATTTTTCGACCACCCAATGCATTTTTTTGAGACAGAAAATCGTAAACCAAAAAAAATAAAAACTTTGGCCTTAAGGAGCATATCTGTTTAAATCTGTACAATTTGTTTATTCGATCAGGACATTTGGTATCTCCTGTAATGATGTGAAGACCAAGATCAAAGGTCAAATCAGTCAATGGACAACAGCAGACAACTGTGCAAATGGAGGAGAGAAATGTCTGTACAAGGTACGACTCACAACATTTCTGAATTCATCTAAATAATGCTCAAGGAGTTTAGAAAAGTGTAAGCTAGCTTACTTTGTCCAGGGTTGTGTGTGATGCATAGCTCCCTATTAGCTTTAGCTAGTGGGTTAACCATTTAGCTCGATCAGTAGAGCACTGGTAGAGCAGTAGAGCACTGGACTGGCATGCCAGAGGTCCCAGGTTTAAATCCAAGTAGATTAAGAATTTACCCTGTTACTGTCACATATGCTTTCTTTTCATGCTTTCTATGGGTGCTTATAAGGGCATAGTCACTCTGGCAAAATATAAATGCATAATTGTAACAAAACACCTGTAACTTGGGATCATACCGACAGGTTGTGACCTTTCCTTCTCAGTCATATGTTGAACTCAATTCTAATATTTTCAACATTGCATCGTATGGTTTACAGTCATGTGAGTTTGTAATGTGTTTTTCCTTTACATGACTATGAGGTGTGTTTGTCAACACAAACATGTACAAAACCGACACGCTGCTTAAATTTGATAACACGTTATTTAACATTCTCACTTACTTAAGAAGTCTAACCTCAAAATTAAAACCATAATATAAACTTTGAAAATGTGTTTTGAATTTAACAGTTTGTGAGTGAATCAGGCAACACACTGAAGGCAAAACACGAGACTCCTGTAAAACACTATGTTGATGATTTGACCTTCACCTTTTTGCCCTCAAGTTCCACAGCAAAATGCAATGTTCAGGTGAGTGAAGTCAAATCTTTGGTCAAGAAGTTTTTTTTTTTTTTTTTTTTTTTTTTTAAATACTTTTCCTGAATTTTATATTTTGACTGCATGGGTAAATAAATGTAGTTTGGAGAAGCAATATCAGAATTTGAATGGGTATGAGCAAACTGCATTTAGGAAATGTAGACTGATTTTATTCTCAAATAATTAATGTAGTTGAAAATTTGGATTATTAGAGGTGAGATAGAATACCATACTTGGTCTACAATTCCTTCTCCTTATATGTCAAAAGTAAAATACAGAAATTGTAAACAGTACCACTGAATTAGTGTGACATAAGCCTAGTATATCATTTTGAATTGCCAGTCAAGTTGAAATTGATATTTATGACTACACGTCTTGCATGTGTATAACCGTTTCAAATTTATGTTTTATCAAATTTTCTTTTAATCATAAATTATGTGAGAGTTGTGCCCCTTTTCAAATTCTCTGGGTATGATGTATATTGCAGGGATTTTCCACATCCGAGACTTGGTATGCTTTGTTAGACTATGGCACTAACTACTGTAATCTCCACAACTTAATCACTGGTAAGTGGAAATAGAATTTCTTAGTGGTCAACCCGAACAAAAGCAAGAGAGACAAATTATTATTTTGAACATAATCTTATGTCTTGTGCAAAAGCATTGGACATATGTTTTATACTTAGATGGTCCTTTCCATATACAAAAAGAACTACTGATGACATATAGTACAGTATATCAATGAAATATTTGCAATAGAGACATCAGAAATTGCATTGATTAAATTGGTTACATTGATTACATTGGTTACATTGATTACATTGGTTACATTGGTTAAATTGATCACATTGATTACATTGGTTACATTGATTACATTGTTTACATTGATTACATTGGTTACATTGATATCATTGATTACATTGGTTACATTGATTACATTGGGTCTTCTACTGTACATAACAGGATCAGGCCTGGACAAAGTTAGTGGTTACTCAGAGAAGACAAGCGATAGTGTGTGTACGCAATACTCCTCAGCAAACTGTACCGTCTACTAGTCTACACAAATTACCCACATAAAATGTGTACATGGAGCTTCTAATGGTCTTTCATTTCAACGTTCCAAGACTGAAGTTACTTCCTATTGATTGTTAAGAACAACAAGCATGTCACTGTTTTTTTTTTAATTATTTTTTTTTTCAAAATTTATTAGCTGCATCCTGAAAAAAAGGTTCATTCTTATCTGTGTGTTCAAAGTTAATACTACATGTATATATAAAATGTATTTCCCACAGTACTTTACTGTGCTGTGATTTTGAGTTTGTAAATGTGTATTTTCATGTATTTTGTTATTGAATTGTTTTTAGTGAATACATGTTATTCTCATTTCTTAAATTATGTTTATTGTTCTTTATTAAACTGAATTATTTTCATCTCAGATTATATGATGTACAGTACATGTATTTGCATATCACAGTTCAGGAAAACATACTTAGTATTTCATGTAAACTTGACTGTGTCCATAATGAAATTTTTCCAGCTGAATGCATATGGGTATCATATCATACACTTATTGAGTTAAAATCTGATATAGTACATATGAAGCCTGTATATAACCCGTGTAGAATAAATTTGAATAAAATTAATGATATAATTCAGAGACTCGCTCTTTTATATGATTATTTTTATCAGGATTTTTTTCTTTAAATAATCTATAATGAAAATGTTTACAATACATGTACATGTCATATATTATGTGAATGTAATGTTTGAGTCATTTCTTAGGTAAAGTATTCTCCTATTGAAGAGTTACAAAAATCAGTATATGTTTTAGCTTGTGTGTATGGGAGGATCCAAGAATTGTAGATTCATATTTGTTCAAGACTCCAACCTAGGGCAAAGAAAATGGTTTCAAGGTCACATACTTCAAAAATTAAGAATATCAAGCTGTGTCATGATATCAGCCTCACCAGATAAAATTGTCACTGTGAACTTGTGTGATTTTTGCCCCTTCCCTTTTTTGCGAAAGTGAGGGGACATTGAATCTCATTTGTTTGTCAGTGTGTCCATCTCTTGGTCTGTCCTTCTGTCACAAAAACTTTAACCCTGGTCATAACTTTTGAATGAGAAATGATAGGGCATTCATATTTTACATGAACATTACCTTTAAGAAGATTTTTGCAATTGTACTATAATTTTTTGATGCCATGACCTTGAAGTTTGACATACATGTACTTTAAAAAATGTTAACATTGCTAACAACCTTTGAATGAGAGAAGATAGGGCTTTCATATTTGACATGTGGATTACCTGTTACCAGACCTTTCCGAGTTTACTATGGTTTTTTAATCTTGTAATCTTGACCTTGAAATTTAACCTACAGTCCTTTTAAAAAATTTTAACATTAGTAATCATAACTTTTGAATGAGAGAAGATAGGGTTTTTAACTACATGTACATGTATCACGTTTGACTTCATGACCTTGAAGTTTTACCAACTTATTTAAAATTTGAATGTTAGGCGTAGCTTTTGCAAAAGAAGAGACAGGACTTTCTTATATTTTCCTCATGTGCACTACTTATGACAAGACATTTCGGACTGTACTAATATGATATTTGACCTAATGACCTTGATTTTGAAGTTTAATGGAGTGTATTAGATACTTAAATCTTCCTATAACTTTTATTAATTCAAAAATTTAAATCTTTTTTTTTGTATGTGTGACAGACAAGACAGGGCTTACAGACAATACAGTTACAATATACCATAAATAATTGCGTCCCGACCACAAAGACACTGAAAGCGGGGGGGGGGGGGGGGGCACGATTCTTTGAATTTGCTTATTTTCTATATTCGTTTTCAAATATAGCTAATAATTGGGTATTAAGAGTCCTAGATCAAAAATTAGGCTATATTAGCTGTTACTTCCTCTCTTAATTTTAAAATCACGAAATTCTGCCGAAAGTATATGTGCTGAAGTCTACATCCAAAAATAGGTCACAATGATTTTTTTTAAAGAAAATACAGCAGCCATTTATTGACATTTTTTAGCTACATGTTTACTGTACATACATGTACATTGTATCTTGGTGACTATACAGCTTAAGCTCGTCAAAACTCATCAAATGACACATGGTCTCATGGGGTGACAGCTCGTGAAACATTTAAACTCAAAAGTAGGTCACAACGTCCTACTTTTAAAAAAGTGGGGTTTTTTTTCATTGTCATATTTCTTACTGTACACAACTACATGCAGATCATTCTGAGGTTTAGGATTATCAATCTTTTCATTTGATGCAATTCAAGGTGACAGTTCAAATATACCGGTAGGCTCTAATAACTTACTTCCTGCATCTTATAATTTTGATTGTTATGTTTCTTGCAACATAGTTAGCACATCAGGCCAAAGCTCAACTTCATCAAATCTGTCAGTTAAGTAATCTTAATTTGGGTGTGTCAATTTAATCAAAAGTTTGTCACGGTGATCTGCCTTTGGAATTTGAGTTTCAATAGTTCACGTAAAATCATTTCACTTAAACATACTGCATGTCCTATAACTGTCAGTTAAATCTTGGTTCTCAAGGCATGAAAATATACAAGAAATGCTTTATTTTTATGGCTTAATTTTGTCGGCTTATGTTTGGAATATCTTGTGCTTTCATTCAAAAAATCCTGTCAGTTGAAGTAGTTTGAAATATCATGAGGCATAATTGCAACCAAAAAGAGATTCTATACCTCAGGATACTATTATTTTGTGACTTTTTACTATACATGTATATTTATGGACTAGGACCATTATACATTATTAGTTAATACATACACTTTGAAACCAACATGTACATTCAGGCAAATGGCACATCGATTTTTTGTTTGTTCCCTTACTTTAAATACATTTATGTGTGAACAAATGCCCATTCATGAATATGTGTTAAATAAGTGTGTCAAAATTTAAACTACCTATCAATATACACTGTATGATACAGTATACATGTATTTTATACTACTGTCCAAATTATCTGTTGTCTATTGCTCTTGATTGTAATCGTTCAACGACCTGCAGACTTGTAGCTCTCTTGAACTGACTTCATGCAGTGTCATATGTTTTTGGAAATAGATCAAATCTTTAAAAAGTTTATCTGTGTCTCTCTCATTCAAAAACAAAAATGATTTCGTCCCTTTCCAAACAATTAAGTATTTGATGGTAGGTCTATCAGATTAAATTTAATCCCGAAAGTTATACCTTTAATATATTAGGTAAGATTAGGGAAGAACGCGCATTTCCTAAATACATATTTGAATATCCAATAACAAAATAAATAGGCAGGTAAATTAAATTAAAATAAAATAAATTATTTTAGCAAGTTTTTCTTTGAATCTGAATCAGTACTGAGGTACACTGGGACCTATCTCCTTTAATCTACATACAGTTCTAACTTCATCCTGATAACGTTTAGGTTAAAAAGACCTGACATTTAAACAAGACCTGTTGTATCCCCGGACCGGTTTTAAGCCACCTTGATTGAATGAAAGAATCCATTTAATTTAACAACTTAATGGGTCTTTTGTCAGCCTCTGTCGATGTCATTTAACAGAGGGATACCTAAGTAACAGTTTCATTATTGTCCTTTAATCCTCGTCCAGGCAGGAATTTAATAAGTAACGGTGTTCGATTTTCCCCACTGAATGCAGCACGGAAACAATTAATCATTTTCCTGTTTCAAACTCTAAATTAAAGTCAAACTGGGGGGATTTTAAATTTTTATTAGCATTCTTTTTATTTAATATGCGCCCCTCGTTTACTTTAGCTAGGGCTTACTATAGAATGGTCAACAAATATTAAATGACGACAAACATCTATATAAGTAATTGTTTACCAGGATTTTTTAAATGACCCCCTAAACTTTAAACATGCACTTAGTACAACGCGTGTGCATTCCATTAGGGACATCGTAATTTGATTTTATTTGGAATGGTATTACATTCACTGGAAAACATATACAGGTTTTAATTGTTAAAGGTAAGTCAATATACGTTAATTCTTCACTGAGCACATTGTGTAAGCCAAACAATATGCTGTTTAAAATGTTATGGTTTAAGAGCAATCAATATATTTACAACGAATTAATAAATTCATACGCACATATATACATTGTATTAAGCTCCATTGGAGACTAGCATTTCCGATAGACTCTTATATTCCAAGAATCAAATGAATATATATTTTCTTTAAAACAAAACTTAATGGATGTTATTTTATGTATGACAAAGAATTTTAGTTAATTTTTTTTTAATCTTTTGTTTTTCCTATAAAAAAGATAAACACAGAACAGCCATTTCATTTCACTGATTGATTCCATGTTTGGCCCCTGAGTTGACAGATCTTTGATTTATAAACTGTTACTTCCAGGAGGTGAATGTTTTCGTCATAAAGGGTTATAAACTCCACTTGAAATCTCCAATCGTGTACAAATCTGATGTGTTTGTAGGAAGAAATGTTGACTAACTACAAATTACTATGATCCTTTTATAGCTTTATGACCGGACTCCGCCTTCAAGTCATCGTTTTCAAGTGTTTTTAAAGTATTGTAATCGGATTTCAGGCTTAGCGACATCAATGGGTTATCAGTCCAAAAGATAAAGACCCTCATGCACTATCGAAAAAAGCTTATAGTGTCTGTTTTTCCGATGTGGAAGCAATTTTTGAAATGAGCAGACAGTATTGAAAAATGAGAGCAACTATAGACCTGTCGGATCTACATTTCAACTTTGATGAAGAAGAATCCAATCAGCTTCCGCCAATATTCATCCGCCATATTTCAACTTTTGAGCACAAGTTGAGCAGTGTCATCTCAGCTATATGTCCAACTTCTAATAATGTTGCTTGGATTTCTTGCAACAGTGATGCCATTGTTGCACAATATCAGAAAGATGGAAGGGAAATAAAACGAATATCAACGCCATTTTATGTTGACGATATGAAATTGACAGAGAACGGACATTTACTAGTGGCACCGGATATGGGCAATGATATTAAATTCCTTGACGTGCAGTCAACAGAAACGATTAATTTTACCAAAGTTCATCCATTTGTGACAAGAGGTTTGTTTATCTCAAGGGAAAACGATTTGTATGTGAGTTTACATAGTGAAACTATCTCAAAAGTCGTTAAGATGAATTCATCTGGCGAGATTCTACGAGAGTTACACAAAGATCGTGCCAATATACAATTGTATTCCGATCCTGATAAAATCGCCGTTAATAGTCATGGTGACGTCATAGTCTTGGATTGGGCCACAAAGTGCATTATATCTCTAGACATTTACGGACGATACCGGTTCAAGTACAACGGTAAAATCAGAAAGGTTGTTCACTGTGAAATTTTTACACCGACGGACATCGTCTGTGATAAATACGACAATATTTTGATTTGTGATTGTGACAACAATGTCGTGCATATGCTGGACAGACACGGTCAGTTTCTCCGTTTTTTGGTCTCTGAGGAGAACGGAGTGACCTGTCCGTGTGCTTTAGCCTTGGATGAGGACGGGCAACTCTGGTTGGGGGAGATGAATGGACAGATCCATGTTATTCAATACTATTCCAATAAATAATCAGTTTGTTTTAGGCGCATCCATGATTATTAAATGTTGCTTTCAGTTGTCTTTTCCCCCAGATTTTTATTGTTCAATTATGTAAAAATTAAGTTCAATTTAATGTTAAAGTCGCTTGATCCAATTTTTATGGTTGAAAAAATATTTCTGGTTGTTCGTAAAAAAAAAAAAATGGTCCATTAAAACAATACAAATCGGGAGCAGAGCAAACACGGACAGGATTCTCCATCATCTGAAATTTAACTGTAGAGGAGAGCGCGTAAATAAGTTTTTTTTTTGCATTCGCAACATTTTATCGTGATCAAATCTAGAGTAAACATATCAAGAGTGTTAAACACTTAACACAGAATTTAATAATGTAAAAACATGTTAAACATTGATAAGTCTGCATTTCATGTCTTTCCACATTTTTACAGCTTTTTCAAATGGAAATTCCTCAGGTTCAGGCCCCTGTGTAGATACAAGCAATAGACTGTTTAGCACTTTATTGCTTAGCCTGTTCTTCAATGGATCATTTATCCTCTTCATGGCACTAAACTCTCTCTCACAATCTGCAAAACATAATTTACATTAATTACAATATCAAAATGAACTCATACTCATCATTGTCTTTTTATAAAATGTAAATAATTGCAAGTAATGATTTATACAAAGTCGTACCAGCTGTTGATGCTGGTACAACCATGCACAACTGTGCAAGTTTGGAAAGGTTTGGATACAGTTGACTGTACTGCTGGACCAACTGTTTGAGACGGACTTCCTAAAACATCAGAGGTGGGATCAGGTGCCATAGAGGAGTGAGCATCCCCTGCCGACCGGTCACACCCACCGTGTGCTCCTTGTCAGGATCGGGAAAAAACCCGGAAAAATCCGTAGACACTTCAGTGTGTAAAAAATGGCCTAACAATTAGTATGAACAATGTCAGTCAGCATTTGATTTAATAATAGGTTGTATTTGCTGACAAGGTCATTGTATCGACCATAAAACTCGAAATGATGACTTCAAACGAGACTGTTGATACCCCTGTTTCATCAACTTGTTTGTCACAAATTGCTCCCCCTTATTAGCAGACCTATTTTTGTATTCATATGAAGCAGAATTTATTAAATTTCTACATTAGAAGAAAACACTTGTTGTGGCCTTCTAAACGACATTTAGATATATCGACGAAGTATTATCAATTAACAATAGTTACTTCCATTCATATATCGATATATCCCAGTGAACTTGAAATAAAAGATACCACAGAGTCTGACACATCTGTTTCATCTTTGGATATTTCACTAGAAAAAGACATAAATGGTAACCTAACAACAAATTAAAGCTTTATTATAAACGTGATGACTTCAATTTTTCAATCGTTAACTTCCCCAACTTATGTAGCAATATACCCTTATCACCTGGGGGTTTTGTTTCCCATTTGATTCGATACGCAAGGGCATGCTCCACGTATGAACAATTTCTAAAACGAGGTAAGCTATTGACAAACAAGTTGATGAAACAAGGATATCAACAGTACTAGTCTCGTTTGAAGTCATCATTTCGCAAGTTTTATGGTCGATACAATGGACAGATTGTTGGAAGGCCTGATCTCCAAGAACTACATAGATATTATCAATCAGAATATATGTATAAAATGTTGAAAGTGTATAAAGTGTTGAAAAGCCATACGTTTTGATGCTATTGATTTTTGGTAAAATTTTGTGATTTCAAACTTTCTGAAAGTTCCCTGTAGTTTTTTTGTATCCACATCTGATTTACACCACTTCTCGAATATACTGTTGTTCAGAAGAAAATGAAGTATTTATATTAGAGATTGTTCTTTTTGACGTATCCGTATCCGTATACGTATCGAGGTGAAAGAGGCATCTCGATCCCGATGTCTAAACTTTTTACTATAATTTCCATCGTTATTTGTTTGGTTTTAAAGCAGCCCCATTCGTTTAAGAATAGCATATGGTATTTTTTTCTAATAGGATATTTTATTGATTGATTCTGTAATTTACATTAGATGACATAAACTTACCCCCCCCCCCCCCCCCCCCCCCGCACTCACACACACACACACTAAAATGCAAAAGACGTTGATATCCACACAATCAATAAAACTGTGTAGCCGCTTCTAGACCCTTACGAGTATATGCTAAAAAAAATGCCCCCCCCCCCCCCCCCCGGGAACACACACAAACTGTCATAGCGTCGGTTGACTTTCTTCATTCTTTTTTTTTTTTTACAATGAACTATTTGACAAATACCTGTATGTCTCCCATTCCCCTCCCCAGTTGAAATTGCTACTTTCGTGCCTATTCTCATGCAGCTTGATTTTGCTTTATATTTTGTACTTTCAGCAGCATTAACTTGAAAAGACTTCATGGCGACAAAAAATAGGTAATGAAATGAAAATGCAATTGTTAAATTTGATTTTTCCTTTTAGTTCTCTCGTTGTCGTACATGCGTATTATAATTCATGGTTTGATATAGAAACTGTTTCAGAATAGGGTATTCATTATCTTAAGTCTCTTTTTATAAGAAAGAAAAGAATTATTAGGCTAAAAAATGCCAAAACAATAGATTTATCTATTTCTTCTATGCTACCTTGTCCATCCAGCTGATTTTTATTTATTTATTTTATTTTTAGTTATTTATTTATGCATTTTGGCCCAGATCGGGACAAGTGTGAGTCAATTCAACACGCAGTTTATAGAACTGAAGAGAAGAGACTGCTTCAACGTAGCAGAGAAATAAAAAAACAGAATAAAGGATAAAATTTATACAAAACATTTAATTGATAAAATATCAGCATTTTTTTCCAGAGTTTTGATCCCGCTTGTACACAAAGAATGACAGTCATCTTAATTTCAATAAATAAATCATTAAGTAAGCTTTAGTCAACATGTATATAAAGTAATGTATAAGACATAAACATTGTTCTCCGTTTATCTCCTTTTGTCGACTATTGTTATTCATCCACGACAAAAACTGCGTGTAATTATATCACTTTCGGAAATGGTAATCCTTTCTCAAGCTCTCTGGAATTTCGGATACGGCTATCACCTAACAATTTAGAGAGTTCAGAGTCTTCAAACCACCCCAGAATTGCCAGCTTTCCAAAGCTTTTCTGGAGAATTATGTCCATCAAATATAATCAAATGATATACAGAATGTTGGTAATGATAAAAAAGAAAATGAGGATGAAAATTTTCAGTGACTCCCCCCCCCCCCAACACACACACACATACACACAGAGTATGCAGTATGGTCATATTAATCTTTCACAGTTAATGTATCCGTAATTATTTTTGTGGAAAAGAGGAACTCAAAAATTAATATCCATACCCCCCCCCCCCCCACACACACATTCCCCGTGATAGGTTTTTTTTTTAAGATTTTGATTAATTTCTACACTTTTTTATTGTCAAAGTTTTGCTAAGGTGACTTGTCATTTTTTGGTTTCTCCCTGCCTCGGCCCAGCTTCCCCCTTCTCCACTTTGTTAATCAATTTTAATTTCTGCTTGATGTAGACAAACTTATACTCATCTAGAATGTGTGATCTCTGACACCTCGTACAGTTAAACATTGTTAACTCAAATTCTTGGATATATCGAAATTTTAATTGGTCCAATCAAGTCTCAGATAACGAGCGCTGACTGCATGCATTATGGGGAATATGTCTTGTGTTGGTAAAGGTTTCTTCGAGAATGAAACAATAATATATCCTGATATTGTGTGTGTGTGTGAGAGAGAGAGAGGGGGGGTCCCTTTTTAACTTTTTTTATTTTTAAACAATCTAATAAAAATATTCCTACATTTTTACTAATTTTATTTTTTTTTAAATCCTTCCATAAAATGATAGGTGTGAACAGCAACTTGATACGTTTTATTAGAAATATTACTATATATCTTGTTTTGAGATAAATGAGGTTAAAATCAAACAAGAAATCAAACGAGAAACGATGGAAGTGTTACCCAACGGTTAAATCATCGGGATCGAGATGCCTCTCATACCTCGATACGTATACGGATACGTATACGGATACGTCAGATAGAACAATCTCTATTGATAAGAATAACAACGTATATAATTGTTAATCAAATTGCATAATTTAAGTTTATTTTCTCGTTTACGGACCAAACATTAACTCCTTCAGGAACAATTTGCCTCGGAATACTGTGTGCATATTTTGTCAGAGGTTGATTCATCATATTCTTTGCTCTGATTCAGGGACGAACCTATGAATGAAAAGAAGACAGCTGTAAAACATTTTATTATGAACAGCAATTACGAAAAAGGACATGGTACGATAAAGGCCAATTTTATCCTCTTATTATTCAACATAAATCCAAAACAGAATCATGACAGTTTGTAAGATTGTATAAACAATATCGTACCCGTAATAAGAGTGTGCATTCCGCAGTAGTTGGTACTCCCATCAAAATAAGCTAATGGATCCTCAGCTGAAGAAAAACCCTGACGGAAAAATACATTAAAATGAACTTTTCCGTAGAACGCTAAAGTAGATAAGTTTTTGGTAAAAAAAAAATTCTGAACTGCAAAATCAATATAAAAAGCACAAAAACACTAATAATTCATATGTGAAAATCATCTCGGGACATATTAGCAGTAAACTTATGACTATTTATGACGAGTTATGTTCAACATCTCTTCATGCTGTCTGCACAGACATGACTGGAAATTCAGAGGGTATTTTATTTTACATCTATGGATATAAAACAGAACATATTGTGGTAGGAGATGTGTTGAGAGAAACAGATAATTACGTGAACTTTGCAGCCATTGGTGTCATTCAGAAACGTAAATGTTAGATCGTTTACATAACGAAAGGATGTCGCTCGATGTTTCGCTCGCAGAATATTGGCATCTTCTTGTAGAATCTACTGGAGAGTAGAAAAAAAATCATATCAAAACATGTGATCGATGCAATAAAATTCGAGTGTATATCAAGAAAAAATAAGCTATATAAGTAGATAATGTTTACAAGGGACCTATGGAGACCTTGTAAAGCAATTTATACTTGCCTGATAATTGCATTTATCATTATGGCAGTTCTCAGAAGCGGACCATTGTTGTATCTGAGATTTCAGCCTTATTTGTACGTCACTACACTCTAATCCAAAGAACCTATTAAAGTGAATTAGGTTTATACAAAAATATGTTTATCAAAAATCAAGAACCTATAATGATGTAGTTCAACCTCCTTACATAACATCGAGGTATAAATCCTTTAAGTTTTCTAACTTAACCTCGGCCCTCTTCCTTCCAACTGAGACGAAAATATTCAACCGCATTTACTACAAATTAACTAATGGATACATTGCAATCATCAAAATGTAATCATTAACCAATATCTGAACCCTGTGTTAGATGACAGATTATAATCTGAATTGTAAAGCCAATAACAGTTTTGTTTCCTTGACAATGTCATCAAACTCATTTTTTATTGGGAATTTGACAACAACGTCTCCAGTTTGCAAAGATAATTTGTAAATAAACGGTTTTTGACATAAATGTTTTAATATTTAAACAAAGTTTTTCATGCATTTACATGTGCTATCGACTTAATCATGTTAATACTACTAAAAGTACTAGCATTGACAAACAAGATAAAGGGAAGAAAAGACATTACCAGTCAACTTTGCAGGATGCATGATGAGGTCTGTCGTTAGTTAAAAACAAAGAATGTGTTCCAATTATGAGAACGCTCAGGATAAAAGAATAATGGAACATTCCTGATTCTAAAGGAGCTACGTTCACCTAGTTAATTTCCAGATAAGTTTTGACCTGTACAGTAATTTTGACATGATTCTAGCTCATGTTATTTTTCTTGTCTATATCTTAAACGCATAAACTATTTGTTAAAAAAAATTGCATAAATTTAACAATTCTCAAATTCTCTAAGGAAAATCAATGGTACATATTCATACGTGTTTTTGATGTTACTAGGTAAAGTCTGTGAATGGACAAAAGTTATCAAGAGATACTACAGGTCTGTGGTTATGTAGTGGCACAATACTTCCGACACTGCCGTAGTAAGTGATAGAAATTGTTGACAGATAGCGAAATCTATGAGTTCGAGATAAGACATAACTCTGTCTTAAGATATTTTAAATGTTGGATTTTTTTTTGAAATTTCAATATTTTGTAAATGTACCTTATAACAAAAAAGTTGTATTCCTTATTCTTTTTAACGTAAAAAATCTAGATAAATCCTGTCAAAGATATTATTCCGGAGCGGGGGTGGGGTGTGGGGTTTACAGTCAAACTTCGTTATCACGAACTCGATGGGAGCAAGAAAAATCGACAGAAATCTGAAGATTCAAGATAACCAGGTTAGAATACATAAAGAATGAGTGGTTGGAACTTGCAAGTGACTTCTAAAGACATATTCATGGGATTTGAAGTATCCATGATCGAGATACGGGCATTTCAGTAACTGTTTATGTGTGTCTCCGTCAAAGAGGAGGTGAAATATCCAATAAAATAAGCTATTTTAATTATATTCACAAATAACACATTAAAAAAATCTTGTATTTATAAACTTTATCATGTTTATTGTAAATCATTCACATTTAGTACTACTAGCTGTTGGACTACTGTTTACCGAGGTGGTGTCTGTATATCCCAAAGCCTGCCGTAAGGTACATGTAAATCCAAGAAAATGAAACATGCACCTCTTTATTATTCCCAATTTCTGCTCTAAAATGTTAATGATACACAATGTCATGGCTAATTGGTTAGGTGAATCCACAAAGAACTACTGCTACATGCATGAAAAAAATATTCTTTAAAACCTCAGCAGATATTAGAAGTCCCAACTTAAGCAAGTTGTTCCCACTAGTTTTGAGGATATTTCAGAGTGAAGTGTTTTTTTTTTTTTTAAATTGATATTGTTTCATGGATTGTTTCTATAATGAATACTTATATAACGAGATACTGTTGCATAGTTTAGAGAAAACATTCCCTCCGAGTACCGATTTATATCTAAGGAGATATATAAGGAGACTACTCAACACTAACTGATTATTTATCTGACTTAAAAAAATCTTTGAACCCTAAAGAAACATTGTCCCTTATTTACACACTCACAGTAATACACTAGCATCCAGCCTATTCATATACCCAGCAGTGAGACAGTACAATAGCCTAACCTACGCTCCTTTTACCCTAGCAAAAATGTCATACATTTGTAGTTAGCTACAGTTTAGTATGGTAAACTATAGTTAACTATAGTAAATCAAAGTTTTTACTATAGTATATCAAAGTTTTTACTACAGTAAATCAAAGTTTTTAATATATTCGATCAGTGCATATTATCTATTCAAGATATATTACTAAAGTCAGGTACTCTTCACACAATTGCTCCGAAGAAAATAGTTCCATTCATGATTAGTAGATACAACATTACAACAAATGTTAAGAATAATGATGTATATTTAATACGTTAAAGAAAACAAAATTAACGTAAAAAGATTTTAAGAAAATCACTTTTCCCCAGAAAAGGAAATAAAAAGTTTTCATATTCCTACGCTCTCTGCCTCCTCAGTCTTTTTCACGAAAATATATAGGTCATCCTTCGATTGATAGTGATAAATCTTTTCACCAATTATATAACTGTCATGATTATTGTTCGTTAATTGCCGTATATTTTCTTTTGAGTGAGAATGTTAATCATTAACTGTGTGTGTTTTTTTTTCTTCTCTTTTTTTAAATAATGGAATGGTTATTATGGTTAAACACCTGCAATCGTAACTTCTCGGCAAAGCAACGTGATTTGCCGAGCTCGTCGGAAAGGATCTTCGCACGTGTGTAAACCTAGTCTATTTGGTCTTGCAAGCACAGGTATGTGCACCGTTCGCTAGTGACGCTTAGATCATGTAGACTGGGTATCAGTATTTGCTACGGACATGAAGAGGAACTATACACCAGTTTCATAACAAGTGCAGGTTTTTTACTCAAGCCCTAGACTGGGCTAGAGGGACTGAGTTATCTAAAACGATGCTAGGTCATTGATCTACTCAGTTTAAAAACACGAAAATATACTATTTTTGTAATTAAAAACATTTCTAGAAACAAAAATGAAGTTTATCTTCAAAACGTCTCTATATTCAAAATCTATATAAAGTGTTAAATGTCGGATTTTATTCCATGACGAAGGAATGTTCACAGCCCCAACCGATCTTGCGCTTTCCTTTGCGTTTAACAAGGGCCGTCAATGCATCTCTAGACGAGTTCATTGATTACTCTTGTTGACCCATCTTTAACATATGCCTATACTTTGAGTAATAGTACTTTAATAGCACAAAATTAAAAAATAAATTAAAATCTATCCTTGATAGATCTATAGTTTTGCTATTTAAAAAAATGGGCTATCTTTGATCTTTGCTTGGACTTGTTTCGAATTTTTACAGAAGATTCTATCATTGGAAAGTTAGATGGTACACATGTAGCACAGGCCCATAGTACGCGGGATTATTTTGGAGCCCCCCCCCCCTCACTTTGAAAACGTTGCTACAGGCCTGTAACATGCTATTTGGATTAAATATTCCTGAAAATGAGTGAGCTGTTAAATACATCTTTAAAATTATACGGTTAATTATATTTAGTCTATGTTCTATGTGAAATTAAAACTATTTTTTTAGGCATCTGCAACGTTGTGATAATAAAAGTCACTACACGCATGTAACGTTATATATGTACATGCAGTTTCCTTAGTACATGCATATTTTATTCAACAAAAGATGTTGAAACTCAGTAGCCTAAATATTATGTCATTTTAGGATATTTATGGCCATTGTATAGTTGACTTTCTACAGCTTGAGTATCTCTGACGTTTTATCAGTAAATAGTTTTTTTTTTTAATTAGAAATCATCTGAGCACAATGAAAATTCGAATAAATTAAAAGCCGAATATCTTGGATATGGGGTAACCCATATCTATTCTTGTTACTATAGTAAATCAAAGTTTTTACTATAGTAAATCAAAGTTTTTACTACAGTAAATCAAAGTGTTGACTACAGTAAATCAAAGTTTTGACTACAGTAAATCAAAGTTTTTACTACAGTGAATCAAAGTTTTTACTACAGTAAATCAAAGTTTTTACTACACTAAATCAAAGTTATTACTACACTAAATCAAAGTTTTTACTACAGTAAATCAAAGTTTTTACTACAGTAAATCAAAGTTTTAACTACAGTAAATCAAAGTTTTTACTATAGTAAATCAAAGTTTTTACTATAATAAATCAAAGTTTTTACTACAGTAAATCAAAGTTTTTACTATAGTAAATCAAAGTTTTTACTATAGTAAATCAAAGTTTTTACTACAGTAAATCAAAGTTTTTACTATAGTAAATAAAAGTTTTTACTACAGTAAATCAAAGTTTTTACTACAGTAAATCAAAGTTTTTACTACAGTAAATAAAAGTTTTTACTACAGTAAATCAAAGTTTTTACTATAGTAAATCAATTTTTTTCAGGATGAATTTCAGATTGTTATATTTTATGTTCTACAATTCATAGCTTCATTTTTTTTATGATAAATGGTAACATTACATGCATGTTTACATATTATTTTCAAATTTTACATCATTGCTATTGAATTTAAGAGATTTTTAGCACAAAATCTTAGAAGAGTTATAAGTAGAGGTTCATAGGCCCGTAGGAAGCAATTTCAGTTTGGGGGGGGGGGGGGCACAGCCATACATTTTTCAGTTGACGTTGAGGGGGCACTACCAAAAATTTCCTGACAAGCAAAAAAAAAAAAAAAAAAAGGTCATCAGACGTTTTTATTGAGGGGGCACAAGCACACATTATCTATGTTTACTATAGTAATCTATATATCGGCAAAATTATTGGGGTTCCTACGGCCATGATAGTAAATCATAGTATCACGTATTAACTATATTTAACAATAGTTAACTATTATAATAGTAAACTATAATTATCTAAAGTGATTCTTTGTCAGGGTATTCAAAGACTAATAATTTAAGCATGAAATTCAAGAGAAAAAAAACATGAGAACATTTCTAGATCAAGTATTTGCAAGAAAAAAAAAAACGAGTCAAACTCTAGATGGTCTGCTTCGTTTTAGAAACTGTTCGTACATAGAACATAGTGTATCCCCCCAAAAAAATCTGACAAAAAATTTTAAACTGTCCAATAAGGGGGGGGGGGGGGCACTTCCCAAAAATACTCTGACAAGCAAAGAAAAAATAAGATAAAAGAGAAAATTGAACACCATTTAAATCCTGGAATTTGCAAATGCTCCACCCTACAGCAACAAAAAGTGTGTGTGTGGAGGGGGGGGGGGGTATCTAAATGAAAATTTATAGCAGAATACTATACTTAGAAAAAATGGGGGTCGGCTTGCGTTTTACAGGCCTGCAGGGTAGCATTTACAATTATTGCATATTTGATAACAAGGTTTCAAAAATTTCATCAATATTTGAGATGTGAAAATAAAAAAAGTAAACCCAGTTTGGATTATTCACTTTAATTCTCTCAACATTAATAAACATCTCATGAACAACATTGATACATTACATACACTTGGACAGAAAATGACATCTATTAATCTTTTTTTTCAATTTTTTTTACTTCATACATAACACATGAAATTGATTGCACAATAGGAATAGACAAACATCACAATGAAACATAAAAATGATTTCAAATTAATTCTTTTACAAAGTTATTGCTTTTATTTTATTACATTTCTTGTTATTTTGCACTTTCTATCAAAATACATGCATGAAATTCATTCCATCAGAATACAAGGTGTCCCAAATTATATGAACAATTTGAAAGAACCACCAGAAACATATGCCTTGACAATTTTTTTGATATATGTCTCATCTAATATTCATGTAAATACAATTTTAGTAACAAAATATTCAAATAAAATTTCTCACACATTTTGAATTGTGGTGTCACAAAATTACATAAATACACAGATAAGAATATTTTTTATTAAAATTGCATTTTATAAATCAAAACGAATTTATCAAAAGAGCTAGCTACACTCATTTTGAAACCGTAATTATCTATCCCATTCTTAGGTTTCTGTAACCAAACCAAACCTGAATCCTTAACATATCTAAAAAGCTAAAAAGTGTTCTTCCGAGGAAAATCTAGAAGATAACTAACCACTATTGAAATAACGACCACTATTGAAATAATTATTTCAATAGTGGTTGAAATTGCATTTCAAAACCAAACACAGGTTGCAACTACTTTTCACTATTGAAGCAAAGACTTCTATAGAGGTTTCGAATGTATTTCAAAACCTAAACCAGTTTTCAACCACTATTGAAATAATGTTCACTATTGACATAAAGATTTCAATAGTTATTGAAATAATTATTTTGATAGTTGCTGACAATGATTTCAATACCAAAACCACATTGCAAGCCTTATTGAATAACACTGGGATAAATTCTCCATTACGTTTTCCAACATAATAAATTAATTTATTGAGTTTAAAATATGATATGTAATTTTATGTTTAATTTCTGTCTAGAAATACTATTGATACACGTGTATCTGTGATTTAACCCCCCCCCCCCCCACTTTTTTGCAACATAACTATTTACTTTTGAAAATGTTCATGAACGGGTGGTTCCCCCCCCCTCCCTCCCACTTTTTGTTGCCTTATAGTCAAATAAAGGTAATGTAGTAGTGTATATATAAAATTGGAGAACTGAAAGAAGTTGGAATCTACCCCCACCCCCCACCCACCCCACGAAATAGGATTTTTGAGTTTTGAAAAAAAAATTTTGGCTTGTCAAATTTTTTCAGGTAAGTTGAAATTTCTTTCTCTGGCTACCCCCACCCTCCATTTCAAAAAAAGTTGCTACATCCCTGAAATGTGCTCCGACTGCTCTCCTTCAAATTCTGGTAACCAGGGAAGAAGCACACATTTGAATCAAGCATAAAATGCTCAGGTGAACATGCAGCCCATACGGGCCTCTTATGTAAATCAGGTGTGGATCCAGGAATTTTTTCCAGGGGGATCAACCCAGAAATTTCTTGACAAGCAAAAAAAAAAAAAAAAAAAATTCTATTTCATGGTGCTAGTGGTGGTGGTGGTGGTGGTGGTGGGGGGGGGGGGGGTTTGGCCACTCACTTTTTAAGCTTCATAAGTATAACTTTTCAACTTAACAGGGGTCCGTGTTTTCTAAGGGGGGGTCAAGGTCACTTTTAGTTGCTTTCGTATATAGATTTCGTGTATAGCTTCCAGACCCCCTCCCCCTCTAGATCCGCGTATGTAAATATTTCATTACCAGTCTGATATTACTTAATAATGGAAATTCTGCTAAAGAGAGAATTTTTGAAAGATTTGTGTAAAAAAAAAAAGGGGATGGTTAATTTTCTACCCATAATTGGAACTTGTTGATTTTATTGTCAAAACAACAAATATTATTATTTTAGTGCATAGCTTTTTTGATGAAAAAATAGATGCCAACTTGTGCAAATTTTTATCAGTATTTGGGTGGGACTCGGAGAACCCCTTTCCAAATCTTGACCCAATCAACTTTCTCAAAAATCAACCCCACCCACGATTCACCCGTTTTCCTGTCATATTTAGAATAGATAACACAAACTTATGAAAAAAAATGTTTGTAATTATAATATAAATTTTACAAATGTAGGCTACACCTTTTTGGAAAATTTCTAGACTCGTGCGTGGAATTACGTCACACTGCGAGCACTACTTTTACCGTTATCATTATTTTTTTGCACATGGTGTATGTACATCATTATTACCACTGGGATTATTAATATTTAGTGTGTGTTTTAAATGGATTTATTATTCTATGAAGTTAACAGTACCTATAACAGGCGGTAAGTACTATATTATGAATATATTATTTTAAATGTTTAGTATAGAAAGGGGTTCTTTGTTGTTTAACGTTCTTCTCGAGAATTTTTCACTCATATGGAGACGCCACGACTTGCCGGTGGAGGGCTGCAAATTTTAACCTATGGTCGACACTGGTCTCCACGTCCCGCAGTGGATTCGAACCCGTGACTTAAGGATCAACACCTTACTCCACGACTCTAGAGCAGACTTTGTAACCACTGCGCCACACGGGCGACTAAAACGGGGTAAAATAATCGGAAATGAAAATGGTTAGAGGCCTATAGTTGGGGTCAAAGATCATTGGAATGCCACAATTACACAAATTACACAATGAGGCAAGTCCCTGGGGTCATTCCACTCGATCTTTGCATCAAAATTTTTTGACCTTGACCTTTCCTCTGACCTTGACCCACTTTTCTTAAATTTGTGTCAAAATTCATATGCTGATACATACTGATGTAAGCTATTCAATTGCATCAATATTTTTTGCCCTTGAACTTTCCTTTGACCTTTACTTCATTTATTTTAAATTAGTGTTTAGCTCAGTTTTAAATAAACCATTCAAAATATTTTTATCAAACTTAATATGCTGATACGTATTTGCGAGAACTATTCAACTGCATCAAAAATGTTCGACTTTTAACTTTTCTGTGACCTTGACCTCACTTTTCTTGAATTTGCATCATTTAAGATATATTTATGTAAGCTTAAGCACTTATACATAATTTGGTGAGAGTTCATCATCTATATCCAACTTTTTAGATTTCAGTTTCAATTTTAAAGAAACTATGCAAGATATTCTCATCAAATTTCATACACTAATACAAATTTTCATGTTGCATTTCTAATAAACCCTCGGTGGGGCATTCATGTCCTGTGGACATATTTCTAGTTGTATAAAAAACCCATCATTTTTCGACCCCTATTTGACCCCAGTGGTGAGAATGAAAATTACGAAACCTTATTGCACAACTACAGGACACCACCAATCATCTCCCAAAAGATGGTTAGGCTACTGGGTAAAATGTAAGAGGAGTTCAGGGAACCAGGGGCTTTTTGCATAAAAAACGTCATTTTTCGACCCCCATTTGACCCCCAGGGTGAAAATGAAAATTCCGAAACCTTACTGCACATCTACATGACACCACCAAACATCTCCCAAAAGATGATTAGGCTACTGGGTAAAATGTAAGAGGAGTTTGAGAAATAAGAGTGTGACGGACGGACAGACATGAGTAACAACAATATACCCGAACAATCTTTTGCTGTAAATAAGTAAAATGCAACATACTAAAAGTCTTGTAAGTATATTTAAATTATTTTCATGATGAATTGCATTTAGTTTCTTTTTTTCTTTTTTTTAATACTGCAATTTGCTTTTCATTTGTTAAATTAGCATTTTGCTTTCAGAGGTCAGATTTCAATTTACAAGTAATGATTTTTAATTGATTTTTTATGATATTATTTCAATAATCCTATAGCGAATATTATTGCAGAATTATATTTTTTCAATCAAAAATTAAATTTACAACAAACATTTTAGAAACTTTCAAGATAATGGCTCAGCAAATGCAAAATTTGCCACAACCCCATTGACCATCAGAAAACAAAAAATAAATGTATGGGTTGATAGAATAGTTGACATTATAAAGAATTATCAGTGAATACTGAATCCTATAATACAAATCCTTACTGAAGCTGCTCATAAATCCATTTGCTGCAAACACTGAAAACACAAAAAGAGGGATTTGCGACACAACAAATATTATAAGAATGATAATAATTCGCTTGGTCATTGAATTCGCTGTCTCTAAATGTAAAATGGCTGCCACACTTTGTCTCAAAGCCTCTACTTTTGACCTATGGAAGAAAAGTAATAGTGTAAAAACTGAAATTTGGCATGTGGTCATGAACACAGGTGGAATTGCTAAGACTATGAGAATGCTACTTTTATCATCCATCAGATAAAAAATAGTCATACAGGATGAAAAAAGTATGATCAAAATAAACAATGTCAGTATCGATCGAAGGATGGCATTCTTTGCTGAATGATTTACAGTATATAAAATTGGATATTTGATCAGATAGAAACGCTCATATGCAAAATAAACTGTGTTTATATTTGACCAAAAGCAGGGAACAAACACAAGAGTTATGATAGACACAAAAGTTGCTACATGTGGGTTGAAAACCTCGATAGCTGTCAGGACGTTCCCTATCAATAAGAATTTACAAGACCCTGGAAGTATCACCAAAAAATCACTAATTGCCAAAACAAGGATACAAGCAAATGTAGTGGATTTGTATGAGCCAGATCTACAAATTTTAACAATAGTGAATAGGTTTCCAAAAATGCCAAGAATATAGACCAATCCAAGTACAGCAAAAAGAAAGTACATTTCTGCTCCACAAATCGTATTCACGCAGGGTAATTTCCAGGTGATTGTGCTTTCATTGGTGGAATTCTGTCCCTGTACATCCAGCCAATCAGAAATGTTAGATGTGGAGTTAATCTCGTTTTGACAGAGCAAGTGCATTTCTGTAGTTGTCTCTAGATTCTGTTCCATATCTTTACTATAAAAATATGAAAAAAAAACTTCAATTAAATATTTACGGAAGCCTATTTAGGACCTTTCAAAACAAATATTTGAATTCCATTTAACGAGTTGCGAAATTTATTAAACAAAGTCAATTCGTTATTTCAAATTTTTTTCGAATTTATTAGGATGAAATTTATCGGATATAGCAATTTTTTTGAATTTGTTTTACATTTCATATAAGGAATTAAATTCGTTTAAACGAATTCAACAATTTGCTATATTTAAAAGTATATTTTTGAATTCAATGTATTGAATTGTTGAATGCTGAAGTTTCGGAAGATTTTATAGCAGATTAAATTCGTTAACTAGAATTCGAAAATTGATAAAACGAATGAAATTCTTTTGAAAATTTGACAATTCCTACTGAAGCCTAACGATGCCCATTTACGACCTATCTAAAATATTTTTGAATTCGATATAACGAATTGTCGAATTTGTTATAACAGTTTTTTGAATTTGCCATAACGAATTAAATTTGTTATAACAGATTTGTTTAATTCGTGTTAACGAATTAAAAATTTGTTATAACGGATAAAATTCGTTTAAACAAATTCTAAAATTTGTTATTAGGGGTAGAATTCGTCAAATGAAATTCAAGAATTAGGGCCATAGAAAAATATAAATGAATTCAATTTAACGAATTGTCGAATTCGTTTAACAAATTGATACGGTATAACACATTAAAGAATTCGTTTCAACGAATTTTATTCATTATAACATGATTTAGAATTCGTTAAAACGAGTTGAATTTGTTATAACAAAGGGGGAGTTTCGATAAGGCCGCTTAGCGGCCAACTTTTTTCTCATAAAAATAAATTTCAATTAATTTTTTCAAAACTAGTTTAGAATTCAAGATGAATATGTTAATTTTTGTTATTCATATTTCAAAAGTTAATATGAGATGAATTCACACCGTAGCTGACACATACTTAGATCTTATAAACCGATGTTGAGAATATGAAGTGCATGAGGGACACACAACTAAATTTGTTCAGTAATGAGATATACTCTGCACATTAATTTCTTGAAATATGATGAGTGTTGAGTGTACACTTCATATTTAAAAACTGAAAATTGCATAAAATTTGCATATCTAAAATTATAAGCTCCTGGTTTCTTGATCTGACTCTGTGTTAAAATACTAAGCCAAAAGTAGCATAATTTTCTAAATCAAAGAAGATTCTCGATCTATTTATCAGTAGAAAACATTATCGTATCCTATCTTCATTTCGATACTCTTTTTGTCGCCAACGTATAACGTTAACGTCATATTTTTAGCTCACCTCCACGAAGATGGGGTAGCTTTTGTAATACCGTCGGGATCGGTGTTCCAGGTACATGTAGAAGATTTTGAAGCAGATTTTTTAAAAGTATATCTTTGCCCTATATTAATCAGAGTCACCTGATCTAGCGTGCTTCCTTGTCACCAGTCAGGTTTCAGATGCAGCATTTTCAGCCAAAGAATGTCCAGGTAAATGTTTAAAAACAGGTTCAAATTTTTGGAGCAGAGCAACTGTAAGCACTTGTTGACCAGACTTGCTTCATAATGCATCTTCGGATACACACTACCAGACTTGCTTCAGATGCTGTATCTGACCTACATTTTTTTTTAATGGGTGAGCAGGTTAAAGATTTTGAAGCGGGTCTCATTCGTATTTAACTATAAGCCCTTTCGTGATCAAACTTGCACTGATGATGCATGTAGGGTTGCACACTACCAGACATGGTTCAGATGCTGGATCTTAATTACATTTTCCGATTGACTGAACAAAAAAAAAAGTTTTGGAGCAAGTCCATTCCTTACTGTTATTTATCATGCATAGTTATATTTTTGACTTTTTTGTAAATAGAAATCCAAGCTCTAACATGCTAGAGAAGCGCCCATATATTTCCGTGTGGTTGATATAGGGAACATGGATTGTTTTAAGTCTGGATGTCTAGGCGCATATGTCTGCCTGATTAAGGATTAAACACATATCTTTGGCCTTTACACGTGTATTTCGAACTGCGCGCTGGTCTAGCAAATCATATATAATGAATTCTAAAACTCTCTAAATGAGGAGTGACTAAAGTTGGTGAAGCAACTTAAGTATCTATAGAGAGCTGGGAAGAGAGGAAATTAGTCATGGCTGGGATCTTCTCAGTTATAGCGCAGATCTATGTGGGCAAATACTTCAAAGTTTCATAATGAAAAGGAAACACACAGTGTATTATAGATTTTTCTATCATTTGGCTATTCGCATAATAACGTATCATGATAAAATATTTTTGACTGAAATTAATATTATTCATATTATCAAATACATTGCAATATACTGAAACGGGTAGGTGCTACATGTAGGTAAAAAAAATATATTATCTGTCTGCCACAAGATAAGTTTCTAGCGCCTGCCTTAAAATATCTGGCGGCCGCCAGATAAAATTGTAGTGTTTTTGCTTTAACTGTTTGAAGTCAAATCTGGGAGTTTCATGCCTTATTAGCAAAGATCAGATCTACACTTTATACAAAAATTCACTTCATGAGGTCTTTACTTCAAAACTTAAAATTATGTTTTATTAAACAGTGGCGTAGCGCCCTTTCCGCAACAACGCAAATGAATACACAGATTTTTCAACAAAAATAAAAAAAGAAATAGAATTTAAAAAAATTAAAATTAAAAAAAGAAGTCGAAAGTTCAATAATAGATCAAAATAAAATATGTTATATAATGAAAAAAATCCTAATTTATTTTATCCATACATATTAACCATAATATTATCAGCTTTTCTATAGGATCATTGATGCAGTGTATTTCTCTTCAGAATTTCAAGGACGATTTTATAATATTGAGAATTCAATAATTCTGAAATCCACATGTACTGCTTATTTCGCACCGATAAATAAATAAAAAAAACTGTTTAATTTGTGAAATAAATTTTATAACAACTGCCAAAACATTGAATTTTCTGTTTATAACATTTTCCTCGGGTTACCTTTAGTCCATGATAGCTGTCTCTTTCTTTATAAAAATTCAAAGGAATATTGTGATTAATGTAAAAAAAAAAAAAAAAGGTACATTTAACAAGAAGGGAAAATTAAAAAAATTAAAAAAAAACTCATTAAGTTTGAAAATTTAGTTAACTTTACTCTCAATGTGGTATTTTGAATGTAAAATATAAAATATTTCATTTGAAATTTATCACAGGTGCTACCATGTGGTAATTTGCATTTCTGATTGTTATTTTCACATTGTGGAAAAAAAATGTAAAAATATCAATTATATTCAATAGACGATATGAATTTCAGTATTTCACAAAATTAAAAAAAAAACGATTTTGTGGAGCTAAAAGTATTGACAAAACTCAGCAATTTTTGGTAAATATTTAGTAGAACTGAGGAGGAATAAAATGAAATATTTAAAGGTAATTTTCTGATTTAGAATCCTGAAATTCCATGAGCTTTCGGGGGCATCGCCCCTCGACGCACTGTGGGCCTCAAGGCGGCCCCAGACCCCTTGCCTTTTTTGAATACAGTAATTTTTTTTGCTTGCTACGCCACTGTCATTACATGTCAACACCGAAACTTATTTGGCAGCTTCCAATTATTTATTTGGCGGCCGCCAGATAAGTTTCTGGAAAACTATTTGGCAGCCGCCAGATAAAATAACTTCTTACCTTGCACCTACCGGCTTCCGTAGCAATATGATGCTTTTAAATAAATAGAGAATAATACATGGAAAACTCTGTATCACACCCCATATCAACCCGAGACTCCAATATCAGGCCGAGGGCCGAAGTACCTGTACCTGTATATGAACGTTTTGACGCTTACCTATCTCATGTGTACATATCTTTTCATTTGCATTTTTTTATGGGAAAAATGTTAAATATTGATTATAAAGTTTATGTATAAACTGTCGATTAATTATGATGATAAAACTTTCTGTATTTGTTTACGTTTTATAAGTTAAATTCATCCTCTTTTAAAGAAAAGTAACATTTAACACACCAGAAAAATATTGCACCTTAAAAAAACATTTGCATAAAATGAATACCATTTTCTTAAAGAAAGGGTTAAAATTGGTTACTTTATATCTTTATTCATATTTATCCTATTTCATTTAAGATTGTGACGGTTAAAGAATCCATTTTCCACCCATAAAAATGTCTACTCCAAAAATATACGAAAAGGGGTATTCTTCAATTTTCAATTTTCACTTGACCGGAAAATGCGCAACATAAATTATTTTCATATTTTAGGAAGATAAGGAGTTTTTCTACAAAATATCAAAATTTCATTATATTTCGTGAGGGGCCGAAAAACGGCCTTATCGAAGCCCCCCCCCCCCCCCCCCCATTTGTACTTGGTATAACAAATTCAACCAATTTGTTATAACTGGTTAAATTCGTGATAAGGAATTCAAAGAAATTGATTTAACTATTTAAATTCGTTATATCAAATTCGATAATTCGTTATATCGAATTCAAAAATATTTTTGACAGGACCTAAATGGACTTCCGCAGAAGCCTATTTAGGACATACCAAAACTATTTCTGAATTCGATATAACAAATTGTTGAGTTTATTAAAACGAATAGTAATCGTTATATTTTTTATTTGTTATAACAAATTTTTCTGGTAATTTGTTAATTTGAACATATTTTATTGTTTAGATGTTTAGATGTTAAAACAAAAGGATCGGACACAAGTTCTGAAAACTTAGAACGTCCTCTCCTTTATAACATTTATATAAATTACACAAAGTAAAGTTCAAAAATTAAACTACACTGGAACCAAAGGTCAGTATGATTATCAGCTTACATAGGTTATGCATGTACAAAATTGATTTGATGTAGTATGTACAAATGAATCTAAATACATAAATTCAGAAACGACCAGATCTCTTAATTACGGAAGCCCATCTATGACCTATCAAAAATTATTTTTGAATTCGATATAACGAATTGTCGAATTTGTTATAATGTATTTAATTCGTTATAACAATTTCTTTGAATTCGTTATAACGAATTTAATCTGTTATAACAAATTTGTTGAATTCGTTATAACAAATTCAAAAATTGTTATAATGAATTAAATTCGTTATAACGAAATATAAAACTTATTATACCGAATTAAATTCGCTTAAACAAATTCTAAAATTTGTAATAACGAATTAAATTCGTTGAAACGAATTCGACAAATCGTTATATCGAATTCATATATATTTTTCTATAGGTCCTGATTGTTGAATTTGATTAAACGAATTTAATTCCTTATAACAAATTTTCAATTCTTATAACGAATTCAGTAAATTTATCATAACAGATTAAATTTGTTATAACGAATTCAAAAATAATGTTATAACGAATTAAATTCGTTATAACAAATTCGACAATTCGTTATATCGAATTCAAAAATAATTTTTGATAGGTCCTAAATGGGCTTCCGTACTTAATAAACGATTGCACATTTAAAAATAAACTCTCATTTTCAGAAATGCTGAATCATCTCCCCATTACAGAACGTGAGTGTCTACAATACGTAAATTAATCATTCTAAAAATAGCAATAAAAAGATCGTTTCATGGGACAGTGTGTTTCGCACAAGAAAAAAAAGAGAAATGATATGCGTCTTCTATTTTTCCACAAGTGCATAATGGATTGTCAATGATGTGTCACCTAAATAAATCTTTATTCAGAACGCAATTGTGTCTTAATCTAGTATGAATTACATCCCAGTAACGAACACAAAAAGGGGGAAAAAGGCTGAAGTGTTTTTTAAGAGTTTATACATTTTTTGAAGGAACCTATAGTAGTGGATTGTCTTGTTTCAAGAGGTAAAGAGTTCCATTTCCTTATTGCCATTGGGACAAAAGATGATTTATAAATGTTTAATCTACACTTAGGGATGCAATAATTTTGTGATTATCTTGTTAGGTAATTTGATTCGTGTGATCGAATGTTTGGAAATATTTCTTTCAGATACTAGGGTACCATGTTATGAAAAACTTTATACATAGTTGTTCTTACTTTGGACATTCTTCTAACAACAAGTGGTTCCCATCAAGTTTCAAATAGAGAGAATCTCCCGATGCCAAAGAAGTTAATCCAGTGACTATTCTTGCTGCTGCTAGCTGTAATTTTTCTAGTTTTTCGAAATCTTGACTAGAACACCCACTCCAAACTTCAGTTGTGTATTCTAACTGAGCTCTTATAAAAGTAGTATATAAAAGAGATAAAGTTTTAGCACTGACCCTGAACTGCATTTTTTTAAGTAGACCTAATTTTTGATATGCATTGGCCACGATAGAATCAATGTACGGTGACCATGTGAGGTCGTGTGAAAAGAGAATACCTAAGTGATTGTGTGATGATACAAAATCTTAATAACAGTCTTGAAATTTTAGCCATGGTAGATCAACATTTTTCTTAGTACATATGTACTAAAACAGGTAGCTTTGGTTTTCGAAGGATTAAATTTCAATAGCCACTGTTTCGGCTACTGTTCAAGTTGATTTAAATCATTATTCAATCCTACTTGAATATCATGTATATTTTCAGAACAGTTCTGTAAAGAATTATCATCTGCATACAACCTGCTTAAACTTGACATATTTCAGCAACATCATTGGCATATATCAAAAATAAAAGTGGTCCCAATACAGACCCCTGGGGGACTCCAGCATGTAATGGTTTAAAATTAGACATAGTATTCCTGTGCAATACCCTTTGTGTCCTTAAATCTAAATAACTTTGAAACAATAGTAATAACTTACCACTAACACCATATCTTTGTAACTTGAATAGAAGACCTTTATGCCATACCCGATCAAATGCCTTAGACAAATCGCAAAAAAAAAAAAAAAAAAAAAAAAAAAAAAAATACAACAGTGTTTTCCTTCATCTTTATCTTTAGCTATGTAATCGTATGTCTCAATAAGCTGATAAACAGTTGAATGTCCTGGTAAAAAACTAGCCTGATATTTAAAAAAAAAATAAAGATTGTTTGAATGAAAATAATTATAAACATATTTAAAAATAACTTGCTCCATAATTTTACCTACGCAGCTTAATAATGATGCAGGTCTATAATTTGATAATAATGATGGGTCACATTTTTTAAATAAAGGAAGTACATTAGCTGCTTTTCACAGTTTAGGAAGTACACATTCTCTTAAAGATCTATTTAACAGAATACACAAGGGAAATGAGACGCTAAAAATAGTAGCTTTTAACATTTTATGACTAATATTGTCAGGTCCTATGACCTTGTTCACGGGGAGAATAGAAATTATATCAACAATGTCTTGCTCATCTATTTCAATACTATTAAGAACACTATTACACAATAAAGAAAAAGCTGGTAATGCAGGTTCGACATCATGCAATGCCGAAATCGAAGCAAAATAGTTCTTTAACTCTTCAACCTTGCAAGTATCGCTGTATGTAATATGCACATCGCCATTTTCTGTAATATCCTGCAGCGGTGGTATTTCGGACCTAACCTTGGTTTTGAAAACATCTTTTAATAGTTTCCAATAAATTTTAGAACTTTTGATACTTGAGTTGATAAGATTGGTCTCTATATTGTTATAATAGTTTGTCATCTCTACTTTTTTTTATATTGTTAACTTTGTTACATAGTTTTTTGAAACTTATCCAAATTTGAATCTCTTTTTTTTTTGTGGGCTTTATTTCTTGCGCGATTTCGCATACGAACTGTTTTTGGCAGTGCGGAATGAAACCAGAGTATATCTTTAGGCCTTATAGTTACTGAGGGATGCATTGTTTAACATTGTTTAAAAAATTCGTTGAAAAATTACTCTCCGCCTGGTCTATATCTTTGGCGTCATTAATAAGCGTATTCCAATCTCTGTTGCGTATAAGTGTATATAGTGTTACAAAATCTGCATTTTTTGTATAGCTATATTTTCCTTACATATGATTGTATGTGTATTGTATGTGATTTTAGATAGATGTTTGTGCTTTTGTGGTCGCTGAGGGAGTGTTCTACGTCTATTGTCCCAGAGTCCAATACATCAGCGTCTAGATTTTCGCTAACAAGAATTGGTTCTGTGAGAGATTCGTGTTTTTCGTGACTCTAGTTACGTCGCATACTGTGTTTTGAAAGGAGTATTTTAAGAGAATTTCATTCATTGACTACATGTGTGAGATTTAGAAAGTTTACATTTAAGTCACCTTAGATTTAAATTTTTCGGATATATTAACAGCTTTTTCAAGGGACCATTCGAATTTTTTCCAAAATGAATTATCGGATTTAGGAGGACGATACACATAGCAAAGGAGAATCCATACTTATAAATTAATAAATTTTGCAAATAAACTCCGAAACGGGTGCACCAGAGTTCTTACTTACTTCTCTAACAATACACTAGATACAAGATGATGTCCGTAAACCATATTTAGATTTCACTCGCATAGTAAGTATCGTACATTAAATTAAAAGTCTACTTTCTTTTTCTATAAACAGCCATGAAATAGCAAAAACGTGAGTACTGTGGCGTTTCCGGTTGGTGGATCTAAGTTACTGGCAATTTTTAATAAAACTGACAAGTAGCAATCGTTTATTTATTTCATGAAACGTCATCACTGAATTATACAATCAAAATTTGATTTAAATGATATAAAAGAAATAAGTTGTGATAACCGATTAAAAAGGGAATGTGCAAATTTTTTTCAACATTCACCGATCTTAATATTGACAGAAGCTTCTAGAAAATCATATAGCATCGAACCCGATGTTAAAAAGAAAAACGAGGTGATTATAGATGCATGAACATAAAAAAAACCTTTTGTGCGAATGGTCATTGAAATAATGGTAAATCATTGATAACACTATAAGTTGTGAATATATTTATATATCGAAAGACAATCACATGTATGTAGTAGGTTTTCCTAATAAAATCGGTAAAATTTGTATATATTCCTCACTGAGAGTATCGTGGCAGCGAACCCGAAGTACAATTTGTGCTTCGTAATAAACTTGCTTACATGAAAAGAGAAAATGAATAAGTTATTGTTCAAATACAATGAAAGCTGTAAAATTTTGTGCTTTAATAAATATATTTCAGGGTTTTTTTTTCTGAATACAGTCTTTTTTTTTTTTGGGGGGGGGGGGGAGACGTACATCTACTTCTTGCGGGATTTTGAACAAAGTTTTTCTTCCTGCTATAAGTCTGAAGGCTGTCAGTAGAAACTACAATTATTTTTCTGTTGGTAGTGGTATAAAATCAATTCCCCGCGCTTGCGCGGGATTTCATCTAGTATTTCAGATACATGAATTTAAAAAATTGCTTTAACGAAATAAATTCGTTTTAACCATAATTCATGATTTCAAACTGTATAATTCGTTTCAACAGATTAATAAAAATGATACTATATTTCGATCTTATATGTGATAACCGATTGCAGATTGTGTGAGAACAAATTAAACAATTATAAATTTTAATTCATAAAGTCGTTATAAAGGAATATAATATATCTTCTGATAACAAATTCTTAAAATGTAGAAGGGTTGATCAAAAACGTAATGTCACAACTGCTATAAATTTTTTTAATAATCAAATGTTATCAACAAAATTTGACATACTAATACCACTATCTAATTTGATTTTTGCAATCGTTGCGTCACGTGCTTCTTTTTATAATGAATAATCTTTATTACCATTTTGCTATAAACCGTCTTGTTTTGAGTTGTAGTAGTAAAATTATTTGAACATTTTCTTAATATTGTTTCTAACTTTATTCCTTTTTGCGTTTATTTAATGTATCATCAGATTCAAAATGAGTGTCCAAGAAAACGTCATAAAGACGGATACATTAATGCAGAGTGGCGATAGACTATACCCAACGTTGAGTTTATTTTAATATTTTATAAAGTAAGGCAAAATAGATAGACTAATTATTAAATAAGGCTTTGTTGAAAACTTTCAATTATTGAAGATTTTTTAGCAGTTGTGGCATTAATTTTAGATCAATCCTCGTATTATTACAAATTTAAACAATGTAAAGCGTTAAAACACAGATTAAATTCGTTATAAGAAATTCAAATATTCGATAAAACGAATTCAATTTCTTTTTAAGAATTCTGCAACTTACGGAAGCCCATTGAGAACATATCAAAAATATTTTGAATTCGATATAGCGAATTGTTGAATTTGTTATTACTAATTTAAATCGTTATAACAATTTCGTCATAACGATTTTAATCTGCTAAAACAAAATGTTGAATTCGTTATAACGAATTCAAAAAATTGTTGAAACTAACTAAATTCGTTTAAAAGAATTCTAAAATTTGTAATAACAAATTAAATTCGTTTATACAAATTCTAAAATAATTAATGAATTTAATTTGTTTAATCGAATTCAACAATCAGGGCCTATAGAAAAATACATATGAATTCGATATAACGATTTGTCGAATTCGTTTTCACAAATTGAATTCATTACAACAAATTAAAAGAATTCATTTTAACGAATTTGATTCGTTATAACAATTTCTTTGAATTCGTTATAACGAATTTAATTCATTATAACAATTTGTTCTTTTGAATTTGTTTAATTTTTATCACATTTTCCCATTAGAAATTGTTAAAACAGAATCAATAAATCCGTAAAAACGAATTAAACAATTTGATATATACAAGAGCCCATTTAGGACCTATCAAAAAATATTTTTCAATTTGATATAACGAATTGTCAAATTTATTATTATGAATTTAATTTGTTAAATCAATTCCTTTGATTTCGTTATAACAAATTCAATTTGTTATAGCAAATTTGTTGAATTTGTTATAACGGATTCAAAAATTTGCTATAACGAATTAAACACGTATCCAAGAATTCTCAAACTTTTATTAACGAATTACGTTTGTTGAAACAATTTTTTTTACTTTCTTGTACAGAATAAAAGTTGTTCAAACGAATTCGACAATTCGTTATGTTGAATTCATATAAATTTTTCTAAAGACTCTAATTGTTGAATTGGATTTAACGAATTTAATTTGTTAAAACAGATTTGAGAATTTGTTTAAACGAAATCAATTTCTTTAACAAACTTTAGAATTTGTTCGAATGAATTTAATTCATTAAACTTTTTTTGATTTCTTTACAACGAATTCAACATATCTGTTCTAACAAATTTAATTTAACAAATTTTGGAATCGGTTAAAATGAATTGAATTTGTTATATAAAAAAAAAATCGTCAAAACGAATTCAAAATTTGTTGTAACGAATCTAAATCGTTTTAAATGATTCTAAAATTTGTTATAATGAATCAAATCCTTTTTAAACAAATTCGACAAAGTGTATTAAAAAAATATTTTTGAAAGGTCGTAAATTGGATTTACGGAAGCCCATTTAGGACCTATTTAAAATATTTTTAGAATACAGTATAATGAATTGTCAAATTTGTTGAAACGAATTTCATTCGTGAAAACGAATTCAAAAAAATTGTTGTAATAAAATTTGTTTTAATAAATTCGACAATTCGTTATTCGTTATATCGAATTCAAAGTTTTTTTTTTATCGGTCCTGAATGGGCTACCAAAAATATTTCTGAAATCGATGTAACAAATTGTCAAATTTTAATTCCTTTTAACAAATTCGACAATTCGTTATATGGAATTCAATTTTTTTTGATAAGTCCTAAATGGGCTTCTAGGGGAAGCCCATTCAACACTATATTCGCAAAAAGTGTATTTTGTCTATAATTGATACAGTAGACCATCAATATTGATGTCAAAAAGCAGATCAAATTAGAAGATCAAAAATATTCAAATCGGAGAAAGATCCATGTAATGTTCATAAATGTTGAAATAAGAAATTATTTTTGAAAAAAAGAAAATGATAAACACCAGTTTACCAGGGAGAAAATACTTCCCTTTAATATACATTGAAATAAACAGTGGGATGAAATATGTGGAGAAAACGAACAGTATCCAAGCTCAAAAGTCCATTAAACATTACAAAATAGGAGCAGAGCAAACACGGACCTCTAAGACTTCAGAGGTGGGATCAGGTGCGATGGAGGAGTGAGCATCCCCTGCCGACCGGTCACACTCGCCATGTGCTCCTTGTCATGATCAGGAATAACGGAAAAATCCGTCGACAATTCAGTGTGTAAATAATGGCCTAACAATTAGTATGAAAACGTCAGTCAACATTTGACTCAATGATAACTTGTATTTGTAATGCCTACTTTACTTTCAAAAGAATAAATATTTTTCTTTTTGCATAAAAAGATGATATTACATGAATATCACACATGATCAATGAGATGGTACTACCAAAAATTAGGTAAATAGTTTAACTAAAATAGACATGGCTAACCCAAATTTCCTCTTTATTTCGTAACTTTTTAGGGAATATTCATAGTTTATTTTTAAATGAGTCGTATATTTGAAACTTTCTTTTTTTCAGTGGTGAAGTCGTCATATAAGGATACACAATATGTATTTTAAAAGAAAACAAATAAATAAACAAACAAACAAAGAAAATAAAACAATAAGAAAACAAAACAAAGCCAAAAAAATCTTAAGTCCCTGATCATCCATTCGTTTTCTTCAGAAATCCCTTAAAACCTTTGGTTGTGTAAAACTGATAACTAAATTCATTATTCTGTACGTGATCGGGAGGTCGTGACTTCGAATCTCGGCCGCGACTGACCTAAGTCGATAAAAAATAGGTAGTAACTGTTCCTTTGTCAAGCTCTCGGCACTTTAAAGTGAAAGTTGCGGGTCCTTCGTATGAGACCTTAAAAACCGAGGCCCCGTGTCACGTTAGGCGATGGCACAATGAAGATCCCTCACTGCTCAATGGCCCTGAGTGCCGAGTAAAAGTCTAAATTTGAAACCCTTCACCGGTATATGGTGACGTCTCTATTTGAGTGAAAAATTCTCAGATGGGACGTTAAACAACATACAATCAATAAATCATTATTCTGTAGTAAATTTGAGAAGCATTAAAATATTTTCATACGCTGATGTTCCGCCAAAATATAGTCACTTCAAGATTTTAAACCCAGTTTACCATTTCTATTTAAACTTGTACAATTGTGAAAAAAGGAAGAAAAGTGAGATCTTTTAAATCCCAATTATCAAAATATAAAAGATATCTACAGTAAGCAAATATACTTTGAATATTTCGTTTAGTCAGAAACGAGATAAAAAATTCATAGTATATTGCGAAAATTGACTTTGTCTAATTAATTTTATATGTACAATTAATTTGAACCGATTACATAAATGTAAGAAGGCCTGGATCTTACGGAAGCGTAAAGGTCTCTACACGTGGTGTTTTATAGTTTTATACATTGTCTTACTTTTTATTGTCTTATCAACATATAATCTGTTAAGATTTCTTATTTTCATTTATACTAGACTTTGACCCGTGCGTGCACGTGTTAACATTGTTATGAATGCATCCATGTGCATATCGGACATTTACTAAGAGTATCCTAAGCAGGAAAGTAGGAATTTGAAAGTACTTCTTGCTGCAATAATGAAGCTTTTTCCGGGGAGGGGTGTTACAATTCTTTTTGGATCATACAATATCATTTCCATTTTTTTTTTATTGAAATCATACAATGTAATCAGAAACATTTTAAAATAAATGTTTTGATGTAATTATTCAGAGCATATTTTTTTTTCAAAATATTTAGTAAAGTCTGAGTTTACCGCAAACTTTAAAGTTTACTGACCTTGACCGATTTTATTTTGGGACAGCCAATGAGAATTTGGGAGCGGATCTTGAACTGAATATGGGAATTTTTCTTACTTCATACGTAAATAATGCAACAAAAATAAAATACATACCTCATAAACATTTATATATCTGTTTGGTGATAACAAAAGTTAATCTACTGCAGTATTAAACGTTTGCAATCAAAAGTCATTACATCACATGAGAACTGTCATGGCTGCTGAAGAAGACAACTTGTTTTCACGCTGGTGTATTTTTTCTTGTGGCGATTTAGTAAAACGTTAGTTTGTTTGCTACGATTAAATATAATTCATTTCATCAATGAATAAATATTTTTTTTATGATCTTAATTTTGTCCCACCTCATAGTTTTGAGATTTACTATGCATGGATTATATTTTACAAATGATCGATATTTTAGCAGCATTGATAGAATGAACTGTACGGGCCGCAAGGGTTGACTTCAGTCTACCTATTAAGCGTAGTTATCACGACAACCTTTACATATTTAGAAGAACAGTTAGGCTGTCCCTTCTATATAACGTACTGAAGATCAATAACAATAATTTACATATTTCACCCACTTTTTTTGAAAGTTAAAGAAATTTTTGGCGGTGAGTTTAAATATAAACAATAAAATGCTTTCTTTGATGGTTCACGTGGGAAATGCACGGCGCAAGCATTGCAGAAGAAAATTACATAATCCGCTAATACGGGTTACATGTTTGTTTTTTTTTTGTTTTTTTTTTTCTGCAATGCTACTTTTATGCTAGTGTCATGCATATCTCTCATGAACCACTTAAGAAAGCATTTTATTATTTAAATAACAACTACGAATGCATGATACATATGCATGGACATACACGCGGACAAACAGGCAGGACAATAAACACAAAGGCATACATAAAAGACAGGAGGTACGTGTTGTTGACAACATGGCTATAGGATTTGACTGGTTATACCTGGGCCCCAGGTAACTCGGTGGGGGGGGGGGGGTCACAGTATTGTTGAAAGACCAGGGTCAGAGGTCATTACACAGTGTTACATGTATTTACATAACAAAGCTATAAGCCTACAATATTGCTATTAATTTCATTACACTCTCGTAAGAAATATAATGTGATTTTTTTTGCATGGAATCAAATATTTCTTTGCCGTTAGTTTATGTTTCATATTTACCGCGTTATAAATCTCAGCAGTGAAGGTAATAGTAAACATGGCGAACAAATTCAAGTTGCAATCATTTAGACACATTTCAAATTGAAAATATTGGTTATATTGACGTTATTTGATCATTTCGATTTATTTCAAAGTTAAGAAATGGAAATAATGTTATTGTGATTTTTGGCGGAAAAAGAATGCCTACTTCACTAAGATGTGATTCTAGCTGGAGTTGTAACCCCCCCCCCTTTCCCTCAAAAAGGCATCAAAGAAAGGAAGGATAAAATAAAATCGGGTAGTTACATTATATTGCTCCTACGATCATGAGCTTTTCGCCTCCGTTGAGATGGCCAGAGACATAAATAACATGTATAATAAATGTGTCTCCGAGATGGCGAATGATTATCCACGAGGCCACAATATCACATTTGCATGGATAAACTCAGAAACGATAAATAAATACAAAAACGTGTAAATTTACATGGGAAATTTGCTATGTATTCTGTTCAAATATATTTATGATTTCTTACTAGAGAAATTATAAAATAACAAATACATATCTACTTAATACCTTTATCTTCTCTGATTTGAACACCGTGATTTAGCGTGAATGTAATGCGCACGTGCAAGATTGTAAAATCCAAAAAATCCAGATGATTTCCGGAATTTTTTGAGGAATTTTCGTTGATTATAAATTAGCGAAGCTTAATTGAGAAAAAATAAAAACAAATTGGTAATCTTCAAGTACCAATGATGTTTAAAATATATAAAACAAAAGACAGTACTCTTCCGATTTATCGGTATTAAAGGCCAAAAATTCGAGTCTATAATTTTAATATAGTAGTATAGATGTTGCATTGTATCTGGGTATTTTCACATAATTTAAAGCGTCTTTCTGTATGACGGATTTTATTGCTAAAAGATATATCGACTTAAAAAAAATATTGATGAAAAATATTGATTTAAGCATGAGTATTAAAGATATCGATGAAGTAAGCTCCACATAAACAACGATAAAAATATATGCAAAATAGTGCAAAATAGTTAAAGTAATATAAATATGCTAGTATTTCTATGGGGAAAGTTTGAAAATATTGTTCTCCAACTAATTTCGCGGGAGCCGGAATTCTAATGAAACGTCAAATCACTCAGATTTATTGACGGCACATGCACAATGTTCCATGTGTAAAGTGTGAAATAGTAGTTGTATGATTATAGAGAAAAACGTATTGAAGAAGAAGGGGGTGGGGGGTGGGGGCTTGATAAGTTAGATTGTCCTCATTGAGCAATGAACTATTTACCTCATTCTAATTAATAAGAATTTAAATACATATTCAAGTCTGGTAATTATTTAATATTTTTCTTATGAATAAAATTCATCAATCTCTCTTTGAAATAAAAATTATGTGTTTACAAAGTATGCAGAATTACAGAATTAAATATGGATGTGACTAAAATAATTAGTGACCCCCCCCCCCCCGTTTCAGTGTTCCATTCATAAATACATTTAGTATTAGTCCCGTTCGGGGAGGAATCGAAAGTAACAATACTATAAAAACGACAATGGCTGTAAATATTTGATGGGATTTTTTTTTTTTTCATTCTGTGGTATTTTTCTCTTTTTTTGAGGATATATTAGTGGATCTCTAATATACTCAGGTAGGTCAAAGATACTCTTGCCTCCCCCCTCTTCAAAATTGTGATGGGGACAGTAGCCCCCTATGACTATGCCTATGATCTAATTGCTGATGTCTCTTCACCCCCCTTTTTCAAAACATTTTTGAATTTGTATCAGCCTATAATCGTATACGACAGCAAATACATGTACATGGTACATATAAGCTTTCACTGAATCCCAAGTGAAGTGAAGATTCCTTAGAATTCCCGCCCCTCGAAGTCAATTCAATAATAATATTTTCTTACTTCTTTCTCGGAAATATCCATTTATTTATATCGATATATCTATATATTTATTTTGACATATCAGCATTACTATATTGGTATGATTAGATATCCTGCTATGATAAATATCTTGAAATCAATATTTTTTAAGTCGATAATACCTATAGCAATAAATTAAAGGAAATAAAAGAATGTGTCTTAAATTATGTGAAAAAAACTCTAAAAACAATTCAAAATTTGTATATGAATAAGGAGTTATAACACTTTATATGTTGAAAAGACAATAAAATATAAGGCAATATACCGATATGCATTATAATACAACAAGTGTAGAGACCTTTACGCTTCCGTAGGATCTGCTATGCAGAAACTTTGCTATGTAGCAGAAAAATGCTATATAGCTATGCTTTATCAGGTAATTGGAATGTATTGTTGCTATTGTATTAAAGATTAAATACAAAGATTTGATTTACGTAACTTAAAAGTTAAATATGCGTTTATTATTCATACAATTTATAAAAATGTCGTGCATAACAAATAAACAAATGAATGTTCTCCAGGATGTTTGCCAGACTCTGTGAAATTAATTTCTGTGAACATAAAAGTAAGTGTTAATAGAATTAAAAATGAAATTCACGCAAAACAGAAGCGCGATTGATTCAATCTAGTTCTCGAAAGGAATGTCATCTAAGAATATTTGAGGTCGTTTGATAATAGATATTAAAGAAACATTATAAGAAACTTTGTTTACCACTTTGTTCTTTTAATGAGAACAAAATGTGATTGATTGATTGATTGTATGTTGTTTAACGTCCCTCTCGAGAATTTTTCACTCATATGGAGACGCCACCACTTGCCGGTGGAGAGCTGCAATTTTTTTTCCTATACTCGGCACTTACGGCCATTGAGCAGTGAGGGATTTTTTTGTGCCAGCACCCACTGCGACACGGGACCTCGGTTTATACAGTCTCATCCGAAGGACAGGTCTCCACGTCCCGCAGTGGGATTCGAACTCGCGACGTAAGGGTCGACTCCTTACTTCGCGACTCTTGAGCAGACGCTCTTACCACTGCGCCACGCGGGCGACAGAACAAAATGTTTGATATCTTCACAAAGAAGCCTTTCAAAATGACGAAACTTCAAAATATGCGTCAAAATTACTTGTAGTTAAAAATTACTAGTTCTATTCAACCCTTAGTGAAGAATATACCTTTTTGCAATTTTGAGTGTTAATTATAATGGCGGTTGGGAGGTAGTGTTTATGCACTTGTTACTGGGACACGGTGATATTCTTATCTAAAATACACTCTTGATACTTAAATTCCATATTAATACTTATGTTTAACTCAGTTTACCACTTTATATAGTCAGTAAAGCAACCAAATATGAAACAGGTGTGGCCTACTCTGTGGTGTTAACTTTTGTTTAATCTGACTGCATCTTTAATCCTGTTCACAAACTAAAATTATAAACAAAATCAATACTTCAAATCTCTGATGAGAGTAGTAAATGGCTAGATATGAAGATATGACATTGACTCAAGGATATTCTACCTGGTCAAATTGGTTAAAGTTATATTTTCAAATGATCAACATTTATTTAAAATGTGTAATATTTAAGACTACATGTGATCCACAGTGCATCACTCTTTTCATTCTGAATCTAAAAAAATACTGTTACCTGTACGTGTAGTAAAAAAAAATACTGTTACCTGTACGTAGTATCTTCTTTCAGAAACTAAATGTTGTCTTTTTCTTTCCTCTGAACAGTTACAAGAAGAGTATTTGAATTGAAGTATTCTTGTCTTCAGAAACTCTTTCCACTATGCCCATGTAAATGATCATTTTCAAATCTTTTATTTGATGCAGAATTCCTTGAGTAGGCGGCAAAATGACTTTTCAATTAGAATATGATATTTATAAAGGTTTCGATAATTACTTGTAGGCAGCTGTCAAATAAATGTAATTAACGCTAAGGAGTCAGACAGTTATTTTCTACTTACAGTTAGAACTTTTGCAATTAAGGAGGGATTCTTGTCCTGTTTCTGACTAGATGAAATATTCAAAGAATATATTTGTATAAATGTCTTATATATTTAGATGTAAGAGATTTAAAAGATCATATTTTTCTTTCCTCATCGCAATTGTACAACTTTAAATAGAAATGGTAATCTGAGTTTGAAATCTAGCAGGGACTGTATTTTTGGCGGAATGGCGGCGTATGAAAATATCTTCTTTTCTGCCTCTCAAAATTATTATAGAACAATGAATTTAGTTATAATTTTACACAATCAAAGACTTGAAGAAATTTTTAAATGTAAGTTAAATTAATGATAAGGGACTTAAGTTTTAGAAGATATCAAATAAATATGATTTTCCAAACACACTACAATTATGTTAGCTTTTAAAAGCTTCCAATCTAAGTACAGATTTGAGCCAAAAATCAGTAAAAAAGTGTTTTTTCTATCTTAGTAAACGATCAAAACTTTTTTTTTAATATCATTTTGTATCTTTATGTGACAACTTTACCATTTGTGAAAATGAGAAAAATTTAAATATACAGGGTGTTTCAGAAAACATGCAACCATTTTGATTGATTAAATTTTTCTGGTATTTCAACCAAAACCATGCACCAACATATCATATTAATAGTTACAATTTCAAGATTTATTCTTATGAAAATAAAGTTAATATGGCACATGGATAATGAATTACAAAAGAAAAAAGAAACTTGTAAAATTTCCCTTAGTTACAAAATATGTTCTAAATGGCGTCATTTTTGCTTAATGAATAAATCTATCCGATGCAAGAAAGTTCTCGTTACTAATGCAGGGAGTCTCTTGGTAATGAATCAGGTCTCATTTTTCGAACCATTTTGAGTTCATTTTTTTTGTGGGGGTTGTATTTTAAAAACTTCGACCTTTAAATATCCCTACAGATAAAAGTCAAGGGGAGTTAAGTCAGATGAGTGTGGAGATCCAATTTAACGGATTTGAAAGAGTTGAATGGCCCTCCAAACATTTGTTCTAGCAAGTCCAAGGTTTAAGATTCAAAACATATTTCAGCATCTGATCTACACTTGACTTGGTCCCAAACTCAGTTATTTTATTTCATGTGAGTCTCTGGAACAAGCCTCATTTGTAACATTCTAAATGTTTTCATGTGTTCTAATTGTCTTTTTCTTCAATTTTCTTTTCTTTAAATTTCTTTGATCATGCATTAACTCTTCCATTAGCTGCAAAATTTTGCAGATTTAATTATACAACTTCCACTTTATACTACTATTACTAAGTTCTTTGCATTCTGTACACCTTATTTTCATTGTCCTAATCGCAGGAACTGATGACATGCTCTGATAAAGCAATATCGGAACTCCTGATGATTGCTTTTTATTAAATTCCACATTAAGAATGAAATTATGTGGGTTTTTTTCAGTGATGTCAAACATGACGTCATAATTAAATGGTAATTTTTTTCTAAATTTTTCATATTAATAAAACTTTGGCCTATTTAGCATAATTTTATATAAAACTTTCATATGTTTCTGTTTGCATATAAATAAAGTGAGGAAAGTAAATGGTTGCATGTTTCTGAAACACCCTGTAGGAAGCATATAAAAATTACTCAAATATCCTAAAAATTGGGAAAAATAGAGAAAATTTGGATTAGCCAATATCCATTTTAGTTAAATTATTTATGTCAATTTGGTAATGTCATCTTATAGACCCTGTATGATAAAATCCCTGTATGCAAAAAGAAAAACATTTAAACGTTTGAAATAAAACTAGGCATCGCATGATTAGCAACAGTATTTTTTTTTTACTCTTAATGTCCAGGGGAAATGTAATGACCTTGACTCAGTGATATTGTCTTCTTGATTCTGAAAAAATTTCACTGATTTTTAAATACTAAAAGTATGAGGAGAATCCCTCCTTAACTTTCTTTTAGCGGTTCCTCTCCTCTACTATTTGCCAAGATATATATATATATATATATATATATATATATATATATATATATATATATATATATATATATATATATATATTTGCAAGATACTTTTAGGAAGAAATGATATTCAAGCAAATTTTAAGAAGTTTAACCATTTTTTTTTATCAATTTTAACGTATACTCTGTTCTCAGAGACATATATTTTAAAAAGTGCAGGACGAGAATGTTCCACATAGTTTCAGTCTAATCTATTTCTAAGTCCCGGGTTGAGTGTAGTGTTTGAGATTTCAATGGAAGTTCTCATCTTTTTATCTAGATTTTGTCTCAGTATTCTCATATTACATTTTTCGAATAGATTATAAGTGTTTTGAAACTGAATCAGCCGGGGTCACTGGCTTACATGCACGCTTCGGTTGTACCATGGTTTGTTGTGTTCCCATGCAATTAGCTGGCCTTTGAAAACACTCAGTGCTTAGTTAGAGGAGTATCTAGTGGGCAGAGAAGGGCCTTGTGAAAGATTTGTGCTACTCTACAATGCAACATAAAATTGTCACTTATGCAGCACTAACAAATATGCTTGAACTGACTGGGAATTAATCACATTACCCTTTGGAAAGGAAATTAATATTGTAACGTTAATTCAGTGTAATTTTTTTTCTATGACATATGAGTTGTGCCCTGACGTACATGTGGTGTCGACTTTGATCACAATAGCCAAAGTTCTGAACTACTTTTCCTCAAGAGTCAAGGTTATTGGTTTTGTGCTTTTCGAAATTCAAACTTATATTTAATATCCTAATCTTTTCACAATGCTGCCTCTCAGCTACGTTAAGGAAGGCCTGAGTTCAGATTTGTGATGCACCGTATTGGAAGTTTCATTGTGACGTCATTAAAAATTTAACAGGCGACAAAAATCTATTTAGCAACATGATGATGCGTAAATAACAACTTGCATTCATTTATTATATCAGTTATTTATAAAAACCATGTAAAATAACAACATTTGATAACAATACTGCCGAGTTATAAGAAGCAAATCTTGTGTCATAAATGACGTCACTAGCCTTGACTTGACGAATTACAAGTGATCCAAGGGAGTAAATTCATTATTTTAATAATTATAAAATGCTTTAATAAATAAAAAAACCATCGTCATTGTTTAAATCTAATCAATAAAATTAAAAGGAAATGATTTATTTAAGACAATTATGTAGATTTTCAATTTATCTGGGTGCTATAGAGCTGCACAAAGACGGAGAATGTAAAGAATATCGCTAAAAAGATAAGTATATTCCTGATTAACCTCAAAAGTGCAAGGGCATAGACTAGACTGTTCGAGCTGAAATATGGAATATCAATTGCTTATATCATGTATATTTTGAGAAGTGCTGGGAGCTGATTCTAGTCTTCATAACATAATTTTTATTCTTAACAGAATTTAAGCGAAGTGAAAATTTTTAGGTATTATACTCTTTTTCGGCAAAAGGATCACTTCTTTATAAATGGAGCTTGGACCTGTAGGACCGGGATTGGTTTTAATCATTACAGAAAGCTTGTCGATTTCGTTACGGTCAAGACTTTAGGCTATATACATGTAATAATTCGTTTTCATTTCATTACAGTATGTAGAGATGGGTGGAACCTTTCCATAGACATTTTTTTATGAAGCATGATTATATTGTCAACACATTTTGAGTTCGTTATCTCAAAATGATATTTGATTTGATTTTTCCCCTTATATTTTATTGTAAATAATGGTAATGTCTATTTTCTTATCTTTTTTTATGTGTATTTATTTCACAAAACATCTCCATTGATATAATAATACATAAATATATTTTTAAGCTCAGATGATATAAGCAGTACGTATACTTTCCAGCACAATAACGCAGACAAGAACTAGTAGTAGTACAGACGGAATAAGAGCAATGTAATACATTAAAATGACTAAATTCTAAGGAATATATATTTACAATAGAAATCCATCGCAGCTCATGCTAATCGCAGGCAATAATATCTGTATCGAGTAACACAGAGTGAATAATTCTTGTCCTCGAAAAAAATTGTGCTATACAATCCATTATGGATATCTTACCTACCTATCCCACATGTATACAGTTACTTTGTTACAAAGACTCTTCAAAATAATACGTATTAAGAAGGTACTAAGATCGCATTTTCCATTTCCTTCCTGAACATAGCTGAGCTGCAGTAGCCCTCATTCTAAACATGTGAATTGCAGTTATTTTTCAACAGTCAAGTACCTTAAGCTGGCCATACACTAGGTGTACACCAGCAAAAGTAAGGATCAGCAAAAACAAGCATCAGATTTGTCCATTGTGGTGGTACTTTTCTGCCAAAACTTGTAATGATGTTATGTTGACTTGTCAGATGGTTAATTCCACGTCATATATTTATGTCAACTTGTCAGATCTTTATTTCGACTTATCAAATAATAATCATCATGATTAGGAACCCGTGACTTCTTACTTTTTATGCCTCAAACTGACATTTACTTGTCTTCATTATATGTGTCACGTCAACATCTTTGTCTGACAAGTTCAAATGATTTTCTTACACGTATACATAAATGTTTGATACTGTAGCATAATTTTCTGACAAGTCACCACAATCTTCTGACAAGTCAACATAATTATATGACAACTCAGCATAATTTTTGACATGCCGTCATAAATTATCTGACAAGTCGACATAATTATCTGAAGTCAATTTGTCAGATGTTATGTTGGTTTCTCAGATAGTGATATCGAGTTGTGATATGCTATGTCAACTTGACAGAAAATTATGTCGACTTGTCAGCTACATGTAATAACGTCGACTTGTTAGATATAAAAAATAACTTGTCAGATAATTCTGAAGACTTGATAGAAAGTTATTTCGATTGGTCAGATGATAAAGTTGACTTGTCAGATTTTTATGTCGACTTGTCAGATACTTATATTGACGTCAGAAAAATATGTAGTCAACTGGATAGCACAAATTTGGCATGGGCATGTTTACATTTTGAAATTTTAAACACGCGAATAAGTGACAAGTCAACAAAAAGATCTGACAAATCGACATTTTATCTGACAGGTCGACGTAAATATCTGACAAGTCGACATAAACTGTTTCGTGGTGGCAGAAATATGCCACCATAGTCTATTGATTCAATGTGTCAATGATTTTATGTATGTATTAACGAAAGCGTGAACGTGTCTACACAAATGTTGGAACTTCTACTTTGTCTTATTTGTTATTGTCTTATTAACATATATATAGGATCTCCCATGATTTGTAGTTGGATATGATTTTTATCCAACGAGTTGTGTGTTTTTTTTATCCCCAAGCCTTGGCGAGGGGATAAAAACACACAACGAGTTGGATAAAAGTCATATCCAACTACAAATCATGGGAGATTCTTTTTATCCCATGTTTAATACTTCACAACCAATGTTTTACACTGTTTTATATAGGACTCCACTTTATTTTACTTCATCGCGCTAACGCAAAAACCATTGTGACGTCACAACTGTGGATTATGAAAAAATTATCCAATGAGTCATATCCACGGGATAATGAGGTAAACATGGGATAAAAAGTATTATTCTTCCTTATTTATACACATAATTGAATTGTATTCAAGCGTTTTAACATTATTTAAGGTACCTTTTTTTATTTAATTGATTTTATTGATATGTTATATCGCCTTATTTTGATATTGATTTGAAAATATTGTTCAAAACAAGAGATTTAATCATTTTGATATAGTAATGTCGATTTGTAACAATATTAATAAATACATACTAGTAGTTGTATTGATATAAAAGTTCATATTTCGAGGAGAAAATGAGAAAATATTGTAACTGAATTAACTTCGAGGGGTATGGAATTCTAATGAAACTTTCTCTCGACTCGGGATTCAGAGACAACACCTGTACCATGTATTTGCCATCGTATACGATTACAGTGTGATACATATATTATTTTTGAGATTCAGAAATGCTTTGAAGAAGGGGGTTGCGGAGACATCAGCAGTTAGATCATAGGTATAGTCATAGAGGGCTAAGCCCCCTCCCTCTTCCGCCACTTCTGAAGAAGAGGAGGTGCAAGAATAAGATGCAAGGAAACCGGTTTCCTCTGAGTCTGTCCATCCGTCTTTCTGTCTGTCTAGCTGTCTGTCTGTCTGTCCGTCTAGCTGTCCCTCTGTCTGTCTGTCAGTCTGTCCCACTTGGTTTTCCGCACTTTTTCCTAAACGCTTGCAGATATTGAGCTGATGTTTGGTATGTATTTTGATGAGATACAGATCTAATATTATAAATAGGTTGCCATAATGAAAAGTAAGCCATTTAAATGCCCAGACTGATTTATGACATGATAACAATATCAAATGAAGTGTAGGCATTTCATAGAAATGCCTGAAAATCTTCCTTGCACTTTTTGGAGGAATAAAATTCTATTTTTCATTTTTGTGTTCTTTATGTTTGCATTCATAAACCAGAGGTTTCTGACAAAATTGTAGCTGTACTGGTTTTTAATAAACAAAAGTAGAAGGTAGCACTTAAACTTGAAACTATGGCAACAGCAATAAACAAAACAATGATCCTTGCTTTATTTTCTTTTTAAGTCAAATTTAACTAAAATTGGACAAAAACTGTAGATGGTGTAACATTTTAGAAGAGTTTTACGGAGAATTCTATTTTTAGAAACAATGGCAAACACGTCAACAAAATCAAAAACCGATAGAGATATTTTAAAGTAGTCTCTTTGTGTACGAAGTTATATTGGTATGGGACTGAAACTGTAGGAGGATTAGTATTTTGAAAGAATTTTACAGAAATTTCTATTTTTAGTAACCATGGCAACACTTCAACAAAAATCAAAAACCAGTACACAGAATAATGTATCTTAATAAAGTTAACTTGTGTACCAAGTTATTTTGAAATCAGACTGAAACTGTAGGAGGAGTAGCTTTTTGAAGAAAAAAAATACATTGAATTCTATTTTAAATAACCATGGCTTCACTGTTCATTGAAATCAGAAACCGACACAAAGAATATGTATCATTTGCTTGTAGATAATAAATTATCGTTACATTTAGGCTAAACTAAATTCATTTTATTTGGTTCCAAGAGAAAGCTTCAAAATGTTCAAAATTTCCAGGTTGTATGTAATGACCATAACATTGAATGCAAAGAAAAAGTTAAGTAACTTGGAGTTGTGACTGACAAATGTTTGAGTGGTGAATGCATTGTTGAAGCAATTGTTAAGGTTAAGGTTTCTGTACCGACAAGCCCAATTTTTAGATACTTTTTGTAAAATGACTTTGTGTTCGGCACTGATACAATGTCATATTGATTACGCCTGCAGTGCTTGGTATGCAGCGCTCTCTTAGACCTTAAAGAATAAAAATTACAAATATATCAAAAGAAGATGGTTCGATTTGTTTTGATTTTAGGTCCACAAGGCATTTGTAAATTATGAAGTTCACAATCAATTAAATTTATTATATATTCAAGATAGAGTCTCTCAACTTAGACTAAACCATGTTTTTAATATTTTAAAAAAAAAAGCCCCTTCGTATCTTACTGAACATTTTTTACTTCGGTTTAATTTTAGTAGCTATCATACTAATTCAACCTCAAATGCAGATTTTTTTGTACCAGCAGTTAAGCATAAACGATCTTAATCGTTTTATTTTAATGGAGTCAAAGATTGGAAAATGTTACCAGCAGAAATTAAAACTGTTTTAAATACTGGAAATAAGTTTGCTTTTAAAAGAAATGTCAAGAAATTTTTGTTAGATAGGGGAATTTCCCAATATAAAAGTCAAGTCATATTTTATAAGTCTTAATTTTTATTGTTAGATGATTACAATTATGTTCATGTGAGGACTTAGTATATATACATACTACAATTCATTTTTAATGATCTCTGTGTTGTCAACTTGATCCCATCTTAATTATAGAATTTTTTTACTTAACATCTAGCATACTTGTAAAACTATAAGGACCCCATTAGAAATAAGCCCTTGGCTTTCATTGGTTATCCTTGGCATACTAATGTAATATGCTTTATATTTATGTTTTTCGAAAAAAGACTGACCCCGATATATTTTAATTCTAATTCTAATGTTTAGTGTCAAACTTTTTATATATGTCTTAATCTTAGTGTAGTCTACTTGTGTACCAAAACGTATTAAATTTTTGACTGAAGATGTAGAAGGAGTAGCGTTTTGAAAGAATTTTACGGATATTTCTATTTTTAGTAACCATGGTAACACTGTTCGATGAAATTGAAAACCAATATACAGAATGATGTATCTTAGTGTAGGGACAAAACTGTAGGAGGTGTAGCATTTTGAAAGAATTTCACAGAAAATTTTATTTCTCGTAATCATAGCAACACCATTCATTGAACGCAAAAACCGATACACAAGATGACAGTGTATGTGTCTTAGCGTAATTTACTTCTGTGCCAAGATATATTGAAATCGGACAAAAACTGTAGGAAGAGTAGTATTTTGGACTATTGTTCAGACACACAGGCAGACGGACGGACGACGGAACCACCAGAAACATATGCCTTGACATTTTTTTTGATATATGTCTCATTTATTATTCGTGAAAATACAATTTTGATAACAAAATACTCAAATAAAAAATTCTCACACATTTTTGAATTGTTATGTAACAAAATTACATAAAAAAATACATTTTGCTTACAATTGCATTTTAATCAAAATGAATTTATCAAAAGAGCTAGCTACCCTCATTTTGAAACCGTAATTGTCAATCCCAATCTTTCTGTTACCAAACCCAAATCTGAATCCTTAACATATCTAAGAAGTTTACTTCCGAAAAAAACCTGAAAAATAACTACTGAGACATGCACTGCTATCTTGCTATCTTAAGTTAAGGCATTTTGTGCAAAATCTAGGCATGATAATTACCTAAATAGGACGTCGTTTAGAGGACATCATTTAAAAATAGTGGCACTTCATTTTGTTGTACATTTTTGAAATGCCTGTCAAATTTTAAGAATAAAATTGTACAGAAAAATTAATACTGTAACATAATAATAATAAGATAATAATCATAACATAACAATGTTTAAAATGCATTAGTTGTGATTCAATACTCATTCAAGTAAAATGCAGCATAGTTGTAAGTACATTTAAAATATTATCATAAGGAATTGTATTATGTTTATTTTTTGTCTTTTTTTTCATACTGCAATTTGCTTTTAATTTGTTTAAAGAGCATTTTGCCTTTAAAATTCAGATTTCAATTTACTAGTAATGATTTTTAATTGATTTTTTTATGTTATGATTTAAATAATCCGACATATATCCAAAATATTTTTACAGAATCATATTTTTTTCAATCAAAAATTAAATTTACAACAAACATTTTAGAAACTTTCAAGATAATGGGTCAGCAAATGCAAAATTTGCTACAACCCCATTGACCTTCAGAAAACAAAAAATAAATGTATGGGTTAATAGAATAGTTAACACTATAAAGAATTATCAGTGAATACTCAATCCTATAAAACAAATCGTCACTGAGGCTGCTCATAAATCCATTTACTGCAATCAGTGAAAATACAAAAAGAGGGAATTGTGACACAACATATATTGTAAGAATGATAAAAATTCGTTTGGTCATTGAATTCGCTGTCTCTAAATGTAATATGGCTGCCACACTTTGTTTCAAAGTCTCTACTTTTGACTTATGGAAGAAAGGTAATAGTGTCAAAAATGAAATTCGGCATATGGTCATGAACACAGGTGGGATTGCTAAGATTATGAGAATGCCACTTTCATTATCCATCAGAAAAAAGAAAGTGATGCAGGATGAAAAAATTATGATCATTATAAACAATGTCAGTATGGATCGAAGGATGGCTTTCTTTGCTGAATGATTTACAGTATACAAAATTGGATATTTGATCAGATAGAAACGCTCATATGCAAAATAAACTGTGTTTATATTTGACCAAAAGTATGGAAGAAACACAAGAGTTGAGACAGACGCGAAAGTTGCTATATGTGGGTTGAAGACCTCGATAGCTGTCAGGATATTTCCTATAAGTAAGAATTTACAAGATCCTAGAATTATCACCAGGAAATCACTAATTGCCAAAAGAAGGATACAAGCAAATGTTGTGGATTTGTATGAACCAGATCTACAAATTTTAACAATAGTGAATAGGTTTCCAAAAATGCCAAGAATATAGACCAATCCAAGTACAGCAAAAAGAAAGTACATTTCTGCTCCACAAATCGTATTAACGCAGGGTAATTTCCAGGTGACTGAGCTCTCATTGGTGGAATTCTGTCCCTGTGCGTCCAACCAATCAGAAATGTTAGATGTGGAGTTACTCTTGTTTTGCCACATCAGGTGCATTTCTGTAGTTGTCTCTAGTTTCTGTTCCATATCTTTTCTATTAATCATGAAAAAAAACTTCAATTAAATACTTACGGAAACCAATTTAGGACCTTTCAAAGCGTATGTTGAAATCTATGTAACAAGTGTTGTTAAATTTATTAAAACGAATTTAATTCGTTATTTCAATTTTTTTTCGAATTCACTATGAAGACTTTTATCTGATATAGCAATTTTTGAATTTATCATAGGGAATAAAAGACTATGTCATATAAGTTATTGAATTCATTTAAACGAATTCAATAATTTGCTATTTTTGGAAGTGTCGAAAAATATTTTTGAATTTGGTGCGTTGAATTAATAAGGAAGCCCATTTAGGACCTATAAAAAAAATATTTTTGAATTCGATATAACGAATTGTTGAATTTGTTATATCGAATTTAATTCGTTATATTTCTTATATTTCTTTGAATTCGTTATAACAAATTTAATCTGTTATTACAAATTTGTTGAATTCGTTAGAACGAATTCAAAAATTTGTTATAACGAATTAAATTTGCTATAACGAATTCTAAAACTTGTTATAACGAATCCTTAAACTTGTTATAAAGAAATTAAATTCGTTAAAACAAATTCTTTAATTTGTTTTAACGAATTTAAATTGGTTAAAACGAATTCGACAAATCGTAATATTGAATTCATATATATTTTTCTATAGGCCCTGATCGTTAAATTTGATTAAACGCATTTAATTCGTAAAAGCAAATGTTAGAATTTGTTTAAACGAATTGTACTCGATATAACGAATTGCCGAATGTGGTATAACGAATTGAATTCGTATTAACAAATTATTGAATTCGTCGTTAATTTAAAAAAAATTGTTATAACAAAGAAATTGTTATGACGAATTAAATTCGGTTCAACAAGTTCGACAATTCGTTATATCGAATTCAAAAATATTTTTCATATTTCCTAAATAGGCTTCTACGTGAGCCCATTTAAGACTTATCAAAAAATCTAATCAAATTTAACAATTCGGGCCTATAGAAAAATATATATATAATCGATAAAACGATTTGTCGAATTTGTTGTAACGAATTTGCAGCAAATTAAAGAATTTGTTTTAACGAATTTAATTCGTTATAACAAGTTTTAGAATTCGCTATATCAAATTAAAAAAAATGCTCCAACGAAATGAATTCGTTTTAACAAATTTCAGAATTCAAGATTTCAAACTGTACAATTGTTTTAACAGATTAATAAATATAATAACATATTTTGATCTAATTTTCGAGAAAAAAAAAAACAATTGTAGATTTTGTGGGAATAAATAAAACAATTTAAAATTTTTAATCATAAATCCGTCATACAGAAATAGTACGGAAGGCCAATTATACGGAATCCCATTTAGGATTTATCAAAAAATATTTTTGAATTCGATATAACGAATTATCGAATTTGTTACATCGAATGAAATTCGCTATAATAATTTCTTTAAATTCATTATAATGAATAAAATCTGTTATAACAAATTTGTTGACGAATTAAAAGATTTGTTATAACTAATGTAATTCGTCATAACGAATTTTAAAACTTGTTTTATCGAATTAAAATCGTTTTAACGAATTTTTAATTTGTAATAATGAATTAAATTCGTACAAACAAATTGGACAAATCGATATATTGAATTCATATATATTTTTACAGGCCCTGGTTGTTGAATATGATTAAACGAATTCAATTCGTTATAACAATCTAAGAATTCGTTTAAACAAATCTAATTTGTTATAATTAATTTTAGAATTCATTTAAACGAATTTAATTCGTTATAGCAATTTCTTTGAATTTGTTATAACGAATTTAATCTTTTATAACAAATTTGTTTAATTCTTTATAACGAATTAAAAGAATTGTTGTAACGAAATAAATTCGTTTAAACGGATTCTAAAATTTGTTATAACAAATTCAATTCGTTTTAACGAACTCAAAAATTTGTTTTAACGCATTAAATTCGAAAAAATCAAATTTAACAATCAGGGCCTATAGTAAAATATGTATGAATTCGATATAACGATTTATCGAATTCGCTTTAACGAATTAAAATCGTTATAACAAGTTAGAGAATTCGTTTTAAAGAATTTAATCGGGAGAGCCTGCAGTATGATACTTATTTTTATTATGAAACTATGCTATTTCCTGTGTGGATTTGTGGATTTACTAGTTTTCACGCACACAATTCATTCTTGTAAAAGACTCTGAAATGTACATGTCCAAACATTATTAAACTCGGGGAAACTGTGGCCGATCACAATGTAAGTTTTATAAGTTTTCAGTTTATTGTTTTAAAGCTGCAATTTTAAGCCTAATGTAAAACGACATAAAATACCTCTGTAAAAGTTCATGTATATTTTTAGTGAGTAAATCTTTGTATCTAATTTGTCAGCAATGTAACTTGATCTTGTTCATTCAAATATTGTAACTATGTATTGAATTTATTTGAGCTTGTATTTGTATATTTGTATTTGTTTATTATAGCTTTTTACCACACACACACAACTCACAACAGTTACAACAATAACAACACCTACTGTATATCGTCACCTATTGTAAACAGTGACACCTGCGCATATTAGGATCCGCGCCCCTACGTGCACTGTTTGTGAAAATAAACACTGGTTAACTGACTATGATCCGTGTTTATATGTTTCAATTAAAAATGACATGGAAGGCAGTACATAGGTCCTAAATGGGCCTATTTAGTACGGAAGCCAATTTAGGTCCTATTAAAAATATTTTTGAAATCGATATAACGAATTGTCGAATTTGTTAAAACAAATTGAATTCGTTATAAAAAAATTTTTGAATTTGTTATAACGAATTCAATTTCTGAAAACAAATTTGTTTAATTCATTCTGAGGAATTTACGGAAGCCTATTTAGGACCTATCAATAAATATTTCTGAATTCGATATAACGAATTGTCGAATTTGTTATAACGAATTTAATTTGTTATAACAATTTCTTTGAATTCGTTATAACGAATTCAATCAGTTATAACAAATTTAATGAATTCGTTATAAGGAATTCAAAATTTTGTTTAAACGAATTAAATTCGTTTAAACGAATTATAAATTTTGTTATAACAAATTAAATTCGTTTAAACAAATTCTAAAATTTGTTTTAACGAATGGAATTCGTTTTATCAAATTCAACAATCGGGTTCTATAGAAATATATATATATATGAATTCAATATAACGATTTGTCGAATTCGTTTTAAAGAATTTAATAACAAATTAAGGAATTCGCTATAACGAAATTAATTCGTTATAACAAGTTTTAGAATTCGTTATTTCAAATTTAATTCGTTATAGCAAATTCTCGATTTCATTACAACGAATTCAACAAATGTGTTATAACAGATTGAATTCGTTATAACGAATTCAAAGAAATTGTTATAATGAATTAAATTCGTTATAACAAATTTCACAATTCGTTATATCGAATTCAAAAATATTTTTTGATAGGTCTTAAATGGGCTTCCGTAGGAATTCAATTTTTTTTCATACAGATTAAATTCGTTTAAAAAAAATTTAAAATTTTTAGAACGAATCAAAGTTGTTTGATCAGATTCGACAATTGGGGATAAATTAAAAAGTATTTGTAACACATTTGTTATAACAAATTTAATCCGTTATAATAAATTCAAAAACTGTTTTAGTGAATTTAATTCGTCATAAAGGATTAAAAAAAAATGTTATAACAAATTAAATTCATTTTAACAAATTCTACAATTCGTTATATCGAATTCACAAATATTTTTTATAGGTCCTAAATGGGCTTCCGTATAAAACAGATGTAATAAATGAAAACGAATTAAAATTATTTGATATACTGAATTAAATTAATTATAACATAGTTTGGATTCGGTTAAGGTCAAGATCTAGTAAATGACTTTAGACCGTCTTTTCGGTGCTAGATCCATTATGACGTCATAATCAATTTAAACTTTCCTTTTCCCGTACTTTACAGCTCCAATAGAATTATGTAGAAAATAAAGTATTTTCATGGCATTCAATTTGAAATCATGTGAAAAGTAATCCCGATACCTATATTCAATTTTACATCATTTTAAAGAAGAGGCTAAGAACATACAAATTACCGTTTTCTGAGAGACTGTAGGCAATCTGAATACATTTAAATTTCCTTCGTCTGATATGGAAAAAACTCCCATATCCGTGACTGGCTTTCTTAATTTTTCATTGAAAATGACAGTTTACAAGATGGTTTTTCATCTTGTTTTCTTGCAAATTATGCCCCGATACACCTTATTTGACCAAGCTATAGTTATAAAGCATCATAAAAGGAATTCATTTCTCAAGTTTAAGAAATCTGTAGGCTCTTTTCATTTACTAGATCTTGACCTTAAAATGAATTTGATTTGATACAAATTCCTTAATAAAAATTCATATGATTGATTGTATGTTGTTTTACGTCCTGCTTAAGAATTTTTCCCACAGATAGAGACGTCACCATATACCAGTGAAGGGAGACCTTAATTTACTCCGCACTGAGGGCTATTGAGCAGTGAGGGTTCTTTATCGTGCCAAATATGCCTACCGTGACACGGGGCCTCGGTTTTTAAGGTCTCAGCCAAATGACCCGCAACTTTCACGTCTAATACTAATTCTAAAACGAATTCAAAAAATTGTAAAACGAATTTAACTCTTTTTTGATAAATCAAAAACTGATTATAACGAATGAAAGAACTACGTACGTAAACTCTCGATTCCCGCCTACAGTTTACACCCATTTAGATCAATATTAATGGCAATTTGGCCATAAAGTTTTATTCAATGCAAAGAAATGTTCAATGGTAATTGATTTATGATTTTAATACCAGTGTTAGATAGTTAATAACCCTTATGCCAGCTCTTTAAATAAGGGGGGTGGACGATATTTTCCATTGAAATCAGGCTTTAAATCATCAACATATTTGAAAATATTCTTGGTTGTGAATAAATGTTCCTTAACTCTTTTCTTATGTTTTACGCATATAAAATTAAACATATATCATAAATAAAATACAATATTTTAGTTGTAAACCCCTTTGAAATTGGTGAAAATAATAAGGATTTTTGTCTTTAAACATTAGCCCCCCCCCCCCCCCGAAACACAAAAAGCATTGGTATGAATTTGTGAAATGACAGTCCATATTACCCGTAAAAAGGAATTTTTGTTTCACTGGGGAATGGGAAATGTTTTCAAAATACTTTCGGTTTTCCGTTTATTTCTATAGTGAAAAGCGCAAGTTTTACGAAAATTATAGGGTTATCTCTCTTTGTTTTCCCAAATAAGTAATGTTTTATGAAAATTCATATAAATATCTATCAGGCCTCTAAGTGGCCTCTAAAATTTAGGCGCCAGGTGGCACATTATAAAAAAAATTAGTCGGCAATGTAAATTTTTAGTCGCCAGGCAATTTTCTAACTCGCCATCTTTAAAAGTTTATAGAATATAGGGACCCATGACGTGCCTAAGAAAACACAACATGTAAATAATTTACTCTTTTTTAAAATTTCTTTTCGTTTTTTTCAGAAAAAATGTTAAAAATGTGAAAATTTCCGGAATTCGACGATCGCCAAGTCAATTTAAAATGGTCGCCAATTTGGCGACTTATGAAAAATTTTTAGGCGCCAATTAAAAATTTTAGGCGCCATGGCGACTGAATTAGTCGCCAATTAGAGCCCTGTCTATATAAATATGAAAAATCATTCAAATATGTTAACTTTTAAAAATTGACTTGGAGGTAGGCGGGAGAACAATACTATCGTTCGCAGTTCTTCGTTCAAACAAATTCGACAATTTGTTACAATGCGTTCAAAAATTATTTATAATAACGAATTAAATTCGCTTAAACTAATTCTAAAATTTGTTATAACAAATTAAAGTCGCTTAATCAAATTCGACAATTTGGGGCAATAGAAGAGTGCTTATGGATTCAAAGTCGAAATCAAAGTATCAATTAACATTACGTGTTCCTATGAAGAACAACACAAAGACAAACCTTGTTCTCCCTAAAGAACCTTCCTCACTCAAAGTGATAATTCTGGTAATTTTATTTAGGTACATATGTACTTTATTCTGTGACTTACATGTATACGTGTTTCCCATCGCCACTGATGAATAATTATATAATGAATCATTTATTTATCATATAAGAGAGGGGCTCACACGCAAGAAGATAAAGCGGGGTTCCCATCACGCATGAGTAAAAGCGAATGTCGTCTTTTAGTAGAGTAAGAGCCGAACCCAACCTACGTACAGCAAACCCAGAGCACACCCAAAGCGCACGGGTCTAGATTTATTCAATAGTGGACTCTGAGCAAATTCAAATTGAATGTTCACTTTTGAAGTTCCTTCTGGTGTTAAGTTGTTTTCAGTCGCTATTTTACTTCCGCAATTAATTTTCGTTCTTTTTTTTTAAATGCTTATAGTCATTTAAAGACATTATCCCTTCTTTACATAACAAAGAATTGTTTCTACAATTAAACTGATATTCACAGTTTGATTAACTATTGGAAGTAACGGATATGGATATTCTTCTCATAATTATTGTATTCAAAATTAACAAAATTTCAAATATTGAAGAACACAATAGCAGTAAGTGATGGTATCAATTATATTACGTTTGGACGTCTTATTTAAGGAACAAGAGAAGGTAGAGGTCATTATCTTTCTCCTTGGTGTTAAGAATCAAATTACTGTTATGTGCCATGATATGCCTATTTCTATTTTCAAAAGCATAAATATTTTTCTTTTTGCATATAAAGATGATACCACATATGATCTATGAGATGATATTATTACACTAAGATAAATAATTTAACTAAATTAAAAATGAACAACCCGAATTTCCTCTCTTTATTTGAAAACAAAGTTTTTAGGGAATATTGATATTTTATGTTAGTATGAGTCGTATATTTGAATATTTTCAATGGTGATGTAGTCATATGTAGTCATATAGAGGAACAAAATGTTTCAAAAGCAAGAAAAAGTTTTGATTGTTTAATAAAGGGGAAAAAGGAATTTTTTATCAATGCCTTCAGAAAATCCCTTTCAACTTTTGATAGTTTTAAACTGAGCTAAATTCAATATTCTGTAGTACATTTGAGTAGATTGATTGTATGTTGTTTTACATCCCGTTTGAGAATTTTTCACTCATATAGAGACGTCGCCATATACCGGTGAAGGGCTTCAAATTTAGACCTTTACTCGGCACTCAGGGCCATTGAGCAGTGAGGGTTCTTTATTGTGCCAACGCCTACCGTGACAGGGGACCTCGGTTTTTAAGGTCTCATCCGAAGGATCCGCAACTTTCACTTCAAAGTGCCGAGCGCTTGGCGAAGGAACAGTTACTACCTATTTTTTTTATCGACTTAGGTCAGTAGCTGCCGTGATTCGAACACACGACCTTCCGATCACGGAGAGAGCGCTCTACAGACTGAACTACCGTGACGGCTCATTTGAGTAGAAGAAAATGAGATATTTTCATACGCTAATATTCCGCCAATATTTCGTCCCTGCAAGATTTTAAACTCAGTTTACTATACACTGTATTCATTTAAAGTTGTACAATTCAGAGAACAGAAGAAAAATATAATCTTATAAATCCCAAATATCATAATATAAAAATATTCATTTATTCAGTACGCAAATATACTTTAAATATTTTATTTAGTCAGAAACCAGTAAAGAATCCCTGCTTAATATACTTCATGATGGAAAATGAAAAAAAAAAAAGATTTAAATCGTGATTTTGCCCATATAATTGCATATGCAAAATGAATTTGCAATATAACTTAGAAGGTCTAAATCTGCTTTGCGGAATCTTTGCTAAATGACAGAATTGTAGCAAAATTTACTATAATATATCTATTCAATCATCTTGCGATTAGAAGATTTCGTTGCTAATACACTTGACAAAATTGCTAACGCACCACCTAAGAAAATTAATATTTTACGTTTGAAAACTTGTTTATGATGTATTTGATATATAATTATGTTACTTAAATAAAAAATGAGGCATTTACATGTCTTAACTGATAAATAACTGTAAAGTTTACTGAACCCTTAACCATTTCATAGAAAAAAAAATTAAAATCGTGTCCATACCCTAACAAAAAATACTATAGTTAACTATAGTTTACTATAGTTAACTATAGTATACTACAGTTAACTATAGTTAACTTTAGTGATAACTTTGACACTATGAAAACTTTGATTTACTATAGTGATAACTTTGACACTTTGATTTACTAAAGTGAAAACTATGAAAACTTTGATTTACTATAGTGATCACTATAAAAACTTTGATTTACTATAGTGATAACTTTGAAAACTTTGATTTACTATAGTGATCACTTTGACACTATAGTGATCACTTTGAAAACTTTGATTTACTATAGTGATCACTTTGACACTTTGATTTACTATAGTTAACTATAGTAAACTATAGTTAACTATAGTATTTTTTTTTTGTTAGGGTATACTTTTTTGAAAATAAATTTCCAGTTTTTTCTTTGTGTTTGTGTTCTTTATAAAAATTAAAATTATACCGTATGCGGCTTTTATGCCCAGAAGTGCGTGCTAAAGCACAAAGTATGGTGTCTGCAGGGGGTTCCTTTGGAGAAATTTGTAAGTAATGAAAACAATTGAAAAATTATTAATTCCTCTTATGACAAAAATGTTGCAAAGAGATTAACAAATATAAAAATGTTTACTATAGATAGCCATGGCATTAAGTGAGCAGAACACGATAATTTCAAGATTGTTTCACAGAATTGGGGCAACCGGAAATTGGGTGGATCTAGCTAACTGGTATGGACACCAAGGCACGTAATGACTACTAGGAGATATGATAGTCACTAGCTATAGCTGTATGTTATTTGAATTTTAACTGGGAGACTGCTTCTGTGGAAACTTCACGGACCACCTTTGATGATCACCAACTTCATATCTGGGCAAAGACGGTGCGCATTGCACGTTGGGAAATTGGTTTTCGGGTCATTTAAGGGTCTTGTTATGATACCAAGACATTTGTCAATCCCACTGTTTTGGAAAAGAATCTTTTATATATATTAGTTCCGATCAGACAAAGGTTCAATTCATAAATAAGAATAACAAGTGGTGCGTTAGCAATTTTGTCTTATGTATATGAAAGGTTAAATTAATAGATTCAATTTACATATTAACTAAAAGGTTAATTAAGTGGACGTATATCATTCGCACAGTTAATAAAAACATCGCAGGCCCTACCCAGTGATTTACACGAAAGGATGTTTGCATAACATTAAACAAATGAATGTTCTCCAGGAAGTTTGCCAGACTCTGTTTGATTAAATTCTGTGAACATAAAGACACACCTGCGTAAATGTGAATAGAATTGAAAACAAGAGACCCAAAAGCGTTAAAGGTCACCTGAGTTCAATAATTTAGAGAATCCATAAACTGATAAATGAAGCTTTGTTGCCCAAAGTATGATTAGAATCAACAAAATAATTGATCTAGTATCTGTCCTTCATTAATAACTATTACCATGCAGACTATTAACAAATCTATTTTTTAACTCCATATTATTTCCTCTAACAATGGCCTCTCTTGGTCTTTGAAGAACATTAAAAAAGATAAGTTATTTTTGTCTCATTTATATTCATCTTTTATTTTCAAGTCTACCTGATCATTAAAACTATGAAAGTACTTTATGCATTATACATTAAATATTCTTGCATAATTCTCTTATTCAATTAACCTTTCAAATACATTATTTACTGTATTCACAAAGGTGAATGGCAAAGGGAAATAACTTTGCTCAGTATAATACAAATTAATAGAGCCCTGGCCAGGACCAGAACACTTGACTAAATGGTCCAGATGGTCCTTAAAATTCTGATAAAAATACCCTTATTAAAACTTTTACTCGTTTGCCTCCAATATGACCAGGAGCAGAGAAGATTTTCAAAGAAATAATGCATTTTCACTACAGATTCAACACAGCCCTACCATAACACCAGAACCCATGACCCAGGGTCATGAAATTTCCAAATTTGGAAAAGGTACTCTCATCATCATAAATATGCAATTATCTGAAGATTTTCAAAGAATTCACACATTTTCACTATATTATCAATAGAGCCCCCCCCCCCCTTCCCCTCGGAGAAACACCAGAACCCATGGGACCACAAGTTTTGAAAATTTTCTAAAAGCGCCCTTTCTCCTAAAAGCTATACAATTGTTTCTTTGCTTTATAACCAGGAGTAGAAAAAATATTTTTGAAAGATATTATGCATTTTCCCTATATAATCAATAGAGCCCCCCCCCCACCCCCACCCCCCCCCCTTTCACCAGAATCCCTGACGCTGGGCCATGAATTTCACAATTTTGGAAGAGGCATTCTTGCTTATCATAACCATACACTTCCTTTGTTTAAATAATACCCAGGAGCAGAGAAGAATATTTTCAAAGAATTAATGCATTTTCACCATATAATCAATACATCTCCATCCCAACACCAGAACCCCTGATCTAGGGGCCATGAAATTCACAATTTCTAAAGAGGCACTCTTGCTCATCATAACTACGTACTTAGTTTATTTAATACCCAGGAGCAGAGAAGAAGATTTTCAAAGAATTAATGTATTTCCATAATACAGTCAATAAAGCCCCACCCTAGCACCAGAACCCCAGACCCAGGGGCCATGAAATTCACAAGAATTGGAAGAGACACTCTTGCTCATTATAACTATGTACTTAGTTTGTTTCATACCCAGGAGCAGAGAAGAAGATTTTCAAAGAATTAATGCATTTTCTTTATTTAATCAATAGAGCCCCGCCCTAACACCAGAACCACTGATCCAGGGGCCATGAAATTCAAACTTCTTGAAGAGGCAGCCTTGTTCAACATAACTATGTACTTAGTTTATTTAATACCCGGTAGCAGAGAAGAAGATTTTCAAAGAAATAATGCACTTCCACATATGATCTATAAAGCCCAACCCTAGCACCAGTCCCCTGACCCTGGGGCCATGAATTACACAGTTTTGGTAGAGGGCTCAATGCTCATTACAACCATGCCAACAGTTGTCCAGGAGAAAAGAAGATTTTTTAAAGATTGCAACAATTTTGGTGGTTTCATCCCCATCCCTCAGGCCCCAGAGGGGCAGGGACAATGAAATTCACAATTTTTGTTTCTCTTCACCCATAGATGATATATGCCAAAATTGGCAGAAATTGGTTAAGCTGTTTTAGAGAAGAAGCTGAAAATGTTCAAATGTTAACAGACGACGCACGACGGCAGACAAAAACGGATAGCAATAGGTTACCTGAGTGGCTCGGGTGACCTACTAAATATTCACAAAACACAGAAGCTTCGTCGTCCGTCTTTATTCAATTATTCCTCGAAAGGATGTCATCTAAGAATATTCGGGTCATTTGGTAATAAACATTCCTCTGAATCTTTAATTTGTTTACTAAGGTGAATTTTTAATGAAAACAAATGTGTGATTTCAACAAAAAGAAGCCCTCCTCAAAAAAGCGAGACTTAAATATCTGCATCAAAATAAATAAAAATTTGGAGTTCTTATTAACACTTAATGAAAAAATAACCCTTTTTAAATAATTTATTATTATATTTTTTGACTTTGAGGATCGACGGCAGTTGCGAGGAGGTATTTCATGTTTTTATTACTCGGACTTGGTGATATTCTTACATAAGTTGCACTCTTGATACTTGAAGTCTCAACTCTATTAATATTTGTATTTCAATTAGGTATACCACTGGGAACAGCTTCCATTTTTTACTGTTTCATCCCCTGGGATAAGCTCAGGTAAGTATTAACCTGCCCACGACCTAGGGTAGGCTTTAATGTTTAATCAGTTCTATTCTAACAGTTTTAACATCACACGATTTTTACTTGGCTTTAAGTTGTGTCCAAGGTAGTAGAATTGTTGGATTAAAAAAAATATTTACTCATAAATAATGTTAACAAGTAAAATTGCAAGCCATTTTGTTACAAGGTTCCCCAATGTTCATGAATTTCACTCAATCCAATTCATAGAAAAGTATGAATCGGATTGAGTGAAATCAAAAAAAAAATTGTTGGTAGATTTAATTTTTCTTAAAGAGAGAAAGCTCTATATTTTAAAAAGACTAAATTTTGATTACTATTTTTCATCACGTTTTTAAAAATGATAAGTTTAAGTCATAACAAACATTTGAATTTAATTTTATGACTAGTAAAATTATACTTAGTGAATAAAATCAAAATACTGAAAAAAAATACAGAAGGGAGTGAAATCCCTGTAACATCAACTTATCTGGAAGTAGCCTGCATCAGTTTAAAATTTAATCGTTCTTAGAGCATGTTCTTGAGTATCGAATGAATTAGAAGACATAAATACCATGTGTTGGTGATAGGGGAATATTACTACATAAATAAGGAATGTTAACGATGGAAAAGCCGATGTTATCTCGTTTGTCATACAGTTTAGTTAGCCCTTATCATCTATAGTCAGTAAAACATCCGAATATGAAACAGATGTGGCAGACTCTGTGGTTTCGACTTTTGTTTAATCTGTTAAATCTGACTGCATCTTTAATCCTGTACACAGCTTATAATCAAATTATAAACAAATCAATACTTCAAATCTGTAATGAGAGTAATAAATGGCTGATGGAGGTTTCTACTTGGTCGATTTGGTTAAAGTTGTTTAAATGTGCACCCTGTCGATAATCTTCTTAAAATGTATGTCTCTATAGCTATACAATTACTATACTCTCTTTAAAATCTGTAAACATTTGAAATAAAAATTATTGCGTTTTTTTTTTAAATGATCAATATTTATTTGAAATGTGTAGTATTTAAGACCACATGTGAGCCACAATGCATCACTCTTTTCATTCTGAATGTAAAAAAAATACTGTTACCTGTATGTGAAGTATCTTCTTTTAGGGACTAAATGTTGTCTTTTCTTTTCTTTCCTCTGACAGTTACAGAAGAAATATTCAAATTGAAATGTTCTTGTTCTTCAGAAACCCATCAATTATGCTCATGTAAATGCTCATTTTCAAATCTTTTATTTGAGATAGAATTCTTTGAGTAGGCGGGAAAATGAATTCTCAATTAGAATATGACATTTATAAAGATTTCGATAATTACTTGTACACAGCTGATATAAGTGTAATTAATGCTAAGGAATCATACAGCTATTTTCTATTTGTTGCGACTCTTTTAACAATTAGAATTTTTGTGATTTAATGATTTGATTTATTTTTCAACTTTCTTTTAGCGGTTCTTTCCCTCTGCTTATCATGACTAATTGCCACAAAAAAAATTTTCAAGAAACTTTTAGGAAGAAATTATATTCAAACAAAGTTTTAGAAATGTAACCAATATTTTGGTGAATTTTAGCATATCCCCCGTTCTTATGGGCTGTACTAGTATATCTTAAAACATGCTAGAGAAGAATGATCCACACAGTTTTCAGTCTTATCTATCTCTAAGTCCCGGGTTGAGTGTGAGAGATTTCAATGGAAGTTCTCATATCTGTATCTAGATTTTGTTTCAATATTCTTATATTACATTTTACAGAGAGATTATAAGTGTTTTGAAACCTGAATCAGCCGGGGTCAATGACTTACATGTTTGCTTCGATTGTGTCATAGTTTGTTATTTATGTTCCCACGCAATTAGCTGGCCTATGAAAGCACTCGGAGTATCTTGTGGACAGAGAAAAGTCTTGTGAAGCAGTTGTGTAACTCTGCAATGCAAAATAAAATTTTAACCACTGCATCACTAACAAATATTCTTGAAGTGACATGGGAATTTATCACATTACCCTTTGGGAATGAAATTGTGACGTTTTCAGGGTATTATTTTTTTGTTTCTGTTACATCTGAGTTGTGCTCTAACGAGCCGGTGGTGACGACTTTAATCATGTTTATTAGCTGAAGTTCTGAACTACTTTTCCCCAAGAAGAATCAGGACTATTGGTCTTGTGCTTTTTGAAAGTCAATCATATCTTAAAAAAATTACATTCTTTTTACAATGCTGCCTGCGGTTGCCCTCATTCTAAACATTTGAATTGCATAGTTATATTTGAACAGTTCAGTAGCTTAAGCTGGTCACACACTAAGTGCACACAAGCAAAATCAAGGATCAGCAAAAACAAGCATCAGATTTGTCTATTATGGTGGTACTTTTCTGTCAAAATTTGTCTGATGTTATGTTGACTCGCCAGATGGTTAATTCGACTTGTCAAATGTTTATGACAGCTTTTCAGATCTTTAATTTGACTTGTCAATAATAATCATCATGATTAGGAACCCAAGTGTGTTGTGTTACAAGACACTTTTTATGCTACAAACTGACATTTACTTGCCTTCATTATATCTGACAAGTCAACATATTTGACTGAAAAATAAAGATTCTTTGAGAAGTTGATAGAATTTTCTGACAATGCAACATGATTATCTGACAACTCAGCATAATTTCTGACATGTCATAAATTATCTGACAAGTCGACATAATTATCCGAAATCAACTTATCCGATGTTTTGCTGACTTCTCAGATAGTGATGTCGACGTTTGATATGCTATGTCGACTTGACAGATAATATGTCGACTTGTCAGATGATTACGTCGACTCGACAGTTATTAATGTTGACTTATCAGAGAATTATGAGTTATGTCGGCCTGTTGTAAAATAAAGCTTACTTGTCAGATTTTTATGTCGACTTGTCAGATACTTATATTGACTTGTCAGAAAAAAATATGCCGCCAACTGGATTGCACAACTTTGGCATTGGCATGTCTTCATGTTGAATTTTTAAACAAGCGAATAAGTGACAAGTCAACAAAAAGATCTGACAAGTCGACATAATTATCTGACAATTCGACATAAACATATGACAAGTCGACATAAACATCTTGAGGTGTGTTGGTAGAATTATGCCACCAAAGTCTATTGTTCCTATGTGTCAATACTTTTAGGGTATGTATTTACGGAAGGGTATAAGTGTCTTCACTTGAATGTGTTAGAACATGCCTTATTTGTTATTGTCTTATTAACATATTATACAATTATCACACAACTTTTTTTTCAAATTAAGAGTCTTGGTTTTTGAGGTCAATACGATTATTTAGACACCTGAGGAGTACAATATTCACCGAGCCAGAAAGCAAATGGTTTTAGAATTGGACAAAGACACGCTCATAAACTATTTTAAATTGTTCAACTGATTAAAGTTAGAGAGAAAAAAGATGGAAAAAATTACTAGTATACAAATAAGATAAAAAAAAAAAAACTTATAAAGGGAGAGGAGAGAATGCCTAGGGTAAAGAAATAATGGAACATCCTGATTCTAACATAGAAGAGCTACACTGAACTAGTTAGTCTACTGATAAGTGATTGTTATGGCTTCTTAAGTGACTTAAGATTATGTAGTAATATAACTCTTCTGCTAATGTTATAATAGAGATAGGTGAAATCTACAAGGGCAAGATAAGACTTGACCAGTTCAAAAATCTTTGTTATCATACATATGTACATATATTAATTGTGTATATTTGTATGTTAAAGAAAATATAGTTTATAGTTTATGTTCTCATATCTTCTACTTCACTTTTCGTTTGGTCTGACCTGTTCATATAATTTATTGCAGAGTTATTTGAAAAGAATCTTATTCTTTATTCTATTTAACTTAGAAAATTATCTCGATTAAACCTGTCCTAGTATTGATGGAAAGTTCAATTCTTTAGGTGAGCTTTCTATCTTAATGATTTAAAATATCTCTTAGAAGAACTAAATGAACTGCACTCTTTAATTATCACGCAGTGTAACACATTTTTCAAAGGTATTTTTTTCCATAAAAAAGAGCATTGTGCTTTAATCAATTTACGTTTGAAAAGTATGATTACATTTAAATAAGGTAATATACGTTCAACATATGCATGTTTAAAGCATATAATTATAAAAGGAGCACCATTTAATGTATATGACGAATTGAAATTCATAAATATGTCTCATATATACGAATTTTTCAGCATGATTTATGTACACTTTAACATATGTTTCAAACATATGAGGAGCATGTGTTTGCAACGTAATCATACATTTACAATTCTTATGCTAATATAACATATGTTAACCTATTTTGTACGTTTTATATACTAAACACGTGTTATAATTTTTCCGACACATGTATGCATGTGTAGTTCTGGTATATGTGATACACATGTTTCATTGTACTCACAAATCAACATTTAATAAATCATTATTTTGTTAATTTTATTGTTAATTATTCACACTCAGTACTTATCACAGTTTGCCTCTGAATATTGTGTACAGATTTTGTCTGAGGTAGTTTCCGTGTATCCTGAAACCTGATGTAAGGCAGATCCTGGAACATAAAAAACACATCTATGTAATTCAAATTCCTATAAATGATTGATAATAAATACTTAGCTTCAGTATTTATCCAAAGAAATAGAAACAGCAAATTTTTGAACTGTGTTCTCTTAAAATGTATTCGCATTAACTATCTATATTCAAAAGTTTTATAAAGAATTATTTTTGAAATCTTGTCCAAGTTTTAGTTTAGTCGTTAATTATGAAAGACATGACCAACTAATAATGGGAATTAATGGATAACAAAAAGCTTTATATACTTTAAGTCCTCAGGTGATATGCTGGCGAAAGAAACAATAAAGTTATGTTCCAATAAAATGGAAATAACTATTTATAAATTTTCTGGAATTGTTTGTGAATTCACAGAATTAGACAGTTTACCTGTTATGAGATTGTTGAGGTTACAGTAGTTGGTACTGTAGTCGAGATGAGCATACCAGGTCTCTGAGGTAGAGTATCCCTAAAACAAACAGAATGTATGAAAAATTATGAATGCAACACACACCATGACTTATCTACTGATAAATAAGTTCTCCTTACGTATGAACCTATCTCAATAAAGAGAGGAGTCATTCTGAGAAGAGTTGAGAAAATGTTTTGAAAAAAAAAATGTTGTTTGAAATCATAAGCTTATGTTTTGTAAACTTATTTTCAAAATAAAGTAATTTTAAAAATGCATTATTTCATTTCAAAAAATATACATTTTGAACTCGTTTTAAGGCAATGGCACAACAAATCTATATGTCTTTGAAAGGTCAAATTGTGGAAGAGAAAATTATCAGCATGAATTTTTTTTATAGATGGCCCAGGGTAAGGAATACTAAAAAGAATGTGAAATCCCCCAAATACACTGTATCTTTAAAACAGTTTAAAAAAATATAAATACAAGAACAGTAAAACTAGTTTAGTACGAACATGGATATAGCAAATTTATTGATAGAGCGAAAGATTTTAGAATCCCCGGTAAAATTGTTAACTATTCCTTGTAAAATTTTACGGATATAGCGAATTTACGGGTGTAGCGAACTGATTTTATGTCCCTTAGAGGTTAAAAATAACAAAATTTAATACATCATTTATAACTAATTTTCAAAGACCTCAACTTAAAGAATATTGAACTGACAATTTTTTTTTAAGTATTTATGTAAGTATAAGTTTTTTGTAAGTATTATATTTCATTTCATACGAAAACTTCTCAAACTCTCAGGTAACCTCTGTTTTTTTAACCTCCCTAAATACATTTGGTATTCATACGTGAAGAACAAAAATCTATATTGTGAATTGGCTATGTATTATTTTTTAACGAATTCGTTACTCGGATATAACGAAATACGGATATAGCGAAGTTAATTAGCAGGTCTCCAGGACTTGGCTATTACCGAGTTTTAATTTACTGAATTACGGTTTTCTATAAGAATAAATATGAACCGAATTAATATACATTTCGATTTCACATCCTTGTAAATGTAAATCTAAGAACACAAACAAGAGGTCCAAGGACAACAATGCTCACCTGAGTCACTTGGGCCCTTATATTCTGCATCGGCTTTTTTCCCCAATAGACATGTTTTCGTATGTCAAATTTAATTGTCTTTTATGGCCCCACGCTATATACAGGGGTCATGACTTAAAGAAAATGAATCTACACTACCAGAGATTGCTTCTATTAATAGGAGTTCTTGGGTAGAGGAGTTTTAAATATTTTCCATATTTAATCCCTAATGTGGCCCCACCCTAACCCTGAGAACCATGATCGGAACAATTTACAATCTACACTACCTCACGAAGCTTCCACTAACGTTTCAGTTTTTCTGGACCAGTGGTTCTTGAGAAGATTTTTAAAGATTTTTCCCTCTATATGTCAATGTAAAACTGTGGCCCCACCCTATCCCTATGGAACATGATTGGAACAATTTACAGTCTCTACTGCCTCAGGAAGCTTCCACATAAAGTTCAGCTTTTCTTACCCAGTGTTTCACGAGAAGATTTTTAAAAAATGGTCCTACATATTTCAACGTAAAACTATGATCCCCTATTGGGTCCCCACAATATCCCGGGGGTCCATGATATGAACAATTTAAAATTTACATTACCTCAGTAGTTTCCACATAAGTTTAATCTTTTTTGGTCCAGTGCTTCTAGAGTTGAAGTTTTTTAGGGGTTTTCCAATATATTTTAATGTAAAATTTGATTTCCTATCCCAGCTGGGGGCCATTATACAAACAATTTAGAATCTACACTACCTCAGGAAGCTTCCAGATAAATTTCATCTTTTCTGGCCAAGTGGTTTTTGAAAAGATTTTTAATGACCCCACCCTATTTTTGCCTTTTCTTGATTGTCTCCCCTTGGATGAAGGCTTGGCCCTTCATTTTCACAATTTAGAATTCCCTTGACTCAAGGTCACTTTGTACCAATTTTGGTCAAAACTCGATCAATGGTTCTTGAGAAGTAGAAAATGTGAAAAGTTTACAGAGGGACGGACAGACGGACAAACAACAGATAACAGGTGATCAAAAAAGTTCACTTGAGCTTTCAGATCAGGTGAGCCAAAAGTCACTTAATTCTACAATTTTCGACCTACTTCAATATTAATCATAAACTAGAAGTACTGTAAGCACTAAGCTCACAAAATGATACCCCTGCTCTCAATTGATTATAATGGCAAAGTCAATTTTTGCTACGGAAAAACCTAAATATTTGTCCGATCAAAACATAATGTAAAAGGTGCACAATGTCAGTATGTAATAAAGATTCTGCGAAAGTATCATTAAATTTTCTTTGCTGGAATAGGAGTCGCAAATAAGATATGGGCACCCCTGGTATTACAGAATGAATGGCAGTCTCCATTTTTGCTATGCAAACCCGAAATATGTATCTGATCAAATATGCACAATGTAATTATGTAATAAAGATTCTGTGCACGTATCATTTAATTTTCTTTGCTGGAATAGGAGTCGCAAATAAGATATGGGCACCCCTGGTATTACAGAAAGAATGGCAGTCTCCATTTTTGCTATGCAAACCCGAAATATGTGTCTGATCAAATATGCACAATGTAATCATGTAATAAAGATTCTGTGAAAGTATCACTAAATTTTCTTTGCTGGAATAGGAGTTGCAGAAAAGATATGGGCACCCCTGGTATTACAGAAAGAATGGCAGTCTCCATTTTTGCTATGCAAACCAAAAATATATGCACAATGGCACTATGTAATAATGATTTTGTGAAAGTGTCATCAAATTATATTCAGTGGTACAGAAGAAGTTGCAGATAAGAGATGGGTGTCCCCCACATTATAGAAAGAATGGCAGTGTCTATGTTTTCCAATGGAAAATATATGTCTGATCAAAACGTAATAGGAAACCCTCAATGGCACTATGTAACAAAAGTTCTGTGAAAGTTTCATTAAATTTAAATCAGTGGTATAAGGGGAATTGCGGATAAGAGATGGATACCCAAAGCGTAACGGAAGGAGTGGCGGATGTACAGATCGATGGACAAACACCCCAATCACTACACATCCCTGCTTTTCAAGTTTGCAAGCGGGGGGTATACTATTGTAACTTCGCAATTCTTCTAAAATACCTGCATTCACTAATACTTACATGAACTTTGCATGAGGAGGCATCAACTGGAGTAAATGTAAAAGTCAGATCATCAACGTAATGATGGACAGGGGTCTCATGTGTGGCCTTCAGTGTGTTACCAGCCTCAGATTTAAACTGTTAGAATAATAAATCATAAAGAAAATAGAAAGACCTTTCATATATGCATATTATATATTTTTTCACAAAGCGTCAACATATTTCCCTAACGTTTGTTTCTACGAAAATCTTCAGTTCATACTCTTTTAATCTCTTTTTTTCAAAATAATAAAATGTTATTTTTTCTATTTGGAAATTAAAGATTGATTTAGAGTATGCTGTAATTTAACTTTCTATTTACAAATTCACACAAAAATATCAAATTAAATCTTGTAGTTAACGAGAAATCAATACGATTTTTGTCATTTTGTACGTGACATTATAAACTTTCGTGCAAAAACTTTGTCTCTGTTTTCTTCGAGAGAGCGTGATTTTCTCAATATAGTTATTTCCTGATGCCGCCATATTAAAGTTCAACAATACTAAAAATTCCTTCATTTTTCAACCTATTTAAATTTGAAATACTGGGCACCGAGGTGTACACAACACTGGTTTCCTGACAAGTATAATTTTGATAAAGCCTCCTTATATTCATAATTTTAATATTATAAAGAATTTCTGTCATGGCTGCTCAAATAGGAAAATTCATCAGTTTGACCTCCAAGATGGCGGCCAAGGTGATTAACTCGAAGGAATAATATGACGCGTGGAAGCTATCACAAGTAGCACAAGTAGGGTCACAAGTACTTTATTTCTTTCGAAGGTCATCACGTGATCTTTTGTGATCGCTCTTTACAAATGCATGTGTATTAATTTTTTTTTTTTTTTTGGGGGGGGGGGGGGATTTTGTATCCATACAGACACTCTTTTTCCTCCATATTTGACTTACCGTGTACAGACATTTTTCGCCTCCGTTTGCACATCCATCAGCAGACGTCCAGGCGGCTATCTGACTCTTGATCTTTGTTTTCACGTCATCACAAGAAGTTCCAAATGTCCTGTCAAAAATAAATGGTCATTTGTTATGCCAGGAAATATAACAGAATCAAAATTAATATTCAATTAATTATCAACATCCTAACTATCTAGTAATCAAATTGAAATACAGAGTAATCTTTGGGGGAAAAATTAATGTAGACATTGCAGAAAACTGCGTTTTTCATTTCAAAGTCTATTTAAGAGCATATTACAGAAAGTAATCAAGTTTGATTTAATTCATTGATTTTTTCATTGTTCACAAACATTTCATAAGAATTTATATAAGTATTTACAACGTTGTAGAACAGCCTATTCATAATTATATGTCCGTTGCTTATATTTGAGTATAGCTTTAAACAGCTATTTTTAAAATCAAAAACGATAGCCTCAAAGACAAATAATTTTTTTTCTAAATAAAAAAATCTCTAACATCCATAAAATACATACCAGTCAACTTTGCATGAAGCGTGGATTGGACCATCGCCTAAAAGAAATGCATAAGAGGTCCCAAGGACAGCAAAAAGCATACAACAGATGGATTTCTGCATTATGGAATTGAGTCTTGCTGGACTTTTGATTTGAATGTAATGTGAGAAAGTAGGAATTAACTAAAGTGATATACGTAAAAGTTGGAGAGATAAGAAAGAGAGACTGTTCACGCAGGCGTATTGACTTTTTATGTTACTGTACTTTTCCTTAGTTGGTAAATATTTCCCATCTTCTCTGAGATCAAAGAAAAAATAATTCTTGAGAGAAGAGGGGATGTATTTTCTTTACCTAGTAGAAAATAGCTGTGAGAAATATTCTATCCTATACCAATTTAATTTAAAGAAATGATTATGAATTAGAGAAAAAAGAAATTCTTTTGTTGTAATAATTTGAAAAAGAATACAAATTACTGGGAAAAAATGACGTAATGGTTTATTTTCTTTTGTGAGAACGAAGTTATATACAATTTGTACTTATTAGTTATTTGGTGCGTAGATATGAACACGTTGTGAACAACGTGTACATTATCTTAAACAAGCTTAATGATTTCATAATACATTGAACCGCGAGGGTTGTCTAAAATGTTCGATATTATGAGCATTAACTCAAGTATTAAGGGTGTGATTGTGCTATAAGAAAGTCTTTGTTTATTTAAATTTATTATAATATCTTTTCAAAAATCATGTAGTTATTATGTCACAAACAACATTAAATTCAAAAGTTTTCAAAATTGTTTAAAGAAACAAAATACGTAATGCATATCAATGTACTTAACTTCGGTATTAAGGACTGATCAAATTTTTGAGAGTAAAATCAGAGTATACACACACATCAAGTTTCTTTAGTGCCATGATCTTCGGAAAAAAGTAGCAAAAATCCGATGCAATTATGTTTAAAAGACATTGTCCGTTTTGTAAGTTTTTTCAAGCTGTTTTGATAATTAAACTTCAACAATTCTTTTGGTTCTTTTTGACACTGTTGCAAAATAATTTTATTTTTCTATTAACGGAGTCCATAAATTTGCAAATTTTTGATTGGTTGGTTAAAGCTTTTCAAGAAAATGTTATATCGTTTATTGCTTTAGCATGGTAGTAAACGAAGACTTAATGAAAATCCATCGAATTTACATGTATTTCACCCTGCCAACTAATATGTAAGTTTTGTTAGGCAACGTTGCTTTTGTATTGCATGAAACCTACTTACTTATTTTAAATATTTTGCATGATAAAAAAGGAATTATGTTGCAAGATTAATATCACATTTCTTAGGCTTTCCAATTTAGAAGTGTTTTTGTACCCATTTATCTTACATGTATATTGGTTTTTGTTTTACATCTATATCAACTTATAAAGTCAACAACTCGAAAGCATTTACCTAAATTAAATCCCTACCAGGTAATATTACAAGATAGTCTAATGAGGTATTAAACAAGGATTTTAGATTGTTTTCTAGCAAAGAGCAAGGGCCACTTAGGGCCTTTTTTGGCCCTGTGAATTTCTGAAAAAACGAAACTGCTTAGTTTTGATTGACAATGCAGTATCTATCACTAGGACCCTTGGTGACAGTGTATCTATTGAAATCACGTACTTTTTCTCTTTAGTCAATGCATTATGACGTCATTAAATGCGCCATTTTCCTAATTTCCTGTAAATTCCTAAAAAAAAATAGCCAAAGTTAAAGTATTTTTTTTAATATTTTATATGAAGCACAACCTCTGATCCAAAATATGCAATTACATAATGAATGATCTGTTTCTGAAGATCATAAAACATGTTTTAATTTTTGGATGGAGGGTTATGCTCACATTTTAATCCTTTGTTGAAGGTAGTCAAATACGCCTGTTTTCGACAAAATTCAAGAACATTGCATTTTTACAAAGCCTGTTTTCCAATACGTGGATTCTCAAAAAGAAATTTTGTTACAGGAAATGAAAGCACTAAGTCTCTACAGGACAAAGGGTGATAGTCTATTAATTGATAGAAGGACAGGACCATTTTATACATAAAGTGAACATACATGTAGCTCTTTCCCTAATTTCTGTATTTCAACATGTACTGAGGGTGTTGCAAAATTTGTAAAACAAACTCCCGTTTTGATTCAAATCTGAGAAACCACATTTACTTTAAATCCAGTATCATCCTTTCAATAATCGAATGATTAAGGAACAATAATTATATACTATCTTGTTGGCTATGCGTTTCTTTTATCTGACATGTAACTTGATTTGACATTCTTGTTAAGAAAAAGTATCATACATGTTTAATACTTTTTAATCGGTTTGATATGAGGGTATTCGTTAATTTTTCTTCCAAATCAAAAGGTACACATTTGTTTTTTGTTTGTTTGTTTAACGTCCCTTCGAGAAGTTTTCGCTCATATTGAGACACCGCCACTTGTCGGTGGAGGGCTGAAAATCTAGACCTGTACTCGGCACTTAAAGCCTTTGAGCAGTGAGGAATCTTTTTCGTGCCAGCACCTACTGCGACATGGGACCTGCGATGGGATCTTCATTTATATGGTCTCATCTGAAGAACAGGTTTCCACGTCCCGCAGTGAGATTCGAACCCGCGACGTAAATATCTTTTTACTCCGCCACTCTATAGCAGACTACGCCACGGGTGCAACGGTACACATTTGTAATTCTTCATCTTTATTCATGGACATCTTACAGAGAAACTGTGCGATTATAACAAGCAATTATTCCTCTATTTAAATTGTGAAATACATGACACTTAATTCACGTGTTTAATATTCTATCAAAGGGTGTTGTAACCTTGGTTTTCTGTTACAAGTCTTTATCTTTCGTATGTTCTTCTGAGAAGACAATATCTGTATAATTATAATGAGCACTTAATTATCGTCTTTTTACTAAACGTGTGAAATTATTTATCCTTGAGTCCGGGTTTTACACCCCAGTCTGTGATTAATTAAGGTATGTCACTTGTCAGCTTTTGGGAAAAGTTTGGTCAGAACCTCTAACTTCAAAATCAATTACTGTAATTGAAATGGTATGACATATTTGAACGAAACAGTGCTAATTATACCATATTCAGTTTAAAAACTGCTTACAAAATTGCAAAGAAACATGATTTATTGGGGACTATTTTTGTGGTATAAGGATATTTAAAAGAAAGTTCTTCAAATCTAGACATTAGTTTGATTTAAAATCTTGGAACTTTAGTCCTATAAATTCTTAACCGGAAAATGTTTTTCAAACTATTTTACGTAAAGTACGGTCGCCTGCGTGGCGCAGTGGTAGAGCGTCTGCTCTAGAGTCGCGGAGTAAGGAGTTGATCCTTACGTCGCGGGTTCGAATCCCACTGTGGGACGTGGAGACCGTATAAACAGAGGTCCCGTGTCGCAGTAGGTGCTAGCACGAAAAAGATCCCTCACTGCTCAATGGTAATTGGTACAATTTCATAATATCTCTAGCCCCTGTGACCCAGGTTTTGGAGTCTAGGTGGGGCTCTGTTGATCATATTGTGAAAATATGTACAGTAAATCTAGTCTATTCTGGATGTTTTGTATTCCGAAATCTTGTCTTATATGATGTTAACTTCAATTCCCTTTCAGATATTCCAGTTGATTAAAATGTTAATCCTGAAAATTTCTATGGAACCAGTAGTGGCCTGATTAGACAAGTTTTAATGCACCTTCTTCTCCTGCATAATAAGCATATAAATGAAGTGCATGCATGATAATAATGAGAAAGGATACCTTCTCCAAAGTTGTGAAAAAGGTAATGCACTTTTACATAGAAAAACCAGCACGCAAAGTTGGGAGGGGGTTACATTGGAATCAGTATGTCCATGTGTCTGTAGATGTGCCTTTTTCCAGACCTGTTCTTGGAGACTACTGCATATATTTGTCTGAAAATTTTTACACTTGCTACTCACCTTAGAAAGATGTGCACCTGGTTTTTCATTATGATTGGATAATTGTATTTTGCAGGTGTTTTTTTTTATTTAAATTGATCTGCTCATTTTGGGTTCATTTAGATTTGAAAAATAGAAAACAGGCATTGTCAGTTGGTCTTCTGTCATTGTTCAGCAGCAAAGAGCAATAAAGGAAATATTAAATTAGAGTTCATGTGTCTTTCACAAACATTAGCTGGTCTGCAGACTGTGCAGAGTAAAGTTCATATAAATGAGCTTGACCTTTTGCTAAAGTGGGCACTCAGTACCCACTTTCGGTGGGCACTCAGTACCCACTTTTTTTCAAGTGGGTACTGAGTGCCCACCGCCTATTTTGACCGGGTTAGGGGGGTCCCAGGTGGCAACTCGGGGTGTGGGGCAGTAGTACTCCACCAGGGGAACATTTTGGGGTACTTTCGGAAACTCTGTCCCCACCCCTCCGGACGGGAGCGGGGGTCCAGAGTGAAAATCCGGGAATTTTCAAAGTCGTTATTTCGTAATGTGTGAGGTGTCATTAGATTCGTATTGACGAGTAGATTACAGATATATAATTTTTTTTCCGGTGGGACATCCGGTTCGTCCGGAAGTCGGGTATGAAAGTCCGGAATTTTCGTACGCCGAGTGAAAAATACAGGTTTTTCGACTATAAATCTTTTATTTATAGAGCTAGGTAAAAGTTTTTTATATCATTTTCTTCGTCTCAGTGAGACAAAGAATTATATCTAATCAGATTTATTGTAACTTAAAAAATAAAAATTTTATGGCCTTATTTAATGTAATTTTGGACTTAGAAATTTTTCACGCGTTTGAAAAACATACTCATAAGGGTATAAATTTTTTATTTATAGAGCTAGGTAAAACTTTTTTATATCATTTTCTTCGTCTCATTGAGACAAAGAATTATATCTAATCAGATTTATTTTATCTTGAAAAATAAAAAAGTTACCTCCAAAAAACCTTTAAAATTAAGGTCAATCTTAAAAGTGGGTATTCAATACCCACTTTTAGATGGGTATTCAATACCCACTATGCTAAAAATATATTATTTATTGACCTACAACCAAATTCTTTATATCATTTTCTTCGTCTCATTAAGACAAAAAAGAATATTTAATCAGATTAATTATAACTTAAAAAATAAAAAATTTATAACCTAAATAGTGTTATTTGGACTTAGAAATTTTTGACGCGTATAAAAAACATACTCATAAGGCTATAAATTTTTTATTTATAGAGCTAGGTAAAAGTTTTTTATATCATTTTCTTTGTCTCATTGAGACAAAGAATTATATCTAATCAGATTTATTGTAACTTAAAAAATAAAAAAGTTAGCTCCAAAAAACCTTTAAAAGTTAGGTCAATCTGACATGGGTATTCAATACCCACTTTGCTAAAAATATATTATTTATTGACCTACAACCAAATTCTTTATATCATTTTCTTCGTCTCGTTAAGACAAAAAAGAATATGTAATCAGATTAATTGTAACTTAAAAAATAAAAATTTTATAACCTAAATAGTGTTATTTGGACTTAGAAATCTTCGACGCGTGTAAAAAACATACTCATACGGGTATAAATCTTTTATTTATAGAGCTAGGTAAAACTTTTTAATATCATTTTCTTCGTCTCAGTGAGACAAAGAATTATATCTAATCAGATTTTTTGTAACTTAAAAAATAAAAATTTTATGGACTTATTTAATGTAATTTTGGACTTAGAAATTTTTCACGCGTTTGAAAAACATACTCATAAGGGTATAAATTTTTTATTTATAGAGCTAGGTAAAACTTTTTTATATCATTTTCTTCGTCTCATTGAGACAAAGAATTATATCTAATCAGATTTATTTTATCTTGAAAAATAAAAAAGTTACCTCCAAAAAACCTTTAAAATTAAGGTCAATCTTAAAAGTGGGTATTCAATACCCACTATGCTAAAAATATATTATTTATTGACCTACAACCAAATTCTTTATATCATTTTCTTCGTCTCGTTAAGACAAAAAAGAATATGTAATCAGATTAATTGTAACTTAAAAAATAAAAAAATTATAACCTAAATAGTGTTATTTGGACTTAGAAATCTTCGACGCGTGTAAAAAACATACTCATACGGGTATAAATCTTTTATTTATAGAGCTAGGTAAAACTTTTTAATATCATTTTCTTCGTCTCAGTGAGACAAAGAATTATATCTAATCAGATTTATTGTAACTTAAAAAATAAAAATTTTATGGACTTATTTAATGTAATTTTGGACTTAGAAATTTTTCACGCGTTTGAAAAACATACTCATAAGGGTATAAATTTTTTATTTATAGAGCTAGGTAAAACTTTTTTATATCATTTTCTTCGTCTCATTGAGACAAAGAATTATATCTAATCAGATTTATTTTATCTTGAAAAATAAAAAAGTTACCTCCAAAAAACCTTTAAAATTAAGGTCAATCTTAAAAGTGGGTATTCAATACCCACTATGCTAAAAATATATTATTTATTGACCTACAACCAAATTCTTTATATCATTTTCTTCGTCTCATTAAGACAAAAAAGAATATTTAATCAGATTAATTATAACTTAAAAAATAAAAAATTTATAACCTAAATAGTGTTATTTGGACTTAGAAATCTTCGACGCGTGTAAAAAACATACTCATACGGGTATAAATCTTTTATTTATAGAGCTAGGTAAAACTTTTTAATATCATTTTCTTCGTCTCAGTGAGACAAAGAATTATATCTAATCAGATTTATTGTAACTTAAAAAATTAAAATTTTATGGACTTATTTAATGTAATTTTGGACTTTGAAATTTTCGACGCATGTGAAAAACATACTCATAAGGGTATAAATCTTTTATTTATTGAGCTAGGTTAAAGTTTTTTATATCATTTTTTTCCTCTCATTGAGACAAAAAAGAATATATAATCAAATGAATTGTAGAATAGAAAATATTAATTTACAACCTTATTAATATTATTTTGGACTTCGAAATTTTTCTAAGTCCAAATTCAAAGGAGTTTAGGGGCTGAAATTTTTATTAGGTATCTTACAACAGATCTGATTACATATTCTTTCTCGTCTCGAAAAGACGAAGAAAATGATATAAAGAACCTTTAGATAGGATGAGAAATAAAAATTTGGACCCTGAAAACCTTGTTCATTTTTGGGAGTTTCATCTAACCCTAATTTCTACTTTGAAATAATTCCTTTTTGGGGATGAAATTTTTAATTGTAGAGCTATCCTCATGTGTTTTACATCATTTTCTTCGTTTCAATGAGACGAGAAAGAATATGTATTCAATTTTGTCTTAGGACATCTTTTAAGAATGTTAGGCCCTTAAAACTCTGAAATTTGGACTTAGAATTTTTTAGCGCACTCCGAAAACTCCTAATAGGGGTTAAACTTCCCTTTAAATGAAGATATGATAATATCTTTGGTATCATTGTTTTCTGCTCTGTAAGATGAAAATAATGATATTAAGTATGTCTATATTGCTTGAAATTTAAAGAAAACAGCCCCAAAAAGCACTTTAATTAGCGCACTGAAAATTTTCTAAGTCCCAATTCAAAGGAGTTTAGGGGCTGAAATTTTTATTATGTATCCTACAAAAAATCTGATTACATATTCTTTCTCGTCTCCAAAAGACGAAGAAAATGATATAAAGAACCCTTAGATAGGATGAGAAATAAAAATTTGGACCCTGAAAACCTTGTTCATTTTTGGGAGTTTCATCTGACCCTAATTTCTACTTTGAAATAATTCCTTTTTGAGGATGAAATTTTTAATTGTAGAGCTATCCTCATGTGTTTTACATCATTTTCTTCGTCTCAATGAGACGAGAAAGAATATGTAATCAATTTTATCTTACAACATCTTTTGAGAATTTTATGCCCTTAAAACTCTGAAATTTGGACTTAGAATTTTTTAACGCACTCCGAAAACTCCTAATAGGGGTTAAACTTCCCTTTAAATGAAGATATGATAATATCTTTGGTATCATTGTTTTCTGCTCTGTAAGATGAAAATAATGATATTAAGTATGTCTATATTGCTTGAAATTTAAAGAAAACAGCCCCAAAAAGCACTTTAATTAGCGCACTGAAAATTTTCTAAGTCCCAATTCAAAGGAGTTTAGGGGCTGAAATTTTTATTATGTATCCTACAAAAAATCTGATTACATATTCTTTCTCGTCTCCAAAAGACGAAGAAAATGATATAAAGAACCCTTAGATAGGATGAGAAATAAAAATTTGGACCCTGAAAACCTTGTTCATTTTTGGGAGTTTCATCTGACCCTAATTTCCACTTTGAAATAATTCCTTTTTGAGGATGAAATTTTTAATTGTAGAGCTATCCTCATGTGTTTTACATCATTTTCTTCGTCTCAATGAGTCGAGAAAGAATATGTAATCAATTTTATCTTACAACATCTTTTGAGAATTTTATGCCCTTAAAACTCTGAAATTTGGACTTAGAATTTTTTAACGCACTCCGAAAACTCCTAATAGGGGTTAAACTTCCCTTTAAATGAAGATATGATAATATCTTTGGTATCATTGTTTTCTGCTCTGTAAGATGAAAATAATGATATTAAGTATGTCTATATTGCTTGAAATTTAAAGAAAACAGCCCCAAAAAGCACTTTAATTAGCGCACTGAAAATTTTCTAAGTCCCAATTCAAAGGAGTTTAGGGGCTGAAATTTTTATTATGTATCCTACAAAAAATCTGATTACATATTCTTTCTCGTCTCCAAAAGACGAAGAAAATGATATAAAGAACCCTTAGATAGGATGAGAAATAAAAATTTGGACCCTGAAAACCTTGTTCATTTTTGGGAGTTTCATCTGACCCTAATTTCCACTTTGAAATAATTCCTTTTTGGGGATGAAATTTTTAATTGTAGAGCTATCCTCATGTGTTTTACATCATTTTCTTCGTCTCAATGAGACGAGAAAGAATATGTAATCAATTTTATCTTACAACATCTTTTGAGAATGTTAGGCCCTTAAAACTCTGAAATTTGGACTTAGAATTTTTTAACGCACTCCGAAAACTCCTAATAGGGGTTTCAGACGCATGTGATAAATATACTTCTAAGGGTTTAAATCTTATTTATAGAGCGAGGTAAGTTTTTATATCATTCTAAGCTTGTATTCATTCTTTATTCATGATATCTCTTACATTCTTTTCTAACCGACAAAAGAGGAAAATAAATATTGCTACCAAGATTAAAAGAAGTGCAAAATTTACAATTATCAAAGCGTTTAATGGGGACAATCCGCTACGGTCCACTGGTAAATCTCCTTGTATGATTTGATCAAATACATTTTCAAATATTTTCTTATTTTTCTTGGCTAATTCAATAACTTTTTTTGCGTCCAAATGAGATTTTACTTCATGGATTGTGAAGTTTTGCCCTTTAGTTTTTTCTAAAATTATTTTTCCGTAGATATCATCGGCATAAGTATCACTTGCCTTAATCGTTTCTTTCATTAGATTCCCAACATACTCCCTCAAGACAACTAAGTTGAAAATGTAACGTCTACTGATCTGTGTATCCTCTTTCTTAGTACATGTATTTCTCGTCCAGGATACCACATCATACAGATCATGTTCAAGTTTACAATTACAGGGAATATGGAGTTCACAGAAAGAACATCCCTGCATTACCTGTTTTACCTTAAAGCAGTCCCAGGTTGTTTTACCCATCCTTATCATTAGGACACGACCTTCTGTAACCGGAATAATATTAGGTTTAATAGCATTATTTAATACAATAAATTGACAATATGAATGAGTTAACTTGCTATTGTCTTGTAGAAGTCCAGACAAGCATGTTGGAGACTCAATACTGATGAAAGTGAGACTTATACGGCACTCCCAGTTATTACTTCCTAATCGCCGACAACTAGTCATAATATCATCTAGTGATGGGCTAGCATACATATTACCTGTTATCGTTTTCCTCAAAACGACATAGTCTGGCAAACCTTTGACCTTCATGGCGTGATCAACTCCATCATATATTGGTACTGGAAAACTCAATACTTGGTAAAGAGTATCCGGAACGAGCACAGAAACAGGGATCTGCAACGTTATCCATAATTTATTGGCATCTGTCTGAAAGCGTGCAATATATGAGGCTTTGGTCCTGTAGAAGCTCACACTTCTATGTAAAAGAGAAACTGTCTTATACATACTTGTTTCGTTCTTAACAGCATCATCCAGTGCAGACTGAATAACTTTGTCGGGGAGAAGGATATCCGGTAAATATCCTTGTTTGACGTCATCAACTGCCTCATCTAGTTCATCTATATGGCGCATATAATCTTGTGTAATGTTATCTAGCTTTAACATTAATACAATCCTTTCATTTAGAGAAAACATATAGTTATGGAGCATTACAGTTCTCTGTGAATATTCTTTCATGTTGTTCCTTGTTTCAAACAGTAAATTCTTTAGAGATTCATAGCGAGAATTTGAAATGTTAATGAAAGATTCCATATTCTTCTCGTGACTTAACATTGCTTCAGATTGTAACCTTTCCCTTCTTAGGATCTCGTTAACAGTTCTTGTAACTTTCTGCAGGTCTGCCATTGTTGCGGTTCCAAATAAAGATCGAGAGACGCTTCCAATGAAGGAAAGTGGAGCCTCCCGCCGATTCCTACTTTTACTTTTAAAAGATAGAAAAGACTTACTGACATGGGAGTGAAAAGCATTGGATTTATATATCATGTCCTGTTCCATTCGCTTTATGTTGTCATAAATTGGTCTAGGTAGATCTTGAAGACATTCACTGTTTGTCGACTGTTCCTTATTCTGGCATATAAAGAATGGCAAATCCTTTGTAGTTGGTAAGTCAATAACAAAAGTGTGATGCCTGGTCGACATGTAGGTGCTGATCATACCCCTGTACTTCAAAACAACTCCAACACTCCCAAAAACGATATCCTCTCCGACGACTAAAATACTTACCATAGCGCTAGTGACAAGGAATAGTAGGAAAGCTGAAGATGTATTCATTTTCGCCCTTCGATATCACCAAGATTCAGTTCTCCAGTTAGATTCTAACTGTCAACTGACGATGGAAATGTTTTCCATCAATTTATATTAAAGCATAATAATGAGAAATAATTATATTTTGCCATGTTTCCATAATAAGTACCACCTAGAGTAATGCTCTATAATTATTGTGTCATTCCTGAGGCAATAATTGTAATAATAGAAGTACTCAATTTTAACTTGTTTCTTGGGGTCTCATAAGTAGACACGACTAAGTGTAGTACTCTATAATTGAGGCAATACTGTCTTATTAACAGCCATTGCAATTACAGCAATTTTAACTTGTTTCTTGAGGTAATGCTAATTATATCATGAATGATTTGATGAATACATCTCTAAAGAAATGGTATAAATACTCGACAAGAAAAAATCTCATCATCTAACTTTTCCATTGTTCATTATTCATATACCTTGACATAATGAAAACACTCATCAGCATCTTTTTCTTTCAAATTCTGTTCCTTCTGACAGGGATAGACTGCTCCTCAAAATTAATAGACATGCTCATGGAAAGCCAACAGGAACTCAACGCTAACCAAAAAAGTGTTACAGACCAGTTGGAAGAAGAGAAGTTATTCATGAAACTCTTCATTGGAATGTCAATAGCGGTGCTCGTGTTTTTTTTGAGATGCGGATGGATTCATTACAACAAACAAGACTTCTATCCTATCACTTTTTTTGATCTTGTGTTTTCCAGAAATGGAAGGTATATAAGTAAGGTGCGCATGATGGAAATACATGCAGAACCGGAAGACTGTGGTATTATGGGTGACGATGTGGATAAGGTCGAAATTAATGTAGAAATATGCACAATCCGTCCCTATCTGGACATTAGGTATGAAACAAACGTAGGAATCCACTTCTACTCAAAAGAGTTATTGCCATTCCCGAAGACTGTGCAGCTCAATTGGATAAAGGCCCTCAAAGTAAAACGACTCTTAAAGTATGATGATGTGAAACTTATCATTAAAAGATCAACACGCACACACTTTCTGGATAATAATTATTTACGAAGAGTATAAGAAAGAAAAATAAATTATCTGAAACAAAAATTTTAACAATTGTTGTATTTGTTCATGAAAAGCATTTCCGACATATTTGAATGACCTTTAAGGCATTGAAAATGTTAATATCATCATTTTTTCTGCTCAATAAGATGTAAATAATGGCATATAGTATGTCTATATTGCTTGATTAATACAGAAAAGAGCCCTAAAAAGCATATTGAATAGCGCACTGAAAATTTTCTAAGTCTAAATTCAAAGGAGTTTAGGGGCTGAAATTTTTATTATGTATCCTACAAAAAATCTGATTACATATTCTTTCTCGTCTCCAAAAGACGAAGAAAATGATATAAAGAACCCTTAGATAGGATGAGAAATAAAAATTTGGACCCTGAAAACCTTGTTCATTTTTGGGAGTTTCATCTGACCCTAATTTCCACTTTGAAATAATTCCTTTTTGGGGATGAAATTTTTAATTGTAGAGCTATCCTCATGTGTTTTACATCATTTTCTTCGTCTCAATGAGACGAGAAAGAATATGTAATCAATTTTATCTTACAACATCTTTTGAGAATTTTATGCCCTTAAAACTCTGAAATTTGGACTTAGAATTTTTTAACGCACTCCGAAAACTCCTAATAGGGGCTAAACCTCTCTTTAAATGAAGATATGATAATATCTTTGGTATCACTGTTTTCTGCTCTGTGAGATGAAAATAATGATATAAAGTATGTCTATATTGCTTGAAAATTAAAGAAAATAGCCCCTAAAAGCACTTTAAATAGCGCACTGAAAATTTTCTAAGTCCAAATTCAAAGGAGTTTAGGGGCTGAAATTTTTTTTTAGGCATCCAACAAAAAATCTGATTACATATTCTTTCTCGTCTCCAAAAGACGAAGAAAATGATATAAAGAACCTTTAGATAGGGTCAGAAATAAAAATTTGGACCCTAAAAACCTTGTTCATTTCTGGGAGTTTCATCTAACCCTAATTTCTACTTTGAAATAATTCCTTTTTGGGGATGAAATTTTTAATTGTAGAGCTATCCTCATGTGTTTTACATCATTTTCTTTGTCTCAATGAGACGAGAAAGAATATGTAATCAATTTTATCATAAGACATCTTTTAAGAAAGTTAGGCCCTTATAACTCTGAAATTTGGACTTAGAATTTTTTTGCGCACTCCGAAAACTCCTAATAGGGGTTAAACTTCCATTTAAATCAAGATATGATAATATCTTTGGCATCATTGTTTTCTGCTCTGTAAGATGAAAATAATGATATAAAGTATGTCTATATTGCTTGAAATTTAAAGAAAACAGCCCCAAAAAGCACTTTTATTAGCGCACTGAAAATTTCTAAGTCCAAATTCAAAGGGGTTTAGGGGCTGAAATTTTTATTATGTACCCTACTGAAAATCTGATTACATATTCTTTCTCGTCTTGAAAAGACGAAGAAAATGATATAAAGAACCCTTAGATAGGATGAGAAATAAAAATTTGGACCCTGAAAACCTTGTTCATTTTTGGGAGTTTCATCTGACCCTAATTTCCACTTTGAAATAATTCCTTTTTGGGGATGAAATTTTTAATTGTAGAGCTATCCTCATGTGTTTTACATCATTTTCTTCGTCTCAATGAGACGAGAAAGAATATGTAATCAATTTTATCTTACAACATCTTTTGAGAATGTTAGGCCCTTAAAACTCTGAAATTTGGACTTAGAATTTTTTAGCGCACTCCGAAAACTCCTAATAGGGGTTAAACTTCCCTTTAAATGAAGATATGATAATATCTTTGGTATCATTGTTTTCTACTCTGTAAGATGAAAATAATGATATTAAGTATGTCTATATTGCTTGAAATTTAAAGAAAACAGCCCCTAAAAGCACTTTAAATAGCGCACTGAAAATTTTCTAAGTCCAAATTCAAAGGAGTTTAGGGGCTGAAATTTTTATTATGTATCCTACAAAAAATCTGATTACATATTCTTTCTCGTCTCCAAAAGACGAAGAAAATGATATAAAGAACCCTTAGATAGGATGAGAAATAAAAATTTGGACCCTGAAAACCTTGTTCATTTTTGGGAGTTTCATCTGACCCTAATTTCCACTTTGAAATAATTCCTTTTTGGGGATGAATTTTTTAATTGTAGAGCTATCCTCATGTGTTTTACATCATTTTCTTCGTCTCAATGAGACGAGAAAGAATATGTAATCAATTTTATCTTACAACATCTTTTGAGAATTTTATGCCCTTAAAACTCTGAAATTTGGACTTAGAATTTTTTAACGCACTCCGAAAACTCCTAATAGGGGCTAAACCTCTCTTTAAATAAAGATATGATAATATCTTTGGTATCACTGTTTTCTGCTCTGTGAGATGAAAATAATGATATAAAGTATGTCTATATTGCTTGAAAATTAAAGAAAACAGCCCCTAAAAGCACTTTAAATAGCGCACTGAAAATTTTCTAAGTCCAAATTCAAAGGAGTTTAGGGGCTGAAATTTTTATTATGTATCCTACAAAAAATCTGATTACATATTCTTTCTCGTCTCCAAAAGACGAAGAAAATGATATAAAGAACCCTTAGATAGGATGAGAAATAAAAATTTGGACCCTGAAAACCTTGTTCATTTTTGGGAGTTTCATCTGACCCTAATTTCCACTTTGAAATAATTCCTTTTTGGGGATGAAATTTTTAATTGTAGAGCTATCCTCATGTGTTTTACATCATTTTCTTCGTCTCAATGAGACGAGAAAGAATATGTAATCAATTTTATCTTACAACATCTTTTGAGAATTTTATGCCCTTAAAACTCTGAAATTTGGACTTAGAATTTTTTAACGCACTCCGAAAACTCCTAATAGGGGCTAAACCTCTCTTTAAATAAAGATATGATAATATCTTTGGTATCACTGTTTTCTGCTCTGTGAGATGAAAATAATGATATAAAGTATGTCTATATTGCTTGAAAATTAAAGAAAACAGCCCCTAAAAGCACTTTAAATAGCGCACTGAAAATTTTCTAAGTCCAAATTCAAAGGAGTTTAGGGGCTGAAATTTTTATTATGTATCCTACAAAAAATCTCATTACATATTCTTTCTCGTCTTGAAAAGACGAAGAAAATGATGTAAAGAACCCTTAGATAGGATGAGAAATAAAAATTTTAACCCCATAAAGGATTTTTGGAGAATCTAAGGTCTTCGAGTTAAAAGTGGGTATCTGGTACCCACTTTTAAAAAGCCCTAGATTCTCCGAAATGTTTATGAGAATATTTATTAAAAATTGATTGTCTATGTCCCTGAATTAAATTTATAGCATGTTGAAATTATATTCATGTTTGAATAAGTAATTTGAGACCATAACAGAAGTCAATAAGTTAATGAAATTTAAATTTCACATCTTTGTTCCCCTCGTATGATTGACAGGTCGCAAGCCTTTGATCTTTGAACAGTTAGATTTTATTGGCTGATATCACCTATACAGTACAGGTAAATTACCTATAGTGGACTTCAGTTAACATGCTCCATTGAACTTGTCAATCAAATTTCACACCTTTGTTCCTCTCGTATGATTGACAGGTCGCAAGCTTTTGATCTTTGAACAGGTAGATTTCATTGGCTGATGACACCTGTACAGTACAGGTAAATTACCTATACTGGACTTCAGTTAACATGCACCACTGAACTTGTCAATCAAATTTCACACCTTTTGTTCCCCTCGTATGATTGACAGGTCGCAAGCTTTTGATCTTTGAACAGGTAGATTTTATTGGCTGATGACACCTGTACAGTACAGGTAAATTACCTATACTGGACATCAGTTAACATGCTCCACTGAACCTGTCAATCAAATTTCACACCTTTTGTTCCCATCGTATGATTGACAGGTCGCTATCTTTTGATCTTCGCACAGGTAAATTTGAAACGTTTAGGAAATTTTCTAATGAATACCGAATAAAATAAATTTTAAAAAAATGAATAATACAGAAAGAATTAAAATATACAATCAATCATTACTCATCCTTTAAAGGAAAGAAACTTTTATTGTTTAAAAAAAAGGGAATTATTTAGCGCTACCGGTCAGCCCGGGTCCAAATTCAAAGGAGTTTAGGGGCTGAAATTTTTATTATGTACCCTACAAAAAATCTGATTACATATTCTTTCTCGTCTTGAAAAGACGAAGAAAATGATATAAAGAACCCTTAGATAGGGTCAGAAATAAAAATTTTAACCCCATAAAGGATTTTTGGAGAATCTAAGGTCTTCGAGTTAAAAGTGGGTATCTGGTACCCACTTTTGAAATAGCCCTAGATTCTCCAAAATGTTTATGAGAATATTTATTAAAAACTGATTGTCTATGCTCCTGAATTAAATTTATAGCATGTTGAAATTATATTCATGTTTGAATAAGTGACTTGAGACCATATTGCAGTTCTCACTAAAGAAATATTATTTCCTAAGTCCAAATTCAAAGGAGTTTAGGGGCTGAAATTTTTATTATATACCCTACTGAAAATCTGATTACATATTCTTTCTCGTCTTGAAAAGACGAAGAAAATGATATAAAGAACCCTTAGATAGGATGAGAAATAAAAATTTGGACCCTGAAAACCTTGTTCAATTTTGGGAGTTTCATCTGACCCTAATTTCTTCTTTGAAATAATTCCTTTTTGGGGATGGAAATTTTAATTGTAGAGCTATCCTCATGTGTTTTACATCATTTTCTTCGTCTCAATGAGACGAGAAAGAATATGTAATCAATTTTATCTTACAACATCTTTTGAGAATTTTATGCCCTTAAAACTCTGAAATTTGGACTTAGAATTTCTTAACGCACTCCGAAAACTCCTAATATGGGGCTTAACCTCCCTTTTAATTAAGATATGGTACTATGTTTGATATCAGTGTGTTCTGCTCTGTAAGATGTAATTAGTGATGTATAGAATGTCTATATTTCTTGATTAATTCAGAAAAAATCTCTAAAAAACATTTTAAATAGTGCGCTGAAAATTTTCTAAGTCCAAATTCAAAGGAGTTTAGGGGCTGAAATTTTTATTATGTACCCTACAAAAAATCTGATTACATATTCTTTCTCGTCTTGAAAAGACGAAGAAAATGATATAAAGAACCCTTAGATAGGGGCAAAAATAAAAATTTTAACCCCATAAAGGATTTTTGGAGAATCTAAGGTCTTCGAGTTAAAAGTGGGTATCTGGTACCCACTTTTGAAATAGCCCTAGATTCTCCAAAATGTTTATGAGAATATTTATTAAAAACTGATTGTCTATGCTCCTGAATTAAATTTATAGCATGTTGAAATTATATTCATGTTTGAATAAGTGACTTGAGACCATATTGCAGTTCTCACTAAAGAAATATTATTTCCTAAGTCCAAATTCAAAGGAGTTTAGGGGCTGAAATTTTTATTATATACCCTACTGAAAATCTGATTACATATTCTTTCTCGTCTTGAAAAGACGAAGAAAATGATATAAAGAACCCTTAGATAGGATGAGAAATAAAAATTTGGACCCTGAAAACCTTGTTCAATTTTGGGAGTTTCATCTGACCCTAATTTCTACTTTGAAATAATTCCTTTTTGGGGATGGAAATTTTAATTGTAGAGCTATCCTCATGTGTTTTACATCATTTTCTTCGTCTCAATGAGACGAGAAAGAATATGTAATCAATTTTATCTTACAACATCTTTTGAGAATTTTATGCCCTTAAAACTCTGAAATTTGGACTTAGAATTTCTTAACGCACTCCGAAAACTCCTAATATGGGGCTTAACCTCCCTTTTAATTAAGATATGGTACTATGTTTGATATCAGTGTGTTCTGCTCTGTAAGATGTAATTAGTGATGTATAGAATGTCTATATTTCTTGATTAATTCAGAAAAAATCTCTAAAAAACATTTTAAATAGTGCGCTGAAAATTTTCTAAGTCCAAATTCAAAGGAGTTTAGGGGCTGAAATTTTTATTATGTACCCTACAAAAAATCTGATTACATATTCTTTCTCGTCTTGAAAAGACGAAGAAAATGATATAAAGAACCCTTAGATAGGGTCAGAAATAAAAATTTTAACCCCATAAAGGATTTTTGGAGAATCTAAGGTCTTCGAGTTAAAAGTGGGTATCTGGTACCCACTTTTGAAATAGCCCTAGATTCTCCAAAATGTTTATGAGAATATTTATTAAAAACTGATTGTCTATGCTCCTGAATTAAATTTATAGCATGTTGAAATTATATTCATGCTTGAATAAGTGACTTGAGACCATATTGCAGTTCTCACTAAAGAAATATTATTTCCTAAGTCCAAATTCAAAGGAGTTTAGGGGCTGAAATTTTTATTATATACCCTACTGAAAATCTGATTACATATTCTTTCTCGTCTTGAAAAGACGAAGAAAATGATATAAAGAACCCTTAGATAGGATGAGAAATAAAAATTTGGACCCTGAAAACCTTGTTCATTTTTGGGAGTTTCATCTGACCCTAATTTCCACTTTGAAATAATTCCTTTTTGGGGATGAATTTTTTAATTGTAGAGCTATCCTCATGTGTTTTACATCATTTTCTTCGTCTCAATGAGACGAGAAAGAATATGTAATCAATTTTAACTTACAACATCTTTTGAGAATTTTATGCCCTTAAAACTCTGAAATTTGGACTTAGAATTTCTTAACGCACTCCGAAAACTCCTAATATGGGGCTTAACCTCCCTTTTAATTAAGATATGGTACTATGTTTTGATATCAGTGTGTTCTGCTCTGTAAGATGTAATTATTGATGTATAGAATGTCTATATTTCTTGATTAATTCAGAAAAAAGACTCTAAATACTTAAATTTTGACCCCAAAAACCTTGCTCATTTTTGGGAATTAATTTCCTCTTGTTGTCAAATAAGACACAGTTTGGACAAAACCATGATTTATTATGCAATGTTACAGGTTATCTAAAAAGTATCATCCAAGCAATATATCATGGGTAATATTCGACAATCTTGAGCAATCATGGTAGAATCTATACTTATATTACAACAAGACATTATAACATAAGTTCCATAATATCACACACACACACACAGTTAGTCGTACACTTAGGCACTCCTAGACAGCCGAGGAATGCATGCTGGCATAGGGATTACCTCCTCCGGGGCACAGAAAATACATCCCTCACACATAGCTGCACAGTCAAGGGCAATGTCCAACAGAGCTTTAGCACAATGAAAATCACATTCCACTAAAATTGCGTGAATTCGCGTGGCTTCAAAGTCATACAAAACATACCACGAAGGGAGGCCGAAAAAACGTACGACCCTGGTAAAAGTTGACTCCATGGTAAAGGTTTGCAAGGAACAAATAAAATAACCAAAACAGCAGGCTGAAGGACAGTTCTCCAGTTAAATTCTAAATGTCAACTGACTCCTTACAATTTCTGGGACTTTAAATAGCTTTAATCTTAATTTTAATAAATTATACAATTATTCAGCGCAACCGATAAAAATCTTTCTTGTTAGTAATTAACACTTTGCCTAAATTACAGAAAGATTAAATAAATTATAAAAGAATTATACCGTTACAAGTTGCTGAGTATTTCTATGACATAGTTGTGCATTTGACACAATTATGTCTAGAGGGCTGGAAATGAATATGAATATGACAGGTGAATAAACAATTAGCATAATAATTGACTGCATCGAGAGGATTTCTTAAGCATAATTAAGCAGTGAAGGATTAATGCTTATCTCGGAGCGATTAATTATAACAATTACTAACAGTAATGTCATAATTAATTTTAGGTAAATTATATTTCGGATGAATAAAAAGACTGTTTCGACCGTTAGTCAGCAGTTGACAGTTAAATTCTAACTGGAGAACTACCTCTGTGGTGAAATAACTGCTACCCTTGACTTATTTCTATCACATCTTTGAATTTCTGTTTTGTTTTGTTCATTTTTGTGGAATTTTTTTTGCTTTATACGACTTTGAACTTTTTTATTTTCATCTTGGACTAAATTTTACTTTTATAGTAATTTCAGTCCTTCTTTGTTCTTATAACAATGGATCTTTATTCTTCCTGTCTAACTCTTTTGGTGGTGGCTTGTATGATCAGTCCTCACTGGTCCCTTGAAACTAATAATCGCTTCTTAGGTACATTTGGAGTATATTTAGAGGATCTTGGACCCATTGTGACAACTCAAACAAATTGGTATCACAGCTTTGTTATATCAATACCTGACGCTGCACCAGTTATTTGCCAACCAAACAATGGACAGAAATTAGAGGATGTCTGTTCGAGACATATGAGGCATCCTTTACATAAACTACTTAAGATGATGGATAATGATATGGAATACGAAGTCAAGAAGCTCTCCTCATTTATTTCCAAACAATTCCAAAAATTTACAGGTCCAGGACGGAAACAACGCAGTGCTCCCTTATCTTTCATTGGAGATTTGTCTAAATCCATATTCGGAACTGCCACCACGGAGGACTTACAGATGGTTGTGAATCGGGTTAACAGGATCATCAGACGAGACCAGAACCTGACTAAAACCCTTTTAAGTCACGCAAAGAATTTCAAGTCGTACATGAAGATTGAGAACAATCGATACGATGAAATGAAAGAAATTATCAACGGCACTCGGATCAACTTGAAAAGGCTTGTAAAAGTTGCTAAAAATATAGCCGATGTACAGAATAATGCAGATGAAATGTTTAGTTTGACATTATTGGCCCAGAATATTTCTTCTTCAACATATAATCATATCAATAAAATTCGTAGGGCTATGATAAATTTAAAAAAAGGATATATATCAGAAGTTCTCGTTCCAGATTTTGAATTTCAGGCAGCTGTTGATAAAATAACAGAAAAAGCAAAAGACAGCGTCAGCAACAGACAGCTTCTACATCGCAACATTGGGTTTTACAGACGGCAAGGATCCTTCATTGTCCGTTATCAGCGTTACAGTCATCAGTTATGGCTAACCGTAAAATTTGCCATGGGTATGAAATCGAAGGAAACACTTTATAAGGTAAAAACTTTCCCCGTTCCTGGCAGAAAGGATTCCAATCACGCGACGAAGATTGCACATCTACCAGATTACATAGTGGAACAGAGGTATTTATCAGGAACGAAATATGCATTACCTTCCAGAGATGCTTTATGGGCTTCTTGTCAAACAATGGGAGAATTTTACAGGGAATGTAGGATGGGTTTAGTTTATCATAGCATGGAAGAATCCACTGATTGTATAACTGCATTATTGAGGACCAATGAAGAGGCGATCCAAAAGTATTGCGAATTTCATTTATTAAAGGATCATTTACAGGTAAGACAGCCATTGTTTTCCCTTTCAGAACAGGACATTTTGGTAATTCGAAGGGAAACATTAACATTAGTGTGTAAAAATGGTAGAAGGGAAATACCTGGATGCTCGTATTGTAGGATTGCAGTCCCCTGTGACTGTACTGTTCACGACGGTAAGAGCTTGGTACAGACGTCTTCGGAAATCTGTCATGGGGACAGTTTAGTAGAAGCCGAGTACCAACATTTCTCGAATGTGAGAATGCTAAAGAATTATTTCGTGGAAGTTAAGAAAGAGGTTACAAATTTTATATACGATTTTAGAACAGACAAGGAGGATAAAATTCCAAAAATTGACTTTCATGACAGTAAGTATAAACATTTTCTGGCTGTAGATAAGGAGAATGATTTTAAGATGGATAAAGTTATGAAAAAGGTAAGAAATAATGAAAAAATATTCAATAGCCTTGCCACACCTATATTAATGGGTGACCTTACTTTGCCAGATGATTGGTCAAGTCCGAAGGCTATTTTGTTTGTAATTTCCTTTCTTATCCTCATCAAAATGAGCATAATGATGTTTTACTATTTAATTTGCAAACGTGAGGAAAGGATAAAGAAAGTTCTAAAGTTAAAGAAAGCCAATTACGCCTGAAAAAAAAAGACTTTGAAATGGATATCTACAGGGTTGTAAGTTTGTGCCTAAATGGTAAGTATCTGTTTTATCATTGCAATGAATTTGAAATTGATAATGCCAACATTTGCATAAGAACTATATTTTGTATTTTCATTTCAGATAGCAGAAAAGGTCGGGTTATCTCTGGATTCCATCTCTAGAAGACATTACCATACTAGCTTAACATTATAATACTGTTAATTGTCATTATCTAATTGTAAATGTGTATAATTATTTACATGTATCTTTTAAATAATATCTCAAACTATCAAACTGTATGTATGTAAATAGTTCAGCTTGCTTCAATTTGATTCTTATGTCATAACGGAAACATGAGTGATATATATATATTAATATCATTATTTGTTTATGAAAATAAAGAAATTTAAATTCAAATCCTCCTAGTTATCATATATCATAGAATAATTAGTATTTGAAATAATTAGAACCTAACATATAAATTGATTCCATCTGTTATTAAATGAAAAATATAGCATGTTGAAACTATTTTCGTGTACAGCTTATATGAATTTGTGCTTTTAGAACATAGAGCAGCCCTCGCTAATTGCGCAAAGTTATCTACGTCCAAATTAAGAGGAGTTAAGGGACGTAAATTTTTATGATATACACTACTGAAAACTCTATTACATATTCTTTGTGATCTCAATAAGCCGAAAAAATTATATATTGAACATCAAGCTAGGATTATAAATAAAAAGTTTTACACCACACAATATTTTTGAAGAATCTGAGGTCTTTAAGTTAAAAATGGGTATCTGGTACCCACTTCTGAAATAGCCCTAGATTCTCTGAAATGTTTATGAGAATATTTATTAAAAATTGATTGTCTATGCTCTGGGATTAAATTTATAGGATGTACAAATTATATTCATGTTCAAATAAGTGACTTGAGGCCAAATTGCAGTCCTCACTAAAGACATATTATTTCCTAAGTCCAAATTCAAAGGAGTTTAGGGGCTGAAATTTTTATTATATACCCTACAAAAAATCTGATTACATATTCTTTCTTGTCTTGAAAAGACGAAGGAAATGATATAAAGAACCCTTAGATAGGGCCAGAAATAAACATTTTAACCCCATAAAGGATTTTTGGAGAATCTAAGGTCTTCGAGTTAAAAGTGGGTATCTGGTACCCACTTTTGAAATAGCCCTAGATTCTCCGAAATGTTTATGAGAATATTTATTAAAAGTTGATTGTCTATGCTCTTGGATTAAATTTATAGCATGTACAAATTATATTCATGTTTAAATAAGTGACTTGAGGGCAAATTGCAGTCCTCACTAATGAGAATTATTTTCTAAGTCCAATTTATAGGGGCTGGAATGTTTTTTATATGTTACATAAAATCTGATTACATATTTCTTCTTGTCTCTTCAAAAGAAAAAAACAAAATGATATGAAGAAACTTTAGATAGGATGAGAAATAAAGATTTTAACCCCATAAAGGTTTTTTGGAGAATCTAAGGTTTCTGAGTTATATATCTCCATATATTTCATTAAACATGGGTATCTGGTACCCACTTTTAAAATAACACTAGGTTCTCCAAAATTTTACTGAAAATCGTTCAGTATAATGTATTGCAACTCGAAGAAAATGTTCCATAATATATTTTACATGTTGAAAATGTTAAGACGTCTCTGTCGGTAATTTTATGACTTTCAGCAGGACAACGAGTTGTATTTTCAATATCTAAACATTCTTCTTTAGGGGGTGCCATCTCCTGATAATTATGCTATAACATGTTGGTGCCTTTTTTTTTTTTGCTACATAAGATGAGAAAAATTCTGAGAAATGATACCAAGACAGAAATTATAGAAAAAAGATTTTTTTATTGGTGCCTTCATAGTTACTCAAAATCAAGTTCAAGTCAATACATTAATTTACAAACTCAAAATAGAATATCAAGCTCTTGAATACTTAATGATGTACAGATAAGAAATTTAAAATTAAAAAAGGTCTAAAACAGGAAGAATTATTTTTGCAGTGGAATCAAAATAATGTCATGTCGTAGTTTATTGGAACTCTCCGGTCTTCAGTCAATAACCTTTGGTTGATCTGAAATTTAAAAGCACAAACAATTTAATACGATAAATGACAACTTGCAAATTTAATTTGAAATTTCAAATTGAAAAATAACTCACCTTATGTATTGGAAAAAATGTTTTACTTCACCTGCCGATTATTGGTCATCCTCTAGCTGTTTATCCAGTTTTCTTTCCTCAAATACCTGTAGTTGAACTTTCTGAACAATTCTTTTATGTTTGCAAAACAAACAATACATAAATATAATGTCTGCCAATGCTACCACTACACAACATATTATAGATAAAATAAACGATACGCTTGAAAAGTCTTCCGGTACTCGGACATCTCCAGATAGAATGGGATCTCCAAGACTTTTGAAAATTTGTTCATTATTCTTTACCTTCTGTTCTAATTTCTCCATTTGTAAATTATTTTCCTTGTCGTGAGCCACAAAGTTTGAATAAGTGTCCAGAAAATTAAACTTAGGCAAAGGGAATGCCAATTCTTTTTTAAAATCTTGACTGGCTTCCAAAGAGTTTTTTAATTTTTCATCTAATGTACTCCTAACCATAACTAGATTTATAAGATGACGGTATTCTGGTCCTATTCTGTCTATTTTACTCTCACAGTCCTCTGGGGACGAGGTCATGAATTCTACCTGATTATCCCTAATAATGCAACTGCATGGTACCTTAATCCTGCAATAATGACATCCAGGTACTACCTTCTTTTCATTTTTACATATTAAATGTAACTCAGTTCTTCTTATAACTAATATTTCATTACCTGAAAGTGGCAGGAGAGGCTGACTTACCTTAAGGTGGTCCTTTAAAAAATGAAAATCGCAGTTCCGGTGTATGATACTTATGTTGCTTTTTAATATAGCTGAAACGCACGTGGGTTTATCTATGCTTCTAAAAGTTAATGTTGACCGACATTGCCTATGAAAATTTCCAACTGCCTGACAATCTTGCACTAAATCAGTAAGTGTAGTTAAGGCATAGTGCGTTTTTGATAATTGTTTTCTTACCACTATGTACTCTGGCAAATTAATAATTTGTGTGGCATGCATGTTATCCTGTCCGACTGGAACTGCAAATGTTTTGACTTTATACAAGTTGTCCCTTGAATTTGGTCCTACGGCAAATTTTATAGTTACCCACAATTGATTCTTTGGTCGAAGATACCGGGCAATGAAAGATCCCTGGCGTCTATAAAAGCTTATGTCACGATGTATAAGGTGCATGTTGTTGTGTGTCTCTGCTGCTTTGTTAGCTATGCTGTCCACTGCCGACTGAAAATCTTGATCTGAAATTAGAACATCAGTTATATACCCTCTCTTTAAATTTACAAGAGCGTCACGAATCTCAGAAATGTGGTGTCTAAATGAAAGAGATATATTTTCTGCCAGAAATGTCGCTGCCAACATTTCATTAGTGGCTTTCATTTCCTCGGAAATTGTTTTGGTTCGATCTTGTAGATCGTTCATTGTTTCTATGGCATCCTTTATGATGTTCTTCATGTTGTTGTATCTTGAATTCTCGACGCCTATAAATGAATCGAAATTTTTGGCATGGTTGAGAATTGCTCCAGTTATATTCTTATTTCTTCTTATCAGGTTGTTGACTCGGTTAGCAACTAGTTGCAGGTCCTCCACAGTGGCCGTTCCAAACAAAGACTTAGACAATCCTCCAAGAAAAGACAACGGAGCACTTCTTTGTCTTCTTCCGGGACCTTTAAAAGAAAGTACATTCATAGAAATAAAAGAAGTTAATCTGCTAATTTCATTTTTTATATCATTTTCTAAAACATCTATCACTGCTCTTAGTGGATGGTCCTTGTTCCTGAAGCACATGTCCTTCATTCCCATTCCTTTTCCGCAAAAGATCGAAACAGCATCCGTAGGTATTTCCAAGACAAAAGTGTGGTACCAATGGGCCCCTGTTGTTACAATTGTTCCCTGGTCTTCAAGGTAAACACCCACATTACCAATGAATGCATTATTCATTGTAAGGATTTGGGGGGTCAAACAGCAGATGATCATAATTGTCAAACTGGACATGATGAATCTTGTACTAATGAAACAATTAAATTTCAAACAAATTATTTTAAATAAGACACAGAAAGCAATTGAAATATTATATATTCATATGATAGACGTTATGGAATGAAAAGAGTCAGTGACACTGAATAAGAAGATTTGTATTATCCTCAGAAACACCGCAATGGTAGCAGGCAGTTCTCCAGTTGAAGTCTGTCAACTGACTCCTTACAATTTCTGGGGCTTTATATATCATTAATCTTAATTGTAATAAATTGTATAATTATTCAGTGCAACCGGAGAAATCTTTCTGGTTAGTAATTAACACTTTACCTCAATTACAGAACAATTGCACAAATGCCAGTATCACAACTCCTTCAATTATATTTGTCATATTCCATCCTAAGAGTAGTACTTGTGGATAATTATATTGTATTCCCTGAGGAGCTGCTCGTTGATAATAACATATAATTATGCAAGAAGAATGACAAGTTACCGTAATATTGCCTCAGTAGAATTTACTTACATTTTTGAAATAATGTATTCCATAACTTTCATTTATTTGTTATTAGATTGTTTTTTGAGAAATATTTCTTATACTTCTAGTAAATCATTTTTTAAATACGAAAGGCTTATTTTAAGAATTTTATAGCTTTGCATCATCTTACAACGTTTCAAACGGACTGCAATCTAAGTAAAATATATGCATTATATATTGAAAATTAGAATAGTGATTATGTTCTGCTCCTAATAAATCAATGCTTGCTATGTATGCTTATACCATTGTAACATTATCTGTAGCTATGCATAATGATTTGTATTGATACATATTTCTTATTGAATAAACATACAGTGTAAAATTTTACTACATTGATACATATTTCTTATTGAATAAACATACAGTGTAAAATTTTAATACATTGATACATATTTTTTATTGAATAAACATACTGTGTAAAATTTTAATACATACAATATCACCATTTTTATGTACAAAAATATTATTATGATAAAGATATAATTTTTACAGGGCTTGAAACTTAAACTCAATAACCAGACCTGAATTCTATAATTGCACGATCATTCTAGATAATCATTTTGTTGAGCCTCGAGTCATTACTTCAGCTGTTAATTACTTGTAGTCCTCTGGGCATAATTATTTCATGTCAGATGGCATAATTGTATTGAAATTAATTGTTCGAGGAACGGCAGAAAATTATTGAGTATTTCCTCAAGGAGGCAATGCATAATTATCCTTAATTATTGAGTATTCCTCGAGGAGGTACTGCATACTTATCCTTAATTATTGAGTATTCCTCGAGGAGGTACTTCCTACTTATCCTTAATTATTTTCCATAGTATATAAGGAGTGTCTCAATATTCATTCATCAGTTGACGGTTACTTGTAACTGGAGAACTGAATCAGTATATCTGATACAATCTTCTGCCTAATACGAAAGAGACTGCTTGTTTTGTTATAACCTTAATTTGTATTTCTATATTTATTATATACAGGTATAAAAGGGGATTTTATACTCATTCATTGAAAAGTTTATCTGTTATTTAAGAAAATTCATATTCCCAAATAATTTCAAAAATGGCATCCACAACAGCTAAGTCCTCTAACAAGTGGATTAAGTATTGCGTGGAACACGCGACTGAGGTAAGTGTCTTTGTCGCCTCTTTGGAGAAAGGTGATATTAATGTTGGTAATAAGGAATGTAGATTCCCGGAGGAGTCCCTAGAAGAACTACGTTCCTTTTTGAGTAAGCAGTACGAGAAGCTATCAGAAGAAAACAAAATCCAGGTATGTATATTTATTTCAGAAAAAGTGAAGGAGTCTGAGAAACCTCTACAGAAGAAGGGGTCAGAAAAAGCAAAGGCGATGTCTCCAGGAGCTAATGTAGATGACGAAGACAACCCTATCAAGGAAGCCAAGATGAGAGGCAAGCAATGGCTGACCTGTTGTTATTGCTTTACGTAAGTACATGGCGATATATCGCTTGCGTTTTAATTTCATTCTCTACGTTTAGCAAACGAGTATGCAGTTATGAACGATTCCTATCTTATTATTATTATCATTATTTTTTGTTTAATAGATATGTAATAGATCGTCCAGACAGGCTTAAGACGCACATGAAGAAATGTAAGGCGGGGCCAAAGGAAGAGCAGGGCGAGGAGAGAGATGCCTTTATTGAGCAATCTCTCTCTGATGTTCGGTCAGCAGGGGTGAAAATGAGCAAATATCTTTATTTTAACCCGGACGAAATATTAGATAAAAGTCATGGGAAAAAGGAGGTGATCGAGATCCTTCGGAGTTACGGTCATCGGGAAATACCGACAGAGGCGCTGCAATCCATTAGAGCAAAACTGAGCAAAGGGATCAAGACAGACCGTGAGCCACCTACAAAACAAGATGCATCACCCTCTCCTCCAAGAGACTTTGATGGGGAAAGTCAAAGTATGGAGTGCTCCGATATCTCTATTAAATTTCATCTATCCACATTTGACGGCAAATAAAATTATTCCCTGAGATGAAAGATACAGAGAAAGATTTTTCTAAAACATTTGTTTTTGTTTTTCAGGCTACGATCCACATCAAGTAACAGTTGTAAATGTAGTGTCCCATAGTCCAGAGGAACCGGATGAGTGGAGAAATGATACAGATTCATCGGGTATGCTGGAGATTTCACCCCCACCGAAGCGAGGTAAAAATGTTCGTATCGTTTCAGACGAAGAGCAAAACCAAGATGCACCAGATGTGCTGGAGAACACCCCCGCAAGGAAGCAAGGTGAGAAGCCTGTTCCATTCGCTGCAGATGAAGCGATGCCATTACCCTTAAGAGATCTGGATCTATCTGATTATTCAACAGAGAAAGAGGTATCGACGGAAGAAAAAAGCCAGCCCCAGAGACAAAGACAAAGTACGAAAAGGGAACAATTTAGGAAGGCACAAAAAAGGCTCTTTGAGAATCAGTCAGAAGATGATTCCGTTGATGATGAATCATACCAACCCACCAAGGAAAGCGAAGAAGATGCCTGCATCACGGACTTGAGCAGTTTATCAGAAACTGAGGGCCATGAATACGTTTCTAGAAAACGAAATCCTCCTAGGGATCCATCCTCACCAGGGTACGGCAGGAAAGGTAAGGTAATAAAGTTGAAATACAAAACCGGATTGAAGAAGAAGTTGCAAGATTCTGGATTCTATGATGTCCCAGAAGAGTTTTTAAATTTATCAGTATGGAAAAAATTTGACAGAATGTATTTGCAATCAAAATCTATAGAGGCTGATAATAAGGTTAACCATTTGGCGAACATACAAAGAATGTGTTATAAAATGGGTAAGGGTAGTCTTGACTTCTCAACAAAGACCATCCACAGAGATTTAATCAATGAATTCATTGACTTCATGAAGTCAATGGGTGTCAATCCCCAAACAAGTCACAATTACCTGAAGTCTCTGAATCATTTGATTTCGTATTATGTAAATGCATCAGAGCTTTACGTCGAAGACCAGGAAGAACGAAAAAGACTGAAAGCCGAAAGAAACTTTATCGACGAAATTCTCAAGGTGGGTGTCTCAAAGGACGCACGCGTCCGGTACAGGCTGAAAATCCTCACTGCCCCTCCGCCAGTACAACCAGCGCAGATTGCTGAACGTGTGAACATACTTCGAGCCACTGCAGTAAAGGAAATGGATGAAATAGAAAAAGGTAAGGCATTAAAGAGGGATAACATAGCTTTACTTAACAGGTACATAGCTTCTGAGATCTGTTTGCGTCAAGGACATCGGCCAGGAGTAGTAATGAACTGGAAAATTCAGACCTACATTTCAGCACTCGAGAAACCACAGAACAACCCAGTGTTTAGAGGCGAGAAGATGCTTGTTGTCCCAGTGCATGAACATAAGACCGCTGATAAATACCTTGCCAGGATTGTTATGGATACTTTCCTGCAATCATTTTTGGAGAAGTACCTGCGACTGGTGAGGGGCGAGATTGTTAGAAAAACCAGGACCACGAGTGATAATGTCCTGCTGCAGAGTAAGGGAGAAGCTTTCTTGAAAGTCGGAGATGGAATTAATGACCTACAAAAGAAGCACGGTTTTGAGAAGACTTTTATAACAACATCGGATGCTAGAAGGTCGCATGAATCCTTCAACCAAGCAAATACGAGTGAACAAGCTAAAAACATTTCAGACTTCATGTGCCATTCGGAGGACACGAGGGACAGGTGTTACAGGTTTGCCAACTGTGAATCTGCCTGTCAGGCCCTCTACGACATATACAACCCCGCACAATCGCTTTCTAACCATGCCACGGCAGGAGCAGGCAATGCCAACAGAGAGGAGGGCCCAAGGGAGGTAAGTGAGACAGCCACAGTTGGTGCAGAAAAAGAGAAAGGACCAACGCCACATAAGGTAAGAAGGAAAGACACAACAGATAAACCTGGAGAAGAAGCAGTAACTCGAGATAAAGGTACCATAGAAAGTCCCAGCCCAAGCAAAAGGACATCAATTAGGGAACCAGGGTCAATTGGGAAAACAAGAGTGAAGGCGGCGCTGACCCGAAAATATGGAGACCTTGCAGATGCAACAATTCCCAAACCGTCCGAGTTGAGCGAATATGGCATTAAGAAAAGCAACAGAGAAAAAGTAGCCAGGGATCTTCGCTATGAGAAAAAGGTAAGGATTCACGAAGATGCTGCGCGATATTTGTTGAAAAGGGAGGCAAGGGCTGCTAAAGTGGATATAAAGGACCTAAAAACACATGTTCCAAGAGCTTATAATGTTCCTGAAAACATTTCAAGAGGTAAGAAATTAGAAAATGATTTGTTGAAAAGGAAAATGGAAGGGTTTTGGAATATTGAGAGATCAAGGCCCAGTCCAACTGACGAGGACATAGTTAGACTGATAGAAACCCAGGAGTGGCCCAATATAATGGTAAGGGATGTAGAAGGGCTAGGTAAGGGAGTATTCACCATGGAAAGGGATTTTGAGAGGGGTGATGTTGTGTGCGACTACCATGGGGAACATATTTCGGCTTCCGAAGGAGAAGAAAGAATGAAAACATATGGAGATGACCCTGCTGGGAACTACTTTTTATTTTATAAGAATGTGGAAGGCACGAAAAAGTCCTGTGATGCCTCCAAGTTACCCTGTAAATGCCACCCGAATCTTGAATCAACAAAAGGACGGTTGATCAACCATTCAGCCACCCATCCAAACACAAAATTAAAGGTAAGAAAACTATATGGCGAAACTGTAGTGTTAATGGTTGCCCAAGAACGAATTCTTCCATTCACACAACTTTGGTTTGATTATGGTGTGCGGAAATCTGAATCGGGGGAAATTATTGATTGGTTAAATAAATAAATATTAGACTGTTTCAGTATTACTTGGTAAATGCTATTGTCAATTCTACAGTGTTATGTGAATAGTTCTCTATATAGTCTGTTTTTTTCTATTTGAAACTCCTAACATTTATTAATTTAGTTATCATATGTTTCGTACTAAATACCATATGCTTCCTATTTTCAGATCCATTGGTTTACTTGTTTTCATGTTTAAGTTGATATCAAAGTTTCAGCAGAAAATGAAAAAGATGGGGGGCCGCCCAGGTCGACGTGAAGGAGTGCAGGCATCACTTAAAAGCCGCGCAACTACTCTCGGCCTGGTGTCCCCTGCAAATTCATCAAGGGAGACACAGCAGTGAGTCCTGAAATTTCTCTTCTTTTCCCTATCTCTCTTTTATAATTTAAAAGCATAGGAGGCGAAATACTAACCCCAACCCCTGCCGTCTTTTATAATTATTTATTGCTCTATCACTTTTCCGTTCTTCTATGGTGCTTCTATAGACAATTAAAATATTCAATTCTGCTTGAAATTTAATGCTCTTTTTAATAAAATTATTGCCAGGTCTCTATCTCAATCCGTGTAAGACCTATGCCCGAAAAACCGACCCCCCTACCGGTCAGCCAGAGCGCGCTTTTGCGAAATTCCAATAATAATTAATTAAAACCTTATTTCTCGTCGCGGATTGCTTTGAAAACCTTACAAATATTATTTTATCTTCTTGAACAATTATTCAGCAACATTTAGGAATAAAAATCGTGTATATAACGCCATTCTTAAAAGCATAGGAAGCGAAATACTAATCCCACCCCCTGCCGTCTTTTATTATTATTTATTGCTCTATCACTTTTCCGTTCTTCTATGGTGCTTCTATAGACAATTAAAATATTCAATCCTGCTTGAAATTTAATGCTCTTTTTAATAAAATTATTGCCAGGTCTCTATCTTAATCCGCATAAGACCTATGCGCGAAAAACCGATCCCCCTACCCGTCCGGCAGGGCGCGCTTTTGCGAAATTCCAATAATAATTAATTAAAACCTTATTTCTCGTCGCGGATTGCTTTGAAAACCTTACAAATATTATTTTATCTTCTTGAACAATTATTCAGCAACATTAAGAAATAAAAATCGTGTGTATAACGCCATTTTTAAAAGCATAGGAAGCGAAATACTAACCCCAACCCCTACAGTCTTTTATAATTATTTATTGCTATATCACTTCTCCGTTCTTCTATGGTGCTTTTATAGACAATTAAAACACTCTTTTTCAATAAATCGTTCTTTAAATTTATTTTTTTCTCCAAACAAGATTCAGTTCAATAATTATAACATGAAAACCGAACCATCCAATAGGTGAAAAATGCCCTTTTTTCTAAAGTTTGTAATTAAATTAAATTAAAATGTAAATTAAATTAAATATTTTGTTTTGTTTAGAATTTTATGCCCTTTTCATTAAAACTTATTTTGCCATTCTATTTTATTCCGTTAGGAAGCTATAAACGAAAAACATACCCATATCTAACCGCAATTGACCTCGGCGACTTTGCGCAGGTGACCGACCGTAAGACTCGGCGGCACAACCCCGATCTCAGCGACTGCACAGGTAACCGCGCGGAGTACGGCTGGTCGGTCGAATGCTACCAGACATCGGCGCTCCGGTGTCGACGGGGAATACCGTGCGCTGCTGCTTTGTCTGCTGCTACCAGACATCGGCGCTCCGGTGTCGACGGGGAATACCGTGCGCTGCTGCTCCAGGATATCGACGCCCGAGTAGGACGGCGGCCGACAACGGTAAACCATGGCCCCTTCCCTCCTCCGCAACTTCTTTCCCTAACGACTTTATAAAACATTTAGCATAATAAATAAATGTATTATCTAATTAATTAATTAGTTAATATATAGATTTACATTTTCTAGATTAATTAATTTATAAATTCGTCTTTTCAATTATAAATTTTATAATGACTACTTATTTATATTTCAAGTCTTTTGCATTAATAAAACATATCTAGGGGTAAAATTTTAATATGATAGACTGATCTGTCAATCAAATTTCACACCTTTGTTCCCCGTTTTTGATTGACAGGTCGCAAGCTTTTGATCCTTGAACAGGTAAATTTTATTGGCTGATGACACCCGTACAGTACAGGTAAAATACCTTAGCTGTAATTCAGTTAACAGGCTCTACTGAACCTGTCAATCAAATTTCACACCTTTTGTTCCCCTCGTATGATTGACAGGTCGTTATCCTTTGATCTTCGCACAGGTAAATTTGAAACGTATAGGAATTTTTCTAATGAATACCGAATAAAATAAATTTAAAAAAAATGAACAATAAACAAAAAATTAAAATATACAATTAATCATTAGTCATTATATATTATTTCCCCTAAAGAAAAGAAACTTTTTCTTTAAAAAAGGGAATTATTTATCGCTTCTCCGTTCTTGTATGGTGCTTTTATAGACAATTAAAATATTTAATCCTGCTTGAAATTTAATGCTCTTTTTAATAAAATTAATGCCAAGTCTCTATCTTAATCCGTATATGACCTAGAGGCGAAAAACCGACCCCCCCCCTACCCATCCGCCAGGGCGCGCTTTTGCGAAATTCCAATAATAATTAATTAAAACCTTATTTTTCGTCGCGTATGGCTTTGAAAACCTTCCAAATATTATTTTATCTTCTTGAACAATTATTCAGCAACATTTAGAAATAAAAATCGTGTATATAACGCCATTTTTAAAAGCACAGGAGGTGAAATACCTACCCCACCCCCTGCCGTTTTTTATTATTATTTATTGCTCTATCGCTTCTCCGTTCTTGTATGGTGCTTTTATAGACAATTAAAATATTTAATCCTGCTTGAAATTTAATGCTCTTTTGAATAAAATTAATGCCAAGTCTCTATCTTAATCCGTATAGGACCTAGAGGCGAATAACCGACCCCCCCTACCCATCCGCCAGGGCGCGCTTTTGCGAAATTCCAATAATAATTAATTAAAACCTTATTTCTCGTCGCGTATGGCTTTGAAAACCTTCCAAATATTATTTTATCTTCTTGAACAATTATTCAGCAACATGTAGAAATAAAAATCGTGTATATAACGCCATTTTTAAAAGCACAGGAGGTGAAATACCTACCCCACCCCCTGCCGTTTTTTATTATTATTTATTGCTCTATCGCTTCTCCGTTCTTGTATGGTGCTTTTATAGACAATTAAAATATTTAATCCTGCTTGAAATTTAATGCTCTTTTGAATAAAATTAATGCCAAGTCTCTATCTTAATCCGTATAGGACCTAGAGGCGAAAAACCGACCCCCCCTACCCATCCGCCAGGGCGCGCTTCTGCGAAATTCCAATAATAATTAATTAAAACCTTATTTCTCGTCGCGTATGGCTTTGAAAACCTTCCAAATATTATTTTATCTTCTTGAACAATTATTCAGCAACATTTAGAAATAAAAATCGTGTATATAACGCCATTTTTAAAAGCACAGGAGGCGAAATACCTACCCCACCCCCTGCCGTTTCTTATCATTATTTATTGCTCTATCGCTTCTCCGTTCTTGTATGGTGCTTTTATAGACAATTAAAATATTTAATCCTGCTTGAAATTTAATGCTCTTTTTAATAGAATTAATGCCAAGTCTCTATCTTAATCCGTATAGGACCTAGAGGTGAAAAACCGACCCCCCCTACCCATCCGCCAGGGCGCGCTTTTGCGAAATTCCAATAATAATTAATTAAAACCTTATTTCTCGTCGCGTATGGCTTTAAAAACCTTCCAAATATTATTTTATCTTCTTGAACAATTATTCAGCAACATTTAGAAATAAAAATCGTGTATATAACGCCATTTTTAAAAGCACAGGAGGCGAAATACCTACCCCACCCCCTGCCGTTTATTATTATTATTTATTGCTCTATCGCTTCTCCGTTCTTGTATGGTGCTTTTATAGACAATTAAAATATTTAATCCTGCTTGAAATTTAATGCTCTTTTTAATAAAATTAATGCCAAGTCTCTATCTTAATCCGTATAGGACCTAGAGGCGAAAAACCGACCCCCCTACCCATCCGCCAGGGCGCGCTTTTGCGAAATTCCAATAATAATTAATTAAAACCTTATTTCTCGTCGCGTATGGCTTTGAAAACCTTCCAAATATTATTTTATCTTCTTGAACAATTATTCAGCAACATTTAGAAATAAAAATCGTATATATAACGCCATTTTTAAAAGCACAGGAGGTGAAATACCTATCCAACCCCCTGCCGTTTTTTATTATTATTTATTGCTCTATCGCTTCTCCGTTCTTGTATGGTGCTTTTATAGACAATTAAAATATTTAATCCTGCTTGAAATTTAATGCTCTTTTGAATAAAATTAATGCCAAGTCTCTATCTTAATCTGTATAGGACCTAGAGGCGAAAAACCGACCCGCCCTACCCATCCGCCAGGGCGCGCTTTTGCGAAATTCCAATAATAATTAATTAAAACCTTATTTCTCGTCGCGTATGGCTTTGAAAACCTTCCAAATATTATTTTATCTTCTTGAACAATTATTCAGCAACATTTAGAAATAAAAATCGTGTATATAACGCCATTTTTAAAAGCACAGGAGGTGAAATACCTACCCCACCCCCTGCCGTTTTTTATTATTATTTATTGCTCTATCGCTTCTACGTTCTTGTATGGTGCTTTTATAGACAATTAAAATATTTAATCCTGCTTGAAATTTAATGCTCTTTTGAATAAAATTAATGCCAAGTCTCTATCTTAATCCGTATAGGACCTAGAGGCGAATAACCGACCCGCCCTACCCATCCGCCAGGGCGCGCTTTTGCGAAATTCCAATAATAATTAATTAAAACCTTATTTCTCGTCGCGTATGGCTTTGAAAACCTTCCAAATATTATTTTATCTTCTTGAACAATTATTCAGCAACATTTAGAAATAAAAATCGTGTATATAACGCCATTTTTAAAAGCACAGGAGGCGAAATACCTACCCCACCCCCTGCCGTTTTTTATTATTATTTATTGCTCTATCGCTTCTCCGTTCTTGTATGGTGCTTTTATAGGCAATTAAAATATTTAATCCTGCTTGAAATTTAATGCTCTTTTGAATAAAATTAATGCCAAGTCTCTATCTTAATCCGTATAGGACCTAGAGGCGAAAAACCGACCCCCCCTACCCATCCGCCAGGGCGCGCTTCTGCGAAATTCCAATAATAATTAATTAAAACCTTATTTCTCGTCGCGTATGGCTTTGAAAACCTTCCAAATATTATTTTATCTTCTTGAACAATTATTCAGCAACATTTAGAAATAAAAATCGTGTATATAACGCCATTTTTAAAAGCACAGGAGGCGAAATACCTACCCCACCCCCTGCCGTTTTTTATCATTATTTATTGCTCTATCGCTTCTACGTTCTTGTATGGTGCTTTTATAGACAATTAAAATATTTAATCCTGCTTGAAATTTAATGCTCTTTTGAATAGAATTAATGCCAAGTCTCTATCTTAATCTGTATAGGACCTAGAGGCGAAAAACCGACCCGCCCTACCCATCCGCCAGGGCGCGCTTTTGCGAAATTCCAATAATAATTAATTAAAACCTTATTTCTCGTCGCGTATGGCTTTGAAAACCTTCCAAATATTATTTTATCTTCTTGAACAATTATTCAGCAACATTTAGAAATAAAAATCGTGTATATAACGCCATTTTTAAAAGCACAGGAGGTGAAATACCTACCCCACCCCCTGCCGTTTATTATTATTATTTATTGCTCTATCGCTTCTACGTTCTTGTATGGTGCTTTTATAGACAATTAAAATATTTAATCCTGCTTGAAATTTAATGCTCTTTTGAATAAAATTAATGCCAAGTCTCTATCTTAATCCGTATAGGACCTAGAGGCGAATAACCGACCCCCCCTACCCATCCGCCAGGGCGCGCTTTTGCGAAATTCCAATAATAATTAATTAAAACCTTATTTCTCGTCGCGTATGGCTTTGAAAACCTTCCAAATATTATTTTATCTTCTTGAACAATTATTCAGCAACATTTAGAAATAAAAATCGTGTATATAACGCCATTTTTAAAAGCACAGGAGGCGAAATACCTACCCCACCCCCTGCCGTTTTTTATTATTATTTATTGCTCTATCGCTTCTCCGTTCTTGTATGGTGCTTTTATAGACAATTAAAATATTTAATCCTGCTTGAAATTTAATGCTCTTTTGAATAAAATTAATGCCAAGTCTCTATCTTAATCCGTATAGGACCTAGAGGTGAAAAACCGACCCCCCTACCCATCCGCCAGGGCGCGCTTTTGCGAAATTCCAATAATAATTAAAAAAAACCTTATTTCTCGTCGCGTATGGCTTTGAAAACCTTCCAAATATTATTTTATCTTCTTGAACAATTATTCAGCAACATTTAGAAATAAAAATCGTGTATATAACGCCATTTTTAAAAGCACAGGAGGCGAAATACCTACCCCACCCCCTGCCGTTTTTTATCATTATTTATTGCTCTATCGCTTCTCCGTTCTTGTATGGTGCTTTTATAGACAATTAAAATATTTAATCCTGCTTGAAATTTAATGCTCTTTTGAATAAAATTAATGCCAAGTCTCTATCTTAATCCGTATAGGACCTAGAGGTGAAAAACCGACCCCCCTACCCATCCGCCAGGGCGCGCTTTTGCGAAATTCCAATAATAATTAATTAAAACCTTATTTCTCGTCGCGTATGGCTTTGAAAACCTTCCAAATATTATTTTATCTTCTTGAACAATTATTCAGCAACATTTAGAAATAAAAATCGTGTATATAACGCCATTTTTAAAAGCACAGGAGGCGAAATACCTACCCCACCCCCTGCCGTTTTTTATCATTATTTATTGCTCTATCGCTTCTACGTTCTTGTATGGTGCTTTTATAGACAATTAAAATATTTAATCCTGCTTGAAATTTAATGCTCTTTTGAATAAAATTAATGCCAAGTCTCTATCTTTATCCGTATAGGACCTATACGCGATAAACCGAACCCCCCTACCTGTCAGCCAGAGCGCGCTTTTCGAAATTCCAATAATAATTAATTAAAACCTTATTTCTCGTCGCGTATGGCTTTGAAAACCTTCCAAATATTATTTTATCTTCTTGAACAATTATTCAGCAACATTTAGAAATAAAAATCGTGTATATAACGCCATTTTTAAAAGCACAGGAAGTGAAATACTAACCCCACCCCCTGCCGTCTTTTATTATTATTTATTGCTCTATCGCCTCTCCGTTCTTCTATGGTGCTTTAAAAGACAATTAAAATATTTAATCCTGCTTGAAATTTAATGCTCTTTTTAATAAAATTAATGCCAAGTCTCTATCTTAATCCGTATAGGACCTAGCGGCGAAAAACCGACCCCCCTACCCATCCGCCAGGGCGCGCTTTTGCGAAATTCCAATAATAATTAATTAAAACCTTATTTCTCGTCGCGTATGGCTTTGAAAACCTTCCAAATATTATTTTATCTTCTTGAACAATTATTCAGCAACATTTAGAAATAAAAATCGTGTATATAACGCCATTTTTAAAAGCACAGGAGGTGAAATACCTACCCCACCCCCTGCCGTTTATTATTATTATTTATTGCTCTATCGCTTCTCCGTTCTTGTATGGTGCTTTTATAGACAATTAAAATATTTAATCCTGCTTGAAATTTAATGCTCTTTTGAATAAAATTAATGCCAAGTCTCTATCTTAATCCGTATAGGACCTAGAGGTGAAAAACCGACCCCCCCTACCCATCCGCCAGGGCGCGCTTTTGCGAAATTCCAATAATAATTAATTAAAACCTTATTTCTCGTCGCGTATGGCTTTGAAAACCTTCCAAATATTATTTTATCTTCTTGAACAATTATTCAGCAACATTTAGAAATAAAAATCGTGTATATAACGCCATTTTTAAAAGCACAGGAGGCGAAATACCTACCCCACCCCCTGCCGTTTTTTATTATTATTTATTGCTCTATCGCTTCTACGTTCTTGTATGGTGCTTTTATAGACAATTAAAATATTTAATCCTGCTTGAAATTTAATGCTCTTTTGAATAAAATTAATGCCAAGTCTCTATCTTAATCCGTATAGGACCTAGAGGTGAAAAACCGACCCCCCTACCCATCCGCCAGGGCGCGCTTTTGCGAAATTCCAATAATAATTAATTAAAACCTTATTTCTCGTCGCGTATGGCTTTGAAAACCTTCCAAATATTATTTTATCTTCTTGAACAATTATTCAGCAACATTTAGAAATAAAAATCGTGTATATAACGCCATTTTTAAAAGCACAGGAGGCGAAATACCTACCCCACCCCCTGCCGTTTTTTATTATTATTTATTGCTCTATCGCTTCTCCGTTCTTGTATGGTGCTTTTATAGACAATTAAAATATTTAATCCTGCTTGAAATTTAATGCTCTTTTGAATAAAATTAATGCCAAGTCTCTATCTTAATCCGTATAGGACCTAGAGGCGAAAAACCGACCCCCCCTACCCATCCGCCAGGGCGCGCTTCTGCGAAATTCCAATAATAATTAATTAAAACCTTATTTCTCGTCGCGTATGGCTTTGAAAACCTTCCAAATATTATTTTATCTTCTTGAACAATTATTCAGCAACATTTAGAAATAAAAATCGTGTATATAACGCCATTTTTAAAAGCACAGGAAGTGAAATACTAACCCCACCCCCTGCCGTCTTTTATTATTATTTATTGCTCTATCGCCTCTCCGTTCTTCTATGGTGCTTTAAAAGACAATTAAAATATTTAATCCTGCTTGAAATTTAATGCTCTTTTTAATAAAATTAATGCCAAGTCTCTATCTTAATCCGTATAGGACCTAGAGGTGAAAAACCGACCCCCCTACCCATCCGCCAGGGCGCGCTTTTGCGAAATTCCAATAATAATTAATTAAAACCTTATTTCTCGTCGCGTATGGCTTTGAAAACCTTCCAAATATTATTTTATCTTCTTGAACAATTATTCAGCAACATTTAGAAATAAAAATCGTGTATATAACGCCATTTTTAAAAGCACAGGAGGCGAAATACCTACCCCACCCCCTGCCGTTTTTTATCATTATTTATTGCTCTATCGCTTCTACGTTCTTGTATGGTGCTTTTATAGACAATTAAAATATTTAATCCTGCTTGAAATTTAATGCTCTTTTGAATAAAATTAATGCCAAGTCTCTATCTTTATCCGTATAGGACCTATACGCGATAAACCGAACACCCCTACCTGTCAGCCAGAGCGCGCTTTTCGAAATTCCAATAATAATTAATTAAAACCTTATTTCTCGTCGCGTATGGCTTTGAAAACCTTCCAAATATTATTTTATCTTCTTGAACAATTATTCAGCAACATTTAGAAATAAAAATCGTGTATATAACGCCATTTTTAAAAGCACAGGAAGTGAAATACTAACCCCACCCCCTGCCGTCTTTTATTATTATTTATTGCTCTATCGCCTCTCCGTTCTTCTATGGTGCTTTTATAGACAATTAAAATATTTAATCCTGCTTGAAATTTAATGCTCTTTTTAATAAAATTAATGCCAAGTCTCTATCTTAATCCGTATAGGACCTAGCGGCGAAAAACCGACCCCCCTACCCATCCGCCAGGGCGCGCTTTTGCGAAATTCCAATAATAATTAATTAAAACCTTATTTCTCGTCGCGTATGGCTTTGAAAACCTTCCAAATATTATTTTATCTTCTTGAACAATTATTCAGCAACATTTAGAAATAAAAATCGTGTATATAACGCCATTTTTAAAAGCACAGGAGGTGAAATACCTACCCCACCCCCTGCCGTTTTTTATTATTATTTATTGCTCTATCGCTTCTCCGTTCTTCTATGGTGCTTTTATAGACAAATAAAATATTTAATCCTGCTTGAAATTTAATGCTCTTTTTAATAAAATTAATGCCAAGTCTCTATCTTAATCCGTATAGGACCTAGAGGCGAAAAACCGAACCCCCTACCTGTCAGCCAGAGCGCGCTTTTCGAAATTCCAATAATAATTAATTAAAACGTTATTTCTCGTCGCGGATTGCTTTGAAAACCTTCAAAATATATTTTTTTCATGTAGTACAATTATTCAGCAACATTTTGAAAAAAAATTCGTGTATATATCGGCATCTTTAAAAGCTCAGGAAGCGAAATACCTACCCCACCCCCGTGTTTTAAATAATTATTTTCATTGAAATGTAATTATTATCTTAAATAATTAGTTTTACTTGCTATACTTTACTTTCTGGGGTTTTAAATTAAGGAACATAAAATTGCTAATATTTTGACACCAAATATATATTAATATCTTTAAAACAGTCCAAGTTACATGATATTTAGTTTCGTGATTATCTCCGATTTTCTGATTTCTCGGTATTTCCGGTTTAATAAGGCCTTTATTTATTGACCGAAATATTAATTCTTGGTATCATTGTGAAGATCTCATCAATATCTATCAATATTAATCAAGTTTTAATATTTAAATGTTCAAATTCAAAAGATATTACCATTAGAAGTTAAAAAAAATGAAAACCGGAAGGGGGTGGGGATGGAGAATGATGGAGAATGCATACTTCCGGTTCAAAAATTATTATTTTTTTTACATGATTGCTTCGAGCAATAATTTACCAACATTTTGATACCAAATTTATAATTATATCATAAAAAATAAAAAAGTTATAGGCATTTTATATTTAAAAATTTCGGAAAATTTCTTCCGGTCCGCCATTTTCTCAAAAATCTGAACTTCCGGCGCCCATAACTCCCTTATTTATGGGTCGATTTTCAAAAACTTGATATCTATGTTTCAAGCGTGTCAAGATCTACAAGAATACGTAAAAAAATTTGGTGTAGATATATTAATGTGAAAGTTATGGGGAAAATAAATTAAAATTTTTCAAACAAATAAGGGGGTGGGGTTGGAGAATGATGGAGAATGGGTATTAAATGTTGATCGATTTTAATGAAATTTTGCACACTAAAATTAGACACTTTAACCTTTATTTTGACACCAAAAATAATAAAATCTGATCACCGGTTAAAAAGTTATTAGCGCGTACTTTCGGAGAATTTTCGGAGAATTTTCGGAGAATTCGGAGAATTGACACCTAGGCCCCCAAAATCAAAAAAAAAAAAAAAGTGGCCCTAAAATGCCTTAAAATGGTCTAAAATGCCTAGAAACACCCAAAAAATTTTGCAAAAAAAATTTCCTGAAAAGGTGATTCCTAAAGGTCAACCTGTTGAGTCTGAATACATGGTACGGTTGTATTTGCGAAGAGCACAAACACTGATTTTATATATTTTTCACAATTAAGATAAGAAAATATAATCATGATAACAGATACTTCAATGCAAATATAAGAGAAATAAAAAAAATGTATATGAACAAACATAAGGCCATAATAAAAAAAATTCCTAGATTGTCATCCTCGCCCGCCCCATTTTTTGATATTTGACCCCACCTCAATTTCTTTTATTTCTTTTTTTCTTCATCTTAATTCTGATCAGGATCAGTATTCAACTTTAACTATTCAACTTTCATTTTATATCCAGCGTGATTTTCACAGCTGACAAGATGGTTATTGCTGTAATGTGTATTAAACAAGGATCACTGGTTGTGAAAGATCAGTGATGATGTGTAGTAAGAGATATACATATTTAAATTGACCTCTAACTATAACTTTTATTCGAGCATAATAGATAAATTTGCACCAATTGATCACGTCAACAAAACATCTGTATAATAGAAGAAATAAAAAATATAAAATGAAATCATCCCACCCGCCTCGATTTTTCAAAAAAGTTGGATGAGAATCTAGGAATTTTTTTAATAATATCCTAAATGCACATTTTTTTCAAGTTTTCTTTTTGTGGACAGTCCCATTTGTGTACTGTCTATCCTAATTTAAATGAGATAGCCGTATGGGCTATTTCATTCCACTGGTTAGGTTTGTTCACTGACTTTATACTTGATGACCAGCCTTTTATTTTTGAAATTAATTTGGTATAAAGTTCTGAAGACTTATTTGATATTGTATAATATGGGGTTTGCTTTGTATCTAAATTAATAAACATATTGCACATTCGTATGTCTCACAAAGATGACAGATAGAACGTAGCAATTAATTTTTACAATCTAATTTTTAAAAAAAATAGCAATAATTGATTTTAATTAAGCTATATATTCAAAAATTCTTAACAGCATAAATAATTTGGTTTCATTTTTTTTGAGCTTAACATTATGTTCCAGAAGAAGAGCAAAAGAATTCCATACTTAAATTCGTGGAAAAGATGCAAGTAAAATATGAAAAATCATGCAGCAAAGGGAAAGGAGTTGGAAAACAAGTAAGTATTATTTCGTTTAAATAACCTATAATTAATGACAATTTTTTCAGTATGGGTATTTATTAGTAGCCCGCTGAAATATGGCTGAAATTTTGCCAACTCGGTGTTAAACAAAAAACAATCAATCAATCAGTATGGGTATTCTAAATAAAACTTTGCAATATCATTGTCTTTCCTGTAAATGTTCAGTATCACATCATTCCAGTGACCAAGCGTTAGGCTTTACTTACTGAGGTTTTTGTTGAGACTGTTAGGTACTAAATTATTTATTAATAATTTCAATTTTGTATGAAAATAAACACTTCTTACATAGCAGTCACTACTCTTCATTAATGTTGTTGAGCGGTTGACCAGGAGACATTATTTGTCTAGTAGTT